>NC_064555.1:17838480-18440525 GCF_023856365.1 Brienomyrus brachyistius
ATGCATGGACCTATGTAAAGGTGTGGCTAGTCACAAGGTAATCGCTCTCCATCCTCGTGTCTTTATACCTGAGAAATCCACCCACTTAACAGACAGGACCCACAGGTCAGACTAATATCACCCATTTACTGAGCCACTGTAAGCCTGGAAGACGTTAGATCATGAACAGAATATTAGGCTGCATATATACATTAATATGTTCATGCAGTGAAAGAACAACAAGCCCATTTAAATTTCAGTACTTTTAATTATGTTATTTGATTTTGTTACTGCTAAAAGAAGTGAAACTGCAACACCGATCATTAAACGCTCATTTGGTATAATGGCTGGATGCAGTAAGTAGTACACTTAATGAATCTTTCTCCTTGATCATTTCAGGACAGCACACAGCTTTTCCCAAAAGCATTGTGTCCCAGGATCAATGGCACGGGGAGTGCTGGGCCCGGGTCAGCCGTGCTCCGCTCCCTCCCTGCAGGTCTCAGCACTTGCGGTCCTGCCGACTGGACGAGCCGTACCGGCCCAGTGCCAGCCGGTTTGCCTTCCTCAGTACGCACGCAGAGGACAGCCCCATGCGGCCAAAGATCGTGACAGTGGTGCGGCCAGGTGGGGGCGCTCCGCTGAGGAAGATCACTATCCTCCTGAACAGGCGTGCAGTGCAGACCTTCGAGCAGCTGGTGGCGGACATCTCAGTGGCAATGGGCCTCCCGCGGTGGAAGAACGACCGTGTCCGCAGGCTCTTTGGCCTCTGGGGCGGAGAGATCCGCAGCGTGTCCGACTTCTTCCGTAACGACGACATCTTTGTGGCCGCAGCCAGGGACAGGCCGCCTGTGGCAGAGGTGCAGGCTGTGCTGGAGGAGCTCTTCCCGGGGGACGCGTGCTTCCATGGGGCCGTCCTGCGAGCCTGGGAGAAGCTGCTCTGGGCGCCGGCGAAGGCCTCCAAGGCAGACAGCGGCTTCCACGAGGAGCCAGAGACTGATCGGGGACTGCAAGCCAGGGAGCTGAGAAACAGCACCCACAGGCCTAGGGACAGAGCTGAACGGGATGGGCAAAATGCCCGGGATCGGACACGGAAGAGGGATCGAGCGAGACGGGAAGGGCAAAAGGACGAGCTGCCGCGGGTAAGGAGGTCCAACAAGGCTGAGAGACCGGGGGGACGTGTAGAAGAGGCCCACGGCAGCTGCTGCAGGGAGTGTGGAAGGGCTGGGGTCCAGGGTGCCCCGCTTGCTCCAGGAGGAAGGCGAGGAATACGGGCCATAGTGGAGACCGGTACAAGTGGCGAGGGAAGGAAGAGCAGCTGTGATGGGATTGGGGAATGGCCACAGGCTGGAAGGGTTGGCGGAGAAGATGACCAGCAAAGGCCGAAGGAGCTAGAAGCCAGTGCACTGCGTCCCACACAAACCAGTGATGAGAGGAGGAAAGAGAAGAGCAGAGAAACCGGCGAGGGGATGAAGAGTCCTGCTACACGTCTGCACTCTGCTGACGGCCAAGGTGAGGGCCTGCCTGGGAATCCCACTAAAGAATGTCAGCAGGAAGAGGAATCCTGCAAGCAGGCAGCCGTGAGGCCCGGGGGGGACCTGACACACCCCCTACAGAGTGTGAAGGGTGGCCCAGCAACGAATAAGGTGATGGCAGGAGACAAGGCAGAGACGGGGCCAGAGGCCAGCCTCCCAAACCACCTGGCGTCCGGAGCGGACCATTCCCAGGCGGACATTGAGTGCCACTATGAAATGGGTCGTGTCATCGGGGATGGGAACTTCGCCACGGTGAGGGAGTGCTGGGTGCGCGCCGAGGGGGTGGAAGCCTCCCCGTTTGCCATGAAAATCATCGATCGTGCAAAGCTGCGTGGCAAAGAGCACATGCTCCAGAACGAGGTGTCCATCGCATCCGGCCTCTCGCACCCCAACGTGGTGCGCCTGCTCCGGCACTACGAGACTGCTGAGCACGTCTTCCTGCTCATGGAGCTCGTCCACGGTGGCGACCTTTTCGATGCCATTACAGAGTGCGGCAGGTTCTCAGAGCCGAGCAGTGCCCAGATGCTGCGCGACCTGTGCGGGGCGCTCGACTACATCCATGCCAGAAGCATCGTGCACAGAGACCTGAAGCCGGAGAACCTGCTGGTGAGCCCATCCCTGTCTCAGATAGCTAAAGGGGAGGAGATGTTTGCATGCTGCTTCATCCATCCATCCATCTATCCATCTTTCATAACCAACGATGCAACACTGGGTCAATGTATACATTTTAAATAGCATACAGGTGCTCCTTGCTTTACGATGGTCTGACTTTCGATATTTTGAATAGCGATGCACGTTCAGTAGTTGGCTTTGTCCCATGATCTATTCCTGGGCCAGCGATGTGTCAAACTTTCCATTGATGCCGGGCGACAGCAGCACCCATGCAGCCATGATTTCAGGCTCTGTAGCGATCATGAGCATAAGAATCTCATACAGTGTTTAACAACGTATCGGACAGTGTTTTCTTTCTGTAGTTAACCAAATAAACTTTTTTATTCGTTTATATACTTTTCAGTTATTGGTATTCAGTTAGTTACAGTAATTATTCATTTACTTACTCAGTGACAGTTTACTTATTTATTTATCGTATCACATTCAACTGATATTTTCCGTTTATGATGGGCTCATTGGGAGGAAACCCCATCGGAAGCTGGGGAGCCTGTTTACGCCACAGCAACGTATGAAAGTACTGATGGATGGTAAAAAACAGATTTGCAACACTAAAGTCAATGCTGGCAGTGAGGATAAACCAGGCCTTGGAGAGCTGTGTATCACTGAGCTGGCCTCGGCACGCCCTCCTCACTAATTATAAAAGCAGCGTAGGTAAACAGATCCATCCGGAAGGAGGTCCAAGTGAAAGCCACCCGCTACGTGTTCTGTTCTGTCAGTGGGCGGGTCACCGAATGCCCCCTCAACCCCCGAAACTGGATCTGTCACCTGGGAATTAGGTGTCAGAGGACGCGGGTTCTGATGCCGCGGTGGCTGGCAGCTGCCGATGACACATGCTGGCGGTGTCGCATGCTAACGGTGTCGCATTTCGTTCCGCGGCCGTCAAGGTGCAGCGCAATGCTGATGGCAGCACCACGCTGAACCTGGCCGACTTCAGCCTGGCCATGGTGGTGACGGAGCCCATATTCACTGTCTGCGGCACGCCTACCTACGTGGCCCCGGAGATACTTGCGGAAAAAGGTGCGAGGATCTGGGACCTTGAATACACAGTGATTTGTTCAGTCACTGTTTTCTGATGAAAATGGGGGGGGGGGATTATTTTCACATCCACAGTCTCTCTCACATTCACACTTTACTAGATCATCTGGCCCAGCAGTCCTGCCTCACTTCTTGTTAAGTGCCTCCAGACAGCTGCGTTACGATAGATGCTGTATAAAAATAAATCTACAGGAATTCCATATGGCTAACGGGTACCTTCAAGCCTGAGCAATATTTTTGTGGGCTCTTTCCCTGAAGGTTACGGGCTGCCAGTGGACATGTGGGCCACAGGGGTGATTACGTACGTCCTGCTGTGTGGCTTTCCCCCTTTCCGGAGTAGGGGGAAGGATCAGGACGAGCTGTTTCAGCTCATCCAACAAGGGCTATACGAATTCCTGCCTCCATACTGGGACAGCATTTCTCCTGGTGAGATTTTCTCGGATATGTTACATCTGTTGTGTGTTTGTATGCTCCCCCCCCCCCAAGTCAGTAGACTTTCCCTTGACTGTTTTTATTTCGTTCTTCACTTGTTGGGTTCGTTAGAAAAAGTTTTTCCGCAAGAGTCTTGGTAGAAGTTGAAGGAAAACAAAATCATAATTAGACAAAGTCCTCTCTGATCCCTAATGATCTGTTTATCTATGGACCAGTGCTTTAGGTGTTGTAAGGCATATTTTGAACGCCCAGGGATCAGGTCCCGTGAGCTGACTCTTCTCTTCTTTTCACAGATGCCAAAGACTTTACCGGCGAGCTGCTCCTTGTGGATGTGCAGAGGCGGTTGACAGCCAGGGCAGCGCTCCAGCACCCATGGCTGCAGAGCAAAGGTCAGCTGTGCCGTCAAGGCCACAAGAGCGCGGGGGATTGATCCCGAGCTGGGAGCAGAGGAAAACAGTCAGCCTGATGGTGTGGTAGTCAGTCTTCACAGAGCCCAGCAAAGGCAGACACTGTATCCATTAATGAAGAACCTTTTTAATGACTAGCATAAAAGTGGCCTGTATTTCTGCTCCAACTCCTGGGCCATAAGCAGGCTGTTACTCCAAAGAAAAGTCGCGGGGTCCCAATGCAACTTTCTGGACAGTGCCATGACTGAACAGGCTTCCTATTGGTGCATGGAATCCGGCAAAGCACCAATGACCTGGAATGAAGAGGCCTCTTATGTTTCCAAAATGAATTATTAGCTGGTCAGAATAAAATATTCCTTGCTTTGACTACAGGTAGTGTAGGAACTCTTTACTGTGCCATCTCCAACATTTTTTCAGCATGTGACTTTAGCCATTTTGTGGGTCATCTAGCACTATATTTTCATAACTTGACATATTAATGTTTACAAATGACGACAAAGCTTATCAGCGGACAATGAAAATATGTGCACAAAGGATATAAATGCAGAAATACATGGCACCAGAAAAGCCCCCCCAAGCACATTTAGCAACCCCCTCATAACAAAATTTGTGTGGTCATTTCCAAATACGGTAGGTGAGAGCATCAGCTGTTTCCTTCTGTTAAGGAAGCTGTTCTGTCCACCCCCCAGCCACCAGTCGTAGCTGTCACTGTGCCCCCCCCCCCCCGGCCCGAATTACTAGTCTGCTTCACCCAAACAACCAACTCGCCACTGTGCACATTCCAAACCCAGAAGCTTCCAGAGCCCAGTCATAAATGTGGGTGCACAGCTTCTGAGGGAGGTCATGTCCTCTATGGGGCAATGAAGAAGGATTGGTCTGAAAATTGATACTTGCATGTTATGGACTATACATTATGAACTTACACTAAACCTTTAATGAGTTTCATATGAAGGTCCTCATTGCCTTTTTCCCCCCACCTGGAACAAAATTATGTCTGTATTTCAAGAAAAATAACTTTATTTTCCTGTGACAAGGTTAAGGCTAGTTCCTGCGACCCACCTTCCACACATATATGCTGGTTAAGGTTTGGGGGACTAACCTTAGTAAATTAATTTAATTTGTATTTGTAAACATATTTACATTTTATAATAAAATGTTATGAAGAAAAAGAATGCTGTTAACATAAATTTAATAACAAGCAATAACAAGTTGATGAGTCGCAGATACGACTTCCCGCAAAGGACACTAATTTGTTATAGATGGGCAGGTAAATGAGGAAGTGAACTGTATGGTGGCGTCACATTCACACAGCGGGCCGTGTGGCTGTGCGCCCTGGCGTCGCGTCTGGGTCCGTGTGACAGCGTGGTCCACAGCACCTCCAAAAAACCCACCCGCTTCGCAACTACACAAACCAAAAAAAGTTCTGAAACACGTCTGTACTGACGCTAAAGATCAAAGCGACTGACAAGTTACAGGTTAGGGTCTCTCAAGGTGAACTATTTTCTAGGGATTATGTCGAATATATAATACAAACTAGAACAAACAAAACACAAAATGATACTATTGACAACTACTGTTGATTATATAAAAGTATAAATTCGAAGGAAATCTGGTTCACAGTTTTGTGTCCCCAATGGGTATTAGAAACTATTGTTTTTAACCTCACCTGTTATTCTACGAGGAACGCGACGGTACATCTATTTACCATGGTTTGTTTGCTATCACAGGATCATTTCAGAAGTTAAGCAAATAAATATTCGGGTTTATCAGTAGACAATGCAACGTATCCTGCAATTTAGTATTTCTTCGCAAAAGGTGACGCCCCGCGGGACAGTCATTCTTTTGTCGCATATCAAATTTCCCCAGTCACCTTACCACGCGCTCATAAAATTGACCCGCAGAAGGCTACTGCGCCTGCGCGACGCATAACTTTTTAAATACCCCAGTCATGTGACTCAACAAAACGCATCCAATCCGTGACGGCTCAGAAGGGCTGGCAAGCGAAGCCATAGCAGCTACTGGCAAAATATCGACAATTTGTCAACCAACGGAGTTCGGGATTTGCCGTAGCCGTAACCTTTGCGCAGTATTCGCGGAATTGATTGGGAGTCGCTGCGCACCGCGGAGTCAGGCAGAGGAGGAGACGGACAGAAGGAAAACAAAGATGGCTGTGTAGTCCGTGAGGCGATTTTAAGCACAGTCGCAATACAGAGGGTTCTCTAAAGGTCTGTCAGGTCCGAGGCTTCTCGGGCAGGCTGAGAAGAAAGTCGGGGATCGAAGTGCTGAACCATACCGCTAGCGGGCTGCGGGGAGGGCGCTGTCATCGCGGATAAAGCCGTCAGCAGGACGTCAGGGGCTGTTTTGTTCTGAGCAGGGTAAAATACTTTGCTGTTTTTAAAAGCGGATAGCTTGGTCAACTTTTAGTGTAAATAGAATAAACGCCACAGATTTACGCATACAGGCCGCCGTACGGCTAGCTAATTCGCATACTCCGGGCCCCTATTTTATCGGCTTTTAAATTTGTTTTTAAACCGAAGCGGAATATTACGAAATAATCGCTCAGACACTGAGTTAGCTAGCAGGCTACCGCACGTAGCTCTGTGAGGACTCCGTTAGCCGGCCGCCCGCAGCCAGATAAAGCTCCGCTCGGGTCGGAAGTCGGGCTGGGGGATCGAGCGACAGATATTTTATCGAGAAGCGAGAGACACCTCGATGTCTTCCCTGGAAGAGCGGGTAGACGTAGGAGTCGGAGCAGCTGCCGGCTCTTCCTCGGCCGGTGTAGGTGTCGGTGCGGTGGGTGGTGCCCTGGAAGCTGTCGCGGGGGGGCCCGTACTGGCCGGAATGCAGGAGGAGGCCGGGCTGCGGAGAGAGGGCTCCGGGCCCGAGTCTGACCCGGACGCGCCGCCCAAGAAGCGAGTGAGACTCCCGGAAGGCGAGTCAGGGAAATTGGAGGAGAGATTGTATTCCGTACTCTGCTGCACGGTGTGCCTAGACCTACCCAAAGCGTCCGTCTATCAGGTAAACTGGACATCTGGCTTTCATGTATTTTGATGCTTTTTTTTTGTCTCCGATAGCTTTGAACCCCCCCTCCCAGCGGGTATATAAATGCATCCCGATAAACTGCCTAGTGTCTCTTCGCCCCCCCCTCATGGATTTGCGACAGTATGTGAAATTTCTTGCTGTAATACTTCCCCCCCCACGATACCGGGGTTCAGCAGGTCCATGCTTGCCAGACAATGAACTGGAGGCTTTCTAGAAAAAAAAAGTCTGACTCCAGTATTCTTGCAACCAGCACTCGAGTCGCCGGACGCGCCGCCTCACAAAATGCTTGTAAAAGCAGCGGAGTCTGAGTGCCGTTCAGGCGTCTCTGTCCGTAAGGAGACGCAGCCAGATGCGCACCGCCCCAACGCTGCTGTCCAGACCGAAACGTGACCATACAGTGTCTGAAAATGCAACATAAAATTCCCGATGGGGGCAAAAGCATTTTAACCAAATGCCACCCTCTCAAGACAATGCAAAATATATGTGTAGACTTCAAATTTTGCACACTTAAGCATCTAGTTAAAATTAAATGAGGGTATGCTTCATGACCAGCCCACTTTGAATCTCTGCACATCTGCCAGTTTGTACACTCCACCGAAACACTAGGCCCCTCCCCTGTCATCCCACCTGAAGCCAGCCCTCACCCAGTGTGTGTCACCCTTTTTATTGCTCAAATCCCTCCCCCACGAACATCAGGGAGCAATTCCCATCTCTGGTGCTTCAGTGGTCATTGAAAGGTTATTGCCCATCTTGTAATTTATTTGCTGTTCTCATCCTGATGAAGAAGGATGTTTGAAGTCATTACTTGTTCAAAGAATGTATCAACTATTGCATAACCATGTTTGGTTGTTAAGATTAAGTTAAATTCTATATAAACTGTTAAAGAAGTCTTGTCATCCTCTTTTCAGTGCACATTACATTTCACATATATATATATATTTCTGCACATTGTCGTTATACTAATTTAATGATTTATAAACCACTTTTGTACATTAAAAACTTGCAACATTTACTGTACTTCCTGCAAAGTGTATTTACAATTTGTAGCTCTGAAATGCTACACAGGTGTTGTGTCCTTGTTATAAAATGAAAAACGTTAGACTGTTCTCATTTGTAATTTAAATAAAACCTAGTTTGGAAAAAATGCTGGTTACCCTTGGCTGTTGTGTAGAATGGAATCCATAGCTGGTTTTGCTTGAATATCAGTGTTGGTATTCCCTTGCATATGCACAGTAAAATTAGCACATTGCCGGTAGTGTGGCATCCCCCAGGCAACACACGGCAGTGCCCTTCTGTAATTCTTTAAATGTAGGATGACAGGATGAGCGAAGAAATAATCCACAGAGGTGCCACACGGGTACAGGCTGAATGGCAGGCTGAGCAGCACCGAAAAGGGGAGTGTAGCGTGTCGTTTTCGGGGCGTTAACAGATAAGACATTTAAGAGTTGAGTGTCTAGAAAAAGAGAAGGAACTCCTGGGTGATGGGGGAGGGACGCCATGTGATTCGTCCTGCGCCCCCCTTGGAGAGTAAATGGCTAGTGAGTGCTGACTGTTGATGGCTTGACATTCATCTCTGGGCGTTTCTGCACTCTGAAACTACTCAGCAGGAAAATGCTATTCTGCATAATTCCACTTTCCTAAAGTTTAGCCAATTAGAAAATTCACCTTGAATTCAAACGTTTACCTCTCCCTCCCATCTCTTTCAGATGTTGTGTTCCCTCATCTCTACCGTTCTCCATGTTTATTCACTAATGCGATTATAGAGTTTCCTCTCTCTGGGAAAATGAGGGTAATATATTGGACAGGTTCTTTAGGGAAACCCCTGAGCACAGACTGCTGCTGTTCTCCTTTCATATTTCCCTGTGTTGTCATGCTACATGATTAACTGCAGCATATCACAGATGTGTCTCTGAGTTAAAAGGGAAGAAAACCTAAATTAAGTGATGAAATATGAACAGGTAATCTGACGTGTAAAGGGTTGAAAGGCTCGTTGGTGAAAAACTGCTTTAGACATACTTTTTGACATTTACGTGTTTAAACAGCATTGTAGATAAAGGCAGATAAAAATTGAGACCATTTTTCCTGGTGAGGGTCAGTATGTATAAAAATGTATTTAACGTCATCCTGCCATGAGTGGCTTTGCTGTCTTACACCTTCAAACGCTGTTTCCATCCTAAGTCTCGAGTGTTCCCTGGTCTTACCGTGAGAAATCTCTGGATTTCCTCTTGCGATCCAAAAGTATGCAGTTTGGTAAAGTTGCGTTTCTAAATTGCTGATAATCTGTGAATGTGCTTGAATCTGCTTGATGTTTTTCTGCATGGAAAAGTGCTTCCCAAACCAGTACTCTTACAGTCTCAGGCTGCTGTTAAAAAATGCAGGGCCTTGTTGGCGCCTGGGGTGTTGAGTGTGTTGAGGCCTGGAATGAATTTCTGCTAATCCTGAAGAGAAGGTGACATGGCCGGGGTGTGGAGTTTAGCAGGTCTGACCTGCCCCCTTCATCGCCCCACTGAGACCGAGCTTCAACTCTGCGCTGCGGATGCCACCACTCGGGCGCTTTTGGCGCCCTGGATGCTCGATTCGGTGCTTCTGCTGGCGAATCCTCGGACTGGAGAACGCACCGGAATGGAAAGCCCACAAAGCCACCACACCAGCATTGCCTGTCAGCAAACATGCACACCTGTGCAGGTCCTTGCCTGCACCTTTGCCGTGACGTATGCGAATGTCCTCTCGGCTCGCTTGATCTGCAGTTTTGTGTCACTGCTGTCCTGTCTTCCACTCAGGGGTGTGGAGTTTGCCTCATTCCCCCAGGGCCTGAGAGTCCCCAGCCTAACCGCCTGTTTGTGTGCCTCCCCCCCGCCCCCCCAAACCCCCAGTGCACGAACGGCCACCTGATGTGTGCTGGCTGCTTTATCCACCTGCTGGCGGACTCGCGCCTGAAGGAGGAGCAGGCTACCTGTCCCAACTGCCGCTGCGAGATCAGCAAGTCGCTGTGCTGCCGCAACCTGGCGGTGGAGAAGGCCGTCAGCGAGCTGCCCTGCGACTGCGGCTTCTGCATGAAACAGTTCCCCCGCAGCAGCCTGGAGCGCCACCAGAAGGAGGAGTGCCAGGACAGGTATGACGGCCTGGCCAGCAGGGGGCGCTGGAGCCGGGCCTACGCGACTTTCCAGCTTTGCAGCCCTCTTTGTTCAGGGTGTCCTGTGAAGGGCTCGCCGTGTGCCAGTCAGTTCTTGCTGTCCTGTAAGGCTGCAGGGCATCGTTTGAAATTTCCCCAGCTGTGTTGCTGTGTGGTACAGGAGTTGGGAATGAGCCTGACCCTGATCATATCCAGATGTTTCGGGGACTGACTCACAGAGCAGCGGCGGCGGGCTGCCGGTGCCCAGCAAGCTGCCAGAGAGGCTGCCGTCTCGCCCCGCCTGCTCGCCCACGTGGCAGCGTTCCGACGGGCGAACCAGTTAAACAAGTCCGGGCGAGAGGAAAAAAAAACTCTTTTTCAAAGTGTGGCCTGTTTGTGACTACAGAACTGACCTGCTTTGTGTTTACCTAGGAGAAATAAAGTGGTAGGGGGCAGGGCTGAATGTCCCCCTCCATCTGCCTGCTGAATCAGCAGGTTGCTTTGGCTGTTAATCCGTAAAAGGTGCCATTGACTTAGCCTGTCGATACCTATGTATGCAATGTGTAGGAGGGGGACTTGCTTTACAGGTCAGGCCAGCCTGGCTGCCACCCATTTCCATACTTCATATCCTGTATCTCACTGCATGCACCCTCGCATGTATAAATGTGCAGCCTTTTGTCTGAATGGCCCAAAACCGTACCGTCCTCTGTCATGCAGACATGTCGCAGTGAGCAGTTGAAGTTACAGTCCTGCCTACAGACTTATTTTGGTTTTTGTTTCGCTGGCATTTCAGAAAATGCGTCGCCCTCTGCGAAACCCTGAAAGGTGCCGCAAGGCCAATGGCAGAGCCGTCACGCCTGTATGCGTTTGTGCCCATGTGCCTTAAATGAGTCCCCTCCATCCGTCGTGGCTGCCCCCCTCCCCTCCTCCACAGGGTGACCCAGTGCAAGTACAAGCGCATTGGCTGCCCGTGGCAGGGCCCTTTCCACGAGCTGACGGCACACGAGGCGGAGTGCAGCCACCCGACCAAGACCGGCAACGAGCTGATGGGCATCCTGGATGAGATGGACCAGTCGCACCGCAAGGAGATGCAGCTCTACAACAGCATCTTCAGCCTGCTCTGCTTCGAGAAGATCGGCTTCACAGGTACCGGCCTGCCACCCAAACTCATTCAGAGACTTGATTCTTTTAAGCCATGACACACAGTCAGACAGGCACATACATACACACACAGACACACAGATGAAGCAATTTTAAAAGCACTTCTAACAGTTTTTGCAGCTGGATTTCAGATGGATCAAAGTGCTTGAAACTCCTCCTGAAATTTGGTGCTGAGTAGCTCCTGCTAATGCTGTGCCGCTGTCCCGCTTCCCCCGCCGCCTCCTGCAGAGGTGCAGTTCCGGCCCTACCGCACAGATGACTTCATCACCCGCCTGTACTACGAAACTCCCCGCTTCACGGTGCTCAACCAGACCTGGGTGCTGAAGGCACGCGTCAACGACTCGGAGCGCAACCCCAACCTGTCTTGCAAGCGCACGCTGTCCTTCCAGCTGATCCTGAAGAGCAAGGTCAACTCGGCTCTAGAGTGTTCCTTTCTGCTGCTCAAGGGGCCCTACGACGACGTCAAGATCAAGCCTGTCATCTATCACCACGTCTTCAGCAACGACACCAACGAGACCGACTACGTGCCGCTGCCCATCATCGATTCCGTGGAGTGCAACAAGCTGCTGGCGGCCAAGAACATCAACCTCCGCCTCTTCATCTTCCAGATACAGAAGTAATGGAGGAGGAGGAGGTGGAGTGGACAGTTGGGGGTTTGGAGAATAAAGGTAGTTGTTTAGGTGGGTTGGGGTGAAGGCAAGGGGTAGGGAGGGGGGGTGTTGAATGGTTGACCCCCCTTCCTCACAAAAATAGGCTGCTGCAACCTTCAACACAACCAGAGAAGTGAAGATTAAAGAGGCAGCTGTTCTCAGAGAGCATCACAGAACCACATTTATCTCTGTATGAACGTGCGTGAGCATCGTTCCTGCCCGGAGTCTGGCTGGGGCCTTGAGCAGCAGGCCGGTGGCTGGTGGCCGTGGAGACGGGGGTGGCATTAAAGCACAGCGGCTCGCTCCCTGCCTCACTGGCGCCTCGTCCATCCCTTCCGCACGGGTACACAGAGTCTTCTGGCACCGGGGCTTTCACCTTCACTCTCTGTGTGTGGCCGTGTGTCTGAGCGCCGCTGTAAGAGCAGGCCCCGGCGTCCCATCCCGCAGGGCGTACCGCTGTCCTGTCCCATCCCATCCCATCCCGCAGGGCGTACCGCTGTCCCGTCCCATCCCATCCCGCAGGGCGTACCGCTGTCCTGTCCCATCCCATCCCGCAAGGTGTACCGCTGTCCCGTCCCATCCCATCCCGCAGGGCGTACCGCTGTCCCGTCCCATCCCATCCCGCAAGGTGTACCGCTGTCCCGTCCCATCCCATCCCATCCCGCAGGGCGTACCGCTGTCCCGTCCCATCCCATCCCGCAGGGCGTACCGCTGTCCTGTCCCATCCCATCCCGCAAGGTGTACCGCTGTCCCGTCCCATCCCATCCCATCCCGCAGGGCGTACCGCTGTCCCGTCCCATCCCATCCCGCAGGGCGTACCGCTGTCCCGTCCCATCCCATCCCGCAGGGCGTACCGCTGTCCCGTCCCATCCCATCCCGCAGGGCGTATCGCTGTCCTGTCCCATCCCATCCCATCCCGCAGGGCGTACCACTGTCCCGTCCCATCCCATCCCGCAGGGCGTACCGCTGTCCCGTCCCATCCCATCCCGCAGGGCGTACCGCTGTCCCGTCCCATCCCATCCCGCAGGGCGTACCGCTGTCCCGTAACATTCTGCAGGGCGTACCGCTGTCCCGTCCCATCCCGTAGGGCGTACCGCTGTCCTGTCCCATCCCGTAGGGCGTACCGCTGTCCCGTCCCATCCCGCAGGGCATACCGCTGTCCTGTCCCATCCCATCCCGCAGGGCGTACCGCTGTCCCGTAACATTCTGCAGGGTGTACCACTGTCCCGTCCCATCCCATCCCGCAGGGCGTACCGCTGTCCCGTCCCATCCAATCCCGCAGGGGGTACTGCTGTCCTGTCCCATCCCGTAGGGCGTACCGCTGTCCCGTCCCACCCCGCAGGGCATACCGCTGTCCCGTAACATTCTGCAGGGCGTACCGCTGTCCCGTCCCATCCCGCAGGGCATACCGCTGTCCCGTAACATTCTGCAGGGCGTACCGCTGTCCCGTCCCATCCCATCCCGCAGGGCGTACCACTGTCCCGTCCCATCCCATCCCGCAGGGGGTACTGCTGTCCCGTCCCATCCCATCCCGCAGGGCGTACCGCTGTCCCGTCCCATCCCGTAGGGCGTACCGCTGTCCCGTCCCATCCCGCAGGGCGTACCGCTGTCCCGTCCCATCCCGCAGGGCATACCGCTGTCCCGTAACATTCTGCAGGGCGTACCGCTGTCCCGTCCCATCCCATCCCGCAGGGCGTACCGCTGTCCCGTCCCATCCCATCCCGCAGGGGGTACTGCTGTCCCGTCCCATCCCGTAGGGCGTACCGCTGTCCCGTCCCATCCCGCAGGGCATACCGCTGTCCTGTCCCATCCCATCCCGCAGGGCGTACCGCTGTCCCGTAACATTCTGCAGGGCGTACCACTGTCCCGTCCCATCCCATCCCGCAGGGCGTACTGCTGTCCCGTCCCATCCCGTAGGGCGTACCGCTGTCCCGTCCCATCCCATCCCGCAGGGGGTACCGCTGTCCCGTCCCATCCCGTAGGGCGTACCGCTGTCCCGTCCCATCCCGTAGGGCGTACCGCTGTCCCGTCCCATCCCGTAGGGCGTACCGCTGTCCCGTCCCATCCCGCAGGGCGTACCGCTGTCCTGTCCCATCCCATCCCGCAGGGCGTACCGCTGTCCCGTCCCATCCCATCCCGCAGGGCGTACCGCTGTCCCGTAACATTCTGCAGGGCGTACCGCTGTCCCGTCCCATCCCATCCCGCAGGGCGTACTGCTGTCCCGTCCCATCCCATCCCGCAGGGCGTACTGCTGTCCCGTAACATTCTGCAGGGCGTACCACTGTCCCGTCCCATCCCATCCCGCAGGGCGTACCGCTGTCCCGTCCCATCCCATCCCGCAGGGCGTACTGCTGTCCCGTCCCATCCCATCCCGCAGGGCGTACCGCTGTCCCGTAACATTCTGCAGGGCGTACCACTGTCCCGTCCCATCCCATCCCGCAGGGCGTACCGCTGTCCCGTCCCATCCCATCCCGCAGGGCGTACTGCTGTCCCGTCCCATCCCATCGCGCAGGGCGTACTGCTGTCCCGTCCCATCCCATCCCGCAGGGCGTACCGCTGTCCTGTCCCGTCCCATCCCGTAGGGCGTACCGCTGTCCCGTAACATTCTGCAGGGCGTACCGCTGTCCCGTCCCATCCCGTAGGGCGTACCGCTGTCCCGTCCCATCCCGTAGGGCGTACCGCTGTCCCGTCCCATCCCATCCCGCAGGGCGTACTGCTGTCCCATCCCATCCCGTCCCCCAGAGCGTACCTGCTGCTGAGATCAGGCCTCGCCGCCTCTTTTCCTGTCCCCGTGCTGGGGTGGAAGATCCGGCAAAAAATGAAGACTAGCACCATGCAATTAGGGTTTTTAAAGTGGGGAAGTACACCTCCACTCAGCCCCTCAAGTGATTAGCACAAGTGTTTCCGTGTTTGTTTGCTGAGAGCAGGTGTGGGAGGGAGAGTGACTGGTTCTGTGTAGTGTAGGTTGGGTTACCTACAGTGACAGGTGGGACATCAGGTCCTTACGGTAGAAGATGGGAAAACACCAATGCTTGGCCAGCTGCTCTAAGCAGGGTGCTTCATCCTGCCTCTGTTTTTACAGTAATAAAGCAACCTTTGGTGTTTCTGTTTTATTGTGTCAGATACAGTCTTATACGGGGTGGGGGCCAAATCAGGTGGGGCGTTGGCCAGAACATGCAGAACCTAATGGTGGCATGTAAGCTGTGGTGATGTGCTTCATTCTGAGTGGAAGAATTTGAGGATTGACAATAATTGTCCCTCCTAATGACGAGCACTCAAGCCGGCCTGCAGGATTTGGTGAGCTGGGGGCTCCCCAGGGGACAGCGTGCTAGATGTGGACTGGAGGTCTCCGGCCCCAGTGGACATCAAGCATAGTGCGGTGTTATTGGCTCTGTGGCGCCCCCTAACTACAAATCTACAAAGCAGAAAAAGTCCTAAATTAAAAGTTACAGGCCTTTTCCCACATCATGTTTTATTTTAAGATGAAAAAAATATATATATTTTAGAAGAATTCTCCAACCACACGTGGCAGGGATCAAACTGCTGTTTCTGACCTGTGACCTTCCATACGGCGAGAACTTAGTGTGCATAATTTTAGTTTTTTTTTGGAAAATATACTTAGAAGTCTATAAGCTAACTTGTCAGTTTTTTTTTTGGTTTCTTTTTAACCTGAATATTTAAATGTCTGTGCAGTTTTGCATTTTTAGATCGGTTTCCGGTACCTTTTCCTTCGGATATCTGCCCAGAGCCGATGTGTTACTATGAGTTTGCATATTTTTGTTCTTTGAGGAACAATCTGTGTATTGTATTAAATTTACAGTGATCCATACTGTGAAAACAGCCTTGTTTTGCATTTGTCTGGCTTTAGATACTTCTGTCCCCAAGTCATCATCCAGCAACAAAGCATTTCTCTTGTGTGATTAGCTGTTACTTCGTCGAGTTGCCTGCTGAGCCGGACCCTCGCTGAGCCGACCTTCCTGGCCCAGGGAGGTGCTTATCACCATGAGCCGGCGTTAGCGGTCAGGGCGCCAGATCACTGTCAAGGTGACGTCCCTTAAGTTATAGATTGTCTGTAGGGTTGCTGGCATCACGAGAACCTGAGGCAGGAGCATGAATGTTTGATTGTCTCATTCCCTTGATCAGTTCGGCGTGTGCCACCTCTGTGGGCTGCTCGCCTCTGGCGCCCAAACATGACTGTGGCTTTGCGTCTTTAAGGTGCCGGTGTCGTGTTCTCCGGTCCTCATAAGTGCGGCACACTGGGCAGCTAGACCCCAGACAGAGTCCCGTCCTTCTGAACTTCCGGCTCAACTGGAGCCATGGGTGAGCAGAGTGTGACTGACACTGAGCCCCGCTGGCCACTTTGATCTGTGTGTAACTGACAGGCCCGCGCTCCGATTCCCCTGGGAAGTACTGCAACAGCCAGTGCTGGACTTCATTGGAGACATTGAATGATAGTGGAATTCCAGATTCACTTAACTGCATTTGTCAAAGAAGGGTACCTGTAAACTTGTCTCCTGCAAGCTGATTGGTCCAGCGGGCTGCAGGGCAGACGCCTGTTATGTCACACTCTCTGCTCATGACCCTGGGTCTCCTTTGGTCATTCTGCTTGCAGTGATCAAAGCTCGGATCTGAATTGCTGTTAAACCCCTGAACGAAGTGGAGATATGATTCTCGCTAGGGGGGTGTCCCTCAGAAGGGGGAAGGGAGACCTCTGGCCACCTAAGCTGGCCTTCTGGGAGCCCCCGCCCCAAGCCTGTGCCCCTCTGGGGTCACTCAAGGTCACTCTTCCAGTATGAACTGGTTCGAGTGGTTGAAGCTACATCTCTCTGATCGCCTTTCTCTGCCCCCCAGCCCCCCTGGCCCCCATGGTTGCTGTAAACGTGCCTTTCAATTAAAGCTGTTGTGTGACCTGTATGCAGAAGTTGTGGAATATTGTATGCCCCCCTCCCCCCCCCCCGATCCCTGCCCATCCCTCAGCTGTCACTGACACCGCCCTTCAGCCTGACAGAAAACTGCAGGTCCGTGATACTGAACCCTAATGAAGAGAGGAAACTCACAGGTGAACGGGGGGGGCATGGAGCTAAGATGCTGTGCACCTCTCACTACTTCGTCAAAATCACTTGGTGGGTGCTGCCTGGTACAGCAAGCACATGCATTTTTTAGTTAAATATGATTTGAAGTTCGATTGATCTGAATAAAGTGTAATTAAATAAAGTAGATATTGATCCCAAGGGGAGAGCAGCATGGTAGGCAGAGCAGAGAAACGTAGAAACAGTGTGAAACATACAAAAGCTAAGACACACAAAACAAACAGGATATAGTGCAAATCACGAAGTGCATAGTAATAAAAATAGGACATTTGCAAAATAATTTATTAATAAATGTATTAATTCGGTTTATTAATTCTAGGTAGACTTGCTTTGGTTCATGAAGCTGTAGCATTTTTTTTGACGCACTCGGGAGAGATTTCAGTGAAAGTGCTGGTTAGAGAAGCATTTTGGTTTGTTTGCGGTCCTTCTGACACTAAGGCATCCTCTTTAAAACGAGTGTAATATTCAAGACCACGGCTACCCATCCGTCTTATAACCACTTATCTTGGACAGGGTCATGGTGGAGGGGAGCTTGGGGTCCACCCTGGTTGGGATGACAACCAAAATGAACTGGAGTGACTTTCCTGTTTCGGATGTAATTCTGCATTTTCCCACTTCCCATCAGCCAGCAATACTTTTCGTCATGCGTCCTTACAGCAGCAGTAATAGTGCCCCCGTGCGGAGTGCCGCGAAAGTACACGCCTGTTCTTCGGGGCCGGGCTAGAAGATGAAACTGGGCGCTTTTTACGACGCTGCAATTAAACTCACCGCAAGGTCTTCTGTGAATTGCTTGATGGAAAGCTTATTTGGGGATTTCGATGTTTCATATTAGTTAATCATTTCAACGTTGGAGATCATTTTGCAGTTTTGTTACTTTTACTGGAAAACTACGAGAAACATGATAATTCCTCAATCAGATATGAGTGATTGTATCCGCAAAAATACGAATACAAAGATTTGGATTTTTTTTAATTGTGCGGAGATGAAGTGTACTAAAAGCGAATTAAACTAACGTAGTTATGTAGCAATACAAATTTTCAATTATTTTACACTATATCCTAACATGAAGGAAATCTGAAAACTTGCAAAACTTCGTGAAACTCGATGTTTGTAGAGCAAGTAAATGTTATTAAAGATGGCCGGTAACTAACCAAGTTTCGCCGCTTCTTTAACTGTACATCCGTGCTAGTTGAGTATTTCATGCATTTGTTTGGCTCGAGAGGTCTGTAGTAGTACCATTTTAAAGAAGCACCCTTATGCACATTGTCTGTAAAATAATTTTGTTCATTTTAATTGACCTTGTAAATTACCAATACCAGTGTACCATGTACCAGTATATAACGAAGAGATTTTGCCGCACCCTGATTTTTGTGACTGATCAAGTCATTTCTTCGCTAAGCAAACTGATCGATTTTCGTCCCACAGCGCACACAATAAGGGTCACGTGCTCCGTTTATTAATAAAAAGCACAATCTTCATTTCAGTCTCCAGTAATTACAGGCGGTTTATGTTCTCTTTAACTGGGTGCAGAAGTCCAGAGCAGTTCTAGCCATTCACCTGCTGGGAGATAACATAACCCATCAAAACGAGGGTTGTGATTAAATCGTTTTTTTAGCTATTAAAACAGGCGAGTTGTCAGCTGGGTCACGCGCCAACCACGCAAACGGAGCGGCGTAATGTTCCCTTTCATCCACAAGGGGGCGCAGGTGCATCACAATAAAACTCAAGTAGAGCACAAGATATGTGGGCGTCACTGTTGGTCTATGCAATCAATTCCGGCAAAAATCTATTTATCACACGTAAAACCTTTGGGAATTAACATATCTTGAAATGCCTGGTTGGAACCCAGTAGATCATACAAGCAAGCGCGGTATTTTAGTTGGTACGTTAATAAAACGTGTATTTCACCGCACGTATTTCATAGTTAAATACATGATAACATCAGTCAGCCCAATGGCCACTTCAAACGCGCGTTTCCCGCAGCTATTTCTCACATGCTGAATGGAGTGTTTATGAATGCTAATTGACGTAATTGATTTGCTTGGATAACACTCCCCAGAGACCGTCCGCGCAGGGGGGCCGCAGGGAGGGAAATCAAACCGGGGTATCAATTTGGGGCCCCGCGCTTCTGCCTGGGGGCTTGATTAGCTCTAGATTGCCAGCTTGATTGCAGAAAGAGAGAGGATGACATCGTAATTACCGTGAAAGCGTACCTGATTGTCTGCCTATAGCGTGTTTGTCCCGCGCTCCTTTATTCGTTTCATAAAGAAAACAAAAGCAGAGCGACTCAAAATTGTTATAGAGCATTTAATGTTAACGTTTTCATTATAGTTAAACCTAAAACCAATGAACCTCTACGTAGGATAGGGGCTGATGTCTATTTATTAACGTAATAGCAGCTTCGAAACTGAAGCATAAGGTGCGGTTAAGCCTTACGCTATATCAGGCAGCCGTAGGGTGAGAGAACCTGAAGCGGAGCTCTGTCGCTCCCCCAGCGCCTTGTCACGTATCGCCTTCCTTCTGCTGCATTTTATACTGGAGTGAAGCAATCAGCCGTAACCTATGACATGCTGCTGGGGGCGGGAGGTTCGACGTGACTGACAAGTATTAAAATATTTCAGTGTCTCCATAACAGGGTAACAAGCAGCTTTGCTCGAAGCAGTTAGCCGTAGCTTGGTACTGTCATGTAAGATGCATGTAGATACACTGATGTGAAGAAACCTGCAGGTACTGAAGTACTAATTTTGAATTGTTTCAAGTTATTCAAGAAATGTACTTTACAGCACCTGTTTATACACAGGAACTTAAACTGGTTACAGTGGTTGAGGAACTGGTTCCTAGCTGAGCTTTTATATTTCCACTGTGACTATGTGATACACATATGTATGTTTTTTCCATGTTTTTCAGGCCAGATAGCTTGTAGCCAGTAAAGAATTCCTTTCTTGGGTCTTGAATCTGCAGCCTTTGGCTGCTTACTGACAGGGCTGCTATAGCAGAAATCCAAAACACATGTCTGATATCCAATCAGCCACAATGCTCTCGCTCTGCACCCTACTGTGTTCTTTGTTGGCTCCTATAGGTCCTCAAATCAAGTTGAAGGCCTTGATCCTGGCTTTCAGAACCATTAATGAAGAGACACCCATCCCACCTCATCCTGTCTCAGTCCCTTTGGTCAGCAAGGTGGCTCGGCCTAGAGATTCCCCACCATGTGAGATGTCTCGCTGTATTTGATTCCCTTGTGTGGTTCTTCAAGCTACCGGCCATCAGAATCGCTCTCAACCTTCAAGAGACGCCTCAAGACCCATCTGCCCCAGGACGCCCTCAGCCAGCCTTCTAGCCACGGAGCTGCTCCCTCACCATCTGTGGGCCCTGAGCTGCTGTCCTCTGCATCCGGAATGATGTTATTTCTCCACTTACGCGTATCTTTGTCTCGCTTAACTCTCATATTAGGTTATTGGGTTATTGTTACCTTTGCAGCACAATGAGTGTCATGTGATTGTGACCCCCCCCCCCCCCCCAAGCTATGGGGAGCATGATGGGTTGGCAAAGAGAAGCATTTCAATGTACCCGTACGTGTGCATATGGCAACAAAGCACGTTTGTTGTTGTTTAATGTGCAGCTCTTGTGTTTGGTACTGTTCTGCTAATATATTTATTTATTTGCCTGTGCTTGTCACTGGGTGTTTGGTAGAAGATCAACTGCAGTTAGCCGTGTGGCTCACAGCCCGCTGCTTATGAAGTACTATCTGCATCACTCGCATGTCGCATGAGTGAATAAATGGCAAGTGGACAGTCTGCTTTGCCGGTAAAAGGAATATTCCCTGTCCTGTCAAAGGTGGCTGAGGAAAAATGACCCCCAACACACATCATCCTCTGAAAGTCCCCCTCAGCTCTGGCTGAAAGCAGGCCGGTTATGCGTTCGACACTGGGCTGTACCATTGCCTCCCCTGACATATGGTCAAGCACTGCATAGAATGACAGTTTTCTTGCAGTGTAACTGTACATTATTAAAGTGCATGCATGTCATTTCTGTGCCTATACTGTCCATGTTATAGAATATTTGTATAAATAACCCTATTAATTGTGTTTTTCCTGCCAGCAGAGCCTTTGCTGTGACTGAATCGCTTGTTTGCATCATTCACTCTGCCCTGTCTCGCTTTGGAGATGCATCTGTTTATGCAAATCAGGAGATAAACCTGACTGGGTCGAAGATGCACAATAAAAAGTTTCTTTCATCAAAACTCCTTGGCTTGTTGGTGTGGGATTGGAGAGGAGCCCCGCCCCTTTGGAGAAGGCGAGCAGGGGCAGGTTGGCACTGACCGATGGGGGAGGGGGGTTCTGGATGGGCCAGGTCGTGTGCGTGTTGCCCCTGTGACAGCCTGCTGCCGGATGGGGCTCGGGGGGCACGTCCAGAGCCTGGACACAGGTCCTTATTAGCAGCACTTAACGATGTGTCTGCTGCCTCTGCTGGCTAGAAAGGATATCTGCGTCTCGGAGTGTGATGAGTGTGGCTTTGTGTGACTTTTTAACTCCCCCCTCCCATCTCACCGCTGAGAATACTGACAGGAATGTGACCGAGACTCATAATGCTGACATATTGCTGCCTTTCTCTCCAATTAGGGCTCAGCAGCTGAGAAGTACAAAATGCAGAGCATCGCAATTTCCTAAATGATGGCGCTCCGCTGGGAATTATGGGAAAGAAGCAGATGCACATCCACAATGCAGCCCCCCCCCCCCCCACAGACACAAACACACACACACAGACACACACACACATGTAGGTTATACCTATCCTTATGGGGCCCGCTCATTCACTTCTATGAGAAAAATTGTAACACTAACTATGACAACCTTAACCCCCACCCTGCCCTAACCATAACCATAAGTAAACAAGCAAAATATAAGAGTTTTTGCATTTTTAGTTTTTTTCATAGCAGTCACTGATTTTTATAAAATAGAGTTTTCCCTTATGGGGACCGGTTTTCTGGTGACCATAAGGGAAAACTCTATTTTATAAAAATGGATATTTATCATGTTATGGGGACATTGTGTCCCCATAAGGATAGGTATACCCGCTCACACACACACACACACACACACGCAAAGACACGCACACACACACTCAGACACACATGCAAAGACACGCACACACACACTCAGACACACACATGCAGACACACACACACACACACACACATAGACACACACAGACACACATACAGACACACACAGACACACACGCAAAGACACGCACACACACACTCAGACACACACACAGACACACAGACACATACAAACGAGCACAAAGATTCAGAGACTTAGAGAGCTCCTGTCGCCTGGAGCGATGCTGCACCCATCCGTCAAGCTGAGCGGGATGTGGGTCTGCATCAGCCTCCCTGCAGAGGGCAGCGAGCTCACACTCGTCTGAAACCCTCCGACTGAACAGCACCCAGAACAGCCAGCTGGGTCAGCACCGATTTCACATTATTCTTAGTGTTTACAGCTTAACTCCATTATTACACACGGCTCTTCATATATTAAACAATAAGTCTTTAAGTGTTTCAGTACCCGGAGCTACAGATGTCTCTTAAGAAATTAAAGAATCATGACATAACTTTATGGGCCTCCAGTACAAATTATATTTAGAAGGAATATTAATGTAATTTTACTGTTTTGTATTAATGGCTAATGGAGTTTGATGCTGTGTTAAATGTAAAGGATCAACTTTGTCCTTCTTACTTAAATGTGAGGGAGCAGAGCGTCGCTTTGGCAGTTTGGAATCACGCGGCTTCTTCACTGAAACAGGAAGCTGCTGAATTCAGAATGTTGGTGCTGCTGTAAAGAAGCTGCTGGATAAAAGCAGGTCATGGGTGGTGCAAAGTAAAAATGAAAAGTAAGAGGGAATCCTGTTTTTAATAAGCTGCAAAATGACAAGAAGGACAAACCTGAAAGACGGCTTTCAGGGGCAGGGAGTGAAATTTCTGCTTATTACCAGTGTCAAGGTCTTTCAGGAAAGCAGAAAAAAGCTTTAAAAGTCAGGAAGTGCCAGACTACACACACACACACAGACACACACAGACACACAGACACACAGACACACACAGACACAGACACACACAGACACACACACACACACAGACACACAGACGGACACACACACACACACACACACACAGACACACAGACACACAGACACACACAGACACACAGACACACACACACAGACACACACACAGACACACACACACAGACATGCACACACAGACACACACACACACGGACACACACACAGACACACACACACACAGACACACACACGCACACAGACGGACACACACACAGACACACACACACAGACACGCACGCACACAGACACACACACACACGGACACACACACAGACATACACACACACAGACACCGACACACAGACACACACACACAGACACACACATGTTGGTGTACCTCTCTAAATGCGGATTGTCCATTCATTTCTATGGGAAAAAGCCTAATCCCAGTCACGACACCCTTAACCTCTACCCATCCCTAATCTTAACCATAAGTAACCAACCCAAATACTAGACCTTTGGCATTTTTACTTTTTATAAAACTGAGGTTATCCAAATGGGGACCTCAAAAGATGTCCCCAAAAGTAAGGAAATTTCAGGTTTTACTGCACTTTGGGGACAATTTGGTCCTCAGATGTGATCTATGCAAACTCCCCCCCCCCCTTAACAATATTTTGTAGATATATTTGGGAACAGTGATTTAATTACATTTAAATGACTGTCCCTGCCTTAGACACAAAATGTGACATATAGTGATGTGACAGGCATGTTAATCCTCGAGGTGGGGGTGTGGGGGGGCACCTCTCCTCACCCCTCCGCTCCTGATTACATCGCAGGCGACGTCAGGGGAGTGTTGATAAGTCACTGCGTGAAATCTAGGGTCAGGTGGTCAGGTGAATAGAAGGACGACAGGAGAGGATTCTGGGCTGCTTGCCCTAGTCGTCGCTGTCTCACCGCGAGGGAGCAGATGGGCCCAGATGGTCGTCAGGCGGGAGTCGCTGATGTTGTTCGTCATGGGCTTCATCAGTGTAGGATGCAGAGGGGTCTGTGCCTGTGAATTCTGCTGAAATGGAACAGCTAGCTTTTGGGGTCTCTTTCGCAGGTTTTAAAATTTCACTTCAGAAGCATTAATGTTGGGTTTGAGCTAATCCACGCTCAGTGTCAGAGAAGCAGCAGGAATTGACTTTAATGGGAACGCTCGTGCTTTTGGACTCTCACACTCCCTCCCACATCAGTGCTGTGTGGGGGAAGCTCTCAGTCACTGTGATGCTTTATTCTGATGCAAGATACCGACTATCCTGTTTAAATAAAAAGAGCTGTGGTGATAAATCTGAAATATGCTGAATTTCGGCAAAAATCCCATGGGTGTAGCCATTTTATTTTTGTAGATAGCATTCAAAATAAATCTTCCTGGTTTGCAGTTTTCTCCCACATGCCCCTTTGTACCCATAAAATATTGCAACACACATAAGTTTTCTGATAGAATTTTATTGAGGCAGGACTCTGCCCACGTTAGCACAGGAAAAACAAACAACACATTGCGTTTTTTTTTTTAATTTGTCAAAGCGCTAGCAGAAGCATCTCCAGTAAAAATGCCCGATATCCATCTTTCCCATTCGCCCACTGACCTGCTCCATCTTCCATCTGCCATCTTCCATTTGGTTGTGGTGCCTTGGCAGCGCGGGACGCTCTTGTATATCGAGCTGGTCTGCCAGTGCCGTAGTGATGCGTCGCGCAGCTTCAATGCTAACTTGCATTTTTCACTGTAAGTGCAGCTTGGCAGCACTTGCGATGCTGAACGAATACGTGTGATGTAATGTAAATGCAGCTGAAGCAGTCTTAACAGTATATCTGCTTCAGAGCGCAGATTCGACAGCTTCAACGACAGCCTCAGCTTCTGTGACAGCTTCCGATCACAGCGTTACGCCAGGAAGCTGCCGCTGGTGTTGCCCATCATTCATGGCCGACTAACAGATCGATGGCGTGTGGAGGCAGTGCTGTTCGTGCCGTTCTGTGTGTTTGTGTGTCTGTATCTGTTTGTGTGTCTGTATGTTTGTGTGTCTGTTTGTGTGTCTGTATCTGTTTGTGTGTCTGTATGTTTGTGTGTCTGTATCTGTTTGTGTGTCTGTATCTGTTTGTGTGTCTGTACGTTTGTGTGTCTGTATCTGTTTGTGTGTCTGTATCTGTTTGTGTGTCTGTATGTTTGTGTGTCTGTATCTGTTTGTGTGTCTGTATCTGTTTGTGTGTCTGTATCTGTTTGTGTGTCTGTATGTTTGTGTGTCTGTATCTGTTTGTGTGTCTGTATCTGTTTGTGTGTCTGTATGTGTGTCTGTATCTGTATGTGTGTCTGTATCTGTTTGTGTGTCTGTATCTGTTTGTGTGTCTGTATCTGTTTGTGTGTCTGTATCTGTTTGTGTGTCTGTATCTGTTTGTGTGTCTGTATGTTTGTGTGTCTGTATCTGTTTGTGTGTCTGTATCTGTTTGTGTGTCTGTATCTGTGTGTCTGTATCTGTGTGTCTGTATCTGTTTGTGTGTCTGTATCTGTTTGTGTGTCTGTATGTTTGTGTGTCTGTATGTTTGTGTGTCTGTATGTTTGTGTGTCTGCGTAAGAAATGAAAAAAGAAACCAGACCTTGATTAGAAAGGTGACCTTTCTTCATGAGGTCAAATAAGTTTTATTGTGTTTAAACACTACAATACAGCATATATCCATAAAAAAATCTATTGTATATAAATTACGCTTTCAATACAGCAATTCCATTGAGGCTTTGGTACAATATCTTCTTTAATGCATGTATGTATTTACGTATGTATATATACATATAAATATATGTATATACACACATAAAAATAAATGTATAGACAGATAAATTGCTAGAGATAGATATTTATATATTTATGTGATTATATATTTATTATGCGTATATATAATATATTTTTAATACTTTCAGCTTCACAAACTCAAGACAAAGTACAAAACTAATGCGATTTAGGTTTATTACAATCTACACAGTGAATCAGTGAAAAGGAAGGTTCACCCAGTGTAAGCAGGTCACCTAGCCGAGCTACAGGGCCCCCCCTGCTGGGGGCCATCAGCATATGCACCATTTACCAGTGAAACATTTTCAGTAGTTATGGTCTTTTGTTGTTTTTTATACCTTTTTTTGTCTTTTTACAGAATAACGGCACTGGCTGAATCGTTTTGTCCTCCCATTGGCCCCCACAACGGCTGTGATTGGATGTGCTGGATGCCCGGCCTGCGGGGGGCGCCGTAGTGCCTTATGGAGGGCTGTGGCGGGATGCGCTGACAGGCATCAGTACTTCACCTGCCAGCCAGCACTGCTGATGCTGGCACAGTTGGTGCGGCAGCTGGCCTGTACGACAGGCACCGAGCTGGATGGGCCACATGGCGCTGCCACCAGGCGCAGGCCGCCCGGGGGCGACGGGGGCATCATGCTGCAGTAGACGGGCACCCCGGGGCTGGAGAGCGCCCCCTGAGGTGGCTGGCCGGGCAGCAGCAGGGGCTGTTGGTAAGAGGGTGGGGCCATCGCTGGGGAGGCCTGATTCATCGGCACCTGGCAGGAAAAGCATCACCTTCAGCATTATTGTTTTTACCATTAAGGAGCTTCATTCTGTGGCCGGCGGTGGGTCTGTCTCGGTACGCCGTCTGCCCTGCGCTCCCCTGCCAGTCACTGAGCAGTCTGACAGTCAGCCTGTATTACTCCAAAGGTCAGTGGCTGTTCATCGGTTGAAAATTTGAGGTTTAATTGGAATTAATTGGGGGTAATGCTGATGTAAAATAAATTATAATAGGGGACAAAGAAATGTACACAAGCGAACTGATGTCATCTCTGGCACCCTTGTGGCGCGTAGCAGGGAGCTAATTGCTGTTTCAGCCACAGAAGGGCCCATGCCGGTGTGTCTCTGCGCCGGAGCTGCACACCTGATATGAAGACATGGGCGGGTACGGCACCATCATTCCTTGAACTTGATTGGCTGGCTGGTTTGATGACATCAAGTTCTGGCTCTGGGGAGGCTGCTGTACACCCATGACGCCCTGGAAAGCCTGCTGCTGATTGGACGACAGGGGCTGGTATCCTGTCAATGCAAAACAGCTTCTATGTAAGGAGACACCTATACTGCACGTTTTAACCAGAGTAATATTACATTTTGTTCAGTTTGACAGGGTGGAGTCAAGTGCAGTGATTGTGCATAAACTTGACTACCTTAATACTGATCATGTGATACTGGCTTATACCCCCCCCCCCCCCGCTGTAGCTGCTTCCCCTACTGGGGCCCTCCTTTCCCCAGAATTCACGCCCTGTTGCCCCCCTGTACCTTTTCAGTTGGCTAAATGACCACACTACTTCAGTGTCGTTCCTGCCCCCCTGTTTGGTTAGTCCCGCCCCTAAAGCCCCCGCCCCTCGCTGCCATGTCCTGCTGTTCTGTTTGCCATCCCGCCTGGAGCGATTCGCAGAACCTTCCAGACAAAATGCGGGCAGCGAGTAACGAGCATTTTGCTTAGCGCAGGCACGGCATGTGTTACTCCCGGGACGTGATCAATAATTCACAGGCAAACGCGCACTGGGAGCGCAGTTAGGGGAAGGAAACCTGCCCCCCCAATCGAAGTCATGTTCCAAGTGTTCCAGCTCCAGACTCACTCCCATCATTAAAAATTCACGAGCAGCTCTGCAGCACTATTCACTGGTAAGCAGGAGGGCCAGACTGGAAACCTATTTAATCACCAGACTGGAAACCTATTTAATCACCAGTCATCCACTGACCTCCCCAGAAGCAAGATATTTGACCTGAACCCAGAAATATAAATAGATTTCTGGTCTGTATTGTCCTGACTACGATATTCACAAACACAGACATGGATATTTGTTTCTTAGCCGTCGGCCGCACCTCAGATCCTTCCCTGGCCGATACGCCGTCCATTTCTCTGTCATTGACATTTCACCTGTTGACTGCCGTATCCATTTATGCAAAGTGCACTTAAAACGTTGCACATTTCTCTTTATATATAACGAGGTTCAGCTGAAAGCATCATGCCGATCGATGCTGGCTGCCCTTTTACTCGCCCGTCGTCTTTAAACAGAACAAACTTGCTTCTCTCACAAGACCACGACCAAACAAAAAGCGCATTTGTAAAGGTGCAGGGAACAAAACGGGAGTCAGTTCACTGTGAGCGTAAGGTGCATGGGGATCAAACTCGCTATTAGAAGATAGTCAGACAGCCCGGCTGCGGCTGAAAACTCCCCCCAGACGAGCAGAATCTCCAAACAAGGCATGTGAACATCAGCTCTGCATCCGTCAGCAAGCTGAAAGCGCACGCCAACCAGCAAAGCCGGCTCACCGCAGCTACGCGGCTCGTATCCTCCATCTGTAACGGACTGCCACCTTGGGACTCTGCTGCATTTAACAAGGCAATTACTAGCTTTTGTGTGGAAAACGCAGAGAGAATACTATTGACCAGCAGAAGGCGATAGAGTCCGCCCTTCAGCAACAGTTGATCGGCCAGTCAGCTGGATCGCTCTTGTCACCCTGCGCTGTTCAAAAAAATGTACCTAAGTGAGAAAAATCACTGCCATGAGCTCCAGGGGAAGCTAAATAAATATTTTGAAAGCTAATTTATACTGTTGTCAGCGAGATACATACATACACATTAAAGATGGAATACAGCCCGTTTATTTTATTTGAGACGCAGCGCAGGGCTTTAAAGGACCCCGCCTCCCTTCTGAAGGATTCCTGCCGCTGTATTGAACAAAGCGGACAGGTGACACAGAAAGTAGCTGTCAGGAAATACCACCCAGAAAATGGTATTTCCCACACCGAGCAAAGGAATGCATTGCCACTAATGCAGACGCCTCAAATGCGATGAATTATGCAAGCTTTAGGGTAAGACATTTACATATAAAACCATATACAAACAGCTCTCATTAATCACATATATATCACACACATCTGTTTATACACTTGAACTGTGGCTTATAATTTTTTAGTTTTTAGTCGGGAAAGTCAGACGAAGGATGAGTCTGCATATGACTCACCTCATCGCAAGGAGGCAGAATGATGGTGAGGATGTGTGGGTGTGTGTGTGTATCTGTGTGTCTATATGTGTGTGTGTGTATCTATGTGTCTATGTGTGTGTGTGTATCTGTGTGTCTATGTGTGTGTGTGTATCTGTGTGTGTGTGTGAGTGTGTGCATGTTTATTAGGTTTATATTACATTGTAGTGACCAAATATTCCCCACGATGTAAGGAAAATCTGTTATTTTGACATTGTGGGGACCATTTTTTATGTCCCCACAAAGATGTGTCAATGCAATCAAAAAACAAAAAAATGCCAAACGTCTCGAATTTCGTTTGGTTACTTATGGTTAAGGTTAGGACTGGGTGGGGTGATCATGTTGGGATTAGAATTTCCCCATAGAGTCCCCATAAAGAAATAACTACAAACTTGAGTATGTGTGTGTGTGTGTGCTGTGAGCAATGTAATCATGTGTGAAAAGGAAGGCGGTTGCTTTGCCACTGGCTATTCTGCATCTTTAGGGAATGAGCAGGGCTAATATAATGTTAATGAAAATAACAATAACCATTATCATCAAAGCAGAATAATAAGGACGCACGGAGACATGGCAGACCCAGAGCCCCCCTCCCCGGGCGGCCAGCATACAAGGTCACTGCATGCCTCGCAGTGTGCAGGCGGCTCCCAGTGACACCGGCGTAAGTGGGGGGGCGGCTCCCAATGTGTAATAAAACTTGCAGTAAGATTTGCGAGCGGTCTCCCGTCCGGTTTCTGAGCCGAAGCAGACATGCCCCAAAGATCAACCGCCTCCTGCTGGCTGAGCACTGCCCGCCTGTCTGCCCCATCCTAGATCAGTCACCTCCTGCTGGCTGAGCACTGCCCGCCCTGTCTGCCCCATCCTAGATCAGCCACCTCCTGCTGGCTGAGCACTGCCCGCCCTGTCTGCCCCAGAGATCAGCCACCTCCAGCTGGCCGAGCACTGCCCACCTGTCTGCCCTGGAGATCAGCCGCCTCCGTTCTGCTTGAGCACTGCCCGCCTGTCTGCCCCGTCCTAGATCAGCCGCCTCTGTGCTGGCTGAGCACTGCCCGCCTGTCTGCCCTGTCCTAGATCAGCCGCCTCCGTTCTGCTTGAGCACTGCCCGCCTGTCTGCCCCGTCATTGATCAGCCGCCTCCTGCTGGCTGAGCACTGCCCGCCTGTCTGCCCCGTCCTAGATCAGCCGCCTCCTGCTGGCTGAGCACTGCCCGCCTGTCTGCCCCGTCCTAGATCAGCCGCCTCCTGCTGGCTGAGCACTGCCCGCCTGTCTGCCCCGTCCTAGATCAGCCACCTCCTGCTGGCTGAGCACTGCCCGCCTGTCTGCCCCGTCATTGATCAGCCGCCTCCTGCTGGCTGAGCACTGCCCGCCTGTCTGCCCCGTACTAGATCAGCCGCCTCCTGCTGGCTGAGCACTGCCCGCCTGTCTGCCCCGTCCTAGATCAGCCGCCTCCTGCTGGCTGAGCACTGCCCGCCTGTCTGCCCCGTCCTAGATCAGCCGCCTCCTGCTGGCTGAGCACTGCCCGCCTGTCTGCCCCGTCCTAGATCAGCCGCCTCCTGCTGGCTGAGCACTGCCCGCCTGTCTGCCCCGTCCTAGATCAGCCGCCTCCTGCTGGCTGAGCACTGCCCGCCTGTCTGCCCCGTCCTAGATCAGCCGCCTCCTGCTAGCTGAGCACTGTCCGCCTGTCTGCCCCGTCCTAAAAACGTCTGCAGTAAAACAGGCCGACTTCGCCTAAATTCACCATGGGTACAAGCTGGTCCTGTTCAGTCTGACTACTCATCATTCACATGGCGGCTAAACCAGCTCAGTGCGTCCCTGGGGAGGGGGGGGGGGTGGATAGCAGTGATTTTCCCTGCAGTCCTTGGGCTGCCCTTTGGTAAGGGGGCCGTCTCTATCACCGTGGTGCATTTTTACTGCTCCTGCTCCCCCCGTCCCCTGGTGGGCCCTGGGGGGCTCACGAACTAATTAAACGGCAGTCGGCTTAAAATTCAAGGCCAGTCCTCTCCCTGTCACTGATGGACAAATACAGCTTTTACAAGCCGACCAGCCTTAAAACTCTCATTCGGAATAATCGGCCTGCTTTGCATATCCATTAGCGGCATCGTTAGGCAGAGATGGGAGGCAGGGCGGCTGTGGGGTGGAGGGGGGGGGGTACACTTATTTCACACTCATTCTACTTCATTAACGCTGCCACTAATGAGGCTTCCTTAGTATACCCCCCCCCCCCCCCCCACCACCACCACCATCCAACCCACATCGATGCCTGAATAACCAAGGACGACCTGACACCTCTGACAGAAGGTGGCACAGTCCAAGCCCAAATTACAGCCCCCCCCCCCCATAGATTAAGGCCTGGGAAGCACTGCATTCTGTACACAGGGGTGGTGGGGGGCAGTGAGCTGTGAGGTGCTCCCTGTGCGGAAGCTTCCGGGTGGCAGACAGTGTGCTGCTTCACGGCCATACGCAGCGCCGTATGCTGCCTGCTAGTACCCTTGGCAATCAGTGGCGATGCCTTTTTCTCAGTGCTGACGGATTGATTGTGCCTGCGGGGGGGAGGGGAGGGGGGGCGTTACCACCTGACACATCAGCTGCACCATCTGTGGGCCGTGATGGCCAAAGCCGCCAGTCACTGCTCCCCCTGCCCCCCTCCAGTCGAACGGCTCTAATAACACCCTCGCCTTTTTCTTGTCACAAAAGAAAACACAAAACAGTCATATTTGACTCTGGAAATCAGGCACGCCAGTGGCTGCAGTGGACGGCGCCTCCTGGTGGAGGAGGGGAGGAGACTTGCCCCCATGTCATATCGAAGCTGATTCCATGTGGCACGCTGCATGTACATCTATGACTGCCACTGACAACAGATGCTTGGGAGGAGTCATTTTGCCCCCCCAGGACTGATAAAATGGCCTTAAGTCATCATGTGAACCCGGAAGAGCACGTGCATCTCTCCTTCACCTTTTGAAAATTGCGTCCATCGGCACTGACAGGACTGATGGAAGACCTCACTGTGACGCTGCACCTACGGCCAGCTAAGATACATGCACGGCAGTGTACCTCTGCCCTTACAGCAGAATAAGCTTCAAACACACAACAGCTATTCTGATAGGGAAAATGATTAGACAGATAGACAGACAGAGAGAATGAGAGACAGACAGACAGAATGAGAGACAGACAAACCAAGTCATGTCGATCACAGATGTACCCACAGAATCAGACCAGTCAATCAAGAAACCAGATGCCAGTCAGGTAGCATCTGGGCATGGCTGTGTTCACTGAGTACAAGCAGAAGTGTTGACATCGTCATGACAACCCTGGGTTCATGCATGGAGGTTTAATAGCAGAGTCATTTCACAGTTATGCTCACTGCTGTTTCTACAATAACTCTGGTCCCCACATTTTATATTGCATGAGCAAAAGACAATATGAGAAAAGTCTTGAGATGCTGTATGGATAAGCAAATGATGGATAGATGGATGGATGGATGATGAATGTAATATAATAAAAAGATTTTTCACATTGTCACCGGTCCAGCAAAGTTAACTTAAAAACTGCGAGATGTCACTGCCCAGGTCTAACCCTAACCCTAACCAGCTGTACTGCAATGAGGACCTGCTGCGCAGGCCTAACCCTAACCCTAACCAGCTGTACTGCAGTGAGGACCTACTACGCAGGCCTAACCCTAACCCTAACCAGCTGTATTGCAGTGAGGACCTGCTGCGCAGGTCTTCTCCTAACCAGCCTGCAGCTCTGACTGGTCCCACTTTGCCAAATGGATCCAAAGCCACTAGCTCTGCTCTGCAGAAGAGCGCCATGACTGTCACCCTCAAGGCAGCCACACAGGCCTGGCACTCTTCTGCCCACCGGTGCCCCTCGGATCCCATGGTTGGCACTCTCCCGAGCCTTCCCCTGCGGCGTGGGACTCAAGGCGAGGTCGGCCGCTCCGCGGTGACGCACACACACTAATGAAGAGACAGTGGAATGGAGCGGGACCCCCAGATGAACCGCCATGAATATTTACTGAGTGCCACGGGGGAGATTCGGCGGCGGCTAAGTGTTGCCGTTTATTGTTCTTTTTCCACATCATTTGACATGTTTATGGAATTTTTATGCCTACAGTAGACGCTACAGCGGCCCTGGCATTTGTTTTCAAAGTTGGGACTTTCATATTTTATACTGTAATGTAACCCTCTGACTGGCTGGAGCCAGCGAGCGCTGAGACCCCTACCTGCCCCCCCATGGCTCCTGCTTAATGAGCATCACAGTCTAAAGAGGCATATATCCTGGAAGACAATTTAAAGAGGAAAGTCCTTGCATTTACATCCTAAGGTACCTAGTAGATAAATTGTTTGTACTGTAATTTTTGACCATATTTACATGTGCAAGGCACCCAGTCGTTACACATATCTGAATATTTTCGGTATATTTGCACACATATATGTTTGCAATACAGTATGGCACTTGTACTGGATGCTGTATTCAGATGTCTCTGCTGGGGATTTCAAAGGGCTCATACAGAGGCTGGCCGGCCCAGGAGGGGGCACCTTCTACTTCTGTTCAGCGAGACGTAGCAGACACGGCATAAGATGGATGCCGTTGGCAGCCATGGACTGTGGAGGCGGTGGGGGGGGGGGCGGGGGGAGCAGCGCCTGTTCAGGGCTGGATGCTCCATCTGAGAACAGCATCTGCACAAGTGGCTTTTCGGAGGGAAGCTTTCCGCGGCTTTGTCTCACGTGAAGATCAGACGTATGGATCAAAACGTGAAACTGCTGGATGAGGCTGCGGAGTAAGAAACCCCAAAATCTGGCATGTACATTCGTGTTTGTGAGTGTGTGTGCTTGCGTGTGAGTGTGTGAGTCTGCGTGTGAGTGTCTGCATGTGAGTGTGTGAGTCTGCGTGTGAGTGTGTGTGTCTGCGTGTGAGTGTGTGTGTCTGCGTGTGAGTGTGTGAGTCTGCGTGTGAGTGTGCGTGTGAGTGTGTGCTTGCGTGTGAGTGTGTGAGTCTGCGTGTGAGTGTGTGAGTCTGCGTGTGAGTGTGTGAGTATGCGTGTGCTAATTACCAGTGGCCGCTGTCCTAGTAGTTTCTATAATAACTTTAATACCATTATGAGGGCCAACATAGACCAATTATTTTAAGCAAATTTTTAATGAGTCGGTGTTGAAAGTGAAGGTGGGGGCTGGGGTGGGCCCAGGCGACGGCCACACCGCCTGCTGTGTCACAGCTGCCCTTCGCAGGGGGTCCCCACGCAGCACAGATAGCTGTGCTTATCAAAAAACTCAGAAATTTCCTGTCCTATAAAATCATCAGCATGGCTGCAGTCAGGATCCACAGCGACTGTGCTGATGCACAGGTACAGGAGACAGAAAAAGAGATCGTTTACCTCCACATTGTGTTTGTGGTACACGACTGGGTGATAAATGAGGTAAAATAATATATGTAGTCACAGCAGATACAGATATGCAGAAATGCCGAAATGCTTCATAACCAATGGATTTACATTTGCAGACACCAAAGCCGATAGGTCCATATTAATGGGACATGCCCACTGGGCTTGTATCTAATCCCATATCTGGCACTGCTGGGCTTCTGAATACATGTGGCTGCAACTGACTAGGGATGTGAGGTCTGCAGTAGGATAGGGGATGTTTGCTCACAGTCTGCCGGGTCCCCAGCATGACAGACCACACGGCACGCTGGGTCACATGACATCGCATGTAAGGGTCATTTTCACATGGCATACCAGGTCACTTCTGCACGGCAAGCCGGGTTACTTTCACATTGCTTGTTGGGCCACTTGTGCATCGCACGTTGGATCACTTTTGCACATCACATGTCGGGTCACTTCCCCACAGCACGTCGGGTCATTTCTGCATGACATGCTGAGTCAGTTCTGCACTGCACGCTGGGTCACTTTTGCATGATACGCCGGCTCAGTTCCACACTGCACGCCGGGTCACTTTTGCATGATACGCCGGGTCAGTTCCACACTGCACGCCAGGTCACTTCCGCATCATGGGCAATGGCAGGAGCACACCAAAGCCCTCACCCCCCCAGCTGTCTTCTGGCTTTAGGCACTATTCACTTACACTGCTGTCACCCTAAAAACTGTGAACCGTTAGGAAGAGCCACTGTCATTTGCTTTTTTTAAGCACTTTGTAGTAACCACACTGGGAAAGGCGCTATATTAAGAAGTGTAACTGAATTGTGTGCCTTAGAATTCATTCCTGTCAGTGCTAGATCAGCGTTTGCCTAGATTTTGTAGTCAAATATCAAAAAGCTCCCATGTTTTCCTGAATGACATGCGCAGGAGGTCTAAACTCACCTTGACTGACACTCTGGGTTAATATTTATTACAGGAACAAAGACAGGAACAAAGAGATACCCTGTGATTCTGCGGATCACCACCTGTGTGTAGTCATTAGCTTATTGCCAGTTCTAACGAGCACTGACTACGGCCTTGGCTTCTGCTGTGTGCAGATCGCAGTGACGCATGCGCGGGGGGGGGGTCACCTACATACGAACACAGGCGTGCTGTCAGCAGTGACAGAGTCTTGTCAGAATTGCACCACACAATGTCGTGGCTTTCAGCTGGAGCTCTGAAGGAATTTCAACTGGACAGATTTGAATACACCCCCCATTTCAGCGTCTGACACAGCGAGGGCTGAGTAGGCAGCCGCCTGTTTATTAGCTGGATGTGGGGCTGCAGTTTTTGTGAGCACTGAATTCTTCTCCTCTGCGATTTACATGAGGCTGCTCTGTACACCTCCTGCCTTTGTCAGACTCCCCTGCCTTTGTTCTGTCTGGGTTAGTATGCAAATGAACCTCGGAAACAGAGATGGAGGAATGGTAATCATAGCAGATATCGAGCTGTAGCCTACCCCCGAAGCACGCGTTGAAAAAACAACATGTAAATGCTGCTTATTTAAATTGCAAATGAGTTTCTCATTGACACAGTTGAAGTCTACTTTACAGAAAAAAAAACTTTCTAGCACTTTTATTTGAGGAAAAAATGTGCTGCCATTCCTTTCCTCCTTTCTTCAAAAAAGCCAAAACAAAACAAAACAAAAAAAACTCTCAGATGGAAGTCAAATATTAAAATGGCAGGTTTCTATTCGGTTGCGATTTCTGTTAGCTGTTCACTTGGGGCACCTCTTCACATTGGCGGGCTCCGCATGGCCCTATTCTGGAGTGACGACCCAAACGCAACACCCTGACAATCACTCCAGCGGTTTCGTCTGAAGGAATATTGGTGAAAGGCATTGGCACCGTTTGGGCGCCGCATGCAGACGGCTCTATCAACAGGCATGCGCTATTTTATGCGACTGCAGGTGACCAGCTGAAGAGGGCCGAGGTCAGGGACTGGAATATGCTGGACTGACTGATCGCCAACGCAGAGGCAATTTACTCTAATAACCCAGCTGAAACCTGCTTGTTATTTTTAATCAATAACTTCGGATGACCTAGAAAAAAAGTCAAAGATTGAGCGGATTCAGGTACCTCTTAAATTTTCAACTGAATTGGCGACATTGACTGAACAGACTCGAATCAAGAGAACAGAAGCACAATAAAATGAGACGCCACCTTTAGCTACAAGACACACTGATGAAGATTTCGAGAGACACACCACACAACTCGACACTATATCTTGTTGACAGATATAGTGACGGTACGTGGCAGATAACCACCTTAAAAGAAACATTTACTTTACATTTACTCCCACTAGACCCTAGTATTAAACTGATGTGAAAAACGGTAAAACCTGTTGATTAATTGCAAACCTGCCACAATCACAACTAAAACAATTAGACCAAAAACACTATTAACATGCAGCAGATGTACAGTAAACAGCCAGAAAAGAGACCGGTTCACTGTGAGACCATGCTACTCAATCTCTTACAGTGCCACGGCCCCCTGTCATGCTGCTGAACTCCAGGCGTGGTGCAGAGGCCAAATGGCAGTACCAGCAAGTCAGAGATATTGAACTCGCACATGCATATCAAACAGAAACATATAGAGCCTGCACTCAGAGAGCCAGGCGGCATCGCCCTGGACAAATTGGCCAAGGGCACACAGATTTAGTGTAATGTGCAAAATGTTACGGAATAAACACACTGCAGTTTGTTCTGGATGACTTCTGTTAGGGGCTGAGATCGGTGACGTCCCAGAAAATGACTGAAAGAATCTGAAAAGAGTCTTTTGTCATCCACCTGCCCCATGTGTAGTTTTGGATGTGGGCTCATGTACCTGTCTGTTGGGATCCGTTCTGTGAAATCTGCTGGTTCCTATGCGTGCTGTACTGGACTGGGGTGGTCCTGTACTGTGTACTGTTTGAGGTAGGGTACTGGCCGGATGAGAAGTAGTACATGGGCACCTGTGGGGTGGAAAATACAGAATGAGGACAGACAGGGGCTGCACATTTACAGACAGGGACTTAACGGCAGCATAGCAAAGGGCAAGAGCTGCAGGAGTGGATACATCAGCAGCATGGGCCAAGGAATTCATTCTGAAGATGCAAGAGTGGATGGAAATGATCGGTGATCTCACTCAGGCAAGCTGGGACGAAAGCATGGGGGGCGTAATGGGGACGTGGCACAGGAAATGGCCACGGCGGTCGCAGTCTGTCAGCCCGCTTTGCCTAATCCGATCCGATGCTGTACACTGATCAAAGCAGGAAGCATCCGGTGCCAGAGCCCTGACCCGCTACATGGCGTTGGCTACCTGTGGCAGTGCGGAACAGCTACAGCAAACTGGTAAATCCAGCTGGCGAAGCTCCTGCTCTCTGTAACCTCTGCACTGCAACGTCCGCATATCTGCATGGCTGAAGATGGAAGCGGGCAAATAACACTCTCCTCACATCTCAAGCCGGGGAGTCAAGGGGACAGAGTGGCTGGGAGGCGTGAGGGCGCCTCTGGTGGCATTAAACAGGTATTACAGACCAATAAAAAAGTTGGGAAACAATAAAAAGATATCGCATGATGAGGTATATGGTCTTCATATGCAGTGCAGAGGCTCTCCATTCACACAGCACGTAATAATACTCTCCTGCACTGCTGCACTGTCATTTTATACTTTTTATACCTACAGCCAAATAATTGTTGTTTTGAAGTATAAGAAAATATTTCCTAAAAAGAGCTGAATCCTCTCCTTCTAAATAAATCTCGAAACACTTAAAAGTAAAAGCTGCACATTTTCTATAGGACTCGATACGCTACAAATATTTTAGTTTTAGTTTTCAAAAGTTTTGTGGAACTATTTTTTTGCAGCTTCTTACAAACTTTCCCCGGTGGTTTGCATTAGCTTGGCAGCTTTTCCTGACTAAGGACTCTGCTATTATAATTGGCTGTCACTTGTGACTGAAGAAAAAGGTAGGAGGGGGACTGGGGGAGGGAGGGGGGCAGAATGATCGGAGCCCCCATTCCAGCTGACAGCAAGTGACGGTAAAAATCGTGCCAATGAAACGCCCAGCCCCCCCAGAGACGAGGCGGCTGGTCTATATGGAGACGGAAGACGCACCCCGTGTTCTACACGTTCAAGTCAATTACAGGTAATTAATTGTCGCCGGTGTCACCCGGCTCCCTGACGGGACTCCATGTGCAGCCATGTTCAGGTCTCTGGGGAAGACGGGGGGGGGGGGGGGGGGCACTGTGCGGCATCCACAACAGCAGTGGCACAAACACTCAGCGAAGCAGGGCAGGGTGGGGTGGGGTGGGCGGAGGCTCTTTAAAAAGGTAATTACATAAAGAGAAACCCATTAAATTATTAAGGGGAGAAAGCAGCACTCAGCACTCAGCCTCTGTATAAACACAATAAATGGTGTTTATCCCACTGAGCCACACCAAGACCCCTGCGCTTATGATAGGATGTGCTCACTGGGTTCATATCCAGGCATAAAACAGATGAATACTCCCCTAACTTCCGCTATTTCTGAACTCGTTTTTTATACACCATGACAGAACTGTGGGCATATCGCCCCTGTTATATTGGATGAATACACGTATGTTGGCATAGAGCTCCCAAGTGACCTTGCAGGGTTAGTAGTTAGCGGCACAGATAGACAGCGTGATCATTAGATAGTTAAATTTGCCCCAATAAGCCTCAGAAGAACATCCCCTATGAGATGGAGCATACTGGAGCTGGCTGTGCTTGAAATCAGACCCAGTAAGATTAGTTAAAGTATAGTTGGGATACAATTGACATGGATGGGGTATGTCTGAGAAAAAAGATGACCTGGATGGGGTATGTCTGTGATAAAAGCTGACATGGATGGGGTATGTCTGAGATAAAAGCTGACATGGATGGGGTACGTCCTGGATGGGGTATGTCTGAAATTTGAGTGCTGTCTCTGGACCCACCTGTGATGGGCCCTGCTGAGCAAACGTGGGCGACGCCTGCAGGGTTTGCTGAGAGAGGGCAGGCCCAGGCCCGGATCCAGTGAAGCCCCCTGCAGGGGAGGTCATGACGAAGCTGGCCTGCTGGGGGGCCTGTGCGAGGACCCCTGGAGGGTACACTGGGGTGCTGGTGGGCTCTGCGGCGTCCCCTGAAGGCTGCCGGCTCAGGCTCATCTGGCCGAACTGGGAGGAAACGGCATCCCTCTGCAGAACAAGCAGAATGGAACATCACATGCGTGCAAGAGACACCCCCGCAGCACACGGCAGATGCATGCAGGAGACACCCCCACAGCACATGGTACATGCGTGTAGGAGGAGACACCCCCACAGCACATGGTACATGCGTGCAGGAGGAGACACCCCCACAGCACATGCTCGGCAAGCAGGCGGCCCGGTTCAGATGGCATGGCTCCCGTAGAGCTCATGCAGGACACCGTCATGCTTCATGCTGCCTCCAGAGCTCACAGAATAATGCACCTTAACGCATAGAAGCAAAGGCTGTGAGGTAGTGTGCCAAGGCTCACATGTGGTGTGTGCAACTTGTGTCCCACCACATGTCACCGTTATGATGCCTGAAAGAGCCTAAGGAGAGTACGGGTCGGGACAGCAGCGAGTAGGTCAGCCCATGGGAACCTGTGGGGCGGGGAGAAGCATACACAAGCATGCCACACACACAGAGCCGCTCCCACAGGGACAGGCGGAGCACGAGTATGTGCGTGAAGATACACGCACATGCAGACTCGCACTTAAACATGAGCACACAACCACATACAGGCACGCATATACAGGCACGTGGCTTCCCAGAACATGCTTACACACAGGAATGCGGGCACATGTGCACGCACACACATGCAGATGCAGACGCGCGCACACACGCATGCGGGCACAGACGCGCACACACATGCATGTCAGACGCATGGGGGCGAGAGGCAGTACCGGCGAGAAAGCCTGGCCTGGAGCTGTGGGGAGAAGGTGCTGTGCCGAATATGAAACCGGGGAATACGGCACTGCCTGGGCGGACGGGGCCAGAGCCTGGGCAGGCGAGAGGAGAGAGAGACGGAGAGAGAGGGAAAAGGAGAGGGAAGGAAAGAGATGGTAAGAAAGGGAGAGAGGGTGGAGAGAGAGGGAGAGAGAGGGAGAAAGCTGCAGTGTGAATCAGGGCAGGGGGCTCTGTGGGGGGGTGGGGTGGGGATTCATCTCCAGTCAACACACTTTGGACATAAAATATTCCATCAACATGACACAGCGATGCGGGTGGGACTCGTCTCAGGCATAAAACATTCATAGCACTATTTTTAAGAAGCGTAATTAGATTAGGGAGAGGACCAGGAGCTGAAACTGAAATTAAAGTCAACACTGGGTGCGTCACACCTGAGGTCTCAGAACGTGGCTTCAAATCTGTACGCGGCTGTCACTGGCCTGGAGCTGCAAACGCACAGTCACACTCCAACAACAGCTCGCAGACACGAGCCGGCAAACTGCAGCTTCCCCTTTTAATCACGGCTCCTGCTGGCAAAGCGGCTATGAATGCTGGCTGGTGTAGCTGCAGAAAGTCACGGCGGTGGCCAGGCAGCGTCACAATACCGCCCTGCCTGTTTAATAACACGTTTTCCGGTTTTTAACATCTGATCTGGGGCTGACAGAGACTTCGGCAGAAATAAATGCGTAACGGCACCATGACAGATGAGAGGAACTGCTTGGCTGATTCAAACGACGTCGCTCTGTGCCTATTTCTGCCTGAGACCGCCGGCCCCTCGCTGGCTCAGCCGGCTGAGTAATCGGCTCCATTTTAGGCCACTCCGCTATCCTGGGGGTCACTGGACTCGGTTGATCAACCGGCCACAGTAAGAGGGCTCAAGATTTCCACACAGACCATGAAGATGTGAGAGAAGTCAACGTGAAAATGTCTCGCAGACACGCCGGACAATGGAAAGGAAGAGGTGTAAAAGAAAGCGAAAGGACAAATGGAGAAGTCTGGCCTGTTTTTTCACCCCCCGGTAAATTATCGATTTAACAAAAAAATAAAACATAATTACATACCAAGAAAATGTTACCCAACATCCACCAGCAAAACTGGATTAATATGCTAATAACCATCCAAAGAGACAAAAAACTGACAGTAACACACGGTGAAATGTAGGGTACCTCATCAAGCATGTCAATTATGCTAATCTCAGTTGTAAATGGTGTTTTATGAATATGTACTTTCCGAAAGTATAAAAAGTAAAACCTACATGGAAGATCAGAATTCCAAAAAACCAAATGATATTAAAATGTGGAATGAAAACATACAGCAGAGATGACAAAAGGTAAAAATGCAGCCTTTGTTAACGTAACGGCCTGCACTGTCTAATTCATTCTCAGGGTTAGGGTGCGGACTGGGCCTTTTGGGTTCGCTACAGCAGTAGGCAGAGTGACCCCAACCCTTCAGTCTTTGTTGTCTTGTGCGTCACTGGAGGAAAAGCAACAAAGGGAAAATTTGTGGTGTGGAATGGAGCGTGGAAGTTTTTCATGTTTATAACTTTATTGTAACAATCTGAAGCCTTACAGGACATTTTGGTCACCAGTCTCTGTCAGCTCACACCATTCTTACGGGGGAGTCTATGCTCATGGATAAAATCACTTTTCCAAGCTACTTATCCGGTAGGTAATTATTTCACCCTGGATGGGATACCGGTGCTTCTTAAAGCACACATACACACACACACACACGCGCACACACACACATACACAATACGCACAGACACACAATCTTATTATGCGGAATTCAGAGACCTAACCATGTGTGTTTCAACTGCGACAAGAACACAGAGCACTGGGAGATAAAGAAAATCAATACTGGAAATGACCATTTATTATCTGATAATAAAGGGAAAGAACAGTAGATGCGTGTTCGTGAGCCGTTCTGCAGCTTCCCCTGGATGCATATCAGTCATATGGCTGCTGAAACGCCCTTCAAACGAGCGAGCTCATAACGCCAAGCCCTGTCTGAGCTCCCTACCTGCCTAAAGTTTACCTGTGGGACCAAGTGGCTGCTGATTGGCTGCTGTGTCTGTGTCTGGCCCGGCGGCTGCTGCAGAGGCTGCTGGGATTGCTGAGTGGCCTGGTGCTGAGACTGCCCAACCAGCTGGCTCCTGATTGGCTGCTGTCCCACGGGGGGGTTGTAGATGGCCGGCGTGCCGTCTGGGTTTACAAACGGCTGACCTGCGGGCAAAGCCACGTGCTGTCAGACAGCAAGACTGACAGCTTTGACAGACTCATCGTGGAGTGAGAAACGACACACCGGGTTACTGTCCGTGAGACTATTTAGCATTTGAGGCTTGTTTCATTGTGATCACCCTGAAACCCCAAGAGCTACACAGTCACTAAAAGGCATGGCTGGAATCCATATAACAGTTTGCTGCATCTAACCCCGCCGGGGTCGCCATGCACAGCACGCAGCCGGCATCTAACCCCGCCGGGGTCGCCATGCACAGCACGCAGCCGGCATCTAACCCCGCCGGGGTCGCCATGCACAGCACGCAGCCGGCATCTAACCCCGCCGGGGTCGCCATGCACAGCACGCAGCCGGCATCTAACCCCGCCGGGGTCGCCATGCACAGCACGAAGCCGGCATCTAACCCCGCCGGGGTCGCCATGCACAGCACGCAGCCGGCATCTAACCCCGCCGGGGTCGCCATGCACAGCACGCAGCCGGCATCTAACCCCGCCGGGGTCGCCATGCACAGCACGCAGCCGGCATCTAACCCCGCCGGGGTCGCCATGCACAGCACGCAGCCGGCATCTAACCCCGCCGGGGTCGCCATGCACAGCACGAAGCCGGCATCTAACCCCGCCGGGGTCGCCATGCACAGCACGAAGCCGGCATCTAACCCCGCCGGGGTCGCCATGCACAGCACGCAGCCGGCATCTAACCCCACCGGGGTCGCCATGCACAGCACGAAGCCGGCATCTAACCCCACCGGGGTCGCCATGCACAGCACGCAGCCGGCATCTAACCCCGCCGGGGTCGCCATGCACAGCACGCAGCCGGCATCTAACCCCGCCGGGGTCGCCATGCACAGCACGAAGCCAGCATCTAACCCCACCGGGGTCGCCATGCACAGCACGAAGCCGGCATCTAACCGCACCGGGGTCGCCATGCACAGCACGCAGCCGGCATCTAACCCCGCCGGGGTCGCCATGCACAGCACGAAGCCGGCATCTAACCCCACCGGGGTCGCCATGCACAGCACGAAGCCGGCATCTAACCCCGCCGAGGTCGCCATGCACAGCACGAAGCCGGCATCTAACCCCACTGGGGTTGGCATGCATTGGTTTCTGTTGTCTGACAAACAAATTGGCAGGTTTTCTTTTTCATGTTAATGTTTAAAAACATGTACCGCAAGGGGGCAGTGACAGGTTCCCAAAAAACAGGCTCCTTCTTCATCACGATCATTCTTCTTTCTCTTGGACCTGACAAGCGCTATGAAATCAGCTTAGTGCTGTTCTGACTTCCTTGAAGAAGCTGCGTTATTTACTATTACTATATAATTAAGAACTCAAGTCAGAACAACTAATTCACTGATGATATACGAATAGATTTTAGCTGTAATAGTGATTAATTACAGCACGCAACATATTCAGATCAATGCCTGAATGTAATATTGACATATCTGTTACAGCTAGCAACCAGCTGTAAACACAGCGCCGTCTTTTATTGACGAAAGTGATGCCTCAGTCAGTTTGCTGAAGCGGTGATCCTTGGTATGTGGGTCTACAGCTGGCTCAATTGTGTGGGGGTATAGGGAGTCCCCTTTGGGGTATAGAGACCCCCCTACACTTGTTGTGCAGGGACTCCCGCGTGTGGTGCAGGGACTCCCGCGTGTGGTGCAGGGATTGCCGTGTGAGGTGTAGCGACTCCCATAGGGACGAACCTGTGTGCGGATTGAGCAGGATACTGCCAGGCGGGATGCCAGCCCCGTCCAGCGACACCAGGATGTAGCTAGGGCTGCTGGGAGGCCCCTGACTCTCAGAGAAGGACATGGATCCTCCAGAGCTGGGCGGAGCAGCAGGAAGCAGGGTGGGGCCTTGCAGTGCCAGATGTACCCTGGAGAGGGAGCCAGAGGAACCGCCACTGCTGGAAGACTCTGAGCCTGGCGAAGGGTAGAGAGAGAGAGAAAGAGCCTTCAGACGCTCATCAGCTTCTACGGTTTCAAAGTTTGCAGATTTCCCTGCTCAAACAAATTCACATCGCCAGCTAACTTCCAGGTTTAGTAGGTATGGCTTAGGACCAGAATTGGGGAACCCTGCTTTAATGTGACGGGGCCACCCGCGCACCTGCTTTGGAGAGCTTTCCGGAGCAGCGGCCACTGGTGCCTCCGTCTCCGCGGGTCAGAACGGTGATGCCCCCGATGCTGGCCGTCTTGGTGACTGCCGGACGGTAATTGCGGCTGGAGCTGTCCGAGTCGGTGCTGCTCCAGGGTCGGGGCTCGTTCCAGCGCGAGTCTGTCTCCGTGCTGCTCTGCCGGCTGCCTGAGGCGCGGCTTGATCCATCCCGGTTGCCCCTGTGGAGCCCGACACACGCCAGCGCGCCTCAGTGACCCGTCCCGCTCACAAATGTCTCTGCCGAGGTGCCAGCTGCCCTCCCTGCCCGTGGCTCCGAGCCGCAGTCTCCGCTGGGGGCCTTTAATCCCCAGTGCTCATTAGCGGGAACACTTTTCCATGCCACCGCTGCCCCCCTTCACCCAGCGGAGAACAAAGGAAGCACAGCACACCTACATGCTGTCCTTGGAATGCACCCAGCTTAAATGTCAGTGCTGAGAGAACAGGGCGCTTTTACGGCCACTTAAGGCCGATATTGGTCATCACAGGCCATCACGCGTCTGGCAAAAGCAAAGTGCCCTCTGGATCCATCTTTGAACTTCTGAGTTTGAATCATCTCCTTCAGATGTCGCCAGTCACCGTGCGAATTAATGCATGCTTTTAGCAAACCAGGCCCTGCCTCAACGTGTGGAGGAGAGCAGGCTTTGCTCTAAATGAGGTGTAAGATGCTCGCGAAGGCATTAATAAATCTGAGACCCGTAAGCTAGTAAATCTATTCACTTTGTTTTATTCTGTGCCGTGCAGAACACAAGAGTGTGGAAAAGGCTGCAATATCAGTAATAAAATTAACTGGTTCCTCTTGTTTTCTGGCGAGATGCTTGCTTCCGCCAGGCTTCACTGCTGAACCGCACACTGAGTACCATGTGCAGGCACATACACACGGACTGTGAGTCACAGTGTCGCCTGCTACAGTCCCGCTGCCGTGCGCTCATTAAGTCTGTGGATTACACCCCCAGCCGCCGAGGTTACCCTGCCAGAGGCACCCCGCCCCCCCCCCAGAAACCACCGAGGCACATCGCCTTTCGAGGGTGGCAGCCCCCCCGGCCACGGAAACCCACCGGAATAGCTGTCGTTTCTTCTGAATGTCATTATATAAATTGCAGTCTTCCACGATCCTGGGGAAAAAAAGGGGCAGTCGGTGTGTTATCAAATTTAAAAAGCAATTTGCATGACCTTAGATTCTCCTCTGCTGATTCCATGTGAATATGTATTCTCTCTCTCTCTCTCTCTCTCTCTCTCTCTCTCTCACACACACACACACACACCTGTACTCATCATATCTTTGTGTGGACCGTCCATTCATTTCTATGGGAATAACCTTAATCCCAGCTATGACATATAATGTAATATATAAATGAGCTCACAGATACATATATTGTATAGGAAGCATGTAATTGGCCAATTAAAAGCCACAGCTTAAAACAAACATCTAATGTAATGATGCTGAATGGCCAAACAGCATTGGCAGGTTATAAAGATGCTCCAGAAGGCCTGACCCTGTATGGCGCTTCAGCTGTGGAATGTTCACTAGCATATATATCGCATCATTCACCCCGTTGACTCAATGGTGCCTCCTTAATGTTGTTCATTTAGAGCAAAAACACTAAGTTTGTTTCCGTAGAAATCAGTGTAAACGGTCTTCACCCCGAATATCCATTTACCTTGTTTCAATGTAAATATTTTCTTGGGAAGAGACTGACTGTAAAACGAGAGAGAGGGAGAGAGAGAGGAGAGAGAGAGGGAAAGGGAGGGAGGGAGAGAGAGGCTTGAGAATCTTGTCACAGACACATCACCTGCCCTTTGCTCTGCCTGATCAGTCCTGATGATGTGAAAGGCTTCTGGCTGTAGTAGCAACACCCAGGTCAAAGAGAATCGTTTTTAGAAACCCAGTGACATACGAAGCCAATTGTGTGATTATACTATTTCACTGAAATGATTCTGACAAACAATGACGGGCGCTGAATACAGAATCAGGCAGCTTTTAATAAAGTCTTCACACCTGAATCTAAAACCCCCCCCCCACATATTAAGCACTTACATTTTGCCCCACTGTTATCATCTGCTATCTAAGCACCATTATATTCACAAAAAAAAAAATCACACAATAGCTCTTTTTCTCCCCAAGTTCAGCATATTCAACCTGGGACTTAATTTGGCAGGTAAATAGTTGAGCTGCTGTACCAATTAGACTACGGCACTGCTTAGCAGGCGATTATGTCAGGAGGATGTGCTTTTAAGACCCAAAAAAAGGAGAAGCAACCTGACCCTGGTGTGATACAACAAGTAATCAGCTGGATAATGAGTGCTGATGTAGCAGTGACGCTAATGGCCGCCGCTGTTCTGGGCTGTTTTGTTTAGTTGGCGTTGCTTTCCTGGTTGAGTCTTCCCCGGCAGACCCACAGTGGCTTTACGCGGTGTGAGTTACCGCGGTTCTTCCAGGAATGCCAGCTGACACCCCTGGCAGCTTGCAGGCAACGGACTGGCAGACAACCAAGGTGCTCAGCACCGCCTGACCCATATAAAGCCGCTCCCAAACGATGAGCATGGCCAAGGTCAGAACCCAACAAGCTTCCATCTACAAGATCTGCAGTTAGTACCATACAAGAGGAGATCTGCACTGGTATCTGCTTTAGTTTAATGTCATTCACAGAGAGTTAAAAGGGGACTTGTCATTCCTTCATTGTTTTAGAAAATCAATGGCATTGCCGTATTGCCACGTTACAATACAGTGGATGGGAATTATACCTGTCAATATGTCTTTCAGGGCAAGATAGCTTCAGCAATTTACGACTTCAGCATACGATCTCTTAGCTTAATCCCTCCTAGACATTCAGAGACATGCGTGGACAGACTGTGCTGTTGATTATTGCAGCGGCTTTTGTCTTTTAAAGCTGCCTGACGCCAGCGTATCAGTCGCGTGCTGGAGAGGGCCCCAGCGTTGTTCGTCTTACAGGAAGGCCGACAGACGTGTTTGCCATCTGCTGGTGAGCAGACGTTTCACGGGGAGCTGCTTCTGGCTGCGTGATGCTCGCTGGGGTGACCTGCCAGCTCCCTCGTTTGAATCTCCTCTCAAATATGGCTTTATGATGTTTCCCTGCACTTGTAATTCATGTATACAGGCATATGTGTCATATTCTGCCCTACAAACATAAACCACATTTCTCTGTCTCTCTCCCATCACTGTAATGAACAACGTTGCGGTCTGACTTACGTCCTGGGCGAATATCCTGTCCCGGGCTCGCTGATACTCTTCCTCCCTCTCCTCCATGGACTTGCTTCTCCTGTCATCCTTAAATGGATGAATTCTGTGCTGCTGAGGTTATGAAACAGTGGACAGAATGCCTTCATTAAAAAAAATCCCACAGTACAGTTGAACTGCTTAGCTGACACTTTTAAAAAGCGCTTACTTAGCGCAGCAATTTCGGCCAACCTGCATAGCCGCGCACCTCTTACTGCTGCAGTCCAGGTTCATGGCTGCCAGCTCTCACGCATCTGGCATGACACTCACGCTTTCAGCCTCTCATACTCATGTAAGGAATCTTAAGCCAAATATTATTCCATTACGAACCTAAAATTCGCTACATCATAAACGTTGGGTAGTTCGAAAACCCTACAGATAAATTTACAAGGTTATAAAATTGACACACATGTAGGTGCATGTGCTTGCGTGTGTAGACTTGTCTGGAAAATCTTCTGCCGGCCAGCTGATCAAAGTTGGCCACCCTGATTGTTACACTTGCAGAAGTTTGGCTCTTCCTGGCAATGCAGCTGAATTGTTCTCCTCAGAAAGGCAGCTTATAGCCTGCAGGCTGCCAGCTAGTGCCAAATTGAAGTCAGCTGCATTTACAAACATCGTCGCTGAAAATTGGTGGAGTTGTTGGAAATACTGACAGGAAGTGACCTGACTGTAACCCCTGTGAGACCTGAATCAGGGCACCCACTGACCTGTGAGGACCCGCCCACATCCAGTGGCCACACCCTCATGTCCCCATGGAAAGTCAGCAGCTGCTTTTTTCCTGCCTGGACATGCATCTTTCATTCCCTCCGCCTTCATGGTAGGACGCAGCCAAATCAGCTGTACTTGAATGTCAGGACGATGGCTTCATCGTCTTCTACCTCTCTCCTATCTCTGGCTTAAGCTTTCTGAAACAGGAGTCATCGCCAAGTCTTATGTGCCAAGCCTCACGGCCTGACTGGAGTCAACTTGGATGCCGGGACCCGCATCTTGACCCAGATTGTTTCTGCAGACTGACACCATTTCGCTGCCCGCCCTGAACCCACAACTGGCGTTTTCCCTCCAGGGGCCATCTTGGATTTTCAGAGAAACCCCTGCAAGCGCTGCCCCCCGAAACATAAATCACTTTGATTCAGCTATCGATGCATGTCATCGCTCAGCAATTAAGGCGAAATGTGATGTTTGTTGAATTATAAACCTCTGTTAGTGATGACATCAGCAAAGCAAATTAGTAACGATTATGCGGCACGGATCCCTCCAGTTCTGTGTGACGCCACCCTTTCCACAGGCGTCATCTGAATTGTAAACCAGCTATAGAGGGTACAATCTATTATGATAACAAATGTGGTAATTAAGTGAGCCATGTGAAACATAATGAATGGGCTTGGCTGTGTTACCAGGGAGTGCTCTGGAGGCTCAGTCACAAACAGCAGACCTCAGCAGCGAATCTGCCATCAGATGGAGGGCCACAATAGAATTAGTGTCACCCATCCAGTTTACGCTTTGGTCGAGAACAAGTCTCTGTGCTGTGACATCCTACATTAATGGCAAGCCCAAGCAGGGCTAATCCTGACGTGTGTGTATGTGTGTGTGTCTTGGAGGGGGGGGGGTGGGGTGGTGATTGAGTGTTATGCTGAAGCTAGTTGGCTTCTGGTCCTAACTCTACTCTGTTCCTGTAGCTCAACAAGTAGAGCATCGTGTTAACAATGCAATAGTCAGGGGTTCAGCTCCCTGGGGCAGATGTGCATTCTAAGCATGTAAGCCTTCCATTTACTGTAAGTTGCTTTGGATAAACGTCAGATAAATGAATAAAATATACTTCCCTCGATGTTTCAAGGACGCCTGTGTGACCATGAGCAGCCACCAAAACAAACCGTTTTCTGAAAACAAGCGATGATCCAGCAACCAGCACCCTATCTGACAAATGTAATTGGCCAAAGGACATCGCCATGGCAGCCTAACGACAGGGCAATCCATACAGACCCATGAGGCGCATCTCTGAAATGATTCCTGGATGCACTATGTACGCTAGCTCAAATCGCTCAAGTGCTGTAATGAGAAACGTAACCGTCTGTAACCGAAGCAGTCGCTGTGGTGCTGCTGCTTTTAGAAGAGGCTGTTTGAGATCTGTCAGCCTGGGGTCGCCCCGGCCGTGTGGAACAAAACACAATATAGGAAGGACCCCAACATGGGAATGTGAGAGCTGCCACTTCACCCTTCGATATCTGTCTCGTGTTTTGCACTTTAATTATTGTGAAAACCCTTTTCTTGTCCCTCGCTGTTTGTATGTTGTACTGTGGTCCAGGTGGAATGTCATTACCTGCACTTGGAGCAGCAGTGAAACCCCTCCTGTTCAGAACTTATTTGTAATTATTTCCAAACGTATTTACATACCAGATTGTCATCCTTGTCGATGCTGGAGTTGTCTCGCTTCAAGATGAACCTCTTCTGCGAGTCCTCGCCCTTCTCGTCCTTCACGTACTCTCCAAAGCGCTGATCGGGTCTGGGCCAGAGAAGACGTGACAAAGAGCGGCTCCGTCACATGACAGACCACAGTCAGGCATCGTTTACGAGCAGAAATTCATCCGAAGAAAGCAAGCGTGGTAATAAATACCCTCACAGACTCGCTGTCGTCATTGATTCCCCCCAATCACCAACCCTGGGTCTAATAACACATTTTAGATCTGCAGGCTTGTGAAGTACAAAGTGATTGCTGAGATATACTGCTTACTGCTTTCCACGCCGTTCAGACATGTTCACTGCAGGCACTCGGCCCATTACATCGATTAGTGAATTCCAACGACAAACAATCAGACACCGCGAACTAACGTGTCACAACGGCATTTTGCTGGAAATGAATACTAATGCAGTGAACACTGCTGTGTGCATATCAATTCATTCTCAAAGAGTTTCTTTGCCTATAATTTAAATGTATATAACGACTGGATCTGAACAGGCTTTGTATATATGGGCAGGGTCTGTGTATATGGGAAGGGTCTGTGTATATGGGCAGGCTCTGTGTATAAGGGCAGGCTCTGTATATAAGGGCAGGCTCTGTATATAAGGGCAGGCTCTGTATATATGGGCAGGCTCTGTGTATATGGGAAGGGTCTGTGTATATGGGAAGGGTCTGTATATATGGGAAGGGTCTGTGTATATGGGAAGGGTCTGTGTATATGGGCAGGCTCTGTATATATGGGAAGGGTCTGTGTATATGGGAAGGGTCTGTGTATATGGGAAGGGTCTGTGTATATGGGAAGGGTCTGTGTATATGGGAAGGGTCTGTGTATATGGGCAGGCTCTGTATATAAGGGCAGGCTCTGTATATAAGGGCAGGCTCTGTATATAAGGGCAGGCTCGGTGTATATGACAGTGCCTCTCCCACTACAGCAAAGGCATTTGGGGGGATGCCCATACAATAAAAATGTCACATCCATCCATCCATCTATCCATCCATCCATCCATCCATGGGGAGCAGTCTGTCCCAGGGCATGTACACACACACACACACACACACACACACACACACACACACGCACACACACACACACACACACACACACACACACACACACACACTCATGGATAACATCATGGTAGTAATTCATTCTCTGATCTATTCACCTGTTCTTTTTATTCCAGAGTTTACCATCCTTCTGAATACTTTTGTAGTCTGCGTTACTTTTCATGTTCAAAGACTAATATATTTACAAAATTAAAATTCAGAGACAGGAAAACAAAGACTATTGCACGTTTGCTACTCATACAGAGAGAGGACACAGACATCAGCATCCGACGTAACATACTGTATGTAAATAAGATAAATTACAGGGAGCCAGAAAAGGCAGATTTAGGGAATGTTCTGTGCGTGTGAATCCACCCTGCCACGCCACAGAGGGTGTGTTTCTTTTCCTGCGCTGTTGCCGTTGCGTCGTCCCCACCTGCAGCTCTGTGCACATTAAGGGGAACGAGATTTGGCAGGCAGCGTCTGCGTGCCATTGGCCGGCCCGCGAGCCAATCAGGGCAGCTGAGTGTGCAGAATACGCTCAAGTGCACACACACACACACACACGCCCTTCTAACCCACTGTGGGTTACGGGCAAACATATCCGTTCATCTCCACGGGCAGCAGGGCAGCCGCTTGGCCCTCGCGCTCCAAGCCCACGATGGATCCAGGAAGGAGCCACAGCTGCTCAGCAACTATGCCCCCTGCAGTGAGGGTCTCAGAGGTGTCTCACAGAGTAAATGAAACTCAACGACCAATGGCCTTAACCAGCCGAAACCTAACGCTGGTCCTCGGCGACAGTGACCCTATGTGCTCCTCAAATCATCATCAATCATATTCCATAAAAATATTCATATTTTTCTAGTTTTATATTGTGACATTAATTGTGTACAGAATACTAACTTGACATTTTGGGACCCCCCCCCCCCCCCCCCCGATAAAATAGGGGCCTCCTGCTCCTTTTTCATTACAATTTTACAATTTTATGTATTGAAGGGGGCGGCATGGTGGTGCAGTGGTTAGCACTGTTGCCTCACACCTCTGGGTCCCGGGTTTGAGTCTCCGCCTGGGTCACATGTGTGTGGAGTTTGCATGTTCTCCCCATGTCGTCGTGGGGTTTCCTCCGGGTACTCCGGCTTCCCCCCACAGTCCAAAGACATGCTGAGGCTAATTGGAGTTGCTAAATTGCCTGTAGGAATGCATGTGTGAGTGAATGGTGTGCGAGTGTGTCTGCGATGCGCTGCCCCCCTGTAGTGGGTTGTTCCCTGCCTCGTGCCCATTGCTTCCGGAATACGCTCCGGACCCCCCGTGACCCAGTAGGATAAGTGGTTTCGAAAATGAATGGATAGTAGGATAAGTAATTTGAGGCTGCACAACTCCGTCATTCCCAGTATGACCGCAGTGCTAACAGGAACCTTTACACACACCACCATTAGACAATGCTGTAAGCTGGATAAGTAGACAATAACGCAAAGAATATTGCAAAACTTGTCAATCCTTGGCTTTTTTGACAGAAGACAATTCTATCATTTTTTTCCTCAGACATCTCACAAGTGTGTGATGTTTTGAATGAGTACACAATTAGAGACGGCTGGAAGCCAAGGTGAAACCTGCAGAAAAACTTCACAGAAATGGGAATGGTGATGTAATTTTGTGAAATCTAAAAAATCAGCAGTCAAATTGCCACGCTTGCACTTCAAAGCCTTCCGATGTGGCTCCAAAAGCTTGTCTGCACGAAGATTCACTGCCTTGGATTCAGCCTTGAGCTGTGGCAAAGCGGAAGAACTTCTGACTGATCTTGAAACAGCAGAGGTTACGACATGCCGTGTTTACAGTATGTCAAAACTCACAAAAGACTTACTAGGCCTTTACCAATTTGAATAATAAAATCCTTTGCCAGTAGATATTAACTGGCAGAGTTTTGCTATTTCTTATCAGTTTTTTTCTTGCTTTATCAAATGCGATTTTAAAACCCCGTATAATCCAGGTCTTATCAGATTATTCAGGCCAAGTAACTTGCTGAAGAGCAGAGCAGTGAAGCTCTTCCTATAACACGCTAGTGCACGGTAGTATACATAGGATGAAGACCTGCCTGGATTTTGTCTGGACAGTTCGTTTTCCAGCCCTCGATCTGAACTGCTGTTGGGTGTCCTTCTTTTAGCCCCCTGGTCCTCCTTTTACCCCACTTCTCTTCCTTTTAACTGCACTGTTCTCCTTTTAGCTCCTCTGTCCTCCTTTTAGCTGCACTGTCCTCCTTTTAGCCCCTCTGTCCTCCTTTTAGCCCCCCTTGTCCTCCTTTTAGCCACAATGTCCTCCTTTTAGCCCCTCTGTCCTCCTTTTAACCCCCCTTGTCCTCCTTTTAGCCCCTCTGTTCTCCTTTTAACCCCCATTCTCCTACTTTTAGCCACACTGTCCTCCTTTTAGCCCCCCTTCTCCTCCTTTTAGCCCCTCTGTCCTCCTTTTAACCCCCCTTCTCCTCCTTTTAGCCCCTCTGTCCTCCTTTTAGCCCCCTTGTCCCCCTTTTAGTCCCTCTGTCCCCCTTTTAGTCCCATGTCCTCCTTTTAGCCCCTCTGTCCTCCTTTTAGCCCCCTTCTCCTCCTTTTAGCCCCTCTGTCCTCCTTTTAGCCCCCTTCTCCTCCTTTTAGCCCCTCTGTCCTCCTTTTAGCCCCTCTGTCCTCCTTTTCCTTCTCCACCCTACCTGCCTCCCCGTCAACAACTAGTACCACTCTCTCCCCACCCTGGTTCCACAAAAATGTGAAACACCCATACACACACACTATGGAAACCAAGAACGGCCATGCTTGCAATTGTTTTTTTATGCTGTACTCTCTAGATAAGAAGACAAAAATTGTAATTGATATACCATTCTTGGCTCCCCCGTCCCACCCGCCCAACAGCCTTTCATGGGTGTCCTCCTATTTAAGCCTTAGTTCTCCTTTCTGGGCACCCTAAGTACACCTTAAGTAGCTATCATGGTAATATGCATGCAGCCAACCTACTAGTACACAATGAACTAATACAGTAGTACACATGGTACTACACATTTTTAGTGAATTTAGTGATTAATTGTCATTACTAACACACCACAACACACAGTGTTTGCGTTTAACCCATATGTGACATAGCAGGGGGCAGCCAATTCAGTGCCCAGGAAGCAGTGCTTGGGGGTGGTACCTTGGTCAGGGTACCTCAGTGGTGCCCTGCTGGTCGGGGATTCGAACCTGCGATCTTTCAATTACAAGTGCACGTCCTTAACCATTAAGCCACCACTGCCCACAGAAAAAGCAGACCACTTCCGGGTCCCTGTTCCAAAAATCCGTTTAATATGTGGTCCCCTCCACGGGGGACATATCAGATATTAAACTGATAAAAACAGATACTACACTTGATCTTAGCCAAAAGGCAGAGAAGCGAAGCTAACATGCTAGTACACAAAAAGTTAACACAATACTATACTTGAATCTATCATGGTAGAACACATGCAGCTCTTTAGCTCCTCTCTAGCGCTTTCACAGCCCCCTCCCCATGTACTGCACTTTGAGGAGCCTCAAATGCCTTGCTCTTCAGCCCCTATGCCAGCTTTGCTGTGGATCTAAGGCATTAGCGCTTGACTCTCTGTGATTAGTGGTCGGCCCTCATGGGGCCTTTTAGCGCCACTTCAGCGGCCTCAGCTCTGCTGCCACTCCAGCCACATGTGGCGTCAGGCTGCGTACGCCCGGCGGGCTTTGGCTGCCAGGCCCTATTACTTCGGGAAAGCATCTGATACGCGGCATGATCCCCGCACTCCAGGGCAGAAAGAACACACAGCAGGGATCGAGAGGGAGCAGGTACCCAACGCAAGAGCAAAGTAGCAGAACACACAGGGCATAGGAGCTCATCTGGCAAACTCACAGGCAGTAGTCTCCATTTCAGGGACACACCACCCAGAGCAGAATACTAATCAGCACAAAACCTGACAAGGGCGAACAAACAACAAAATAACAGCGAACGGCAACTAACAAGCGCAATAAAGGGACACTTATGTAACCGATGTGTCAAAGCCTATTTATTGAGCCATACTTCCGAAACACGTCCATAAACAGACTCCAGACTCCAGCCAATCAGGCAGAGGCTGGCATCACAAGGACCAATCAGGCTGAGTAACTCAGCCACTTCCCATCCGCCTGTGCATGACATACACCCACCATGTAACAGCTTTTAGTCATCAGATCACATTTCAGAAACACTGGCCTTAAGAGCATTATTACCAGTGTTTCTTTTATGTAAGCCAAGAGTACTCCTGTCTCCTGTGAAAAGGGACAACCACCCAAGATGGACAGCCGCTCGCACGCAAACGTGACGCGTGCACTAACACACACACTCGTAGTGCTGGCTTTTCATCACCACCGCTTGCCGTCTTTAGAAGTGCTGAAGGTTGAATCGCTTACATTCTCGTATTGCTTGTTTTGTTGATGATGACGGACTTTCCGGACTGGTCCACATTATGGTCCATGCCGAAGTAGGCTGCTACCCGGTGGACAAGCATCCTATGGTAGGAGGACATCTGAGGGAACTTCTTGAAGGGGTTGCTGCTGGGGGAGGGGGGGGGGGGTGGAAAGGACTGCTCAGTGGTGCAGGAAGTGAATCAGGTTTGAAGAACAGGCTGGAATCTCCACTGGTCAAAGCAGCTCTATGTCTTCCCCACAAAGGCAAAGCACAGTAACTACACTGAAGGGCTCTGCGGTTTTTGGCTGTCTAGCCAAATTTGTAGTAGGTAGGTAAATGATCGGTCATACCTCAAGTTTGACCAAATATGCAGTTACGGTGTTTCGCTTTAGTAAGGCTGCATGTACGCCAGATTTGACCTCCTAACACCCAGCAGCTTATCTCTGTTGTCTGTAGGGGGGTATCAGTCTCTGGTCTCTATTTTAGGAACCACATACTCAACCATGTTGAAACCCGCTGAAATTGGTTTGGGGGTTATCAAAACATCTTCAACTCTGCCTTTCCATAACACCTTATAAAAATACTTTTTTTCTTCTGCTGCGTCTCAGTATGATAAGTATGTTCAATCAATATATTGTTTATTTCCGTTTACATCATTTAGCAGACATACAAATGAGGCACATTAGATTTATTTATTGGTTTGTTTATTTATTTAATATAAATTAATGCAAATCCCCCTTTTTACAGGCATCCACAGAATTAAGCTTACTGGAACACAGACACAGGCACAGACACACATACAGACACACAGACACAGATACACGCAGACACACGTGCACACACACACACACACTCACACACACACACACACACACACACACACAGAAACATGCACAGTCACTACCTACCTGTTGTCTGTTATGAAGTCAATCATCTCCTGTTCCAGTTTCAGGAGCATCATTCTGTCCCTGTCAGCATAAGATATTAAAGTCATTCGGCTTTCAGCACCTCTACGGTGGAAAGCCAGCAGTCTGCTGCCTGGCCCCCAAATGACACAGGGTGCCCGGGGGCACAACTGTAACATCTGTGCCATTCACATTTGTTTAAATTAGTTTGGTGGCTGCTTTCGTGCGAAGCCTTAAAATGTGTAAGTACACAGGGTGGAGTTAGTGGCACACATGACAACAGGCAACATTGTGCGATCAACAGGCCCAGAGTGTGGTCTGCCAGTGAATGTTCTGGAGGTTCTAAAGCTGTGCAGTGTGGTCTGCCAGGAAATGTTCTGGAAGTTTCTCTGAGGTTATGCACTGTGATCTGGCAGTGAATGTTCTGGAGGTTTCCCTGATGCTGTGCAGTACGGTCTTGTGGTGAAGGTCGCTGTGACCCAACATGCTGCATGCAGACGGACTCTCCACGGGTTACTGGGCGGCCACAGTTCAGCTCTGTGCACGACACAGATTGAATGTTTGCTCTGAGCTGTGAGATCGGCTCCACCACAGCCCAAATCCATCGATACACAACACTACGTGGCACTCAGTCACATTCGTAAAGGAGCCATCTTGGCTGAACCTCATGCAATTTAAAATCAACCACGCTTTTTCAAATTTTGTCCACTATGTCTTTGTCTGTTATCTCTATCTATATTCCTGTCTTTTTCTATGTGTCAGGGACAAAAACATTATCAGTCCCGTACTGAGAAACACCAGAATCCCCATAATAAAAATTACCTGCAGCAATTATACTATGTAAGGTTCTCACCATGCTTAATTAAATCACACCTTGATGCACAACTTCAGCTTTTAAAAACTTATGAAGCTTCCCTTTATTCCAAGAGTTTGTGTACATGTATGTATGTATATATGCAGGAATGTGGTTGCTATGGTATAACACATGTATCACACATTCAGTAGGATTATCACGCATGCGGCTCTCAGTACACACCCATGCGGATCTCGGCACACACGCATGCGGATCTCGGCACACATGCATGCGGACCTCGGCACACATGCATGCGGACCTCGGCACACATGCATGCGGACCTCGGCACACATGCATGCGGATCTCGGCACACACGCATGCGGATCTCGGCACACACGCATGCGGATCTCGGCACACACGCATGCGGATCTCGGCACACATGCCATGGCCCCACCTGGGATTTTTCTGCAAGGTGTTCACTAAGAAGTCATGCAGGTCGATGCCCGTGGAGTCCGTGTACTCCTGGCTTTGCTCTGAAAGGGAAAGGAGGTCAAAGGTGACTCCTGACATTCGGCATAGGAAGAGGACGCCGAGAACGTCAAGCTGCCCCGTCATACGCTGCCGGCCGTGCGACGCTCGCTACGCCCTCTGGGAGAGGTCACCCAGACAGGGACGGTGAACAGATGGAGCTGAAGACGTGGGGCTCAAGAGAGGCCGGCGTCGTGCTGATGTGATCTCCCTCACTTCCAGAGCAGAGACGGGGGCGGTGCGGGGGGGGGAGCAGTATAATCAATGGAAGTGTCAGGAAAGAAAAAAAAACACACAAGAAAAGGGTTTTGTTTCTTTGGCTGACATTTCAATTTCTCCTGAGGACGGCTAAGTTTGGGGTCCTTTGTCTGTGTCAGAGGCAGCGGGGAGGACAATAGCTGTGGTAAAAAAGCCCTCTGTCATATTCGCCACAAAGCCTGACAAGTGCCATTGTGCCCATAAAGCGTACAGACATGTCCCCCCCCCACCCCACCCCCACGTCAGCCGTGTGCACTCTCACACACACCATGATACATGTAAGGTGCCCCACCCAGCCTAATGTCATGGGACACGCGGCGTTATGAATAAAACATGCTTTTACGTTTTTATTAATAACATGTCGCCCAGCCTGGGCCTTAATGACTCCTTTAGTATGTATCGGAAATCCGCAATGTGTTATGGAGAACGATTTCTGGGAAAAAATAAAAGAAGAGCTCTTTTGTATTCAATCATTAGTCCGCTGTGGCGAGGAGGGCCGTCTAGACCTCGTCCTACTTCTGCATTCCACTCTCAGGATGAAGCCGGGCCCAGTGCTGATCGAGCACGCACCCTAACCCTCCAGGTGGCCCAAAACACACCCCCCACAGGTCAGGCCATGTTCCCTGAAGCCTGCTTTTGCAGATAATTTACATATGTGACATTAACCCTGAATCCCAGCGACCCCTTAAATGTTTTGCTCCAGGAAGTGCTGGCTTATTCCGGCTTATTCGTTGTGAAAGAATGCAAGGAAGCGGCCATTTTCTGAGTTCCACTGTTTTGATGGCAGGAATGATTAAGGCTAGTGTTTGTGTGCCGCGAGTCATTTACACTCTCAGGGAGATGAGTTGCTGCAGTACAGATGAGCAGTATGTTCCCTGTCCTAATTAGGCTTGCCATGTAATGTAAGCATGAAACAGCTGGTTAGGTCGGCTTAAAATATTACCCAGAATGCAGCTTACTGCTGCACGCTACAGACGGAGCTGGGATTGCGCCAGTTAGCGATCCTGCCCTGAGTGTGGTGGCCGTGCTGGAAATGAATCACAGCAGTGCAAAGGCTTTAGCTGAACACACTGTCTGCCCCTAAAAACTCACCTTTTGATAGCACACGGATTTTTGGTTTTTCGTGACATCTGTCTGTCTCTTTGCTCCTGTCCTTCTCGCAGTCGTCTCGGCTGGGTTTGCCGTCTTCCTGAACGCAAGGCAAAGCGGTATTCTGCAGCTGAATTGAACCCTGCAAGTGTTTAAAAAGAAAATGAAGTGGTGAGAGAAGCATAATAAGTGACTGAGCACAGGTGTAAAATAAATCCCACTTTGGGCAGGTATCTTTAAACAGCAAAGGTGTTCAGTGGGAAGAATATACAGTTTTGACTTCCTGATGTCAGGGTAGCAGATAAAACTTAAATTTAATCAAAACTTTCTCCCATCGATCTTCATAATGGGCCAGTTAACTGTATTATAAATCCTAGATGAGACTCCTGGTCTGAAATTATGTAGAGTCTACAGAGATTTATATATTGAGACCTGATCCATATATTTTAATTAGCATGAATCGCAAAGATTGGGGTTTAATCTGGCCCCAGGGCTGAAGAGCGGTGACAGGTCTTGGTTTGCAGTCTAATGAGGGAGAGAAAGGGGAAGCGTGCTTGCCATGAAATACCAGATGGGCTGCCCTGCTGAGCATGTGCAGTGGCTCGGCTTTACAGACAGGGTGCCGCTGCTGAGCAGGTGCAGCGGCTCGGCTTTACAGACAGAGCAGTGCTGCTGAGCATGTGCAGTGGCTCGGCTTTACAGACAGGGTGCCGCTGCTGAGCAGGTGCAGCGGCTCGGCTTTACAGACAGAGCAGTGCTGCTGAGCATGTGCAGTGGCTCGGCTTTACAGACAGGGTGCCGCTGCTGAGCAGGTGCAGCGGCTCGGCTTTACAGACAGAGCAGTGCTGCTGAGCATGTGCAGTGGCTCGGCTTTACAGACAGGGTGCCGCTGCTGAGCAGGTGCAGCGGCTCGGCTTTACAGACAGAGCAGTGCTGCTGAGCATGTGCAGTGGCTCGGCTTTACAGACAGGGTGCCGCTGCTGAGCAGGTGCAGCGGCTCGGCTTTATAGGCAGAGCAGTGCTGCTGAGCATGTGCAGTGGCTCGGCTTTACAGACAGGGTGCCGCTGCTGAGCAGGTGCAGCGGTTCGGCTTTACAGACAGAGCAGTGTTGTTGAGCATGTGCAGTGGCTCGGCTTTACAGACAGGGTGCCGCTGCTGAGCAGGTGCAGCAGTTGGGCTTTACACACAGAACAGTGCTGCTGAGCATGTGCAGTGGCTCATCTTTACGGAGAGGGCGGCGCTGCTGAACAGGTGCAGTGGGTCGGCTTTATGGGCAGGGTGGCACTGCCAGTTTTTCTCCAGCTAACCACCTTCAGCTGGACTGACATTTTTTATTCTTCACAAAACCGAAACATTAAAGCATGGAGGATGTGTTACAGTTCTGAGCCACAATTATGGTGCCCTTTCTCGGGGCTATGTATATAACATCCTGCAGGACAGGGAGTGTAACAGCCACTATCTCATCCAGTAACTTTGCAGTGCTGTCCTGGGCACCCGCGGGCCGTTTTCCATCCTCATGGTGCAGCATGACTGTGAGATTCTCCATAATATCTTTACAACGGTCTCCATAGCAGAGAGCGTAAGGTGCTGCGTCGCTTTGGCATGTCAATTCCCTCCCCCTGCGCACTCCTTGCCCTCCTCTCTCTGGCCACCCAGCACCCATAAAATGCTCATGTAGAACTGGAGCCGGAGGGAGACGGCTCTGCTATGTTACCATGGCAACCCGAGCCAGCCCGTCCCGAGGGCCGGGTGGCGGCGGACGACGCCCTTGCCTGTCCTTGGAGGTGCAGGATGAGGAGCGGAGGAGTCCCTACCTGATTACACTCAGCACCATCTGTGGGGAAAGGCGGGGAAGACTCGTCGCACACGGCCAGGCTGCGCACCAGCTTGGCTTTGGCCTGAAAGACAGGGAAAGGACAAGTAAAGTCACCCCCCCAGAGAGGGAAACTCAGAGCCGGGGGGGGGGGTGTGTGGGGGTTCACAGAGAAGGTGCCCTCAGCTGGCGGTACGGGAGTGGGGGCTTAACACACAGAGATACATACACACAGGCAGACACAGAGATACAGACACAGAGATGCACACACAGGCAGACACAGAGATATACACACACACAGAGATACACAAGCAGATGGAGAGATACACACACAGACATACAGACAGACACAAACACAGAGATACACACAGACACACACAGAGACACAGACATACACATATACACACACAGGCAGACACAGAGATACACACGCACACACTCACACACACACACACACACACACACACACACACACACACACACAGACGTGTACATATGCATGCACACACTTGGCACATCATCAGTCAGAGTAGGTGGATAAAAATGACCCTGGCTAAATTTAACCTGGCTGCCACTCCGACACCAACCTCTGGGAGGCGAGAACGAGCAGGACCTGTGGGCTGGCGACACCTGAGCGAGTAACTCCGTCGGCTGGACCTGTCCTCTGTATCTGTTGTATTGTGTTATGCTGTATTGCTTTGTCTTGTGTTACACTGTATTGCTTTGTCTTGTGTTACACTGTATTGCTTTGTCTTGTATTTTGTATTGTATTGTGGTATATAGTATTGTGTTGGGTTTCTTTGAGTGAATTTATATTGTGTGGTATCGCATTATATTGAATGGTATTGTGTTGTGTCGTACCACATTGTGTTGCATTGTAATGTATAGTATTGTGTTGCATTGTATAGTGTTGTATAGTTTTGTATTGCATTGTGCTGTAAGGTATTGTGTTATGCTGCGTTGGGTTGTGTCATATTGCATTATGTTGTGTAGTATTGTGTTCTGTCGTATCTCATACTGTTGTATGGTTTGTATCTTACAGTGTTAATGCTCCAGTGATGTTGCTGCACTCCCAGCTGCCTGTGGCTGAATGCCGCCTTTCTGGCCCAGCGCCTGCAGAGGACGCCGTGTCTTTGTCCCACATTCCCGTGCCCTCCTTCCTGGGCCGATGCCTGCCTGGAATCCACACTGCAGCAGCTGACGCCTGGGAGGACGTCACTGTGCCCCCCCTCTATCCTCCCAGCATGGCTTCATTTAGATTCATGGGGTGTTGGCTGACTTGTCCCCCCCCCTCCCAGCAAGAGGGCCAGACGTGCCACCCGGTCAGCGCCAGCCTGGCGTACGCCTGACCACACTGTCAAAGTCAGACCCCCGCCCCGCGTGCTGCCATTTGAAGGGGCGCTAAACATTCTGATCCATAACATTCAGCATGGAAAGGCAGAGGCCCTGTTCTTACAAAGCTGGACAGGCCTGTCGCCGCGTATCACTGACAGAATACAGTGTGTCACCTTTCATAAGAGATGCAATCCCGTGTGACATAAATCAGTCACTTAAAAACACGACCAGCCTGTGCTCATCCGTTACAGCACAATAACCACACCATAAAAGAACAATACAGAACCCGTTGCAATGTCTTATTTTGCCTGGTCTTAAAACGGTTTCCTCAAAGCATTTTATTACTGTACAGATTCCTACTGACATGGGTTCTTACAGTGAAAGAGGAAGAGATCTTCAGACCTGACAGACCCCGCATAAACTGTGTGGCTGCAGAACTAAAGAAATCCCTCAAGCTTCGTTAACAGATTCCTAGCTGCATCCTGATTGGCCCAGACAGTCACATGCTAGTGTCTTGGTTTGGGACTTTACAGAGGGAACATGGCAGAGATGCTGGCAAGCATCACACTGATGGGTAGGATTTACAGAGACACATAGTCACAGACAGGCACAAACACAGACAGACAGGACACACACACGCACACATAGACAGTGGACACACACATAGACAGTGGACACACACATAGACTGTAGATGCGCAGACTGACAGGTTGCTCACACCGGCACGCAGACCCATAGGTTCACCAGCTGACATGCCTCTCATCCCAGCGACGCCCCCTGTGGGCATGCAGGCACAGCGTGGGGCAGCCCTACCTTTGGTCTCTTTCTTGGATGCCCCTGGGTTAGGCCCCGTCTCTGTGTGACAGCAGACAACAAAGAGGGACATCACTAGGTGGAATGGGAATGAACGGGCAACACAGAGGGCAGGCACTAGGGGGCACTAAGCAGGCAGCCAGTTGGCTTCCACCTCACCGCCCCTCCCACAGTCACTCGCCCAAGGGCACCCCGGCCAAGGCCTGCCAACCGTGACACCAGGGAGGGGGAAAAGCACCGTTGATAAACATAGAAACGGAATTCTGTCTGATCATAAAAAAGCTACGTGGGTTCCTGAGTTCCTGACTGAACCGCGAGAAACATGTCACTGTCAGGGCTGAGGGTCCCGATCTGAACGAGAGGACACCGCAGGTCCCCAGCATCAGCAACCATCTCAGTCCACTTCTGTTATTCATGGAGAAGCTATCATCCTCCTCATCATCATCATCACCCTCACCGCAAGCACGCTCCAGGCCTGATGCATCACACGTTTCTGATTGACGGAAACTGTAGACTGTAGTTTGACAAGGACACGAGTAGTGAGGGTAAGTCAATACTGGAGGGAATCCGGCAGCTGAAGGTGGAGCTGGAGGCAGGGGGTGTGTCGGGTGGAGGGGTGGGGTTACCTCTGAGAGGCTGGCCACATGAGAAGTGGCAGCCAATAGAACGAAGGCGGGTGAGGCGGGAGGGGAGCAGAGATGGCTCACCTGCTGCTCAGCCCGGGCGTCGCCCTGCAGCCAGTCCTCCTCCACGCTGGGGCTGGGGGGAAGACACAGCACTGGTGGGGGTGGAGTTATAGGGGAGGGGGAGGGCCGAGGGGGCAGCTCATCGCCGACCCCCCCGGGGGGGCCCCCTGGGCTTGCTACGTCTAGCTCAGACATCCTCTAGTGCAGGCGAGGAAATGGCAGCCTGTGGAAGGAGAGGGAAAGATCACATAAACATTGTAGGAACTCTGAGTGCCAGACTCACCTTATGACAGGAGTCATCGTGTCTAACCGAGAGCACACATGCATGCAGAAAGTCTCAGACACGCACACACACAGACACACACACAGAAACAGACAGAGAAACCGACACACAGAGACACACAGACATCGACACACACACACACACACACACACACACACAGACAGACATCGACACACACAGAGACACACACACAGACGTACTGACACACAGAGGCACAGACACCGATACATACAGAGACACACACACACACACACACACACACACACACACACACACACACACACACACACACACACACACACACACACAGACACACACAGAGATACACAGACACACACAGACATTGACACTCGCCCTGAGCTGTGCCACTATCCACTGCTTCCTTCATAAGACACAAAGGGATGCAGCAAGCAGGTGCATTATTGATGATTTTTTTGTACCGCCTGTCGCGTGACCTCAGTTCCAGCTCTACCCCCCCCTCCCGCCCCTGAAATGGCTTTTTGGCTTCGTTCCGCTGATTCAATTGAAAGGGGCATTAAGTCGTATAAACCGCAAGAGCCGGGCGGGTTCAAGGTCGGCCCTATTCAGAGCCCCCGAGCTTATTAAAAGCTGCTGACGGCCGGCACCCCCCCACGCCCACGCGCCTCTCGTGGAAGCAGGATGCAGGCCGGGAAACAGAAAGTGTGCCGTCGCGGTCGAGAGGCGGCTCTTCGCTGTGCTCTGCGGCACAATGCAAGCGTGCGGCCAGAGGTGAGTTTGTGTTCATGTTCACATTATAAACATGCCGGCTGAACAATGCGTTCTTCTGAAGCTCAGCTCGCGCTCTGACCATAACTGTACGCACATCCTGTTTAATGCTGAGTAACACACAGAGAGCCCATCACATGGTTCAGACAGGAGAGAAACGACGTCGTAGTGCATCTGTGGCAGATCAGCGTTTGGCGAGTTTCGTCTGTGTTTCTGAGGCTGTCCGCTGTGACCCCCCCCGCCCCCTTGGCTTGTAGGGAAACGGAAAAGCGCGCGAAGGTAGCACCCGGCGAACAGCCAGACCGTCTGTTACCGTGACGGGACGCGTCCATTAAACAATGTGGCATGCAGTGATCGCACTCTTCCGCTTGGGGTGGGGGGGTGGGGGTGATAGCGCCCCCGTTGGAGCGCCACACCCCGCCAGCCATCTGTTCGCATCGAACCTCCACCCGCCCGTATCTCTGCCGTTCGGGGTCGCTGCTTCACAAGATCGGACAGCATCTGCCCTAATGCGAACGCGAAGGTGTGCTTTCGGCGAGTGGGTCAACTGACAGGAAGCCCGGCGCGAGCCTTACCTTCAGGGGGCGGTACTGAGGGGCGCCTGGGGTGCTGTTGCGTTTGGGCCGAATCGTTGCGAGTGAGCCGCGCAGGCGAAGTCCCATGTCCCCATGAACGAGGTCTGGAAGAGACGCCGTTGCCCCCTCGCTCGCTCTCAGGCAGCTGGGCAAACGGCTGCCATCCTGTAGGCGAGGCCAAGTGACAGGCGACAGTGAGAGCGATGACAGGTCCGCCACCGTCTCGCTACATTACACACGCGACCCCCCCTCCCCGAACTGCGGCACTGTCACTGTCTCCCCAAACACCCCCCCCCCCCACCACCCCATCCTCAGCTCCCCGGCCATCTGCTTGTGCCCGCCCGGCCCAAAGCTGGCTGGTGTAAAATGCACCCCCACACGCACAAACCCCCTCCGCACTCTTCATGGCCCAGCCTGGCCCGGCCCGTGGGTGTCAGAACTACAGCCATTCACATGTAGACCTCAGTCAACCAAGTGAAGGTACCACTCTGTCAGGCCTGAAGCTGGGCCCAGCTGTCCCTCACACACCCCTACCCCCCCCAAAAGACCTTAAAAAGGTTTCAAAATAAGCCACTATGAAAAGCAAGGTCCTCTGCCAGCGATGGCACTGAATCATTTTTAGGATAGATTAAGAGTTGGGGAAAAATATACACTGCTAAAACACTGCAATGCTAAGAAATCATTAATAATTTATAATGTGAGTATATGCAGTTTTTTTCCCCACTTCAAGCTCAACCAATGACTTTATTTTGCTAATGATTCAGTGGTTGTAATTGGCACTGAAGCAGCTAATTTAGCAGACATCCATCACGCTAAAATGTCCATGAATATCAAATTAGACCGTCAAATGCAAAAGTCCATCATAAAGAAGCCAATTAAGATAATATAAGGTGAGAGCGCAATTAAGGTAGATTATTTCTAACATTATGAAGGCGATAAATCTATCCCGTAAGACCATAACAATTTTCTACATTACGCAAAATTACTCTAAATGAGTCTACGGCGATGATGCCTCCAACAGTTTAATCTATTGGGAAATTATCCATTTAGCCAGAAGTGGGCTAGCGATGTCGCTAGAGCAGTAATGGTATCCTCTGTCATCCGGTAACCCAAAAACGTGCTGAACCGGGCCTGCAAATTCATTAGCCTAGAACAACCTCCTCCAATACCGCCTCATCTGCCCAGTGAAATATTTCTCGGAGAGCCAGGGTACCGGTTGGCTTTGATTCCGCTCTTGCAAGATGACAAACTGCATCTGCCAAGTGAAATGACTCTCAGAGAGACTTGGGATGCCGGCTGGCTCTGATTACACTTCCAAAAGACAGCAAACGCTGTCTCCCAAGTAAAATGACTCTCAGAGAGACCCGGGGTACCGGCCGGCTCTGATTCCGCTTCTGCAAGACAGCAAACATCATCTGCCGAGTGAAATGACTCTGAGAGAGACCCGGGATACCGGCCGGCTCTGATTCTGCTCCCACAAGACAGCAAAAGGCACCTGCTAAGTAGAAATGACTCTTGGAAAGACCTGGGGAACCAGCCGGCTCTGATTCCGCTCCCGCAAGACAGCAAACAGCGTCTGTCGAGTGAAATGACTCTCGGAGAGACCTGGGGAACCAGCCGGCTCTGATTTCGCTCCCGCAAGACAGCAAACAGCGTCTGTCGAGTGAAATGACTCTCGGAGAGACCTGGGGAACCAGCCGGCTCTGATTCCGCTCCCGCAAGACAGCAAACAGCGTCTGTCGAGTGAAATGACTCTCGGAGAGACCCGGGGTACCGGCCAGCTCTGATTTCGCTCCCAAAAGACAGCAAACAGCGTCTGCCGAGTGAAATGACTCTCGGAAAGACCTGGGGTACAGAGCAGCAAACTGCATCTCGGATCATGGCACCAGTGTTCCCGCAGAATTGGATGCTGGGCGATACCGCTGTTCGTGATTAAAACAAAACCATTTTTTTTCCATTTGCTGCTGTGGTTTGTTTGGCTGCAGGAGCTGCCGGTCCCCCCCCCCCCCCCCCCCAAGAGTCTCAGGAAAACTGGGTGCCATCAACTCTGTGTGAGATCAGTAACCTCAGACCATCACCAACGCCAGCGATGGTGGCAGACATCAGAGCAGGAGTGCGGGAGAGAGACAAGAAAGGGCTTCACTGAGCTGCATGAGCCGCAAAGAGACGACGGCAGGGTGCGGCAATAATAATAATAGTTCTTCAAAAGCATTCCTAAATGGCATTCATGAGGACAGGAGAGGGATGGCAATTAAATCCTGTAAATGTGCCTTTTCTTTGGAGCTGTTCACAAGTCTAAAAGAAAAAGCCCATACCTAAAATGTTTACAATAGAGCATTTAAGAATAATTACTGCAAAAGAAGCAAATGACTGAAACAGTCTGCTAACCTTACGGTATATAGAGTGTTTCACCAGCTGTACCCGTGGTGTGACTGGCACACACCCATGTCGCACTCTGTCTTGCTTTGCCGTCCTTCCCAAATCCTGAGGGCTGTTTTCTCCAATTTAGGTCAGAGTTCCGATTCTCAGAGGTTCACAGTCTTCGCATCAAATCACCAATCAAAATGCAGCCTTTCCCTGGGGGGGGGCCAGGCTACAATTAACTTCTTGCTTCTCATTCACCTGCCTCATTCGCATCCCACAGGTCCCAGAGATCAGTCAGCCTGGGGCAGAAAGTCAGGCTCGACCTCGGGACACTGTCAAGGTCACCAGCTGCAGCAGACTGATCTCCCTCTTGGGGGCGCTCTTTGACACAGTGTCTTTATCGTACATTCTTCCATATGCGCTGGCAAATTTTTTATTTCGCTATACCCACAAAAATAACAACCCTCACTGAATACTTGCTTAGAAACATATTTGTAACGAGTGAAATAAATCTTAGAGTCAGCGAGGTATTGTTAAGCTGAAGAATGGGATTCAGGCTGACCAGCACGCGTAGATAAAGATGAAGCTACTTGCCCTTACATATTTTTACATTTGAGGTGAAAGCATTTTTTACGAAGGCAGTTTTTATTGCAGCACTATACAAATAGAGGAACCGTTTATTTTTCTAAAAAGCTAATGCACTAAACTACAGCATAATTTCCCAATTACATATAAAACCAGAAACTACAGCTCCTCCTCTTTACAGCAGAGCCACTGATGCCCCATTAACCCAATCAGAACCCGATTCTCATAATTAGGTGAATCTCCCCAAAGGCTTTTATCGAGCACATGTCAGATACACACAGCTCCAGCCGCACAGGACTGACTCTGTACATGGGCAGCCATTCAAATGAAAAATGTCAGATTCATTTTTGGGAGAAAAAAAATCTACAAATAGCTTTATAGCTGCAGGTAAGCTTTACAAATAACGGCTTTGGCACCACAGTTTAAACTTTCCGAAATGCTCTCTTTCGAAGCCAGAAAAAGCAAGGATTCCACAATTACACACCAAAATCATTTAATTCTGTAATCCCTCAGTGCCCAGTGACTCTCTTATAGACTGTGCAGGAATCTCACTGCCCTCAGTGCCCAGTGACTCTCTTATAGACTGTGCAGGACTCTCACTGCCCTCAGTTCCCAGTGACTCTCTTACAGACTGTGCAGGACTCTCACTGCCCTCAGTTCCCAGTGACTCTCTTACAGACTGTGCAGGACTCTCACTGCCCTCAGTTCCCAGTGACTCTCTTACAGACTGTGCAGGACTCTCACTGCCCTTAGTGCCCAGTGACTCTCTTATAGACCGTGCAGGAATCTCACTGCCCTCAGTGCCCAGTGACTCTCTTATAGACTGTGCAGGAGTCTCACTGCCCTTAGTGCCCAGTGACTCTCTTATAGATTGCGGCTGCACTACCTAAAGATCTAGCCCCATGGTCAAGCCTTGGTCACATGCATGACTAAAATCAGGAGAACCAATGAATTGATATGACTGGTACGCGTAACTCTGACAGGAGGTGCTGAACATGTTCACTTACACTGTGACTCGAAGGGCAACCTCCATCCAAGCTAATTAGAGTGAGAAAGGCTTGCTCTCGGCTTGGGCCCTAATTTGAGAATCTGGGCGCATGCCTCTCCGAGAGTATAAGTGACATGAATTATTTTATTTCATCACTTAGCCATGAAATTCTGTGCATTACCCATAAAACCCACCATGCCTCAAATTTTCTCCTGCAAATTGGTTCATTAATAGGCTATCACAGGCGCCAGTGGTTGTGACCCCGCACATGGCCAGACCAACACAAGCACTGGAGGCTGTGACTTGCAAATGGTCAGACCAACATGAGGGCAGGTGGTTGTGACCCCATAAACAGTCAGACCAACACTGGCGCCAGAAGCTGTGGACCTGCACAGGGTACAGACCAACACAGGCGCCAATGGTAGTGATCCCACACACAGTCAGACTAGCACAAGTGCTGGAAGCTGTGGATCTGCACAAGGCCAGACTAACACAGGCGGCAATGGTAGTAACCTGCAAATAGTTACACCAACACATTGCCAGAAGCTGAGGACCTGCACAGGACCAGACCAACACAGGTACCAATGGTTGTGACTCTACAAACAGTCAGACCAGCACAGATGCTGGATGCTGTGGACCTGCACAAGGCCAGACCAACACTAGTGCTGGTGGCAGCAGGAAGAAACATGTGAAACAAGAATAAACGTTCTTGAAGGGGTCCGTCATCCCATGGACTGTGAAATGCATCACAACAGGACATTAAACCATGTCCACTTGTCGGTTTGCTTTTGAAAAACACAGGTATAATCCTCCGTTTTAAAAAAAAAAAGACATCGATATAATTTCAGCTTTTATTAATAAAGTTTTTTATTTTGTCTTGATTGTTCTTCACTGAACTGACACTCTCGGTCCATGCATCATCCAGCTCCATCCCCCGTCCATTTCTGGCTTGGAGAAGCCGACGTACGCAGGCTCCGTACTCCCAGCGGGCTGGCGCAGACCTCGGCTCTGCTGCTCCATGCCCACACACCGACGTGTTCATAGCCTGCTGCACACATATAACTCAGGCTGTCAGGAATTAGGCTGCATTCTCACATCCCAGCTGCTTCTGTCCACTCCTCCCATTCCACACATCCAACGGTGTACCAACATGTGTGCTATCAAACCACCTCCCCATGCAATTAGGTGGTTGTCCTGTGTTTCTGTTTCACAGAGTGAACCTGGTCTCATTGTCTGAGCCAGAGTGCAGCAACCCGTGGAATCACATAAGAAGCAGATGGGTAACTGCAGATGGTTTGAGATTTCAAACCTGTAGCCAGATCCATGCTTCTTCATCCTTCTTGATGAGAACTTGGGGGCAGAGGGGGGAGGATGATGCGGTTGAAGTGAAATTAGGCAACCAGAGACTCCACTGATGCCTGCATAGCGATGGAAGGAGGATGCTGACAACTTGGATACAGAGAACCCTGTCTGATGAGAACCGCCCCTGTGCCACGCCTGCTCTTTCCAGCTAAAGGCCAGGCCGTCTATCGAAAAAAACACTCATGGTTACGGAGCAGCCTGTCTGACGGCCAGTGCCCTGGGGCCACGCCCACTCTATCCGACTAAAGGTCGCACCGTCTCTCGGCAAACGCTCGCGGACACGGAGCAGCCTGTCTGACGGCCAGTGCCTCTGGGCCACGCCCACTCTATCCGACTAAAGGTCGCACCGTCTCTCGGCAAACGCTCGCGGACACGGAGCAGCCTGTCTGACGGCCAGTGCCTCTGGGCCACGCCCACTCTATCCGACTAAAGGTTGCACCGTCTCTCGGCAAACGCTCGCGGACACGGAGCAGCCTGTCTGACGGCCAGTGCCCCTGGGCCACGCCCACTCTATCCGACTAAAGGTCGCACCGTCTCTCGGCAAACGCTCAAGAACACGGAGCAGCCTGTCTGACGGCCAGTGCCCCTGGGCCACGCCCACTCTATCCGACTAAAGGTCGCACCGTCTCTCGGCAAACGCTCATGGACGCGGAGCAGCCTGTCTGACGGCCAGTGCCCCTGGGCCACGCCCACTCTATCCGACTAAAGGTCGCACTGTCTCTCGGCAAACGCTCAAGAACACGGAGCAGCCTGTCTGACGGCCAGTGCCCCTGGGCCACGCCCACTCTATCCGACTAAAGGTCGCATCGTCTCTCGGGAAACGCTCACGGACACAAATGAACAGCCAGCTTTCAAGCATGTCTTTGTCTACATCATTCCTTGCTTCCTGCTGACATAAGGTCATGACCCACTTCTTAGAAACCCTTCTTTCTGGTGTTCTGCTAGCACGGCGTCATGTCTCTGCTTATGACTTGGAGCTTATTTTGAGTGGGGAATCACACATATCACTTAACGGGCGGTTTAGCACACACAGAATGCCGTTAAATAACACCCACCTGGTGATGTTACCAGAAGGGTACACTGATGTATTTGGACAACAAAGGCCAGAGATGGCATAGCCTGTGTATACAGCTATAGCTACACTCTGCACTGATTAGTGTCATGGCACAGTAGTGGTGGTGTGGGGGTTCACTGGTGCCATGGCCCAGACAGGCAAGATACAACCTCCCCCTCCTACCCACCCCCCAATTAACCCCACCCCCCAATGATGGGGCCGGCAGTGTAAATGCATCTGTTACCCCCTGGGAAGCCTGTCTCTCCCAAGCAAAATTATTTATGCTGCCTACCCAGGCTGGTAAATATAGAAATGCATAAATCAAACTACCAACACCTAACTATCTAATGTCAAGCAGTATGTGTGTCACAAAAAGGTTCCTCAAGCAAGTGCAGCGATAATTAATAAACACAGAAGACGTACAAGAACTGGAGGACATGAAACAGCTGTAAAATCAACAGAGAGATGTCATTATAATCTTTACGCTGGCTATTACTGTGTCCATGAGATACCAGTACTGAACCTAATGGAAGCAATTTAGCAAAAATAAGAAGAATCTATCCTGTGAATCAAACACCAAACAAGGATCAAACACATAAATGCTTTCTATGTGGTAAAGGAAACTTCTCTGTGTTGGGAATTAAAGCCAAATAAAGATCTAACATAGAAGCATATGTCTAATATCACTCTACATCTCACAGCAAAAGACTGCTCCCAGTTCTATATGAATAATTTAGCCATGAAAATGGACTGTTAAAACAGAATTCCAAAGCCACATTTAAATTTCTAAGCCACAATTCTGTCATCTCAAAACCATGTGACCACACCCAGTTCATTCTGCGCAGGTGTCAGGCTGGGACAAGGTGAAGATCTTCTTCTAACCAGGCCACACAGCTCTGGTCCTCAAGGGACCCACGATGCACAAGTTTCCCTTAAGCTCAGATCCCTATTGGAGACATAAATTTTGACCTAATTAAAGCATATTCCATTCAGTCTGCTTAACTCTAGAAAGCTGTCGGCCCCATCTCCCACCTCTTTCATTCATCGTGCCCCCGAGAGAATCTTAAACTTGAGGTTATGCTTGGATCCTGGTGCTGGTGACCACAGGCTGTCGAGGTTTTCATTCACCTCGAGCTCTTAGGAACTCTGTCAAGCGCAGTATTTCTCTAATTGAGGCAATCTGGCCTTGGCTCTAAGCACTGAGGCCATTACAGCTGGAAAACAGGCGCACTGTGTAGCCTGTCAGGAGCAGGTTTGAGAAACGCTGCCTCTAAATGGCTGCTTGAATTCCCTGGCATGTCAGAGAGCAGAATTAAAGAACAGCAGATGGAAGAAATATCAGAAGGCTTGGTGTTGGTACTAAGAGGTCCTGCATACAGACGGATAACAGCTAAAGGCAGGATAACTCGACCTGAATCATCTTGAAATAAAGGGAGGCTGAAGCCCAGTGCTTGCATGACCTGCAGTAACGGTATGGAGGCTGCCTCTATTCCTGGATGAGGTCTACCTCTGAATTTGGTTGCCTCTGTGACAAGTGCCTGTAGCCTATAGAATGTTTAGGGTTACAGCAAGTGAAATGTGTGTGGGAACCAATCAGGAAACAGCAAAGCCAGTCACCAGTGGTGTCAGCTATGGGGACAGAGACACCTGCCCAAGTGCTGAGAAGCAGCGTGCACTCAGAGCTGAGGTCACCCTCTCTGTTCAGACCCTGACAACACGGTGTGTTCAGAAGGGAGTCAGTGACTGAGTCAGCCACTATCAGCCTGCCGCTGTTATTAAAGGCCAGAGCGCTGTCCCTTTGCCTGTCCATTTGTCTGTCCGTTTGCTCATCCGTTTGCCTGTCCTTTTGCTCATCCGTTTGCCTGTGTGTATGTCTGTCCCTTTGCCTGTTCATTTGTCTGTCCGTTTGCTCATCCCTTTGCCTGTGTGTATGTCTGTCCCTTTGCCTGTCCATTTGTCCGTCCATTTGCTCATCCCTTTGCCTGTCCATTTGTCTGTCCGTTTGCTCATCCGTTTGCCTGTGTGTATGTCTGTCCATTTGCTCCTCCATTTGTCTGCCCATTTGCCCCTCTGTTTGCCCATCCATCTTCCCATCCATTTACCTGTCTGTTTGCCCATCCATTTGCCTGTCTTTTTGCCTATCCATTTGCCCAAGCGTTTGCCTGTCTGTTTGCCCGTCCATTTACCTGTCCCTTTGCCCGTACGCTTGCCTGTCTGTTTGAGAGGATTAACATTGAAAACCAGTTCGTTATGATTTACATTTTATGATAACAATAATGCGCCCCCCCCCCCCCATTAAGAGGCAAAGAAAGAATCCACTGTTATTCTAAGAACGGGTTCACGGTTTTGCCTTACACACCAACATATTAAAAATCAATTAAATATCGCTCAGATCAGATATCATAAAGAGGATCCAGGCGTGTGCTGGTTACTGGAGGGTGGATTCCTGCCTTCACCTCTATCGGGATTTTGATGGAGATGGGGTAACGGAGGGGCAGGGTGAGTGGCCGGCGCCACCCGAGTTTCAGCTTTGCTAGTAAGGCGCCGGCTGTGGCGCATTTACGGGCGCGGTGTCTACAGCACCACATTAAGGAAGATCAGATTGTGCATTAGCCGTGCCGCAATCTATGTCGCTGGTACGGTGAGTGAGAGACCCCCGGAATGTGCCGCGGCAGTTTTCCCAGGCTGTACTTGGACTGTAAATGGAAACACTAGCTCTAACCACGCAGAAAGCTGTAGCCTGTGATATTGGAGTCGATTATATTTAACGCGTTATTAACTCGTTACGTCACGTCCCCACACTCAATCGCGAAAGTACTGCTTTTTCGTTTACGCGAATTCCACATCGGATTTATCGCGCTACATAAGTTAATGCTTTTTTTCAGCTTCGTGAGTTTAGAAAAAATGTTCCAGTTAGAGTGGTTAAGTAAAAAGACCCATCAATTGTGTGTCACTGCATCACGCACCAAAAGATTACATATTCATCTGCTTGTCAAGGTGTTTCAGATAAAAGTATTCGATTGAAAGCGCTTGCCTCGTCCCATTAATTCAGTCACTGAAAACGGAACAGTTGCAATTGAACCGTTCAGTAATAAACATGTTTTGGCACTTGGCCTTATGCATTGTTACTCATGGATGGCTAAACATATCTTATACTTTAATCTCAATGTACACATTATTAATCATTCTGGGTGAGTAACTATGCGAATCAGTTTCTAATGAGAGTTAAGTGCATGCTGAAAAGGAAACATTCAAAAATGGAATGGACTGAAAAAGACTGAAGCTTATTGACTGTGACCATCCCACCACCTTAACTTATAGACAGTCACCCCTCCAGATTCGCAAATTTGACAGTTGCGGTTTCAAGGTGGCCGTGGACAATTAACTGCGAATATTTTTTGACGACGCATAAGTCAAAAATATATAAATCATACTGAAAATTCTTTGGATCACATAAAAGCATTTAATATATAACCATTAGTGCTACTGAATATTTCTTAGTGTAAATGCAAACTATAAGCTAGCTTTAATATTTAAAATAAAAACTTTTAAATTTTTTCTGTGCCGTTATTTTAGCATTTTGAATAACGGACCGAATAATTTTGATAATGGACAAAATCACGAATTTTCACACTGTCAGTGATGTTGCGTCCCTAATCCTCACGAATATTTAGGAGTTACTGTATGTGATATATGATTACAGTATACTGTATATGATAATAAATTCTAAAATATCGTAGTGAAATGTAATACGTGCTCATGCGATGTTGCTGGAAGGCGTCCATTGACTTTAATATACCGAAATGGAATTTTGTGTCCATGACACAAAATGGTGAAGTTCAGCTATAGACTCATCCAGAGGGTCAAATTGAGGATAGGGCAGGCTGTCCACTGGCCACACCCGGAAGGGTGGAGCTACAGAGTGAGGCCCCGCCCACAGCACAGATGCCGCCTGCTTTACTTGGAAACACCAGCTGCTGCAATCATTAAATTGCCCATGGGGGGCAGTAATGAAACTCCCCGGGCGGGATACGGCAGCCTCGGGGCCAAAAGCCTACCTCCAGTGTGATGGGGCCATTTCAGCCCCAGAGGGATGGCATTCCTTTGAAATATTCAATCAACTAATTGCTCATTTGGGCTGCATACTCCAGTGGAGAAGATGGTGCAACATTTAAGGACGTCAGTTTAATCATACAGGCAGCAGGTGGCCTAGTGATTAAGGAGCTGGAGGAACTGTGTACTGAAAAAGCCACACTGGAGCAGACCTTACTTGACTCATGCTAATATATATATATATATGTATATACATATACATACATACAGATATATTAACAGGTAGAACTGCAGTGCAATGTTTGAGATCCTGATTGACACCAAATAACATGATTTAACCCAATGCACAGATCGCCTCCCTGTAACTCCCTTTCTGAGTGTCTCAGGGTGCAGTGGATGCTTTTAGGTCTTCGCTCTCCACCGTCTCAGACAGTTACCAGCCAGTAGGGATACTGCACGCGAACTGGATTATATGACGATGGGATGCTGATGCAGAGCCAGCGTTACGTGCATCAGAGCAAACAAGATATGAGAAAACAAACGCCGGCAAGTGCAGAACGGCCTACCAAGTATACCGGCCTCCATCTTGCCACAATGTAGCCTTTAGTGACCACCTAGTGTAAGATTACCAGCCATCAATTAACCAAACGCTAAATAACAACCGTTCTGTTGACTTATAGTCAATATGATGGCAGTCCTGTAAAATATGTGGTGAGCTGACAGCGTATTGAATGGACACACAAGTTATTTAAAACTGTAATTCAATCACTTAGGTCAAGGGTCAGATTGACAAATTTAATCAATTTCTTCACGTTAGAAATTCAGCTGCATAGCTAATCCCAGGTTTCTCGGTGGCAGGATAACACAGGATAACTGAAACACACCATGGCAGAGTTCAGCTCATTACATGCAGAGAATTTACACTAACACTGTAGGGGGGGGGGGCATGTTTATCGAACCAGACCTGTCTGCGGAAAACAGGGATGCCAGCGATGATTTTAATGTTTATTGGGAGCAATAAGGGTTTTGATTTCTGGGGCATCACAGAAAACGGCAAAGCACTAAAGATTACTGTACTGTGAAACAGGACAGAAAAAAACACACCCCTGGAAGAAAATTAAAACATAAAATATTAAGGGCCTTAATGTCAAAATTGCACGTGTGAGTTTATGCTGTGGTTTTCCTTATTGTGAGCAAGAGCCCCAACAAACCCTAACAGCTGGATCCAAAAGCCCTCTGGCGTGCTCCCGCATTGTCACCAGCTTCCGCTTTCAAACAACGATGGAAAAGCGATCGCTGTTGCACTTCAGGACCGGAATATCTGAAATATTACTTAAATATTATGCACAATTAACAAGAAACGGAGTGCTATTGGTGAGACGTGTGGCTGTCACACATCTGGAGACCCTAATCACCAACACAGGACAATCACTTATCACCAACATAACACAATCATTCTCACACTGCCAGGGTTCAAATAGAGAATCAAGGGATGAAGAAGAATCCATCTTACAGCTTATAACTAGGAATTGTAAAGCACTCTAACTGATAGACTCTATTCTATTAAGAATCCTATTAAGTCAGTTGAATTCTAATACTAAATTCTATTAATCAGTTCTGATTTCAGTTCTATAATTAATAAATCTTAATTCTGACATAATTTCTATTAATACCTGTATATTATTCCATCCATTTTCTGTGAGTGCTTAATCTATTCAGGATTCTGGGGGGGGGGGGGGGGTCCAGGGCTTATGGGCACAAGGCAGGGAACAACCCAGGATGGGGGGCCAGCCCATCACAGGGAACACTCACACACCGGACACTCACTCACACACCGGACACGACACATACACAGCTACAGTAACTCCGGTTAACCTCAGCATGTTTTGGACTGTGGGGGACAACCGCAGTACCCAGAGGAAACCCCAAGAGGACACGAAGAGAACATGCAAACTCCACACACACGGTGTCATGGCAGAGACTCAAACCCAGGTTGCAGAGGTATGAGACAACAGCACTAACCACTGTGCAGTCCCGGACATTATTCCATACATGTAAATTTAATCCAAAAATACATTAAATAAATATAACATACAGTCCATCCATTTTCCAAATCGCTAATCCTACTAGGTCGTGGGGGGTCCGGAGCCTATCCCGGAAGCAATGGGCACGAGGCAGGGAACAACCCAGGATGGGGGGCCAGCCCATCGCAGGGCACACTCACACACCATTCACTCACATATGCACTTCTACGGGGAATTTAGCAACGCCAATTAGCCTCAGCATGTTTTTGGACTGGGGGGGGGGGGGAGAAACCGGAGTATCCGGAGGAAACCCCACGACGACATGGGGAGAACATGCAAACTCCACACACATGTGACTCAGGCGGAGACTCGAACCCGGGTCGAGTGCTAACCACTGCACCACCATGCCGCCCTAAAAATTCTACATTGAATCAGAAATGCTGAAAAATTCATCTGCTTTTAACACCAACCATTACCGCCAGGCCGAGACAGGGCTCACCTCAGAAAGACCTTACAGACAAGAAGAGGGGGGAGAAGGTGCAGGTAGAAAATGCCCAGATGACATCATCACTTCTCCACAGGTTGTACCACAGAGGAAGAAGAATCAAATTATCATGTGACTGTGTGTGTGTGTGTGTGTGTAATGTATGCAGCAGTCTTAAATATACTAGCATTTAACACATCGACACAAATGCGCGCCAGTGAAAGCCTGTGCAGAGTGCCGTCATTGTGCTCTGCCCTGTTGCCAAGAGCACAGCCCATTCTGAAAACCTCTATGGGGAACATGGATACATTTACGTTCCGCCTCATTGCCTGACAGATCGAATCAGGGGTGGGCTGCAGCCAATTAAAACCACCCGAAAGTGTAACGGGGGGGGGGGGGGGGGGGGATTGTACTGAGCTGCATGGTGCTTCTCTGTTGCGGCGGCAGGACCCGGTCAGCCTGCAGGGCGGTGACCAACTTAAAGGACTCCATGGCACATTAGGAATAAACACGCATCTTTCAGAGCATTTCAGAGCACTTCCTTCAAGGGGTAAGAGACAACAGCACGCCAGCCATTGTGTTTCATTAACTAAGCAGATGCTTTCATCCAGAGTGGATAATGATGTCATCATAGAGCTGAATATCTGGGACTGGGAATTAAGGGCACAAGAGTCAGTCTGCCTGGGGGGTGTACGCACCGACCGACTCGCCGGAAGGGCCACTCTGCTACATTGTACTTTACACCATTAGCACATTGTCTCCACGTAAAAGACTAAGTTGTAATTATGGCGAAGTAATTGTCTCACTCTTTAATTTCCCCACAAACAATGTTTTCTTTTGCGAGATTGACAGGGGGCCGCAGAAGCATGTGGCAACGCGCCGTTTCAGGAGAAGCAAAACAAAAGGCGCCACGGCGGAGAGCAATGCGCGCGAGGAAGGCTTTATTTAGAGAGGAAAATGCCGCTTTTGTTATCTCTGTCATCCCAGGATCGGCGTCATTAGCAGATGATCAGAAAACCCTCCGTCCTTTCAGATGATCAACGGCGCCATGTGTAAAAATTCTCCATGAATGTAAAACCAATTATGGTTCTGTGGGGGGGGGGGGGGGGGGGGGTATGGTTGGAGATGGGAGCGGGTCACCGATCGCTTTTAGATTCCTACTGCTGATCTGGTGCTCTGTTTGGTAACCCACGGTGACAGTGAGGCCCCACCCAGCTGCAGCGCACGAGGGGGTGACCATCGTCACCCAGGGCCCCCTGGGGGCTCGTCACTGGCAAGTGTGACAGATTGGGGGAGCAGATAGAATGCAGGTGGCTGAGGGGGGGGGGTATCGCTCGTCAGGTCGGGCAGACGACGCCACGCCCAAAAAGCCCCACTGCTCCTGCTCTCTCTACTCACAGGTGATGCACCCCCAGTCTCCCTCCCAGCTGCCATGGCAACATACAGCATCACATGGCACTGCAAACATGCAAAATATATACACATGTATGCACATCCTGAAAATCTGTCACCTGAAATCTCGTATAAAAGTATAAAGATGCAAATTTACAGACATACATGCATGTAAGTATCAAAATTGTGTGAAGTGTTTCCAATGTGTTGATTTTATTCTTTTTAATCTCATTGGTTCCTGATATAAACATGGCATGCAATTAGGGTAAAATGGAAAAAGCACTGACACAGAAATAGCAGAAGCGCAAAGTCAACATGTCTATGGTAGACACTGGCTACACTGTAGAGCTGCCCGCATCCCAACTGATGTCCCGCATGGGGGGACCGGGGGGGGGGGGGGCAAGCGGCCCACTTGAGCACCCGGCATGGACCCATGACACTGAAGCAGGGAGGGGGGTTTATAGGGCAAGATTAATAGCCATGGGGAGCAAACTGAGCATCAGGTACATTCCAACTCCTTCGAAAATGACGATTTTACAAAAGGTACTGAACAAGGTCTTTAATTTATTATTATTGGTGCTGCTGTGTCCTCTCTGCCAGAAAGTATCACAGGCGATAAGAGGCTGCGGGGGGATATACAGCTCGCAACACATATTACTCATGTGCACAGCTCTAGATGATAAAAAACCTGGATTGTACAAGATCTGAGATGTTGCTGCTGTGACAGCGTGAGCTTCTTGCACAGGGACACTGTGATTCCGCGTGATTCAGATGCCTGAGCCCAGGGTTCCGCGGGTCCCCCTGATGTCAACCAGCAGGGCCTCCAGGGCAGGAATTAAAGTTACTGGGAAGAGCTGTTGGATCATATGACCGCTCCTAGCTGTGACTGACATGCAGTGCAGCCTATAAGCGTTCACTGTATTGGAGCGGCACCCCAGTGACTGGCCAGTGATTCAGGCTGGTCTCTGGCAGAGGTGTACTGTGGTAAAACGGTGGATGGTAGAAAAGGTGGCATGTTGACCATGTGACTGTCTTGCTGGTGATCCAGGAACCCTGCTCTTACCCTACCTGCACCCCAAATGGACAGCAAATGGCAGGGATGGGGTTGTCGCCAGGTCTGCCGGCTCCGTAACTCACCATCGCCGTCTTGCCGCCGAAAGGTGTGTAGAGTTGCTCCTATACCTCTTCCGGGTATATGTCAGAAACGAGGCACGCTCCATCACTCTCCACTGGCATGTCCCTCTGTCCCTCTTTGTCCCTCCCTGTCCCTTTCTGTCCCTAGTCATACAGGCCCCACCCAGCCATACACCCCTCCCCCGTATTGCTGATCTATAAAACACACAGTGTTTCCTCAACTCACCTTAGACAATAATTAGAACCGTTCAAGCCGAGTCCTAATAGGTCACCTATGTTACAAGTAAGCGTGTGCGGTAGCAAAGTAAGTAAACGAAACAGAGAATAAAACTGAGAGTGTTAAGATATGTATCATAATTTACGAATACACGTCATTGCTACTTCGTAATGTAGTCGTGGTGTAACTGTAACATTTAAATGATGCAGTAATTTAACAGTTATTATTAGGAAAGTTATTAACACTGAAACACGTGTACAGCAATTGATGTATTGTAATGGCTTAATAGGCACGTAATTGGCTTATGTGTGTGTGGATGGATGCACGTCTATATATAGTGAACATGCTATATGGCGGAAATATACACCTCTTTTTCAGCCTCTACCTTACCTACTAATATAAAATTGTTTTTTCCATAATTGAGTCAAACAAAATCATATATAATGATTTAGAAAAAACATAAAATCGTGTTGAATAATTAAACAATCATTTGAAACATATGACGTATTAAACACAGAACATCGTTACAATATTTGAATGTGGGAAGCTTCAGTTCCGTACAACAGTGGCACACAATTCTATTAAAAAGGAAAGAAAGGATTTTTCTGGCATCACTAAAAATGGAGGGATGAGGTTGTGGATATTTTCCCCAAATGAAATTATTTATCTGCGCCAAAACAGGCTTACAGCGGGGACAAATAACGCTTGAAGAAATAACACACGGCTACAGATTTTTTTCTGTTTGTTTTTTAGACGTGCGAATACTTGTGCGATGAGAGTCATTTCGGGTTATACTCGGCGGTGATATGCAAACGTGTACGGCTGAACGTACAAATGGAACGAGGACCGGCGCAGCGTGACGCGACGAAGCTGACGAGACGGGGCTGAGGAGTGGACTCACACTGGCACAGGCGACAACACGACCGATGACAAGCAAACACAAGGAAATACATCACCGAACGAAAACACAACAGGACGTTCCCTTTTCCCAACGAAATACCACTTTAAACGTATGATTTATATTTGTCACTGGAAACATTGGTGGTCTTCTGGTGAAAACAAGCTTCCCTTTCCTAAGTGCGTATTATTTTATAATTTACATGTAGCCTATATTCTGGATGCTCAACGCTATTCGTAAAGGGCTGTTTAAAAGGACTAAACGCAACCAAATAGTTGCACAAAAGCAGAAAAAAAGTTTAGAAATGAAAGCCGTCGATAATAACACCAACGTCGTGTTAATATCCCTATTGGTACATAAAACAGTTTGGTCAATTTTTTCCGGGGACTTTAACAATTTGTCATAAAGCCCTGTGACCGAATTAAATGAAAAACCTCATTCAACTGCTCTCGATCCACACGGGTAGCAGTGCACTAGTAGAGTTTTCCTGTACTTAACTAAATCGAGTTTCTGTTGCACAAGATAGAACTTTGCGGATACAAATCATTCTTAGGCGCCTCGTTTTGGCAGGTGCGCGCCGGCATACGTGAGGCGACGTTTGCCGCACAAGCGGGCGGACAGTTGCGTCTTCATGCCGCTCTCATTGACTGTCGGGCCAGCCAGTCCTGCGCCGTCACCGCCGCTCAGCCATCGCCTCCCCATGGCATTTCGCGCACTCGCTGACACTCTATATTTGGCAACTACTTAGACACCTCCTGGCTGCGGACTTCATAATAATGACAAGTGCACAAACCTGTTCACAAAGACCGCACAGTGCGGCAGCTGCTGTTTCTAAAAAGGAAGTCAAGTATCTAGACTAGGAGATTACTTTTCTCCGGCGCTGCATTTAAACATAAAACTATCAGTCCTAATTTTGTGATTGCGTGTATAAATATGCATATATTTTAATTTCAAGTACATTTATGCTCTGGGTGAAACAAACAACAGATCAAAAGGAAACTGGAAGACTGAATTAAGACATTAAATGAGCTCATTTGGGCTTTTCAGAAGGTAGGAAACAAGAAGCTTCTGGGTGTCATATTAAAAAACACAATACAGTAAAAAACGCATTTTAGGCAGCGCGAGAAATAAAAAAAAAACACTTGAACTTTGATTAATGAAACCGAAGTACATACTGCACCATATATTTAAAAATTACTGTTAGTTGGTGACTTGTGACATATGCCACAATAATTGGTGGTGAAGCTCCGTTAGCAGCATATGACCAGTAAATTACTCCCGCACAGCAAAGAAGTAAAATCGCCTCCTTGGCGTGACAATTAAAAATATCAGCAGTCATATCCTATCGTCATTGTAACAGCAATGTCACCGTTTTATTTGACTAAACACGTGAAGATATTGTGACATTCAAACCCTTAATGAGTAAATAATGTAACGAGTAAATAGTTGACTTTATAACGAGGAAAGTGATTAATTATTCCTAATGATGGAAGACAGCGCGCTGAAAACTGTACTAACAGCAGGTGCGTGGATGTCGAGAACATCCGAATATCTCAGTACCTGAGGTCATGACGTTCCAGTTTAACAGATTTAATGCGGTAACCACACGGGAAACAAGATTATGGACAACTTGCTGATACATAACTACGTTATTAAGCTGATATATTAATAATATGTGTAGCCCCCCTCCACTCACACGTAAACCCACCCACGCAATAAAATGTAATTTTGCGAAGTGACAAAAACTTCTGAAAACAGACAAAACGCATCAACAGAGCGAGGTTTACGATAAACGCGACAGAAAGAAATGAAGAAATGCTCAAACACGTAAAATGGTAATGCACATTTTGCTTGAATCATCTCGCTGTCGTTTGATGTAAGCCGGCGCGGTCGGGTTACCTTGAGTACGAGTATCCTTGTCCAAAGAGCCGGTTCGCTCTGTCCGTTTCACAGCCGAGCGATGAGTCTAGGTGCCTGCCTGCTCGGACAGCATGATTTCTCCTCGCCTTCTCTCTGCTGCTGCGGAGGAACAGGCTACGGACAGGCTCTCTCCACCCACGCGCTCGCACGAGCACATACGCAAACACTCACACACGGGCTTCACGTGGACGCGCACGCGGGCACTCGCCCTCCCTCGTATAGAACACACACGCGCGCGCTCGCACACACAGACACACCTACAGGCACACAGGCGGACTCCAACTTAGCGCTTATTAACACAACGAAACCGATGAGCGTTTGGTGCATGGCTACTCGTTGGTGGCAAACTGCCTGCGGTCCTCACAACACGTCTGCGTCGGGAGAACGCGAGACACCCCATTGGCTGCATTGAAAATGCGCACTTAATAAGTTTGGTTATTGACATTTTATATTCTGTTCTTTTCCTGCCCAACATTAAGCGCGAAAACCTACGCAAACACTCGCCAATAGACGCTAGGGAAGAAATGTCATTACATACTGTATTTCACGTATTTCAGATATGAATTAATACTTCTGTTTTGCCACAATACGTTCGAAAATCAAAAATTATAATTAATTTGGTCGTTTGCCAACTCTGCACCATATGCACATTCCTTTTGTCATTTTAAATATATTAATTAAGTTCCACTCTTGGTCTTGAGATGAATGATTCGAGGAAAATCCAATTTATTCTTAGGCATGAGATTGACCACGAAAAGTAAGTCAAAAAACACAATAATGCCAGGATGCCGGGTGTGTGTACTGGTTAGAGTAAATGGTGAAAAGACCGTGGTTATCCCTCATAATTAGTCAAATTAAAATTCTTTTTTTACAAAATATAACGGATTGAATGAAATTTTGTTACGAGTAAAATATTAAGCTTGTATATCCAGCTGGACGAATTATTTAAAATAAAAATTCCAAAAGAATTAAGTGAATTCAATGCATATTGTAATGTTCCTGAGCCGAGTATAAACGAGTATAAAGTGGGTAGCATCCGCATAGTTAAGCAGGTTCACGTTCGTTGTTTCAAAGCACTTCACCTAATATTCACTCAGTGCAGTTCAGCGATCCAGCTGCATAAACATTTGCATAAATACATACAACAGTAGAACATGTTGGTGACATCAGGCGAGGCACCTGCTGGTAAACAATATGAGCATGTAAATAACACTACGGCGTACAATACTTGTAACGGACCTAAACCGATTATTTATTGAAATTTGGGGATTGGCTGCCCCCCCATCCTGGGTTGTTCCCTGCCTCGTGCCCATTGCTTCCGGGATAGGCTCCGGACTCCCCGCGACCCAGAAGAATAAGCGGTTTGGAAAATGGATGGATGGAAATTTGGGGACGCACATGTACTGCCAAGCACCACCTGATCAATAGGAATAGAGCTGCAGGTGATCCCTGTAAACAGCACGTGCTTTTCTTCTTTCAGGTTTGCTATGTATGTTTGGTATAATAATCTGTTCTCCACCAAGGATTCCTTCGGGCACGAATGAGCAGAAGCTGCCTGGTTACCGGAATAGCGGCATCGGCAGCCGAGCGCTCTGCTCCGCCCGTCTCCCTTTGGTGCGGTCAATCTGTCCTCAGCCGACAGCACCGGGGTCCTCGGGGGCGCTGGCGCAGAGCCTGGTGGGATGATAGGTAACTTTATCATTTTTTTTTTCACGAATAATACCTCTGTGAAACGGCACTCTCTTCTACTATTACTCGTTATGGCAATTCCTCCTCAGCCATTTTGGTGGTTCTCTGCGTTTGTACATTTGCCTGCCCCCCACCACTCTGAGAACGTGCCAGAGTGCAGTCACTGTTACAGGTTACACAGACGTGGAGAACCTGTGAGCCACTAAAACCAGGACCCTGTCCCTCATCATATCATGCTGCCAGATGAGTCCCTCCTGTATACTTCTGTCTGTGGACCCCCAAAGGGCAGGGGATGCTGACTGTGTGCTGGAGCTGTTCGACTGAGTGCTGTTGTGAGGTGAGTGTCACAGCGCCCCCTTCAGGGCGTATGAGCGGAGCGGCTCCCTTCGTAATCTGGCCTGAAATGGCGCAGGTTGTGCTGTGACGGCTGGCTCTGAGGGGAAAGCGGGCGACGCTGCGAGATCGCAGGCAGCAGCAGCCGCGCACCAGCAGCCGCGCAGCACGCCTCAGCGCCGCAGGCCCATCTGCCACCACGCGTGGCCTCACAGCCCAAGCAGCGGCTCCATCACAGCCTCTCGCTGGTATATATTCCCTTCTATTCTGGTGGTTTGCCACCACATCCCAGCTCTGCTATATGTGTTCAGCTAACTGGTGTCTGTACATTTCCCATAGCACTGGGGGTCTCAGCTACCCTTCTTTAATAAAATTAACCCCAACCCCCCCTCCCCCCCCCCAGTCTACAATTTTTAGTGTTACCACCAACACCAGCTTGTTGTAGAGAATAGTAGGAAGGCCTTCGACAGATCAAATAGCCCAGGAGCCTCTGACTGTGTTAATCTGCCTCTGCCGGAGAGTGTGACCGTTGGTGTGTGCGTGTGCGCTGGACTGGCACACTGCCCGGGGGGCACCAGGCTCTCGCCCCAGGATCGGCAGTTAGAAGATGGATCTATATTCACAGTGTACAGCCTAGAACAGTACTATGTTCTGCGATCTGTTTGGGCCTTTCGTGCTAAGGAACAGGCTGATGACACACAGGCTCATGCTTCAGACTTGAGAGGATGGTTAGTCCTCAGCTACAGTTTATGAAACTACAGTTAATGAAAAAATACTTTCAGGAGTTTTATATCCATCATTGCTTCAGCAGCTGCGCCGATTGGTTGGTATGGAGCAGCAAGGCCTGTTCATTGGTACAGCTGTCAGGAACCGGAGGTGGTGATTGGTGGGAGTCGCCTGCCCTTTGACTTCACTTGGGGTCCCTCTCTTGCTCATATATGGCTACTAATGAATGTGGCTGCGAGCTACGCTGTGGGGATTTCTGCGGGGGTTTTCCTCAGAGCCTTCTGCCCCTATTGGTCGCTCCTGTGTCTGAGGCCTCCGGCTGCGTTCGGCTGCGTCCGTAGGGCTGTATGTGCGCTCTGCAGCCTCCCGTTTTCGTGTGTCCCCTCGGCACTCTGATAAAACCACCCAATGGCGATTTCTCGCCTTGAGGCGCTGAAGTGCTGCAAAGCGCACACACCCTCCACAATATCTCGCTCTAACGTGCCGAGTTTGGGAAAATGCATGTCTGATATTTTTGGCATTAGAAAGCTATATGCTGACTGCTGTGCTCCACAAAGATATATTAGTACTGCGCCGTTTTAATAAATCTTTGCGCAGTGAAACAGTAGGTGTGCAAGTTTTTTCCTTATAGGCGTTGCCTTCGCATGCCTCTTACGTACTGCAGTAATTATTTTTGGGTCTTTTGCCCCCTGTAGGAGTTTTTAGGGCGAAACGTATGAATTAGGACTTTAACAGGCCCCAGCTCCCAGCGCGCTGGGCGAGTGAAGACACTGTCCATATGAAAAGCACCCAGCTTACACAGAGACACACAGCTGAGGACAGGTAGCCTGACTTCTGAGTCTTGGGGTGGCTGGTAATGGACGACTTTTTCTTTCTTTACACACTGTCCAAACAGTTCTGACTGCTGGTGACACACACACCACCACCCTCGGCTGCCCTCCTCACCCAGCCCTATAACACCCCTCCCATCCCAATAACGGCCAGCCCTACTCCTCCTTCCACCCCCCCTCGTCCCACAGGCCCCATTTGCACATTATTGGAAAGTTGCAAGAAAGAGCAGCCTGTTTAATTAAGCCTGGAACAAATGTTTATTATAATGAGACAGGCATGTCTTCAGATCTCTTCCGGGTCCTTCGAAACGAGCAGGCGGCGGGCTTTATTTTGAACGACGTCTTACACGCTAATCAAAGTATTTCAATTCCGCTTCATGGCCTCAGGGGTAAACCTGGTCAGGAGTTGGGGGGGGGGGGGGGTCAATTCCCTTTTTTTGGTTTTGCAAAAGAGCTGTTTCTCATGCCTAATATTGTGCTGGCTTTTTAAGAGGTACCCACAGCTAATGAGGCACCTGGGAGCTGTTGGGTGGAACCTGAATAGAAATCTATATGAAAGCCCAGCCAATCACGAGTGCTCAGCTCCCCTCTGCTAATGCTGTACTGCTGCCCAGAGGATGCTTTGTCTTCCATGAGTAGTCTGTAAATGAGCCTGTGAGCCCGGCTTGGCGCATGCCCCCCCCCCACACTTTGTGTGAGTGTGGATGGCATCAGAGCGCCGCGGAGGCAGGAAGCGTGTGGCATGCAGGAAGTTTTGTGCTGGTCCATCTGTGTCTGTATTGTGGCCATACTTTGATTATTACTTTCACAGACTTCAAAGGACTGGGAAAGTGACAGTGTGTCCCAGGCTGGCCGGTTTACCAGTTTGTTGTAACTTTTCAGTTTTCTCTCCCCAGTCTTCCTTGGTGGTCCACCTGTCGCCGACGTGAATCATGCCGACTCACCGGCCAACGCACGGAAGTGTGTGACGCAGCAGAAATGCACACCGATATCATGCATTAGGGAGCAACATGCCCCATGGCACTCCTGGCCCAGCAACACCCCAACACTTGGTGGCACCCTCACACTGGCAACACCCACATGCTGGGGACACCCTCACACTGGCAACTCCTGCATGCTGGGGACACCCTCACACTGGCAACACCCATATGCTGGGGACACTGTCACACTGGCAACACCCGCATGCTGAGGGCACTCTCACACTGGCAACACCCACATGCTGGGGACACCCTCACACTGGCAACACCCGCATGCTGGGGACACCCTCACACTGGCAACACCCGCATGCTGGGGACACCCTCACACTGGCAACACCCGCATGCTGGGGACACCCTTACACTGGCAACACCCGTATCCTGGGGACACCCTCACACTGGCAACACCTGCATGCCGAGGGCACTCTCACACTGGCAACACCCACATGCTAGGGACACCCACACACCGGCGGCACCCAGACACTAGCAGCACCCATGTGCCAGTGACACCCGCATACCAATGGCACCTGCACACTAGCAACACCTGCCTGCTGGCAGCACCCACACACTACACTGTAAAAAAAATCTGTTAAATTTACAATAAATTACTGGCAGCTGTGGTATCCAGAATTTCACTGTAAACTTTACAGTAGTACTGTTTAATGTAATACGGTACATATTATTATTCTGTATAATAAACTGTTTAAGTCTGTAGTTTTCCAAACATTTTTAGATTAAAATATTATGTTTTCTATGTAAAACTAACAGTTAAAAACCATAAAAACCACAAATTTCAACAGCAAAATGTACAGGTGTAGATTTTGTATTGTAGTATCTGTTGATTCCAGCAATGATACCACATCACAAATGCAGTCTGGATAAAGCTCTTTTATTCATAGCCCTTAACAGGACCGTGAATTATACCAATCACCACAGCAGCTGCTTGTATAACAGCATACAAAAACAGGCATGGGGATGGTTACTGTAGGAACAATGGGAACTTCGTGTATGGTGGGAAACTTATACACAGTCAAACACACGGGATAAAGCTTAAACTTAAGCAGGGCACCAGTACAGGACACACAATACATAGAACCTTGAACATTAACTACATGTATGACATAGACAGCGGCCATTTTCAGCAGGACAGTGCGGCATGCTGGGACACATGCAAATAGGCCAGAAGGCGCTTGGCTCACCGACGCCACAGTTTAAATTCTACTGTAAAATTACAGGAGCACTATTTAATGTATAACGGTATACCTTGTTTCCATAAACTGTAGAACTACATATTAAAAACTGTATTTTAACACGTATTCCAATCTTAGCATTGGATACCACTGTAGAATTAAAATTATGTTTGTGTGGTGTTTACATTTCCAGTTAATTTAAGGTATTTTACAGTATTTTTACTGCAGTTAAAAAATTGTAGTCTGTATTAAATACAGAAATATTTTGTATTTACATTTACAGTTCTTTTTCTATATTTGAAACGGTATTTTATCTGATTGTTTTTTACGGTATTGTTCCGTCTCCATTTCAGGTATTTTTACCATATTTTTTACGGGCATTTTTTCCAGTGATATAGCAGCACTCGAATGCCGGCAACCCTCACATGCCAGTGGCACCCACACACTAGCAGCACCCACACACTAGCAGCACCCGCACGCCGGTGACACCCATATGCTAGTGGCACCTCTACGCTGCCCTGCTCTGGTTCGCCACACCTAACTCTGGTGACGCCACCCAACGACAGATCGTCGGACTGTATCTTCCTGTAATAGACTGGACAGACTGGCCCTTCCTGTCATAATTATTCCTCATCTACTTAACAGACAGATCTTTTCAAAGCCTCTTATATCGTTCAGTCGACGAGCATGATGTGCTTTTCACTCTCATGTTAGTAATGGTTTAGCACATGATTGTAAAAGGTGGCGATGTTTGAGGGGTGACATCCTTCTACCCACTCGTAATCAGTCCGAAACTGTGTAAAGCATGTAAGACAAAGAAAATGTGAGCCATCGCCTGGTCTCGGTTACTAGTTTGTTCGTTTTTGGTAGGATCGTGTTGTGTTTGGTCCTCCAGTTATATCCACATGGTGCCAATAAAATTCCCCACTTCCGGCTCCAAAATTTATATCAGTACATTCCCTGAATGTTCTTAGTATTTCACATCGACTAAAGAGACCTAAGTGACCTCTCTTGTTTGTGCGAGTCTGTGTTTGTTGAGTCTGACTGTTTACATACTGCATGCATACAATAGCGTGACAAAAGTTGAGATGGTTATTAAGTTTTCTGTTCCTCCTCAGGCCTGCCTGGGGGTATCGTCATGCAGACGGAAGTCACAGGAGTACGATACAGCAGGAGTAACACCTATCAGTCAAAATCCCACTTTACATTCACACCCATGGCAGTTTGTAGAGAAGAGGTGCAGCACACTCAGTGACTACAGTCAAGACCACATGAGAAGTCGAGTGTGAGGTAGCACAAGCGCCCCCCCATGCCAAACACCCTCACCCAACCCCTGCTCTGTTTACTCCGCCTCCTTATCGCAGCCTCAGACCACAACACCTGTGGCAGTCATGTGACGATATAACGGTAGGCCAAGTGGCTGCCCCACATCGCCTCCCGCTTACGAATGGTCTACTCACCATATCCTTTGTTTTACACTTCCACGGCACCTCAGACACATTTACGTACTTTATTCAGAGTGTCTTGTATTCAGTGGTGTCTTTCTGCAATGTACAGAGCTGGGCGTGTACGTTGCGTTGCCCTTTTCTCTTGGAGGTAAGACTGCAGGTAGTTGGCTCATCCAAATGTGTGGCCAATAGCACGGATTGTAAGGAATCCCAAAAAACTCTTGGGGTTTAACCAGTTCAGGTTGCTACTCTCAAGGTTGCTACTCTTGGCTCTAACTGGAGTGACAAAGAGGGCTTAGTGTTGCATCGTAGGGCTCAGCAGGTTAAGTCTGTGTGCCATGACTGAAAGCGTTTAAATCCAGAGTGGGTTCCCCACTGGGCCCTTGAGCGAGGCCCTTAATTCCAATTTCTCCAGGGACTGACTGACCCTGCTTTGTCAGTTGCATGTTGCTATGGATAAAAGCATCTAAAAATAATTTAAAATCTTCAATTTCTCTAGGGCACTTGCCTTATATTCCACATCTGTTCTCTCTCTCTGCACTCAAAATGCATGCCATACGAGAAGGTATTTCTGCAGCGCTAGCGGGAATGCAGGCGTGCCATCTCATTGAGAGAGATTTCACGGCTTTCTCCGGTGGGCGTAGCTGTGCGACGCCGTCCCGGGCGCCTCCTGTCTCAGGGAGCCCAGCGCATCAGTCCTCTCCCGACAGCTATCGTGTGCATTTCAGAGCCGGTTCATTCGGGATTCGCGGCTGGTGACGGGGGCCGAACGGTGCCAGTATAAAAAGGCAATGTGACCGTTTGGAAGTGGGGGGGTATATCTGGCGTTATTGCTTCGATTGAGCATTCACAGAGCATCCAGCGAGCCCTTGCCTTTAATTTAATCTTCAGTCAGTTAGCAGCTATAAACTCCTGCAGTCCAGCCACCCACCCACTGCACCTTGGAGGAGCTGTTCTGGTTACTACAGATGGTGTCTGCAAACACACACCGATGTGCCTCTGTGACTCTGCTCACAGCTTAGCCTAAGGACACCTGCATGAATGACGTGGTAAGCTTTAAGGTATACTGCTGCTTACATTAACAACTGCAGTGCATTCAAAGCTGCAAATATGATGTAAGTACTTGCAGAGTGCCTCTGGAGACAGTGTCGCAGTGTCGCTGCCCGTGACATTCTTGCTTAAGTGCCATAGGTATGTCACATGCTGGAAGGGGCAGTGACCCCAGGCATGTATGTGTCCCTCATCTGGTGCCAGATGCTCCCTGCCTGTGTCCTGCAATGGACTTGGTCTGCTTTGACATTTACAGATGCTGAAAAGCACAGGGAAACATTGGTTTTTCCAAACATACAGCAGAAAAACAATGTTAGCCATTCTTGGCAGAACTGTAGGGAAGAGAGCACACCCACACAAAGAAGCACACGCACACACTCACGTGCGCAGGCAGACAAAACCAAATGCAAGCTCACAGAAAGAAAGACAAAACCATGTGCACACAGACAGACACTAGATAGAAAAAACCATGTGCACACAAAGACAGACAAAACCAAGTGCACACAGACAGACAAAACCATGTGGACACAGACACAAGATAGAAAAAAACCATGTGCACACAGAGGCAGACAAAACCATGTGCACACAGAGACAGACAAAACCATGTCCACACAGAGACAGACGAAACCTTGTGTACACAGAGACAGACAAAACCATGTGCACACAGAGACAGACGAAACCATGTGCACACAGAGACAGACGAAACCTTTTGTACACAGAGACAGACAAAACCAAGTGCACACAGGAACAGACAAAACCATGTGGACACAGACACGAAATATAAAAAACCATGTGCACACAGAGGCAGACAAAACCATGTGCACACAGAGGCAGACAAAACCATGTGGACACAGATACAGACGAAACCATGTGCACACAGACACACAGGAACAAAGCACTATGTGCACACAGACACAGAGAGATAGGTCATGGACACAGAGATGTATATCAACACATAAGAGGCAAATGAGCACCAAATGGTATCACCTTAGAAGAACACACATAAGGAGACAGAGCCACTGGGAAAGGGGCCTTGCGTAGCCTCTGAGTGGCCTGCAGGACCGAAACGGAGCCTCATTGTAAAGAAACCACCTGTTAGCAAGACACAGTCAGAGTGAAACTCACAACCGGTCAAGTATCAACACAGGGAAAGCAACAGGGAGCATTCTGGAAGTGGGGAGATTAGAACGGCAATAAGCAGCAAGAAGAAGATGCAACTCAGGTGTTGAAAGTAAATCAAGCCATAGTATTGGGCACATTGTGTGTTGGTTGTATAATCAGTAGCATATTAAAAAGCGAATGCTGGGCGGAGTGCCAAGGAATAGGGCGCCGAGTGTGATGCACGGCCAGCAGGAAGATGCATCATACATAAATATATAGAGAAGAAGAGCAGAGCCAAGGTGCACTACTGCTAATACCCAGACACATATAAAGGGACTTCCAGTGGTGTTACGGAGGTTTAACTTACAAGAAGCGTCAAGAAATGACCTGGGGGGGTCTGTATTCATTCAGTAAAATGACGGTGAACTGTGAAATGCAGTGGTGACCCGGGGAATGGGGACACTCGGTCTGTGGATGAACGTGCTTGATGGAATTTAGTTGAAAATAGGTCACGATAAGCAGCGGAGCTGCTCTTCAGATGTGCGTAATTAAATCTTGGTTAATTGCCAATTTACTTTCAGGATGTCCGGTACAGAGTACAGAGAGAAGGGCGTTTGATGAAGTTGTGCCGTTACGTGGCAGCAGAAAAAGGGGAGTCAAATGGATTGATCAGTGAGCCCACAGGGCAGGTGCCGCACCTGTATGCAGCCTTCGGCTTCGTGTTTTTAGAAGCTTTGGGGATCCATGGCAGACTGTCATCCCACAGACACCGTCAAACAGCCAGGGACGCTGAGTGTGATTCTAACTGATCATCAGGGCTGCGACGGGCGGGATGGGTCAGGAGGAAACATCCATCTGCTTCACGTAATCATTCACACCTGGAAGGAAAGCCCCTGGTTTTCCTTAAGCAAGGCGTCAGCCTATCAAAAGACAATTTAGAGACATGGGTGGGGGGAGGGTGTGTGGAATAGCTGGCTGAAACCGGAACAAACGCAGAAGCTGCAAACGTGGAGGTGTGAGATGACAATGTCACTAACACTCGCCTTCACATGTGGACCAGTGTAGTTACCCAGCACAGGGTCTATTCCGGAAACATAGGGCACCCCAAAGGCTCTGTGTCTGTGATCAGAAGGGTATTGGTTCATATCTCAGGGTCAGCAGAGTGGCTTTGGTTTTAGACTCTTAACCTCCAGTTGCTCTAGGAACTTTCAGACCATGGTTTTACTCACAAAATAATGTATGTTGCTTAGGATAAAAGCTTTTACTAAGTAAGATAGAGGGGACGCTAGTCTGTGACAGGCAATTCAGAGACGCCAATGGGCCTAGCCTGCTGTTTTTGGAATGCCGGAGGAAACCTGTCCAGCCACAGTGAAATCTCGGAAAAATCAGACAGAGCTGAGGGTGGGAATCAAACCCTTTACCTGCAGGTATGAGGCTGCACTGCGAGACACTGACCAGACGCCAAAGTTGGTAATAAGTAAACATTCGCTGATTATTCAAATTCTCAGTATGTTTGATGTATTGTTTAATGGATACTAGCAACCGAAAGCATCTTCATGTCCTGCATATAATGGGCTGTAAAAGGAATGATTACCACACTAAGTGTCACTGTTAGAGAAATTAATGTTTGAAGTACAACTAATTAACTGTGACAGCTAGACATTATATCAAATGTAAATGCTTCAGTGGAATCTAGATTACTTCATCAAAGACAATCATTTCTCATTTCTGTGTTCCTTTGCATTAGTTAAACACTATAAATCAGAGACATTCAAAAGTGTGATCATTTCTTCATTCTGAGCAACATCTTATCAAAATGAACAAGAGCAACAGAGAATATTATAATTAGGATAGGCGTTTATTATAAGCCATGTCATAGCGTGATACCTGACATTTGAAGATATTTTCATCCACACTTGACAACTAGAAGGTCTTGTTTATCCCAGAGAAGCTTGCGAACATACAGCACACGTCCCAAACCGCTGCATTATTCATGAGATGCAAATGACCCTCTAACAGGTGGGAAATTGTGCCATAGGGTCTAATGTCAGTTTGATTTTGCATTGTTCAGTAACGACCAAGGCACTGTGGCATTTCCCGGCAGCAACAAAATATAATTAGTGCCCCTTGTTAATGAAGGTGGCATTTCTCCTGCGTGGTCGCCGTCCTGACAGGTATGTGGGCTGTAAGGACCATGGATCAGCGGGAGGGGGGTCACCATGGAGATGAGCTGAGTTTCTTGTAGACCTGAGCAATGCTCATACCTCCTGAGACCAGAAGATGGGATATTATGAGGCTCACAGTAAAGTTCTCTCTAATTCATGATTCTGCTGTGTTTCAAGAAGTTCCATATGACTACAACTAGTAAATGAATTGGAGTGCTGGTCTCCCTGTCGAACTTCCTTTGACTCTTCCGAAATATTCTGTAGCCCTTTTTCAGTCTTAAGCAAAGTTCTTAACCTACATTTCCAGCTGTTATTGGATAAGAATGTGTGAAGCATTAACAAATATAAGCCGCTTGTGTATAAAAGACTGTGATAATCAAATAACAGATGCAGCGATGACAGCTTAAAAGCAGTGAAGACCTCACCGCACGCTGATTGCGTTTCTTCCATGTGGAAACACAAAAGGAGGGATTGTTAATATGTAGCCTCTAGAATCCCACCCCACTTACCACCACTCCACAAGAACAAGTGTCAGGACAAGCATCCACCCGCAGAAAATCACTGTGATTTCACCATCCCATAACCACAATGTCCTGTCTCCTCCAACACTGGCTCCCAGCGGAAGACACAAAAAAAGCTCGACCTCTCGCTATAATATCATGCTTTTAAAGTTCACTCAAACAAGCACAGCAGCATTATAAAGTATCGTCTGCTTCCAGCTCCAGCGCAGTCCGTGGAGGATCCCCGCAGCCTCTCCTCAGCCCTCAATGCCTCGTTCAACCTTGAGCGTCAGAAGGAACGCCGTCTGTGTCACGGTCCATGTTAAAACATTAGTGAAGCGAATGCAAAATGGTGAAAGTGAGAACCTACTACAGGCGAGAGGGACTGCAGACATTACGCTTCACCGTTGGGGTAAAGAGGCAAGCGGTCTGAAATGATGTCATTCATCATTAATGCACTGATGTCATTCTCCACATTATGATGTCATTTTCATTTAGGAGTCGGTATATTTGCTGATAAAATGTGTCAGAAAAGAATATCGAATCAAATAGTAATGTTTTTACACATACGTATACTGAAATGCAAAAAAAATGTTGAAAAAAAAGATTCTCAAAATGTATTTGTGATTATGAGACATTTCAGTTATAAAATTAGCAGTTATTGAACGGTTGCCGCATAGCTTTTAAAAATGAGTGGCTCTATGGGTTAGGATGGTGCCTGTGATCAGAAGGTTGTTGGTTCAAATCCCAGGGTTGGCAATGTGATTCCACCATTTCACCATTGAGTTCTTGAGCAATGGCCCTTACCCTGAATTTGCTCCACCGACTGGTTGTTCTCCCAATTATATGTCATTCTGGATAAAATATCTGCTCTATGAATTAAAGTAAATATATCTGACAGGACAGTAGCATATGACAGGGTGGAATTAAATAGCATGCATATACAATAGCTAACCAACAAACCCTCTGCCTTCTAGTGTAGCCTCTGTGCATCTCACTAGATGAACGAGGACATGGCAATAGATTTTTTGTGTGGATAGGGCCACCTTGTCATCCGTGGGGGTCATTTTTTGGTGTCAGTTGTGTGTGAGAGGTGTGGCAGCCTCTGAGCCAGTGAGAACAAGCAAGAGCCTGGCAGTGTAAGGGTGATACACAGAGCTATTTTTTGAGCAGTGTCGCCGGGCAACGTTGCTGACCTTTGTTGTTCATGCACTTTCCTGTTGATATTGGGCAACAAATTTGAAAACCTTTGTCTCACAGTGGGCAGCGAGAAGATCTAGATGAGCTCCCCTTTGCCTCACCTGGTTGGCAGTTGCCCAGCAATTGCTCAAAAATTGCCCTATGCATCATCATCGTAAGACAATGTTTACCAACCCAGTGTTTTGGGACCCACAGGTGGTCCATGTTTTTGCTCCCTCCTAGCTTCCTGACAGACGTTTCATATTGTTGCTCCCCCCCAGCTCCTTGCCAGACGATCCACATTTTTGCTCTCTCCCAGCTCCTCACCAGATGACCCACATTTTGGCTCCCTCCCAGCTTCCTGTCAGAAGGTCCACAGTTTAGCTCCCTCCAAGCTCCTCACCAGACTATACATGTTTTTGCTCCCTCCCAGCTTCCTGCCAAATGATCCACATTTTTGCTCCCTCCCAGCTTCCTGTGAGAGGGTCCATGTTTTTGCTCCCTCCCAGCTTCCTGTGAGAGGGTCCACATTTTTGCTCCCTCCCAGCTTCCTGTGAGAGGGTCCATGTTTTTGCTCCCTCCCAGCTTCCTGTCAGAGGGTCCACGTTTTTGCTCCCTCCCATCTTCCTGCCAGATGGTCCATATTTTTGCTCAACAGCTCCAGCCAGCATCTGGCTGCATCTCTAAGTGCACCAAGCTGACCATGTGTTTGAAACACATTAGCTCTATGTATCATTTTACAGAACATGTTTGTTTTACACCAGCAGCATGATTGTTACTTAGGTTTTCTGGTCAATGTTCATGCTTCTAAAAGTGTCTCCATGCTACCCTGAGCCAGCAGGGGCCGCGATCTCTGCCACCAGGAGCCTCTGTGACCTGGACCGACTGGACCCAGCCAGATGCAAACGAGGATGGGCTGTAGGTCAGCAGATCTGTAAGGGCTCCCTGTGACAGATCAGCTGAGTCCAAGGGGGCAGAGAAAATGCCGGCACCTTCACGTTTGAAAGAAGTAAAAAAAAAAAAAAACCCACAGGATATTATTTATGAAAGTTCAACAGCAGTAAGAGAATATTCCCCAGTGCCCCCGCCAGACAAACTCAGCTGGAGGAGTTTGCTGAGATGGTGAAAAAGCTCTCTCATCTCCAACGAGTGCGGAGCTACCACCGCAGCCCTCTCAAGCTCAGCTCCTGGAGGACCAGGTGCTCGCCCATTCCCCCGACTCCCACGGCCCGACCAGCAGTTAATTATGTGTACCATTCCCACTGATGTGTTTCCCCTGAAAACTCCAGGTAAAAAACATGTATTTTAGTCAGCACAGAGAACAACACAGCTAAAACCTGCGTTTCAAATGGGAAATCTACAGGGTTTACTAAATAGAGAGGAAATCTGCTTCCAGGAGGCCCTGAGGAGCTGAAGATGGTACTGCTGGCCCAGGTCTGGGCTGAGGCAGAGATCTGGTACCACCACCCCCCCCCCCCCCAGAAGTCATGGCACATCGCTGTTCATCTGTGGTTGGATGATGGTGTTTACAGAGGATTTGCCAGCACCTGGGCGGCTATAAAGTGGAGCAGTTCATTTAAAAAACAGCAGATGTCTGAAAGCTCATGCTTACTTAAAAGGGACTCAATGAAAAGGCAATGCAAAAGACTCTCTCTCCACACACACACACACACACACACACACGCACACGCACATGCACATACACATACACGCACACAGGCTTGTAATTATATCTTTGTGGGGACTCTCCATTCATTTCTACAGGGAAAACTCTAAGCCCAACAAAATGACCTTACCCCCTATCTAGCCCTAACCTCAACCATAAGTAACCAAACAAAATACAAGAGTTTTGGTATTTTTAGATTTTAATTACATTCACAGATCTTTGTGGTGACCTGAACAAATGATCCCCACAACATCAACATAACAAATTTTTATTACATTGTGGGGGACATTTGGTCCACACAGACAGACACACTCACACAAACCCTTCGTGGTAAATTTAAGCAGTGAAATCATTTATATTAACCATTGTTATGCGATTCATAAATCATTTTGTTGCCCATTGAAAGTAAATTGTGCATCGGGACACTACAAATTTAAGTTACAGACATTTTATTTTATTTATATGCTTTATTGCCATAATTTCTTTCGTCAGTGTGGCTGCCTGTTCCACGTAGGATGCAGTGGCTTTGGGACATCACGTGTAAATGCATAAATCACAAAGACACCAGCTCGTTTAGGCAGAAAAGCACCCGCTGTGTCCCTGCCGCCCACTCGGCACCTCCTCCTGCTCCTTGTGGATGGAGCTAAGCGGGCTGGCACCTTCTAAAGGAGCCGCTGGTAAGCGTGGAAAAGCAGCGGGGGCGGGCGCTTAAGACGGCCGCTTGTCACGCGGAAGCGATACGCCGTCTAAGGTGAAGTCTGCAGTCGGGGAGATGCAGGGCGTGGAGCTGGGAAATTATCAGGGTTTGTATAAGGGAGCAGGAAAATGGAACTGTGGTGACCATTCTGTTGGTAACAAAGGCGTTTTGTTCTTTCACACTGACTGAAGAGAAAGTAAAAGAAAGTTAGAGTGTAAGTCGACATGCAGACTAACACGATAATAACACACCTATGTTAAGATGTGATTCTTCATAGTAAGACAAGAGGGGTGGAGGCTGCAGTATGAGGCCATAGAGGGGTGGAGCGTGAGGAACAGGGGCCCCGTGGGGTGTAACATGTGGTATGGGGGCCCAGAGGGTGCAGCCTGCGGTGTGGGGGCCCAGAGGGGTGAAGTGTACAGTCTGGGATATTTGTGCACATGGTTTACAGATCGAGAAAGCGCAGGTAAAACACCTGACACGCTGCCAGAATGTGAAGGTGCATCATTAGTGCCTTTTCTGTTTAAATGCATAACATATTAATTGCACTTCAGTACTGTCTATTCCTCACATTTATCTGTCATTTCCAAGAAATTAAACTGCAAAATAGACTTCCTTTGAATAAGTTTTTTATTAAATGTTTCTTAGTTATTCTACAATTGCAGCAGTATTTTATTATATTACGCAACCTTTTTAGTTACAGTTTTTTTGTGCAGTTGTTTATTGCCATACAACCTTGTTGCCTCTACTGTACATATGAAAACTGGCATGTGTCACTGGACATTTGTCTCCTCCAATATATTAACAGCCTACAATTACAATTACAATTATTATTCTTTAGCAAACATGCAAATGACACACCATAAGACCCAGGGAGGTGGCATTTTATCCCGGATGTGTATGTGTACATTGACAGGCTGAAAATGAAGAGCTCTTGGATGTTGAATTCAATGGAAACATGCACAAATTTAGTCAAGTCCTGACAAACTGATCGCTTGATGGTCAAAGCAGGATAATGTGGTTTCGACCGGCCAGACAGCGCGATGGGACAGGAGCTGCTGAAACTGAGACGTCTGGATATAGTTGATCTTTGAGCTCAGAGCCACATGCTCAAAGGCGAAGCAAGAGGCGGGCCGAAGAAGAGGGGACAGCGAGAGAGCTCGGGACGGGGTGTTCAGAGGGACCCTTTGGGGGGGGGGAGTGCAGGTAGCACCCCCCCGTGCACTTGGCTGCCTCAGGAGGCAGGGACCCGCCACCATCTGCACTCCGCCGTGGGAAACGCGCCTCTTTTTAGGTCATGCAGCGAAATGACGTCTACGTGAGCGTGACGAGAGGAAGATCAGGCTTCGGAATTAAAGACTGGAACTAAAGATTACCCATCTAAATTAACTGTAAAGCCAGGTTGTCTTCCAAATGGCCTCAGGATAAACACTAAAACCTTTGTTTTCATCATACTTAAGTAACAAGAATATAGAGAGCATTAAGTTGGCTATTTACTTTAGGAAAGAATCTAATCTAGATATCAAGGGATGTGCGGCAGGTTCCTTTGGGAGAGCCAACAGCAATCAGAACAGCAATGGAAGTTCATGATTATGGATGGTATTTCCAGATTGGGGCACTTATGTAACCTTACAGTGGGAGGGTGTCCTCCTCTTCTGCACTGGACACTGCACTGGCTGCCCATGAGAGGGGCCAGATCTACACTGGAAAGTCACACTCTGGTCACTTTTTGCCTTTTTAATAGGACTTGGCAGTGTGTTGTGATAAGGAACGTGGCTACAAATAAGAACATCAGAGCACAAAGCACAAGGAGTCGTGTCACTGCAGATGGGGGCTCAGTCCAGGACCGCAACTCCTTTAACATAATTTGACTTTAAGAAGGATCTAGTGCTTTGGGTTGCAGTCGTAATTTCGAAATCTAGCTCTGAACTCCACTTCTTTGAAGGTGGCGCCATCATATTCGGAAATTCGGAATACCGCAGGTAAAGGTGAGGAAAATACTGAACGCATGCCAACCCACGGCGGGGATGAATTCCTTCAAAAGCTTTTGTCAGTCGTGATACTAAATTTTTGATGGACGACATTACTAATTGAGCATCGCTGCTTAGTTCGACTACGGAGAAAAGAGAGAAGTATATGTGTGTTTTTCAGGAAAGCTGTGGTGGCTGGTGTAGAGGCCAGAGGTGGATGTCAAGCTTGTAATCATATCTCAAAGAACATTTTTGATTATCAGCGCTAATTTCAGTCATTACTGCTGTAATTGAGATGAGGATTTAGGTGAAACAGCAGAGGACCAGCTCATTTATCTACTGTACTGGAACAAAGTCTGGGTCTATTTTGAGGTTCCTCATTTCAATTTCAAAATGTGAAGATTGCGCAGATGAAAGAGAACATTTATAATTCACAGGGTCTGCTTCCATGGCTAACAGAACAGTAGTAGTTATGAATTCGCCATTTACACTGTAATTCATGCAATTTGTTTAAGAGCACGTATGATCAGTATAGCAGAATACAACTAATTTTCTGGCAACAGTGTATAATTAAATGTCTTTCCGGAGATCAACATGTGTATAATTACACTCTTCATCATAATGAAACATGGATTCAGGTGCTCAGTAACAACACAGAGCCGACATCGTTACGGGATCATCTATAGAAGTATGAGTGTTGCCAACATGCTTTTATATATTTGCACGTTATTCACAAGGGGTGTGAGTTTTGGGATATAGCTGGGGGCTGGGGGGGGAGGGGTAAGGGGCTGGGATTGCACTAAATCACAAGGTTTTTAACTCCACACTCCAGGAGGAGTCCTGCAAATGGGATCCGACCTCAAGGTCCTACTGAGACACCACAGTGTCCAGCAGGGGCCGGTTTCGCACAAGAGCCCAGAGCCCAAAGCAGGACGTGCAGGTGAGCGGTTCTGGCAAAATGAAATAACTAAGATAAATGAAAATGACAGAACAATAGATTGGCTTTCTGAAACCTTTCAAGCTGGGTAAGCTGCCATTCTGCAGTGAACTTTCGGAAAGTGCACACCTTCCTGGACACACAGTGCCTCCCCGCCGACTACAGTGCAGCAACCGTGGGGGGGGGGGGGGCACCTTCAGCTGCGTTTTCTCGCTTTATACTGTTGGGATATTTTAGCTTGTCTGGCAGTATTTGATAGCACCGCAGCAGAGCGACAGAAAGAGGGCCATTCAAAAGTCTGTTATGTAAGTCTTCCTTATTCCTCTAAAAATACGAGCTGCCATGAGAGAAAAAACAACATATCCTGTGCTTTTCCTGTGCACTAGAGACAGGAGGCCGATAATGGGGAGCGAAGGACTAGCGGCAATCTGGGTCCCCAGCCGGTCATACTGGCTTCGAGATTGAAGCTTCAAGATTCCTTTATTTGTCACATGCATAGTTATACAAGTATAACATGTAGTGAAATGTACACCTGGTCACTGAACACCGTGCATAAATATAGAAAATATCACTGCACCAACGCTATCTTGAAATAAAGTGTCACATCCTTCTCCACGCCCACTTTCGCTCAACGCTGAAGATGGCGTGATTTTTTTTGCCTTGCAGATGCAAGATCAATGTGAGTCTTAAGGTGCAATCACACCAACGCAGAAAAACATCCACGTGCCATTCACTTCCATTACAGTGGCACGACGTAAAAATCAGATTCTTCACTTCCAGTTGCAGAGCGATTTAGCGAAGCGATTTTGCGCCAAGTTCATCTTCATTGGACGCTGACCCTCAAATTCGTGTAGCTCGGCCAATCAGGTGCATTGTGGGAGGGGCTGACCTTTCAGCTTCACTGGCCATGGAGTAACCAAATCTTTTTAACTGTCGATTGCTAGAATATACATTTGTAAACAGGAAAAGGCTGTAAGAGCGAGAAACAGCATTCAGATGGGCCTGGTGCAGGTATGCTGCATACTTAGCTTACCAACCTATATAGCTAATATTACAATATGCATTTAGTTCATTGTGTGCTATTAATTTCACCAATACTGACTGGTAAGGTACACAAGAAAAATTAATAAGTGGTTTGCAATTATACATTTTAAAGGCAAACTGTATGTGACTCATTCCTTAATAACATTATTCCTATTAACATCACTGCACTAACACTATCCTGAAACCAAACCTCACGCTCACTCATTGTCAACGCTGCGAAGATGCTGTGATTTTTTCACGCTACCGTTGCCGCACCTTTAGTAAGCATAGAGAGCAGCGTTTGAGGCTCTTTGAGGTTCTACCTCTGGTAGCTTGCAGCTCCATCAAATCATGAATCACATCTGAAACACCTGCTCTGGTCACCCACTATCCAAATCATTTTTCAATAAAGCAGCCGTCACTCTATGTAGGCCTAGAGGGCCGCGCTACCGTATATCAAACCAGTCCTAACAGGGGACATGGTCCCTTGTAATTGCTGGTTTTTAATGTGTTTTCATCGTCGTTCCGTACAGCGGTTCTGCGATTATCGTGTGGAGGAGCTGCATGCTTTCTGCTGCAGAACGTCGCACTGCCCCTGCGTGGCCTGGCTTCCAGCGCCTGCCTGGACAGCGTGGCTGTTAAAACTTCTCCCTGGCAGCTTTGGCAGTAGGACGGCTGGCTGATGTGATCTACGTGGGTCTCCTGCCAGCGGGAGTATTATGATTTGGGGGCGAAGTGACCAACTGCGGCCCGGCTGGCTTTAAGAGCGCTGAGCATCCATAGCCAGCGAGGCGGAATGACGCCTTTACCTTAATAAAATTAGCGAAGTGAAGGTGTGTCCGGGTTCTGGGGTCAGTAGGTTTAGGTGATACTGCCCGGCTGTGCCCCGTGTCTGTGGTTCCTGTTTCAGAATCGTATTTTCGGAATAGTTGAGGTGTGTCTGATGAGCACCTCGCGGAACCCCAAGGTGTTGGCTGATGAGGTGTCGGGGTTCCCCTGTCACATGACACGGTGTGAGGCCAGGCTGTTGAGGTCCAGGCGCACAGTGGGGGTGGGGAGGGGGGGGCTGTGTTCCAGGCACAAGCTGGGCAACCTGATGCTTGCTGCACCTGAAATCTGCACCCCCCCCCTGCAGCTCACGTCCACTCTGTTGTCTCTCGGACATTGAGCCTCCCCAGTCAGTGTCTAAGCTGAGCAGCGCCCCACTAAATCAGCTGAATGATCGGATGACATCAATTTTTAAAAAGGCTTTTTAATTAACGGGGGTTTGATTTTTAAATCAAACAGGAAGCCTGACACACATGCAGGTACCAGAGAAAATAAAATAAAAGTCATACAATAAGAAGAACTGGAAATGACACATCAGGCAGATGTTCCACCATGTTCTGCTGGCACGTCAGTCCTGATACCTTTTTGCATAAAGCATCACAAATCCCCTTACAAACACGTGGTGTGCTAGGATCAGTCCACCATGGTCTAGTGTTTGTAAGGACCGTAGAAAATTGGTAAGCCTTGTTCTTCAGCCTGTGCCATGGTATAATGGATGCCGTGCATCACGGGACAGAGATGATCACTCTGGATGGTAACGGATCCCACTGCATTGATTCTGCTCCCTAATGGAATGAGTGGATCTTGGCCAGGCTGGGAAAAAGGCACCCAAAGCCATTATGGAGGCGCTGATACCTCTCAGGGCCGCAGCTCTGAAACGCGGCCTTCCTCTGGGGGGCGCCACTCATGCATGTGCCCGACTGTCCTTAAGTATCACTGTTCAGCTCGGCTCCTCACACCTGGAGACCTGCACGCGGCCAAAATTCTGTGAGGACGACGCTCAGCTTTTTTGTCACACATGCTGAGCTAAGCCTGTCTCCTTCCTGAGCGTCGCCACGGAGACGGGACGCACCATCCGCAGAGCCCAGGATTGTTAACCAGATGTGAGGGACATCCTCTCCCACTGATGATGATGTGACCTTTCACAGGCTCCTTGTGTCTTAGCGATTTATACGGCGGTGCACACTGATGGTCAGACCACCATGGCACCTCCCACAGAAGGTCTCCTACAGCTGTGATGGTGCATGACCCCCCCAGGCTTAAGACGCGCCCTCTTTATGGTCACAGCTGTATGAGAGCCGCCAGTCACACGCCACTCACCAGCCTGGACATTGTTTACACGGATATTGTATGTTCCTGTCCGTGTTCCCATTTTTCCGAACACCGTCTCTGTTTTTCTCCGTGCAGTCAAAGGAATCCAGGTTTAAAGCCTCCAGGAGAAACGAGGACATGAAAAAAGGCGGGATCTGAAAAAAAAATCAAAAGGCAGAATTGTGTTTTTAAGAAATATTGGCAAGAGGCATCAATGCATCAACTGGGATGATTCCAAAGTGGACACGAAATCACGAAGATTCACACCGAATGTGCGTTTCTGATGCCTGTGCCCAAACCAAAGCTCGGCCCTAATTATTCCTACTTATTAAATTTCTTTGAAGAACAATATCATTCTGGAACTCTGGAAATTATGATTAATTTGTTTACAGAGAGTCAGTCTGAAAGGCCTCTGTAACAGCACTAGCTCTTCATAATTTGCCTTTGCTGGCCACCATAAAAATTCATATTCTGACGTTGGTCCCGTCCTCTGAAGGTACCATGGACAGATTCAAAGACCTTGTCCACAGGAGAGCTTCCAAGTGCTAAAATGATGACAAACTACATTACAGATTTAGAAAGGGTCCCAGTCAGACCAAATTGTGGTCATGTTTTACTGGCAGTGAAATAAGCACTGTTTGGCCGTCATGGTTAATTGTTGCCGCGCAAGTGGCCGAGGGAAGAAAAAGCAGGAAGAGAGCAACATGGGAGCGCTAATTATCATCCATGGCCGCAGCATAATTGCTGGTAAAATCGTGGGGGCTGTAAAATTCTCCTCTGAAACCTAATTTGTTTCTAATTTTATGTTAATCCCGACTCAGTGTTTCTTCTTCCTGCTTTGGTCCCCGTAAAGCACATCTCCATCAGCCACGCATTAGCTAACCGTCCTCCTGAGAGGTGTGAGGGTGTCTGCCAGCCGCCGCCACTCATGTGGAGCCCCCCGCTGGGGCAGGTCCTGCCGAATGGCCTGCTTCCTCCTGCATTTCAGGCGCCACCCAGGCGCAGGTACTGCAACATATGGGGCGCACTTCTTCCAAAGTCCATCCATTTTCTCCACCAGCTTGTCATATGCAGGTTCAGGGGGGGGGGGGTCCAGAGCCTATCCTGGAGGCGGTGGCAGTCTGTAATGGCGGGTTCATCACTGACAGTCGACTAGGCAGAAGCTATATTGAAATGGAACTTAAAGAACCATGAACAGAAAGGACTACGAGGGGTCTAAACAAAGGCAGGCAGGTAGAAGGAGGACCATGCAACAGCGGAAGCACAGACAGACCTACTGAACATACAATGAGCCACAACACTGCAGGCCAAGGGCAGGGACCTACATACACACTAATGACCAGGTGTGAATGGTTAACAATGAAGCCAGCACTAGGGTTAGGGCTACACAGGAAACACTGGGAACAAGGTGAAGCAGAACCTAGACAGCGGCAGTGTGAACTAAGAACAGACACTAAATACAAAAACCAATACTGAAAACAAACAAGAAAAATAATAACTGTGAAGTCAACAGTGAATCTAAAGTGCAACAGATAAAGCTGTTGTTATACTCATATCAGTTGGGAGGCACAGATACCAGACCGCCTGCTCAGCCAATTCTCATGCAGCAACCCAGGGAACAGGGGAACACACTAGGGATAGTGAAACGTAACAGGATGGCCAGCGACACCTGCTGGCCAAACCGAGACCACTCCTGACAACAGGTCCAAGGTAGGAAATAACCCAGGATGGGGGAACCAATCCATCACAGGACACACACACCATGCACATCTAAGCATGGTTTTCGTACTGAGGTGGGAAACCCAGAGGAAACCCCATGATTACACAGGAAGAACATGAAAATTCCACAAATGGAAAGCAGAGGCAGAGACTCCAGCTGCCCAGGTCCCAGACATGTGAGCAAACAGTGCTAAGCACCACACCATCGTGCCACCCCTCAGGTCGAGTCTGCCTGCTAAAAGCCCCAGTCAAGCTGCACAGATGGAAGCGGTGGTGCAGTTGTTGTGGATAATGCCCCACCCATACAGCATCATTTACTCTTTCCCTGGTCTAACGCAGAGCACCTGTGCAAACGGCCTGCATGCGGCACGATCATCATATGTGTGACGGTGCTCATTAGCTCAGCGCTCATATATGCCGGCTTTACAGCGCCACGTGATGACAACTCTGGGTGAGCTCACGGCATCGCTACAGCGGAAAAGAAATAAACGGGGAGGGCGAACGGGCAGGTTTTCGAAGTTGGGCTCAGTCCCCGGCTGTCGCTGTCATGCACGCCGCCTTGATTACGCTGACATCCTTCGGGGTGAATGTGGAAGGACTACTCAGGCATAAATGAAACGGAAGGCTTCACCAGTGGCCAGATTATCTGTCCTACATGATGAGACACGACTTCTGGAAAGATAAAACGAGCCGCCTCCCACCATTCTATTCACCAAGGAAGGCCAGCCGCTGCCAAGTGCGCCTGCCAATCGACGGTTCCCAGCTCCCGTCTCCCTCCTGCACTTAATCCCCCGAAAGCCAGGGCGCAAACAAAAACAGCCAAGCCATCGATGCGCAATCCGCCCTGCATTCTCCTCTGCTCCCTCGCAGATACACGACCCCCGACACGACAGCATCCGCCATCGCCGGAACTGCCATGCAAACCAGCGTGGAAAAAAATAATGAAAGCTTTCAGCCAAAACGGATCCAATTAGCCATTCAGGAGCCGTTTCAGTGGAGCGTCGTTGCGGGAATGTGTCTTACAGGCTGATACGGGAGGCTCTGCTGTAACCTGCACACGCCCCAGGCCTGATTCGGGAAAAGCCTCAATCAGTAAGTGCACACACCAGTCGTGTGAGGGTTTGCGAACAGCCATGCAAATCAGACTTCCCAGTCGTGAGCGAGCACTCTGAAGCACTCTACTTTTTAGTAGCTGTTTTAGATATTTTGAGCAATCTTCGGGGACAAACTCACAGATTCCTCGTCTCCTCCCTCGCTCCAGCCGGAGGGATTTTTCGCCCGAACACTTTGCACCCTCCCACGGAAAGTGCGATCTCCAATTCGCAGTTTCAGTCTGCGAGCATCTCGCTCCCGCAATAACCGGAGGTCACGGGGATGCTAGTGGAACCTCGGCCGCGTCGTGCACCGAAGGGAGGCACCAGGAACGCGAGAACGGTTTGCAGTGCGGCAAGGAAAACCAGCAGATTGCCCTATGTGGGCTGCAGCTCAATGGCGATCTCAGACAGCCAGCCATACCTGCAATGGTGTCTGACTACATCAATGCATACCTGCCACAAGCATGCACTGGAAATTGATTTAGTGCATCCAGAGGAAAGGAAAAAGTAAAAAATAAACTGAAAGGCAATCAAAGTCCCTGTTACACCATTATCATTCCACTAGTTTTACGCTGCCTGTAAATGTGAGAAGACATTTCTGAAACAAACAAAATTGATTAGCTCCTGCTGAGGAAGAAATCAATACGAGAGACGAGCATCAACGGGCAGCCAAATTCACCACGACGGCTGGGTGAAAACGGGGGCCCTCGTCGATACCTGCGAGTGCCGTCTTATCCCAGCGAAGGAGGCGCAGGGGTCGGGAGCGAAGGCGTCACACAGGTCATGAAACACGCTGGCGGTGACTCGGTTCCTGAAGGCTTATCACACATTAACGACGAATGAAGGACTTTAGAGGCCGTTTGCAGTGATGGAGCTGAACAGGCAGACGCAATTCAGACGGCACCAGTGCGAGTGCCAGCTGCCATCGGCGGTGAGACGTAAAATCGCACACAGAAATAGATCTCATTATTTGGCCCTTAAACACGGGGCTCAGCTGGCTATATGAAAAATAAATCATCCAGCTATTAGAATAAAGGTTCATCAGAACATTAGCTGATAGTACAGTCATGCAAGTTTGGGGAAGAAAAGAGAATTATTGCGGAAGGATGGTGTGGTCGAGATTGCCCAAGGGACAGCGAATACTTATAGCGGACTGTTTCGTTTAGCATTTACTTGCTGGCGTTGCATCAGGCAAAAACAGAAATGCTGGCAAGGAAGAGCCGAGTTGCAGTCTGTTCGGCGCCGAGAGATCCCAGCTGCTCCCATCGCGTCTCTGAATGCAGTCGGGGAATCAGATTTGGGAAAAAAAATCAGCCCAGGTAATGGGCGGCACCACTGCGGCCCATCAGCAGGAAATCTGGAGCTGTCTTATGGACAGGAAGAGCAGCATGACGGCAGAATGCACCCAACTGCGAATAAATGCGTCACCATTTGAGCTTACAGGAGGCATGTAAATGCATTTCAACCTAAAATGCGAGTCCACACCTTGCCCTTATCCTAGCGCTTAACGTGCTTTTTTTCCTGCAGTCACTTATGGAGAGTCATCTCTCCATTCGTCCGCTTGACTTGCCCGTTACGTTGGGCTTTTTCCACTTTTATCCAGTACGCAGCCGATCACTCTGGGATCACGTCTTTCCCAAAAGACAGTTTTGTAGGAACCTCTAAACCGGGACGGCGATAACCACAGACTTCGCTGAGACTTCTTCACCAATGATGGCCGAATGCATTTGTCTGTGTGCGAATGTTTGTGTTTGCATTCACATTTATGTCTTGCGATCACACAACAAGGATGAGCGGCCGTGACCTCTGACCCCCGGGGCTGATAGGTCCAGGTGCAGCGCTGCGGTTTTCTGCACCCGCGTTTTAACCTGATCTCTGACGCCGGAAATGAGATGCATGAAACGCCATCAGAGAGCAGCACCTCCAATCTGCGCCTGACTGTGGTCTGTGATGCCACAGGCGGATCTGACACAGAAATGTCTTATTATGGTCTGTTTTGGAGAGGCCGACATCTCCCCCGGCAGTATTTTTATATCCTGAAACGTATAAACCACAAAGACACATGGCCTGTCAGCGGGGTCTGGCAGACCGCCTCCGCCACAGACCTCCAGCACACACATATATTTTAAGTTTCTTTTCAACTGTGACTGTCACTCATGCTCTGTCAGCCCTTTGTCCCCCCCCCGCTATTTTTTATTTTTACCTGTGGCAGACTGTTGAGCTGCTAGTAATTGAGGGGAAGCAGCTGGGGGCTTGGTGGGGGGAGAGGGGGCAGACAGTCTGAAAGAGGAGCAGCATGGCCTGGAGGCAGAGCGGAGATCCTGGGGACAGCAGGCGGCCCACTGCCTGTCCTCGGGCTCAGGCCTAAGACCGGCCCACACCATGCCATCAGGTATACTCTACATTACCCTGTCGAAGTCCGGCTGTATTTTCGGGTTTTTGAGTAATGAATTAGGCGGAAGCGTCTCATGGAGTATGCAATCTGTAAACCGATCACATGACGGAGCACATGACCCAGAGGCCACGCCTTCTGAGGGCACAGGCATGGCAATGGAGGCGTGGGGCCTTGCTGTTGTCAGATGAAAGGACAGGATGCACTGGGCCGCTTGCTACGCATGACCATGGCTATAGATACCATTTAAAAATTAAGGGTGCAAATCAAATTTGCCTGGTGGACTTCATGGGAACTAACGACTCCTCTAACTCAAGTTTAAACAAAAAACAACATCTAGCCAAATCCCAAGGCCTGCAAATCCTGGATTAAGGGGTTGGGGTTTAGGAGGATGGTGCCCGTATTTTGACCCTAGACTCAAATTGGCAGATTTTGGTCTGACTGAGCATACTTCAGTTGTGAACGAGAGGTACACACTAATGATTTTCATACGCAAGAACACGGGGAACACAGGGAAATTGCTGGTTTAGGATCAGGCAAATAGAAAATATCCCTATCTCTGTCTATAAATTCTCTAAATTTCCAATGAATGCCTTGCTGCATAATCAAGGTTTAATCTAAAATGTGTCTTCAGTCTGAGGCAGATCGGCCTCTTCAAAGATTATGGGAGATCAAGTGAAGAGTAATTCAACAGCTAATAACAGAGAACAAAGAAAAGCGTGAATTTAGGAGGCTGACGTTTCAAACACCCTCCACCATCAAATGCATATAACTGAATGTATAACATGTAACATTACAGCTTCATTTAAGAATTATAAACATTGCATTTGCTATTGTTTATTTGGTATGACCAGATAGATAGATAGATAGATAGATAGATAGATAATACATGTTGGAGACTAAATGTCCCCACAATGCAACAAAAACTTGCGAATTTCACATTGTGGGGACCACTTTTTTCAGGTCCCCACAAGGGGAAATTCAATTTCATAAAAATCTGTGACTGCAATTAAAATATTAATAATGCCAAAAAGCATTTTTTTTGTTACTTATGTTTAAGGTTATGGCTGGGTAGGCTGGGTCATCATGTTGCTATTATAGTTTCCTCCATAGAAATAAATGGAGAGTCCCCACAAAGATATAATTACAAACCTCTCTGTGTGTGTTAGAAGACTTAATCTTTCTCGGACTTCATTTATAAACTTTTACCGTCTTCTGCTCAGTTTATTTCAGGAACGTTCAGGTGAAACTCAGAAGTATTGCATGACAAGCTTTGCCAAATCTTAGGATATGATGCAGGCTGGTGACACTTTCAAAGAAATGAAGCATGTGCCGTGGGAGTCGGGGTCTATCGACACCGCAGTCGGGGGTGCAGAGGTGAGAACAGCAGCCCGCCTCTGGCCTTCTGGACTGATGGACAAAGATCTCCGTTTGTTCAGCTTCAGGGACAATCCTCGGGCTCAGGCCTAAGACCAGCAATAATATGCGCAAATACCAGGTGAAGTTGTTTTATGTTAAAACAGTAATTTAAATGAATCTGCTCTTTTCTGTGGCTTAAGAAATCCCAGGAAGGTCACAAGCCTCCAGGGTCAAGATGATGCCTGGCTGGGCTAGATGGGTGGGGGGGGGCATTAAGCAGGACACCCAGGTAAGGGGAGCATGCAATGGGCAAATGGACGGCAAAATCAGGAGAAGCATGTGGGAGGGGTGATGCTGAACGTCTGAACCGCTCCCCAAGTCAGACAGAAACAGACGGCCATTAACAACAGCCACCTCTCGGTAGGGTGGGGGGGCGAAATGGAGATTGACCTTGTAAATGGTGTGATATGCTTCCAGATTGCAGGGGATGAACATAGATTTACAATCCAGATTGGAGCCCTGCCCCCCCCCCCCCACACACACACACACACACCTGCCAGCAATACAGTGGAGATTATGGGGGGCTGGTGGCTAGAGAAAATTGCAATTTGCCACATTTTAATTGCACTATAGAGTTTTTTTAACTTAAGTTCTGCACTGCTGAATAAATGAGCTGGGACTCAAACGGAAGACAAGGTGGATTTAATCTGTCCCGTCGGCCCGTCCTGCATCAAGGCGTCTTCCGGGACCGTCAAACTCCAGAAAGAACGGGACCCTCTCGACCCCCGTGAACACCCCCAATCTCTGCCGTTTGTATCAGTGCTGTAACCAGGGCAGCATGCTCATCCATCCATCTGCTCCGTCAAAATTAAAAAAGGGTCCCTCGTAATCCAGCACATGCCTGGTGCTCGCGAGGATCCAAAACGCACAAAAGCGGCTATGACAGAGCGGGCAGGGTCAGGAGAGCTGTGGGGCGGACGGCTTTAAGGCTGAGCAGACATGGAGCCTCCCTGAGCGTCCTGCGGGGTAACTTCCAAGGCTGAGAAATGAGCACAGACTCCAGAATAGCACCATTAAGGTCGGAGCTTACACACGGCCCCCTGGCTTTGCTTTGTATCGATCTGCACCATCCGCCTCGCTGCACTCACTGCTCCTGCAGGATGGTAGAGGATAGAGGAGGCACATTTCACCAGTGGAGCTCCCTGAAGGACCAACCGTACGGCCTCTCAGATGCTGGGGACCAATAAGGTGTCGCCTGATTGGCTGAGACCTGTTATGCTGCAGCCATCAATGAAAAGCAAATGAATAAAGGAATAAATGAATAAAAGGCTGCCTGAAAAATACACAGCGATTAGTAAGACTGCGTTTGATTGGATCATTCTTGGCAGCGTGGCCCTCGCATATGTAACCAGGGGTGTGAAACTGCTGCAGTTTCCGGTGTTTTGTCAAAAATGCAAAAAACAAATAGTCAGGCATCAGAGATTAATTCAGCAGAGTGAAAAAAAGCACGTTGTAAGAGGCCGCGCGCGCATCGCTGACAGTCACTGTGTTTGCCGTGTTTTTATGGTCTTCTTTAATGAATTGTGCATCAGACATGCATTGTGATATCCTGTCCGCTCTTGTGGGGGTGGGGGGGGGGGGGGGGGGGGTACTGTCAAAACTGTCATTTTACAGGCGGATCCCCAAAACAGGAGGAGCGCAAAATTACCCCAAAGCACCACTATGTGCATCTAAACTACACAGAACTGGTTAGCGGGAATTTCACTCGGCTTATATATAAACGTCACTCATTCACACAGCGTTTTATGTGTGTAAATAAAAAATAACATCCATGTGTAATTTTTTTGAAAGGAATTTTAGATCTGCAATAGAGTTTGATTTCATAATGAGGCTCTGCGCGACGAGCAGGGAGCGGGGAAGCAGATCCGGGAGACGGGAGTCCAAACGGCGTGTTTTTGTGGGCACAAGGAACAACTCGGAATACACGTCAATGACAGACTTAGGGTTACAGACTCTGATGTGACTTAAATACACCAGACGAATCAAACTGACAGAGAACAGCTGGTCACAGTCGGGGTAATAAGGGGGCGTGGCTCACAGGAGGATCGTACAGGCAGGTCACGACACTATGGGCAATATGGTATTTGGTAATACAGCGTCTTTATTACTATACAGTTTAAATTTGCATTGATTCCTGCAGGCAAATACAAACTAAAAACAAACTAAGATACATAAAAAGTCAGATTACCCAAAGCACAGGACATGCAGTGGGTCATGTCAGTCCAAGCTTCTAGTCGGCCTGGGCCGGTCATGGCCAGACGTTTGCCTGGGCTGTCTGTTTGCAGGCTCCCCCCACGGCAGTCTCAGAGCCATAAGCTCATCCCATTCCAGCTCACAAAACTAACGGCCGAACTAAACAGATTAAAATCTGTAATGGAGATGATTTTGTTCGTTGAGCCAGTAAATTGGAACCCTCAAATATTCAGCCCTTGTACTTCCCATGGTCTGAAACGAAGCATGGTAATGGACGGATCTATCACAATTAAGACAGCGCAAGCGATCGATTAGCTCCTGTCCTGCGAGCACCGTGTAAAATGAAGCGTCGTTGGGTGTGTGGGGGGCGGGGGGGGGGGGAGGTGGTAGCTCATATAAAACCGCCCATCACCTGTCCATTACTCTGAGGCGCCCAATCCCATTGCATAGCTGACAGTGACTTTATTAAGTTTCAGTGACACACTCCTTCGATCACTGGCGCATAATTTGTAGTCCGTCATTCATCTGCAAGGGCGACTGCCTGCTCAGGATAATGTCTCAGCCCTTGGCCTTCGCACCACTAGTTACAGCTCTACCTGTGTCTGTTACAGCCCCACCCGAGACCTCCGCACCCCTCAAAGCTGTGTCTGTTACAGCCCCACCCGAGACCTCCGCTCCCCTCAAAGCTGTGTCTGTTACAGCCCCACCCGAGACCTCCGCTCCCCTCAAAGCTGTGTCTGTTACAGCCCCACCCGAGACCTCCGCTCCCCTCAAAGCTGTGTCTGTTACAGCCCCACCCGAGACCTCCGCTCCCCTCAAAGCTGTGTCTGTTACAGCCCCACCTGAGACCTCCGCACCCCTCAAAGCTGTGTCTGTTACAGCCCCACCCGAGACCTCCGCACCCCTCAAAGCTGTGTCTGTTACAGCCCCACCTGAGACCTCCGCACCCCTCAAAGCTGTGTCTGTTACTGACTGCACCCTGAAAATGCGCTCAGGTGATGTCACACGTCATTTCTTATTGTCACTGGTTCACCAATAACTCTGGTGTGAGTACCACAGTAGAGTGGGGGTGTGAGGAGTGGGGTATGATTTTAAGAACAATAGCGGTTGAATCTCGTCATAAGTGCCCCTAGCTCTCAGCAAGTCACAAAATCATTTGCTAAAGCAAGTGCAGAGAAGAAAGGGTCCTAGTCTGGGCTCAGCTACAGATCAGCTCTAAGGTAGAGGTTACGGCGAGTGGGGGGGCCACAGCCTGTGGGGGTGTGCGACTCACCGTGGAAGGATGCAGGAGCCTGTGGGAATATCAGCACATTATCATTTGCTTGCATTTCACTAGATGCCCTCCTGGTTTGGCTTTTTATGTTAATTCCTGAAAACCATGAAACAGAGCATTTCTTTCGGTGCTAAAACTCCCATTTTTCGCTCTTACTTGAGAAATGGTTGCTTTTTTGCCCGTTTTACTTTCTTGTCTTTATTGGCCAGTGGCTGGTGGTGCACCTGGGTGAGTGTTTCATTATGCTGTGCACACATGTCGGTACAATGTTGAAACTCACAGTAATCCTCACTGCTTATACACCATATGTTTCTCAACTCAGGGCAACCAGGATCCAGACTGTGCAGTTCAACGGAGAGTGCAGCAAGACCACTGCTCAAGACAATGGTGGGAAAGGCAGAGTGACATCATCAGCGACATCACAATGGGAGTGACATCACATCACAGCTGAAGGGGTGTGAACACTGAGCAAATGGGGCATCATTTCAAAAAACAAGGAACCACGCCATTCAAAAAGAGCACCAGGAAAATGTCAAAACAAGGCTGGAATTAAGAGATCTGTGTCTCCCATGCATACAGGCCTGTCAGCATGGACAGTCTGCAGCCGGATGATATTACACCACTGACGCGACACACTCCCTGTGGGTGGTTGTGGTGGCCGGGGCACTGTGACTCAGCTCCACACAGCTGCCGTCATCCGTCAGGCCGGACCAGCTGGCAGGCGTGTGTCCGTCAACCAATGGATTCCTCTGGGTGGTCCCCAGACTGGCAAGACACGGATGGGGTGGAACTCGACCCCAACTGGAACATCAGCGGGGGGCTGGCACTCCTGTGATTCAAAGCAGATTACTATAGATCAGTGTTAAGCATTGTGCATCAGTATAGTTGGATTACTGTAGATCACTGTTCATATTTGTGCATCACTGTAGCTAGGTTACTGTAGATCACTGTTAATTATCATGCATCACTGTGGTTGGATTACTATAGATCACTGTCAGTTATACATCACAGTAGTTGGATTACTGTAGATCACGGTTAATTATCAGCCACCACTGTGCATGGATTACTGTGTATCACAGTTAATTGCTGTGCATCACTGTGGTTGAATTACTGAAGATCACAGTTAATTATCATGCATCACTGTGGCTGGATTACTGTAGATTAGTGATGCAACAGATCAAAAAACTCACGGTTCGGATCGGATCACGGTTTTAAGTCACAGGTCATATCAATTTTTGGATCAGCAAAAAAAGAAAAAAGACAATTTAACTCTCCATTTATTTATTTAAGTATTTTTTTGCCCATTAAAAACATTCAACTCAAGACACATTCGACACAACTATATAAAAACAAATTAAGGTGCAATATAGGGCATGATAATTATTTCAGCCATAACTTTAGACTTTTCCTGCTCATACATAATTGGAATTATCTTGTCACTGAAGTAACCGCGTGATGGGATATCATAGTGTGGCTCAAGCACGTTCATCATATGTCTAAACCCCTTGTTTTGCACAATGGAATATGGCCTCATGTCTGCAGCTATAAACACCCCAATAGCTTTTGTAATGGCTTCAGCCCGGTCGGATTGGGCAGCAAAGGGCTGCTTAAATGCCGCGGATATCAGCAGTTGTTGCGCGGCCGTCATCTTAGCTCCTGTCACACCAGGGTGATGTCGTTTCAAACGAGCAGTCATGCCCGACGTGTTGCCAGTCACATACGGCTTCCTCGTGCCACACTGTCGACAAACTGTGGTGGTTTTACCCACCACCCTTTTCCCATCAATATATTTAACGAGGAAGTCAAAATGCTCCCACACGTGAGACTTAAGTGATGCTGGAGGTTTCTCGAGCTCCTCTGCTCCTCCGCTTGGGCCGCTGCCGCTGGCCATGACTATCGCTTGACAGAGCACATTATACAGTGTTTTTTTTCGAATCTTTGAATCACGCGCGTGCCGAACCGCAGAGAGGGATGGGATTGGATCACAGATCAACAGTGATCCGTTGCACCACTACTGTAGATCATGGTTAATTTTTGTGCATCACTGTGGTTGGACTTCTGTAGATCACTGTTAATTATCACTGTTAATTATCATGCGTCACTGTAGCTGAATGTGCAACTCACTCACAGCTCTGCAGAGTACCAGACCAGCCAGTCGGTGGCGCAGTGGTTAAAAGGAGCTGAAAAAGAACAGGGATGGATCTGTAACCGCATCACTTTCAAAAAAGTGCAGTGGACAGCCAGAACAAGTGCACTTTCACAGCGAGATTTAAATAGAGTCATCAGATATTCAGCTTGACAAAGTCTCTGTGGCTGTTTCTGAATGCTGGCAGGTGAGGGAGGCAAAGGGCAGTGTGTCGGGGGGTGTCAGGGAACAGCCCTGGTCCGGGTGGATGTGCGAGTGATGGATTGCCTCCAATAAGCATCCTGAGCGCCGGGCTGTGTGACCAATCTGCAGGGAAATGAATAAACAAACATAAAACAGACGCAAATACACAGAGGCAGGGAAGGCTGGGCTAAATATCAGAGAGCAGGCTTTGCGTAGAACTGCTTTCTGTTGGTTTTCCTTGCAGCATTTGTAGCATCCCAAGGTAGTAGCTAATTCTGGATAGCCGGCATCAAAGTGGGCCATTTTGCCCGTTTCTATACTTACAGCATTCGGTTATTTTGTTGTTTGCCGAAAGCTTACACACACTGACTCAAGCGCAGGGAAGAACTCTGATGCAAGAGTTTTAATTTTTGCTTCTTATAGCAGAAGCCTTTAAAGTCACCAAAGAGTCTTCCTTGGGCCATGTAAGGCTGCACAAGAGCACTAATTTAACTGAATGCAGCAGCCGGAATTATCAGGCTACTTAAAGAAAAAGATTAAAGTTGAACAATTTGATTATAGTTAGAATATCTGGAAAATCACAGATGTTTTGGAATTAAGATGAATACTTATTTTCAGCAAATGTATTAAATCCACAGGAAAAAGTGTCAGAGACTATTTCCTGATGCTAGAGTGTCACCTTCTCCACTTTTTTTTGGTTTATAATGAGAGCGACTTTAGATTCTAAATGCACCATAACGATGGTTACTATGGATACTGTGCTGGTACACCAGCAATTCCAGTGTTTCTAATCAAGTCTCCAAAGACAAGTGACATCACGGAGTGTGTGGTGGTCCTGAGTTGGGCCCTCACATTCGATTCAGTGGTGTGGATGGCCTTTCTGCTCCTGCCGAATCTGACAGCGGGATCTTCGGGGGGCAAGGGGGGGGGGGGGGTGTGGGTGACAGGGGGTGTGTACCTGCATTTTGCAGCCTTCCACAGTGACTGGATCCAGGGGGTTGCAACAGGAGGGATCTCAATGCTGATTTAAAGGCCGTTCCTGGAGATTGGAGTGTTCCTAGTGGGGGGGGGGGGTGACTATCTGTGTCTTGATGCCGTGACTCTACAAGCATGGTTTCTGGTGCCTTGATGTCACCTAATTGCCGCCCCCACCTGCCCTGGCATACATTCCCTTACATGCTCCATGTTCACGGAGGACTTGGACCTTGGGGGCAGCTGATTAGCTGATGGGGGACAGCATCCCCAAGAGATGTGCAGGGGGCCTGTGTGTTGGTGGTGGTGGGGGCGGACCTGAATTTGCACATTTGTCACTGGCAGAACATTTAGAAAAGCGTCTTGGGAGGCGGGGTCATTAAGCAGTACACTGAGCACAGACAAGACGTTTTGTCTCATCTTACGATGGTGGGGAACAACGTGTCTCTCCCCTGGATCCGTTCCCCCCTCCCAGCTAAATGGTATCTTTGGCAACGCTCAGGGAAGGAGAAAAGCTACCCCTCCGCAGAAAATGATGCTCCCTTACATCCCCCTTTGTTACAATTGAATTCAGACTTTCACAACACATATTTTTTTCTCTAGGACTAGGATTTAAACCGTACCGGTGCCCTCTGTCAGTCAGGGGTAGCGCTGTTCTCGGTGGCTCTGCAGGAAAAAAGTCCTTCCTTTTCTGAAGGACAGACAAGGAAACGAAACACTGAGCTGTCGGAAGCCGGTGAGGCTCTAAGTGCCACCGGAGGGCCGGCCACAGGCAAACCGGGACCCGACGGCGTCACAACAGACGGCACAGGTGCCGGCTAAATCCGCTGTAAGCGATACACCGCACACAGCAATGTGCGCCAGATTCCTCTCGGCCTATTTTGATATGGACTGGATGGCGTAGCCTGCTGAAAATCACAGACGGGCCGCAGCACGCCCCTCCATCCGAGACTGTAATAGACCCTGCTGGGGCAGAATCAGAGACCCGTGCTGGTGACCCGCAAGGCCACCCCAGCAGCTTGGGCTCCCAAAGCCTCAGGACTGATGCGTCTGATCAGCGCTGTCAGGTCAGAAATGACTCCCTGGCGTATGGCCTGATGTCATCGTGAACGTCCATGTGCAAAAGATGTCTGAGAGGCGAAACCATAACCCGGAACAATCTGGAGGCCGACCCTCAGAGCTCAGTGGTCTCCAGCCAACTGGCCGCTACTTTAATCTACTAGGACTCCTGTTTCTTGAATTATTTGAGCTCTCCTTTGTCAAGACAGCAGCTCCATGTAATAAGAGTGAATATTCTACAGCTATTTGTATGTGTAGTTTAAATCACTGTATATATGCTAAATACTCATCACAGAGGCTCACGATGAGCTGATAGCTAGAGCCTCTTAGCAGCCAGCTAACCACCAGTGGCCGAGGTGGAGCAGATGGTCATGGGGTCCTACTCACAGTCCCAAGCTGGCCCAGCTCACAGATGGCTCTGCGATGGCAGAGGGGAATCACTGCACTGAGGGCAGCTTGGTTCTTTTGTTTTGACAGGACTCACACAACTTTGTACCAAATACAATCAAATATTTAAACCTGAGGATCTGATGTGTGTGTCTGAACGCAGGTTCAAAGCTGCAGGCTGAAGCACATGTACACATAGTCAGCACTTGGGTGGCAGTGGATGACGTCCCCCTTTGGGCAGGGTGCAGAGGATGACGCCCCCTTTTGGACAGGGTGCAGTGGATGACGTCCCCCTTTGGGCAGGGTGCAGTGGATGACGTCCCCCTTTGGACAGGGTGCAGTGGATGACGTCCCCCTTTGGGCAGGGTGCAGAGGATGGCGCCCCCTTTTGGACAGGGTGCAGTGGATGACGTCCCCCTTTGGGCAGGGTGCAGAGGATGGCGCCCCCTTTTGGACAGGGTGCAGTGGATGACGTCCCCCTTTGGGCAGGGTGCAGAGGATGGCGCCCCCTTTTGGACAGGGTGCAGAGGATGACGTCCCCCTTTGGGCAGGGTGCAGTGGATGACGTCCCCCTTTGGGCAGGGTGCAGAGGATGGCGCCCCCTTTTGGACAGGGTGCAGAGGATGACGTCCCCCTTTTGGATGGCTGGTAGAAGACGACACCCTCTTCAGGAGGGGTGCAGAAATCTTCAGATGGCTGGCAGAGGGCGGCACCCCTTTTAGGTGTCGAACTGTTTTCAGTGCCGACACATGACTTTGTGCCCGAAGCTTGAGGCTGCCCTTCGGAGTCTCAGGAAAGAACAGGTGGTGCCAAGCAAGATGCCTGCAACTTACAGCACAACAAGGATTAATGGCACCTGATCCTGCCGCTTTGAAGGGTCCCGAATGCCTCAAATACTAGGAGTACAGAACAATTGGAGGCGCACATAGGAGGCACAGAACAATGCACCTCAGATGCATAGAGAGGCTTGCATCAAAGCCATGCAGAGGTGCACATTGGAGGCACATAGAGGAGCGCATCAGAGGCATGGGGAGGCACATCAGAGGCACGAAGAGGCACAGAGATGCGCATCAGAGGCACGGAGAAGCACATCAGAGACACAGAGATGCGCATCAGAAGCATGGTGAGGCACATCAGAGGCACAGAGAGGCACAGAGATGCGCATCAGAGGCATGGAGAAGCACATCAGAGGCACGGAGAGGCACAGAGATGCGCATCAGAAGCATGGAGAGGCACATCAGAGACACGAAGAGGCACAGAGATGCGCATCAGAGGCACAGAGAGGCACAGAGATGCGCATCAGAGACATGGAGATGCGCATCAGAGGCACGGAGAAGCACATCAGAGGCATGGAGAAGCACATCAGAGCTACTGTCTGAGTGGGTGGGGCACAAATACAAAACAAAAACCAAATACATATTTTTCAATGCTGTAGTTAGAAGTAGCTACTCGTTTAAAAACTTATATATCACTTTGATGTATCTTTTTTCTAAAAGCTTGCATAATTATCCATACATCCATTTTCCAAATGCTTATTCCAAGCAGTCGCAGGACTTGCACACTTAAAATATTTAGCTTATTTCATTTTGTAAATTTATGATCGTTCATAAGCATGTGAACCGGGTCATTTTGCTCTCACATCATCAGGACTCTCATGTCTGGCTGATTCAATTACGGAAAAAAAAAAATAAATAAAAAATCAGGTCAATTGAGGTAACCTCAGTAAGAAACAGTGTCTGATAGCAGCAGCACCGGCACTGAGTCATGCTACAGAGGCAGACAGTGACTGCCTTACAGTGACAGTAATCACTCTTCTCTTCAGGGCAGGGTGATGTGTGACACTGTTTGCTTTGCTAATATGCTGGTATTAGTCCATGGGCTAGTCCCAGAGGAAACTGCCTAACCTTTCAAAACAATATTAACGCAACAAAGCCAATCAAGCCGAGAGTCTCTTATATAAATGTCAACACAAGTGTTCAAGCAAAAGTAACAGATCCAATACTTTTACCAAATATCATTGTAACAAGATATTAAATTATTGAGCTTGCAGACCAGACAACCAACGTAATGCTTTCATTTCAATGTTCCGGTGCTTTCGGTATCAGCTCCTAGCGTGACGACCTGCTACCCAAAGAAAATAAACATCAAAGAAACGTGCTAATGCCGACGTTTCAGTGACAAACACGTCATGCCATCAAGCTAAGGCCTTGTTCTAATGCAGGGCGCCCCAAACGTGCTAATGCCGGCGTTTCAGTGACAAACACGTCATGCCATCAAGCTAAGGCCTTGTTTTAATGCTGGGCGCCCCAAACGTGCTAATGCCGACGTTTCAGTGACAAACACGTCATGCCATCAAGCTAAGGCCTTGTTCTAATGCAGGGCGCCCCAAACGTGCTAATGCCGACGTTTCAGTGACAAACACGTCATGCCATCAAGCTAAGGCCTTGTTCTAATGCAGGGCACCCCAAACGTGCTAATGCCGACGTTTCAGTGACAAACACGTCATGCCATCAAGCTAAGGCCTTGTTCTAATGCTGGGTGCCCAAGCTCATAATCAGCTAATTATTAGGTATAGTGCATGTGTTTGAGCAGGGAAACCTGCAAACTGTGTTGGATCCTAGCCCCCCAGGACCGAATCTGGGGAACCCTGCTCTACTGTTATCAATCCACCTTGAAAGGATAAAAACACACTCGCTTTACTAAACTTCTACACTCCTGTCCAGTACCACCAAAAAAAGAAACAGCTGGTTATTCTACTGGGCTAATTCAGGATAAACAAAAACAAATCAGCTACAACTTAACCATTAATCTTCTGATTGAAATGTTATTAGCAACCATTTCAGTTGTTACTTGTTCATTTCTTATTAATAAAATGAGTTGGGGGGGGGCAGGATCCACATTCAAACCAAGAAATTCCAACTATGAAGTCAAGTGATACCAGTGTGGGAGGCCTGTACACACAGACCCAGTAACTTGTCCTGTTTAACCGGTATTTTAAAAGTGCTAAGATGCATTTCAGAGGCTGAGACCATACAGCGTTACCTAAATGAACAGCTGCCTGTTAGCTGAATTTTAACAATGAAAAGCAGTAGTGGGAGTAACGGCGTTACCTAAATGAACAGCTGCCTGTCAGCTGAATTTTAACAATGAAAAGCAGTAGTGGGAGTACCATCCACTGACAACATCAAATGTCGCACAAAGCTTAGAGCTACAATTCAGCTTAAACTGACTCAGTAAATATGGCTGAGTCTAACATTGTATACTAGATGTCATCTGCTAAGGGAATAGAACATTTTACCCAAACTGGACAGGTTACTAAGTGGCATCATCAATAGATGAGTGTGCAAATAGTCTACAGCTTTGTGGTCCAGGACTGAAGACCGTCACCCACATTATTGGGCAGATTTAATGAATACATAAATCTCTGTTTCCTACATCTCTGTAGAGGGTGGTGAGTTTGTAGAAGGCCATCTCTAATTCTGGGCCCACTCAGCGCCCATGTGAGCACGGCTCTATGATTAAATCCTTGATGTCTCATTAAAGTTCAGCAAATATTTGCAGGTCTGTCTGGACGTGTGATATAGAGGCATGAGCTCCTGATGGGAACAGTAAGATCTCCATCGGGGTGACACTGGCCGCCAAACGTGAGGCAGCACAGCTGAGGCTTGGACCCTGATTGGTCGACACTCACTGGCTGCTGATGCGAGTCCAAAAACAAGTTCAGCAGTTGCATCCTTGAAGGTACAATAATCATAATTGTTTAAAAAAGAAAAGAAATAAAAACCATGTAAATAGCCTTTGGAAGTGGGATTTTTGTGGCATAGATAATTCATATTTACCCCCTCTGACCAGACGAGTGGGTTTCCCTGATCGTAGTGGCCAATTGCCTTGCCATCTGGAAATATACGACCTTGTGGCCCCTCTGCAGAAGTCACTTTTGTACCTTTCCCAGGGAGCTTGTGAAAAACTGTCTGAACAAGGCTGTGATGCCTCGCTTCCTTGTGCTTTAAGCATTCGTCTATACCATCTGTTCCAGGTCATCAAAATGCCGCCATCTTGGTCATATCTGTCCAATTACAGCACAGAGAGAAGGCCCCTGGCCATTCATATGTCTTGGGGTGCAGCCAGCCCCGACCCACCAACATAGGCTAATGCCCCAGTCCATACCAGCGTCTGTTTCCTCTCCTGCTCTGTATCCCCCAGTTTCCATTAAAACTCCATGATGCCTGATGTTTTCACCAAGCCGAATGCATCTCAGCCCAGAGAAGGCAGCACAGACAAACCTGGCCTGCAGGCACCTGCTTGTTTCCATATTTTATGCAAAGAACAGTTTCTAATTCATAAATATGGGAGCGACACACACACTGATCAGTCATAACATTAAAACCACCTGCCTAATATTGTGTAGGTTCCCCTTGTGCCTCCAAAACAACTCTGGCCCACAGAGTCATGGACTCCACAAGAGCTCTGAAGGTGTCCTGTGGTATCGGGCACCAAGACCTCAGCAGCAGATACTTTAAGTCCTGAAAGTTGCGAGGTGGGGCCTCCATGGATCAGACTTGTTTGTCCAACACATCCTACAGATGCTCAATTGGACTGAGAGCTGTGGAATTTGGAGGCCAGATCAACACCAGGAACTCTTTTTCATGATCCTTAAACCATTCCTGAACTATTTTTGCAGTGTGGAAGGGCGCATAATCCTGCTGATAGAGACCCCTGCCATCGGGGAATACCACTGCCATAAAGCATCACACTGTCTCCATTAGTTCGCCTTCCCGTAGAGCATCCCAGTGCCATCTCAGATAAACGACGCACTCATAGCCAGCTGTCCACATGGTGTAACAGAAAACGCGACTCATCAGTCCAGGCCACCTTCTTCCATTGCACCAGGGTCTACTCCTGACACTCATGTGTCCATCACAGGCACTTGCAGAGGTGGACAGGAGTCAGCATGGACACTGCGACCGATCTGCGGCTACTCGGCTCCACGTGCACCGGGGCTACCTTGCGCAGTGTGTTCTGTCGCCTTTCCATCATACCCAGCTTTATGTGTAAACGTGGAACTGGACCTCCTTGGACCATTCTTGATAGGTAATGACCACTGCGCACTGGGAGCACCCCACAAGACCTGCTGTTCTGACCCAGTCGTCTAGCCAACACAATTTGGCCCCTGTCGAAGTCTCTCGGATCCTTGCGCTGGCCCATTTTTACCTGCTTCTAACACATCAAGGTCTCACTGCTCCCTTGCCTAATATATAATAGCCCTCTTGGCAGGTGCCATGGTAACAAGATGATCATTGCCTTTCACTTCAGCTGTCACTGGTTGTAATGTTTTGGCTGACTGCTTTATGCACTGTTTAAGTGCATTTATAATGTCACCTGCTGACAAAATGAGATGGATTGTCCCACATCCTGAGTGAAAAACCATTTTTACAATACACTTGTCTAGAGATGGATGGAACATAGCTGGTATTCAAGAGGCAGCAATGTTAGTGTGGATGTATGTGGGGCCCAGCGGGCTCAGCCTCTGTGTCTGTGATCGGAAGGCCACCGGCTCGAGCCCTGTCTCAGCCAAATGGTCATGTCCGTGGGCCCTCGAGCAAGGCCCTTAACCCCCAGCTCCGGGGACACTGCTGCAGGTGGCTGCCCTTTGCTGCCAAGCTTGTTCTCATCTGTCTGTAGGCAAAAAGAGAATTTCCCCATGGGGATCAATTAAGTAGCGTAATTATTTTGTATATTTTTACAATGTCTGTTCTGCAGGATTCCACCAGTATATTGCACATTTGCCTGTTTGTGCGGGTTTTAAAACAAAGAAAACATAAAAATTACAATCAAGAAGGAACAATGGCAGAAAATGGGTGACCCTACCCAGAATCCCCAGCGCCATGACATCGTATAGCAGGTCGCTAATCAGCTTAACACAAAAATCTGCTGGGGAAGAAGCTGCTGCGTTCCCAACCAGGCGATGGTGATCAAAGGTAATTAAATGATCTCCAGAAAGAAGAAAAGAAGGAGAAACGCAGCGGCACAATCAGCAGAGAAACTGGAAGAGTCCGCTGAAGGCATGTGGTCTCTGCATCTCTCTCACTGCCGCCCTCTGGCAAGGGAGCCTGATGAGGAGCACCGCTGGAGCTAATGAGATTAGCGCAAGAAATAACCGACTTTCCCTGGCCCGCTGCACTCAGCGATCGCCCTCCAATCAACACGGACCTCGCAGATGGGGCGCAGTGCGTCAATTTAGCACTGAGATTAGCCTCGACAGCCCAGTGCGCGCGGGGTGGCGGATACATGATCCAATCTGCGCCCCCCTCCCGTCTCACCGGAGACGCTAATCCTGTCATGCTTTCCACCTCATGCATGGGGGGTGGCTTTCACAACCAGGAAACATCTCCCTGGTAGGGGGATCCAGCACTCCCCCTCACGTGGCATGCGAGGATATCGTTGACCACCATTATCCAGAAGAGACGGACTTTCCAAGCATCTTTCTTCTACTCGAACCACGGGGGCTGGACAACGGCAACCAGGCATTTCAGTGTGACTGGGAATGTGACACATGAAAAATGAAACCACCAGAGATAGGGACGCCCTCTGAATATATGTCCCTTCGATCTGACCCCCCGTCAGTCTGCTTTAATATCGAACAATAAAAGGCTGACTGTCAATGTGGCCCAGGACCAGGTTGAGAAACACTATACTAGACCACCGACTCTCCATCTTCTTTTCTAAATGCAGAAGCTCTTTGACCTTTGACCTCCTCTGCAGGGAGGTCATGACCTTATCTCTTAGTCTCATATGAGGTCAAATTAATAAATAAATATTGATTCAACCCCTCAGTTTTAGGATTTAACCTCAGCATATGAATCTCTAATATCTGGTTGCTCAGCAACACAATGAAAACGAATGTGTTGATTTGGGATCAATGATCGATATTTGTCATCTGATGAAAAAAATGACATTCTAAGAAGAAGCTTTAGATGTTGAATATTTATAATACTATGATTAAAATGTACTTCTTCCATTCATAATCCCCGTACCGCCATTGTGCTGTTTCTGCATTCATAGTGTATAAAATTTCATTGAATTCGGTTAGAGATTCCTTTGGCGTGAGATTCTGGTGGTTTGTTAAAAGATTCCAAAGTAACAGAACACATACGATGTGTCCTTCGTTTGTTTAGCAGAACACGCAGGCAGCGTTGCCAGGCAACCCAAGTGTTCCCTAAGATGTGTGATGTCACTCCGTTAAATAACAGTAGCCAGTTTGACACCTAAGGCCCGAGTGACTGGACTGCAATAAAATTGGACAGAGAGCGCTACAAAGGGCACTCGCAGTCATTCTGCAAACAAGTATTTGTGTGCATTCGTCATCTCGTGATGATTAGTTTTCATTGTTATTTAAGAACAGCAGCAATAACAACAAAAATAATAATAATAATGAAAATAATAATGACAATAATAATAATAACAATAATAAGTTGAAGAATAGTGTCCCAGCACTGTGTGGGTCTCTTACCCCCCCCCCCGCCCCCCCCCGGTGCTCTGTGCTGCCTTGGTTTATTCCGGCAAACCTTCAAACTGCTCCAAAGTCCAGTTTTTTAACCACTAAGGTGGCGGAGGAGTGATCACCCATAAGGTGTGTCACGCTGTAGTGCTGGTAACACACAGGAACCCTGAGCTGCCAGTGACCGAAGAAGCTAGCTGCTACATTTACAGTGGGAGATTAAGTGCTCATAATTAAAAATACAAAACCATTTGCCAAGGAACATTTTCTACCTTAAGTACGACTGGCTATTCATTTCTTGGAAAAAAATTAAAGGATGAGATCAAATCTGTTGGCTTTTCTATATACATATAGAATTCATTTAATTTTCTTAAGTAACATAACTTCAATAGTATAATTCTTGTATGTAATCATGTATTAAAGTACTTTATTACAACTGCAGCCATTGGTGACTTGAGCTTGGCAGGCTTTCCTGCGTGTCTTGATAAATACTTTATTGTGCTTAGGGGACAGAGAACTAAGCGTACCGGAAATGATCCGCCTTCCTGGGCACGTCGGATCAGTCCAATGGCATTTTTATCTGTGTTTATTTCTGTTCAGTTATACAGAAAACAACACACTAATCCGGGAGATCACTTCCAGTTCTTTGACTCGTATGTTCCTGCAGTCGATCCTCATGAATGTTAGAATGAGACACAGCTTTAGCTGTCAGTCCCAGTGTCCAGCGCAGGTTCCCCCCGCCATGAGGTATGTGTGTTTCCCCGGCAGAGACGACACAGAGGAGAATCACCGCCGGGCAGGACATCTCCATGCTGCATCCCCCCCCCCACCCCCCCGAGCCTGATCCTCAACAGGATAAATATTCATAGCATTGAAGGAAGAGAGAGAGAGAGAGAGAGAGAGAGAGGCAGGCCCCTGGCTTTCAAAGAGTGGGCGCTGCTTTCACACTGGCGTTGGTGGCTTTTAGCGTCCTGTCTCTGGGCGACGGGCCGACACCTTAGCGCTGCTGCCTTTCAGGGACCAGCATCTCTGGGTCGCACCATCACTCGCCTCCCTCTCCCGCCTTTCGATGGGAATGTTCGCGATGCACCGCTCCGTACTGTACGCGCCGCTAATTGTTAAACCCCTCCTGCTCATGACCTCTTATTTATAGAGCACAGCGGAAAAAAACAAGGGTGATTAAATCTTTTCAGCAGCGCGCAGTGGAGCCTGACTGCGCGTGAATCACAATTGCGATTAGTATTTCAGTTACAGGATTACGCGGCCTCGCTCGACGGCGCTGCGAGTAGAATGGTCACGTTTGAGATAAACCACTCATTAATCCATCGTGGGGGTGCGGGTGTTCGACAGCCGAAGCCTGATGAGGCTGCGTGCCCCTTTCCCCTGCCAAGCTGGAAACCGCAATTTCCAAACCTGTAAATATCAGACAGTAAGGTGGCGACATGCCAGCGCCCACTTCGACTTATTAATAATATTTACTCTGCTCTCGGGAGAAAACACTGTCCACCAGGTCCGGAAATGAGATAAAAGGCACTGGCCCAGCACCCTCCCTGCCGGCATGTTGGGGTTCGGTATTAAAGACAGACATGCTGTTCTGACAGTACGATATTCCTGTTAACTTTAGAGGAACGGCAAAGATGACAAACCCCCTCCCCTCCCGCTTCCCGCCATTAGAGTGCTGGCGTTTGGCTCGCTGCCTTGAACTCTGAGGAAGGTATGTTTTGTGGCCATTAGGCATCTCAGACAATTGGCGGGTAGGAGGGTGGAGGTGGGTGTTGTTGCTCCCAATCAGATCCTACAAAGGAGCATGCGGGGTGGTCGCCAGTGTGGCACTCATTTACGAGACGCTCAGCCAGGTAATGATGACGGCCTGGGAGAGAGGGGGCCGCCTAGCGCCCGAAATCGCGGCCACACTACGCTGTGGCAGCCTGCAAACAATTGGATCAGAGTGGGTGACGGAGACTGTGCAGTAATGGTGAGAGGGTGTGCTGCATGTGAGTGATGCGGGAACAGCAGCTGGAACCCTGCATGCCACTGCACAGTGGGTGCCTGGCATAAGCACTGCAGGGACGGTGGCCGGGACCCTGCGGGCCACTGCGCAGTGGGTGCCTGGCATAAGCACTGCAGGGACGGCAGCCGAGACCCTGTAGGCCACTGCGCAGTGGGTGCCTGGCATAAGCACTGCAGGGACGGCGGCTGGGACCTTGCAGGCCACTGCACAGTGGATGCCTGGCATAAGCACTGCAGGGACAACGGCCGGGACCCTGCGGGCCACTGCGCAGCGGTTGAGCAGTGTGGGGACGGTAGTCAGGACCCTGCGGCCTGCTGCACAACAGTTGCTCGGGGTGAGCAATGCAGAGACGGCGGCCGGGACCCCCATAACCCGCTGTGCAGTGGAGGACCGCCTTGACTGATGCGGGGATGGCGTCCGCGACCCTGCAGCCCGCCGCACAACAGGCGCCCAGCGCGAGCGATGCGGGGACGGCAGTCGGGACTCTCACAGCTGGCTGCACAGCGGGCACTCAACACTGATGCGGGGATGGCAGCCGGGACCCCCTCGGCCCGCTGCACAGCAGGCGCCCAGCGTGAGTGATGCGGGGACGGCGGTCGGGACCCTGCGGCTTGCTGCACAGCGTATCTCTGTCAGTAATGAGCTCCCATTACAGCTCGTGGCCTATGGGCCCGGCCATTCAGAGCAGCATTTTTCATCGTTTGGAATGCTAAATTATAACGAGGGCGTATGAGCCGCTGTCTGAATATGAATGAGCCGCCTTTGATAACACGCTCTGGCGTGAAGGGGGCGCAAATGGGGGACGTGGCGGCGAGACAATGAAGACGAGGCGGGGAATCACAGACCGACTTCTCAAAGTGTGTTAAACTCCACAGAATGCCATCTAATTGCAGTTTGCTCCTTTAAAGGACGCCACATTATTGCACTCTGCCAGTGTTAATGCATTTTTAAATCTATTACAACCAAATTCCTATAAGGGTGTTTATTGCGGCCAAATAAGTATCGTGCTCTGTTATGTTAAAACATGCACAAAACGCGATAAAAGGCTCCATACAAGCTCCAATTTGTGGGGGGATTTAGGACCCCGGGGAGCGAGCGGATGACAGCAGACTCTTTTTGCCGTGGCATCGCCGTGCCTGAATAAACAGTGACCCCGAGCAAGGCAGGAAAACGGCAGCACAATAAGACCCAAAAAAACGCACATTATGTAAGGGGAGGGAACGCTTTCCAGAACTGTTCTAATTGTTTAGGCTCAATTTAAAACAGTATATTTGATACGGAGCCGGTGTTTCTACATTAAACTTAAGAGTATGTGTTTATGCTCTGCAGCTGCCATCCACCCTCTCTTCCCCTCTCTTTCCACTGAGTTACGCATTCAGAATTTGCCACCGGTGAAGGTCAGCAGCAGCAGTAGCTCAGGAGCGCTGTGGCGCCCCCTACGGCTGGGTCGCTGCCACGTCGGGGCTCCCAGCACCTACCATTTCGCCCCAGGAGATCTGACGTTCTACAGCCACTTCAGCTCTCTTATAAATATTCTAGTATAACAGTATTTGGAAGCTGTTGGTGGCCCTTGGCATTGCTATGCAGCAGGCAGTCTCCCTTAGGCCTGTGTACTGATGGCACAAGCTCTCGAAATCTGACCCTATAGATTTCCCTCGGAAGCCCACTGATTATTACCAGCACGAAATCCAAAGGAGCTCAGTCTGCGTGGACCGGCCGGCCGCACGTTTGTAGATATGCGGCAGTCCTGCACCTGTTGGCACGCAAAAGCCTAAAACAGTTAATTTCATAATACAGGAACCCACCTCAAAGAGAAACAATTACCTTTTGATTTTGTAGAGCTGTTTCCTTGGAGGTCCTGAGTTTAGCTGTGAACCTACTAATTTTCTCATTTAAATTTCTAAACGTGGAGGGAAAAAGTGATGAATTAGGTTTGATGTGTGATTTTTGCTCATTAAGATTCACCCACAGGCAGTCAAAGCATGCGCTGAATTCTGTACGTGGGGAGAATTTCAGGATAATTCCCTCAGTGATAGAAACGGGAAAGACTTTAACAGCTCTGGGCCATGAAAAGTAAAAAAAAAAAAAGTAAACAAATAAATAACAACAGCCATAATTTGAAGGTGGCAATAATTTGATTTTTGGCTCAACTCAATTTTCTGTTACTTATGTGTGTTGTCAAAATGTTCTCTGTGATTAGTCCATGACATTTCACAGGAACAACGAACCTAAAAGTAAGACGGCTGCTAAATTTCTCTGTTAAATATCACATTAAAATTCAATTGCACTGTTAAAAGGTAAACAGTTGAAATACATTACCCAATAAACACTAACAGGATGCAGATGCTTTAGAAGTCACAGAATCCACTGCAGTATGTCCTGTAAGTTTGCACAGCATTTTATATTTCACACTTATAATCTGATGCACAGTGAGGCACGGTGGCCCATTCGTAGCATTGTTACCTGTCTCTGCCATGGTTCCATGTGCGTTCCTCGTTCTCCTCATGTCGTCATGTTGTCCGGTTTCCCCCAACAGTCCAAAACATGCGGAGGTTAATTGGACTTACCAAAGTGCCCGTGGGTGTGATGTGTGAGTGTCCCCTGCGATGGGTCCGGACCCCCCTGCAACCATGAGGATAAGCAGTTACTGAAAATGGATGGATGAATCCGATATATGAATTGCATTATTGTGGACACATTATGGCCAGTACTCACTGTCGATTCATTCAAGACAAATTCCTTTTCTATATCAAACTTTCTGTGTGCTTCACAGAGCTCCCATGACGGCCAACGAGAAATCAGCGAGTTCACTTGCTGATGCGCAGGAAGCAGCTGGATAGTGAGTGTATGTACTGTATGTGTTTATGGTTATGTGTGTATGAGCCGCGTCGCATCCCTCCAAGCGCTAACAAGGTCCCAGGGGAGATGCTGGCGAGAGCGCGCTGGGGAGGTAACAGCGCGAGCCGGAAACATCGCTAACTGCTTAAACACACAGGCACGCGGAGTACAGCACGTGCACGGTAAATTGTCGAAAATAGATATTCACATTGTGATCTGAAGAGTATGCGCGTTTCTGTCTGCTTTAACTATATTTTTTGGCAGTAAATTTAATCTATATCTACAATATTTGGATTTTGTTACAAGAATAACCCTTCCCTCTTTTAAAATTTCCGTCTTTATATTATCCCGAATAAGAAACACTCGGTTTTTTTAATTATGCGATAATATGATTTAATGTTGGTCGATATGGTTTTATTCTGTTAATCTGTGACAAATGGTACCAAGTGTCCTTAGAATAATAAACCTTTACACTGAAATATATATTTTATATTGGAGGAAAATGTGTTATGCTGAAGAATCACAGGGGAACGTGTCCTAAAGCAAGGTCACGCCGCTCTTTCTGCGGGTCACAGACTCCGCGATGTTTCCTGACAAGCGCCGAAGAAATAAGTATGCTTTACAAAGCGCAGCCTCTGGCTCAAAATGCGAAAAATAAAATTGCATTCATCAGAGATATTTTGTGCATAGACACAGAGGTCCTTTTTGTTTAGGAAGGTAAGGTGAAACTATTATTTTGATGGGGAAATAAGTATAATTCTTCTCTAAGGAAGCATATCTTTATTTATTTATTTATTTGTATATTTATTTATTTATTTATTCTACATATCTTTCAAAATGGCTGGGATCACTATACACCGTAGCGGACAAGAGGAGTATCGTACAATCTTGCATCCATCTTGCATCCAATTTTAATGATATAAAATGCTTATAAATAGTCCTTCGCAAGCACATTGTCTTGATACGAGATAAATCTATGGTTTATTTTAAAAAGAATCCGGATTAATGTTGATTGTGTTCGTGTTTTTGAAAGAACAAAAACAGGCGCGCGGTCAGCTGGCACGTGTGTTTTCACTCACTTGGCTCTCAGGCTACGTCATCATATCGTAAAGCACGATACAAGTTAATTTTTCATTAGGACGAGCATCCTGTTCTCATAAACGGATCAAAATACAGCTGGTGGGTGAAAATAAACTCTAAAAAATGAGAGATATCAACAGTGAGATGCAGATTCTTGTCATTTTCATGAAATATGTATTTTTACATGAATTATGCATAAGAATGACGTGGTAGTTGAATTTATACATAATGCATGATTCGCTTGAAAAAATATAAAGACAAACTTTGTCATTTTGCAAGACAGCAAATCTCAGACTGTTTCTTGTAAATGGCTGTGAGTGGTTTGGTCCAGCAGGAGGTGAAGCCAGCCGACTCCCTGAGGTCGCATGCAGACCTGACCTTTGCTGCTTGGCTGCAAGTAATTTGTCATCGAGAGTGCCTGTTTACTGCAATAACGCACACATGCAGCAATTCAGGAGGGTCGCTGGTAAATGGGTATTTGTAGAAGCCTGCCCCCCTCCCAAAAAAAGAGATCCCACTGCTTCCTATGCCCTATGCATAAAGGTTGATCTCTTCCCACTTCCCTGTAATTTGACTTTAATTAGTAGATACTCACACATTTCCAGTGGTTCTTGCTAGCAACACAGCTAGCAAATGTCGGCCCAAGGGAGGAAGCAGGACCACCTCAGACAGCTGAGTACCGTGCCCAGGGCCCCCTCAGACAGCTGAGTACCGTCCTCAGGACCCCCTCAGACAGCTGAGTACCGTCCTCAGGGCCGCCTCAGACAGCTGAGTACCGTCCTCAGGGCCCCCTCAGACAGCCGAGTACCGTCCTCAGGGCCCCCTCAGACAGCCAAGTACCTTGCCCAGGGCCCCCACAGACAGCCGAGTACCGTGCCCAGGGCCCCCACAGACAGCCGAGTACCGTGCCCAGGGCCCCCTCAGACAGCCGAGTACCGTCCTCAGGGCCCCCTCAGACAGCCAAGTACCTTGCCCAGGGCCCCCACAGACAGCCGAGTACCGTGCCCAGGGCCCCCACAGACAGCCGAGTACCGTGCCCAGGGCCCCCACAGACAGCCGAGTACCGTGCCCAGGGCCCCCACAGACAGCCGAGAACCGTGCCCAGGGCCGCATCAGACAGCCGAGTACCATGCCCAGGGCCCCCACAGACAGCCGAGTACCGTGCCCAGGGCCCCCACAGACAGCCGAGTACCGTGCCCAGGGCCCCCACAGACAGCCGAGTACCGTGCCCAGGGCCCCCACAGACAGCCGAGTACTGTGCCCAGGGCCCCCACAGACAACTGAGTACCGTGCCCAGGGCCCCCACAGACAGCCAAGTACTGTGCCCAGGGCCCCCTCAGACAGCTGAGTACCGTCCTCAGGGCCCCCTCAGACAGCTGAGTACCGTGCCCGGGGCCACTTGCGAGCACACACACACACAGTGACTCACATAGGCTTACACAAGCATACGCACACATATGCAGTGACCTGCACACATACACACGCACACATACTCATGCATGCACACATATACAGTGACCTGCGCACACACATACTCATGCATGCACACATATACAGTGACCTGCGCACACACATACTCATGCATGCACACATATACAGTGACCTGCGCACACACACTCATGCATGCACACATATACAGTGACCTGCGCACACACACTCATGCATGCACACATATACAGTGACCTGCGCACACACATACTCATGCATGCACACATATACAGTGATCTGCGCACACACATACTCATGCATGCACACATATACAGTGACCTGCGCACACACATACTCATGCATGCACACATATACAGTGACCTGCGCACACACACTCATGCATGCACACATATACAGTGACCTGCGCACACACACTCATGCATGCACACATATACAGTGACCTGCGCACACACATACTCATGCATGCACACATATGCAGTGACCTGCGCACACACATACTCATGCATGCACACATATGCAGTGACCTGCGCACACACATACTCATGCATGCACACATATGCAGTGACCTGCGCACACACATACTCATGCATGCACATATATGCAGTGACCTGCACACATACACACACACACATACTCATGCATGCACACATATACAGTGACCTGCGCACACACATACTCATGCATGCACACATATGCAGTGACCTGCACACATACACACACACACATACTCATGCATGCACACATATACAGTGACCTGCGCACACACATACTCATGCATGCACACATATACAGTGACCTGCGCACACATACAAGAGTGACTTGTGAAGGTTCACACACGCATGTGTGCACTGGTAAGCTGCACACACACATGCAAAACTATCTCAGAGCTGTCACTGTTAGAATCAGAATAGAGAAGCATTTCCAGGTCATTTCCTGCTTTATTTTAATAAATGAAGATGCAGTACAGATTAGGAGATAAATCAATGCAAGAATTTATACTCCAGAGAGAAAGAGCTGTGATTACAATAGCAGTTCCCACAGCTTGAGAAGTCCGCCCCCTATACCCAGGCCAGACCCACCCACTCACTCTGCAGCTGTCAGTGGTGTCACTATAGATGCAGTTCAGTTTATGTCAGTGCAGGGCGAGATGACAGAACTGTATTAAATCACTGATATTGACTTCCGAGGCGGGACAGTCCCTCGCGAGCGAAGCACTGGCCTGCATCCAAATGGTGGTCGAGGGCTGTAGACTACAAACATCGCTGCAGACTACAAACCCGTGGCCCCTGGCTGAGTCGTCGTGGCCCTTAGCTGATGGCCACGGCAGCTCTATCACTGACATTTTGCTTAAACTGAAGAAGACAGAGCAGGGAATGCTGATGGGGGTGCCGAGGCTGGGAGACCAGCGGGCTGAGGGACACCCCCAGGGAACAGCCCAATTGAGGAGCTCGTTTTCTGGCAAACTGGGGGCAGTAAACTGCAATATTTTTTTCCGGTTTTACAGACAAGTGCCGTTGTGTGTTTCATAATGTGAAGAGGATTCCGAGTGCCCCCCCCCCCCCCCCCCCCCCCAGGCGTCTGTGTCCTGCACAAATATAGTCAAGATTACACTCTATATTGTTTACCCCCCCAGGTTACCAATCAGGGTACCATTAATTTATGAAAGGTTTTCAGAAGTAATCCTGGAAAAAAAAAAAACAGGAATTCATGTGGTGTTACTGGACTGGCCGCTAACCCGACAGGTACAGTACGGTAGTTAGACTTTTGGCTAGATGCAGCGATCAATTCCTTCTGACATCACACAGGCCATCTTACCCAAAATATGGCAAAATAGCTGGGGGATCGCTGTCAGGTTACGCTGTCTGCTCAACGCTCCCTCTGCAGGGAAAGAGTAAAGCACCCTCAGATTCCTTCATCTGCTGACGACGCTGTGTCCAAGCGGCCTCATTTTGGCTTTGTTTGGCAAACTCCACCGCCATTTCTGTCATTCTGACTTTGTGGACAAAGCTTTTATCTGCGGCGGAGAAGTCGGTACACGGGTGATTACAAGGGAACTGGACACTACATGTGGTACCGCATCAGAGAGCTGCATCCCGGCAGCTGGAAGCTCTTAAAGAGGCTTTGTTGATAAGAAAAAAAAACTTCCGCTTCCTCAATGTTTTAGACTTTAAATACAAGTGCACAATTTTCAGACCGTTGTTTGGCTGTAAAAAAATGAGGGTCGGCATTTAGGTATTCAGTGTTATGCCTGGTCATCTCTGTTAAGCTTCAAGAAAGATTCTGCTTTAAAAATGAGACTAAATTATCAACTAGGATAACTCCAGCCCATTGTGACATGAATTGTTTTACATTTCAAAAGGCAATGTCTTATAATTAGGATCGCCACTTCACAATGCTGTCTCCATGGCAACGCAGTCTCACGTGGTTACTATGGAGTGACATGAGCACAGCCGTGGATCCATCCTGCACCATTCTATTTGGACTCAGGGAGCAGTAAAAGGCGTGTCATGACCAGGAACGTTATCGTACAAATAAATTATAACATCTGGGTACTTTTTTGCCCTCTAAACACAAAATCTGCCTGTCCCGAAATAAAAAGTGAAACAGCTTTTATGTAGCCTAATAGCGAAGCCGTTTCTGTCCCAATCTACTGATACTGCTGAGATGTAAAAGTGGGAATTCCCAGTGTAATGGTTGATCACTGTGTAATAAGCAGCAGTATTTCTATACATCTGGGGTTTAGTCATCTAATCAATATTCAAAGTTCCAGTGTCCTCAAACGAGGCAGAAAGGAAGCTCTCCCACTCACACCATAACGGAAGAGCTTTGTCTCTTTGTATTGGCACTTTGCTACATTATTATTATTATTATTGCTATTAGTAGTAGTAGTAGTAGTAGTAGTAAACCTAGACTTCTATTTCATTGTTTAGCCAACACTTTTATTTTTGAATAGTTATAACTGTGCTCCTTAAACAGCTGACTCTAAAGCAGAATGAAAAGAAGCGAAGTTAAGCCAGCGACCCTCGAAACGCCAAATCCGACAGCCGTGACATTAGTCACCATGCTGCCGGGTGGCTTATATAAAGTTCTCGGTAGTAAGCTTCAAGTGTTACAGCTGTGTATTTTACCAAAGTACAGTACTCCAGAGGTTTGAGGAAATCGCTTTAGCTGTCAAATTCTTTTTTTTTTGTGATTATAAGATTTATTGATTTTAAGAGAAGAGAAGCAATACAAATGCATCAAACAGGAGCATAAACACAATTTTTTTTTTTTTTTTTTTAAAAAAAAGGTTGTGACTGTCATGCCCGGCCCGTCCGCTCCTCGTGTGTGCCACGCCCCCTGCTTACCAACGTGTACTTCCCTGATCGTCTCCTGCTGTGTCTGATTACTTTGATTAGTCTTGTCCTGTTTTAAGTCCTGGTCTTACCTGTGGTCCTCGTCCATCATTGATGTCTGTCAGCGTGAGATGTTCCCTGCACCTTGTTCATATAATAAATCCCCGTTCACCCTGCTTACGCCTGCTCGCCTGCCAGCACGTTCGCCCGCTTCCCGGACGATCGTGACAGTGACACTTGTGGCACGTAATAAATAGGCATTCCGATGCATACATTTAATGTGTAAAAGGACCTCATACCCTACAATACTGACAGTTTACAGGTTATTCTGAATAGCTCTTGGAGGACCCGTGCGAGACTCCCCTGTGCGTAGACTCGTGCGAGACTCCGCCGTGGGTAGACCCGTGCGAGACTCCGCCGTGCGTAGACCCGTGCGAGACTCCTCCATGGATAGACCCGTGCTAGACTCTGCCGTGGGTAGACCCGTGCGAGACTCCCCTGTGCGTAGACCCGTGCGAGACTCCCCTGTGCGTAGACTCGTGCGAGACTCCGCCGTGGGTAGACCCGTGCTAGACTCTGCCGTGGGTAGACCCGTGCGAGACTCCCCTGTGCGTAGACTCGTGCGAGACTCCGCCGTGGGTAGACCCGTGCGAGACTCCGCCGTGGGTAGACCCGTGCGAGACTCCGCTGTGTATAGGCTGGTGCTGCTCAGTTTAACTGTGATTTCTTCCAGTGAAACAATATCCAATAATAATCAATATTCAATAAAGACCTGATACAAAAGACTCCAAGTTAGTCTCTGGATTTAACTAAAGGTGAATAGTAGCTATTTTAGCAGCAGTGAAGCCAACAAAGACCACACTACAAGAGGTACCATCATTCAGTAAATAATGCAAAGGTCGGAAACAAGGTCAATACGAGTGAGTTAGACAGTCAAACAGATGGCAGAAGTGCAGAAGTTTGCAATAACTGGACAATCCGAGATCTTATGGAGAAACCTGTCTACAGAGCCACAGCAAAGACTAGACTGCTATGAGGCTCATTTTGCTTATAGGGATGGTTTTAGAGTGTATCAGCTGGTGAGTCATTTCGAAGTTAGATTTAAAACTCACCCAGACTGTTTTCCAATTAGGATGGAAATCCATCCCTCCCTTTTCTCTTTCCTAGACTGAAGCAACTGGTAAGGGTTTCATAGCATGAGCAGCTAGTTAACTATATAAAATCAGTGACTAGTTGACATAACATAGCAGCCCGCACTCCATAAGGCCGCCCTCTGTGAGCCCGCACTCCATAAGGCCGCCCTCTGTGAGCCCGCACTCCATAAGGCCGCCCTCTGTGAGCCCGCACTCCATAAGGCCGCCCTCTGTGAGCCCGCACTCCATAAGGCCGCCCTCTGTGAGCCCGCACTCCATAAGGCCGCCCTCTGTGAGCCCGCACTCCATAAGGCCGCCCTCTGTGAGCCCGCACTCCATAAGGCCGCCTTCCGTGAGCCCGCACTCCATAAGGCCGCCTTCCGTGAGCCCGCACTCCATAAGGCCGCCCTCTGTGAGCCTGCACTCCGTAAGGCCACCCTCTGTAAGGCCACCCTCCTTGAGCCATCCCTCCATAAGGCCACCCTCCTTGAGCCAGTCCTACATAAGGCTGCACTCCATAAGGTCACACTCTGTGACCTTCCATACGTCACCATGGAACGTTACACTCCAGTTCAATCCAACACTGAACCAATCTAATCCAACACTAATCTGAAAGGCATAAGAATACATGTTCAAATTGGGAACGGCCAGACCAAGCACCAGTGTAGCATGTTTATTCTGGGACAGACACAATACGTAACATCTAAAAGAATAAGCTAAAACAAAGGACAGAAATTCTACCATACACTGAAACTTGTAAGCAGCTCCATCTCCTTGGATCTACAGCGATCTTCCTCAAAGATCTTCTGTAGTTATCATAGTGAATCTTGGAATGTGAAGTGTATATTTTCACTCCTCAGTAGGTAAAGGAGTCACTCACTGCAATAAATGATGGTAGGGAATGATTATCAATATTTTTACACCAGGGCATTAAAGTGGACTTTCACCAGTTCATTTTGTGTCCTGAAATTTGCTTAAAATCTCTGAATATTTGCAGCATTTGGGGAACATCCCGTCTGCTATCAGAGAGGCAAAGCAGTATGTCATCTGCACACAAGGAGATATGGGGCCAGGAGTCCTGTATGACAACTGGAGAGATTAGCTGACTGCTCCTAACTGCCTTTGCCAGAGGAGGCAGAGACAGAAGGAGCAGAAGGGGAGAAAGATGAGAGCCTTGGGTCAGATATGCACAGGCCAGTCAGTGCTGAGGCTGCACAGGCCAGTCAGTCCTGAGGTTGCACAGGCCAGTCAGTGTTGAGGCTGCACAGGCCAGTCAGTGCTGAGGCTGCACAGGCCAGTCAGTCCTGAGGTTGCACAGACCAGTCAGTGCTGAGGCTGAACTGGCCAGTCAGTGTTGAGGCTGCACTGGCCAGTCAGTGTTGAGGCTGCACTGGCCAGTCAGTGTTGAGGCTGCACTGGCCAGTCAGTGTTGAGGCTGCACAGGCCAGTCAGTCCAGAGGTTGCACAGGCCAGTCAGTGCTGAGGCTGCACAGGCCAGTCAGTCCTGTGTTTGCACAGGCCAGTCAGTGCTGAGGCTGAACTGGCCAGTCAGTGCTGAGGCTGAACTGGCCAGTCAGTGCTGAGGGTGCGCAGGCCAGTCAGTGCTGAGGGTGCGCAGGCCAGTCAGTGCTGAGGGTGCGCAGGCCAGTCAGTGCTGAGGCTATGCTCCAACAGTATAATGTTTTAACCATAGAGATTAACTCCTGATCCAAATCCAAAGTGATCAAGCACCGTCCAAAAATACTTCCATTCGAGGGGGTCGCATGCTTTTCCGGCATCAGGCGAGGAGCCTGGGCTTTCGAATCCATCACGTGCTGCACTAACAGCCACCCCCAGCACTGCCAATTTCGCAGATTCTTTAGCGGGACTAGGGTGAGACACAGAAATACCCAGACTGTGCAGGACTGGGCCCAGCTACAGGAAGGTGATGCATTTTCAGGGTAAAGCAGCAGGGAGCCCTAAGCACCCGGCTCACATTGCTGTGTGTTTGAGACACGTATAACCAATAGAGGTAATGCAGCACACCGAGTAGCTTCCAGTGCACAAGCAGGGAGCTGTATGTGTGTGTGTGTCTGTGTGTATCTGAGTATCTGTGTGTGTGTCTGTCTGAGTATGTGTGTGTGTCTGTGTGCGTGTGCATGTGTCTGTCTGCATATCTGTGTGTGTGTGTGTCTGTGTGTATCTGTCTGAGTATCTGTGTGTGTCTGTGTGCATGTGTCTGTCTGCATATCTGTGTGTGTCTGTCTGTATCTGTGTATATGTATATATATATTTTAATATATATATAGAATTACAGCACCTTGTTAAGCAATACCCGAAACACTGAGCACTGCATCAACACAAATAACACTGCGGCCATGACAACCTTTACAAACCCAGGCTGTAGATTATCCCAGATGCTCGGACCGCTGGCGCAGATACCGGCTCACCTCAGCCCACCCTGCCTTTGAAAATAAATCCACAGCAGACAAGTCAGACAGCCAGTTCACTCTGCATTTCTCTGCTCCTGGTGTAATTAAGTCTGAACTGTCTGCTTCCATATACACACTAGTCTGGGTTTATCAGATGACAGAACAGAACTGAAGAACAATAACATGAAAGTGACCAGGTTAATTGGAGGGAAGCGTTTATGTTTATCAGTGGAATCAGTTATAAGGATCAAATGTCAGGTTGTAGTCACATGGTGTTAATGGTGTTGTGGGCGCTCAGAATTACCTCCCCTCCCCCATTCTATCACACTGCCTCCCCTCACTGACATAAACACGCAGGTAATAGTTGGGCGAGGGGCAGAGATGTGGAGCAGTAAGCGTGGAGGCCAAAGCATCTGTGCCAGTATAAACATACCTGGACCAGGTCACAAATAAGATTAGACCCTGGGTGCAGTTCTCAAGCGCTGCATTGTACTGCACTGCAACAGTCCGTAACGGCACCTGGAAGACAAACCATTCAGCTCCATTAACCTGAAAAAGCCTTCGAACCTCAATTAAGCCAAGTCTGCAGGCAATAATCCAATAACATCCAATCATAAACACCCATTAATCTCACTATTGGCTCAAGCCCCGACGTCATATTTGCCACCTCTGGTTGGCTGCAGGTTCCCTGCCGGGCCTCGTTGTATCACGGGACAACAGCCCCTCGCTCTCCCTCCCTCATCGTCTCTCCTTATCCACTCTCTTTTACTGCATCATTCATTTCCAGCCAAGTTCCTTGCTGACTTACACCCCCCCCCACACACACACACTGTGCTCCCCCCCCCCAGCTTTTAATTCAATTAAAGCAATAATTTGTTAAATGTAATCTTTTATCTGCTCAGAGGTTGCTACCCCACCAAAGAAGAAAGTCACAACTGTGGTCTCATAGTTAAATGAAATACACCCAACTCACAGTGGCTGTTTATGTTGTTTCAGGCCCCTGAATAGGACAGTTGTGTAAATGTAATACTGCCAGTAATGTTTAGGAGAAGGAAACCCAAGACTGAACAGTAATTACCAGAAAATGTCATCAATTGCAACTGTTATCAGTTTGTCGTTTAATAGATCAAGACCCAAGATTAAACGTTCAGTAATGCCTCGTTAATATTTTTTAACTTAAACATAACTGGGCGATGCAAACGGAGAGAATTTGCAACGCCCAGAAACACGAGTCTGCACGCATTCGGTGAGACAGCTATTGCTGTCGGCCGCTGTCTGGTGAGTGACCTTTATCTTAGGAGGTATTTCTAAATCATCGCATTCGGTCACACGGAGTTATTAAACAGCAAGGACAATGTGACAACGAGACCTGGGAGAAGGGCCGTTGTCGGGGGATTAAGCGGCTGCCGTACGCCTCCGTGCAGTGGGGAGCGCAGCGCAAACACCGGCATTCATACCCCCAGCAACAGGAGATTAAGAGATAAAGCGGCGGCCAGGTCTCTGAACAGCCCCGATAATGTCGCCTCTTCCCGTAAGGCGCCTTATTATCGCCCTCATTCCTAGAGCGTTTGTCGGCACTATCTGCTCTGAGGTTAAATGTCTGGCTGTTAAACAATGCCGAGGAAAGGCTCGCTGCAGGAAGGAAAACGCGGAAAAATCGATATGTCGCAACACAATACTGTTATTACCGTTTTATTATCAAGCGTTGGAGTTTTTCAAATAATTAAATAATACCCGCGAGATATATATATTTTTCCAAGTGATAACCGCGCAGATTAAGCGCTCCTAAGGCGCAACACCATGACTGACTGGTCCGCCTCCGCCCTACACTAACCGACATAACATGTTTAAATGAGACCGGCTGTATTACCGAGGACTCGTTACGAAATTATTTCATGTACTGTTTACTTGAATGAAATCTCTGCGAGAAAATACTTTGATTTTAATTAAAGAGAACTTATTGTGCAGATAATTAAAGGTACACTTTTTGATTAAGGTCAAGCTGCTTCCAATTTAATTTCCTGGCGCAGCTGAATTACTTATGCGGGCCGACTCTCCGACGGTGAGGTAGCCTATATTCAGACAACATCCGAAACAATTAATGCCTTGAACACTGATGAATTCAAGCAATGAAGGGAATATGCAAAAATAGGTTACAAGCCTGTAATTAAGATGATGGTTAGTTTTCCGGTAACCTATATTCAAAGTCATAACTCATCGTAATGAAAGTACCAGCATTAACACAGAGAACAATATTATACATTTTAAACACCATATTTATAAGGTGAGATAACATTTCTGCATTTATATTTACGGTATTAATTGCATATGCAAAACCATCATTCATTTGAAACCCATAAATCCGACAGCTTCGGCTGAGATACATTAATAAACATCAAATTTCCTAAACCGTTTTATGTATCATTTTAATTATTCCATTTTATGCTATTTTGAATTAAAGGAAACTAAAATATATTTCTGATGACTTTTTAAATTACGAAACCAAAAGGGCTGTACAGCGTGCCCGAAAACAGCCGCGCCGCTGTTTGATTGAGATCCACTCATGTAAAGGCGCAGGTAAAGGCTGTTTTTGGCGCAGTTCAACATCTCCCCCAGCTCCCTTTAAAACACCCAAACAGATTTCAGGAAATAGGCTGCATGTCGTTCGGAATACACAAGTCAATAGCCGCGATTCCCGTATCGATCCGTCTGCGCTGCATGCAGAAGCCTCCGGGCTGTAAAGGGTAAAGTAGCGGGACATGGAGAGAAAGAAAAAAAAACAGAATGAATGAACGAATGACAGGAGTTGAGTACGATTTGTCGCCCTTGCCACCTCGCATGTCCCGCTTTAAAGCTGGAAACAAATTACTGCAGTTTCAAAAAAAGAGGGTATTTTTAAAAGGAATTATTTTTTTAACCCGTATAGACATGGAAAACCAGAAACGTAGCTCGCATTCTGGGGGAAGGGCGTTGAGTGTTTATACACCTCTTTAATTTTGACAGTAAAATCGTATTTTAACTTGGAGTGCTTGGTCCGGATTGTTTCAGGGCTAGAAGACTGATTCACACCTGTAACGTCCTCTCAGAAATCACAATTAATTAATTGTCACATGAATGGGGGATCTAAAATGTTCTTCAATTCAAAAATAAAAACATGTCCAATGGTAGGTCATAGAATAAGATTTATTAATGTTCGCCATTTGTTCTGTCAGTTAGAAGTTCATCAATAAACCGTATAATTTATAAATTAATAACATTTTGCCACCGGGATCACCCCGTATTTGTAAAATAAAATGCTGCGTCCCGTTTTGAACCAATACGGAATATAATTTGTCTCGTCTTTTTGTGAAATGCAATTTAATTTGCTCCAACCCCCCCCCCCCCACACACACACACACCACCGTAGACATAGTAGGGCCCCCTCACCATGTTAATGCCCCTGGGCACAGTGCCCTCTGTAGACGCCTTTAAACGAAGCTTTGCATGGCTTGCACTTTCCAAAGGCAGCTGTCCCACCATGAGCCAGTGAAATTCCTGCATGGACGTGCATGGTACACTGGGGGCTCTGGGACAGTGGTCCAGGGCATTTACTGTCATCCGTCCCATCCATCTGTGAGCTGGCACGTGAGAGTATCAGAAATACCACCAGTGCTTTGGCATCACGTCAGTATTATCACTCTGAATTTACCTTCAAAGTCCAGCTCCTTCAGTCATTTTACTATAGTATTCTTTGTCTTAATATAGTGGAAACCTATTCTTCATTGTTCCTTTACTTCAAAGGAACCGTTTTAAGGACAAATCTTGTTGTACTATTGTATATAGAGAACTATAATGACAATAGAATGACAATAAAGAACTGAATCTTGACATGAAGGTTATGGGCTCTTGTCCCAGTGATCGATGGGCTGTCAGGTCGCGTATTAATCTGAACATTAATGAGCTTCAAAGCTTTTTGTGAGTGATCTTCACCCTTATGGTTATTTGAGATCTCCTTCTATCAGCAATGCTCACCTCAGAGGTGTTGGTTTGAGGCCCAGGTGAGGTGTGGCCCTTTAAAGCCTCGGGCCTGACCTCAGGTAATAGTGTCTGATGAGCCAATAAGCCATGAGCCACGCGATGATGTCATGTCGGAGTGTTGCCTACAGACATCATTCTCCCAGACGTGAACACAACATTAATTTGCAGGAGGTGCATGGAAGCAGCTCCGGGCTTAAAACTGTAAAAGACATCTTTACGGTTTTATTTCTGTATGGAAAAAGATGTGTACTTTTCCATGATAATGAAAGCTTTTCCTTTCAAATTTTTTCTACCTGATTTGTCAGTTAGAATGGCAGTGCTTTGTGCGCCAGGCTCCTTCTGTTTACGGCACACATGCGAGGGAGCACGGCTAGCAGGCGTTGCCGCCCTGAGTCACATGACCGCAGGTCCGTTTACCCGGGCGTCACTGCGAGCGCCTTGGATGCCAGCGTGACAGACAGGCCTCTCTGACAGGCAGCCGCTGGCATCAACACTGCAGTACATGTAGTCTCCTATAGGGGGGGGCAGGGGGGGCGCTGGCGCCAGCCCCAGCTCAAGGTCACCGTCTCCTAGTCTGGGGTGTGGAGGACTGCAATGGATGGGGACACATTTTTTAGCAGGGGGGGCGGCGGCGGTTCAGGCATGTCTGTTATTCTGTGCTCAGCTTACAGCTGACTGGGGTTAGTAAGGCAGGTGGCATTTATGACATCCTGTTCCGAGCAGTGCCCCCCAGCCCCCACTTCCCCCGGTTCCCATCTCTTCCTCTGTTTCTTTCCACACCCGTGTAAAATGTCTCTCTAATTGCCTGGAACGTTCCGTGCCTGGGGAAGCAGCAGCACGGGCGTGACGCTCATCGCCGGTACGCAGCACACGTCCCCAGCATCCATCGGGTTGCATAACACCAGTCAGGCCTGAATGCTGTCCACACGGACCATTGTGGGTGTGATGGCTGTAGGCGAGTCGCAGGGATTTACTGCCTTCATGGAATAATTATTTGGGCAGGAGGTCGGCTCATCTGCAATGGACTGGCATCCTGTCCCAGGTGAACCTTGTGGCCTGCAATAGGCTCCAGGTTCCTCCCCCAGATACCCAGTACTGGATAAATGGTCAGAAGATGGATGGATGGAGATCTGCTTACCTAGTGTCAATATAATATCTTTCCTGGGCCAGTTGGCGTCTCTGAAAGCTGTGCTGAAGGCTCTGGGTAGCTGCCACGGCTGTGTCTGTCTGGGAGGAGTCTGTGGCTTCTGTCCGGAGGCGGCCGGCTCTCACCGTGCTGTGGGCCGCCCACGCAGAGCCTCAGCATCTGAAAGCGCCTTCCCCTGCTGTTGAGGGGCCGGCTGCTCCATGGCAACCATGGGAAGGTTTCCCAAGACGCCTGCGGCGAGACCGGTGCACACTGATTGCACAGGCCACAGCCGCCAAATGGAAAGCTCCGGTAACAATGCCCTGGGTCTGCTCGACAGAGCCACCTCCATTCACACTTAGTGGGGTCTGTTGATCCCCACGGTCTTTCTGTCTGTATGGGTAGACGGCGGCTGGATTACCACGCGCGCCACTGCTGGCCGTCTCGCTGACCCATAATGTGGTGGCTCCTCATTGGCTGACGCCGTGTCTCCTGAGCATTGAGCTGCGGCTCCCCATTGGCTCGCTGTCTGATTAGGTACGTCCTAGTGTAAAACTCTAAGTTCAAGCATCCAGCTGTGGAACCTGAAGGATGTCAACCTCCGTAACTCGGTCCTGACCTGATAAGATCTGGTCACAGAGCTTGCAGGAACACCTCAAGCTAGAGAGCATATGTCCAAGCGGGGGGGTACCAGTAGCCAGAGAACGCCGCTATGGGAGGGGAATGGAATAGAATGGATTTATTGTCATTGTATAGGTAGTAAATACAACAAAACTCAGTTTTCACATGTCCCCTGTTGCTCTGCTGAGAAACACACACAGACATATGAGCTTGGGGTTTCCGTGCAGGGTCACTGTTTATACAGAGCCCTCAGCTGGGGCTGGGGTTAAGGCCTTTGCTGGAGGGCCGTCAATGCCGAGGCTGCGTGAGGTAGTAGGAATGGCCTTTAAATCACTGCATTTAATTGGTGTAGTTACTTCTATATTTTCTGGGTAAAATTTTGACAGGTTTTCCTGTGCTGACATACTGCTGTTATATAATCTCCTCAACCCCAATGCCCGCTCAAACCCCAGTGCCCCCCCAATCCCAACGCCCCCCCAAACCCAACACGTCCCCAACCCCAGCACCCCCCCAAACCCAGCGCTCCCCCAAACCCAACGCCCCTCCAATCCCAACGCCCCCCCAAACCCAACACGTCCCCAACCCCAGCACCCCCCCAAACCCAGCACCCCCCCAAACCCAGCGCTCCCCCAACCCCAACGCCCCCCCTAACCCAACGCCCTGTCTCTTCTGGCCATTCACAGCACCAGAGACGTTCCCCTGCAGATGATGCAGGCTTCGCTCACAATGGCCACTTAATCGGAATGAACTGTGAAAAAAGCAGAACCAAGTGGCCTGTATGCACACTGCCCTTTTCCCATGATGCAGTTGTCTGGGCATTTTGTGTTTGAGTGTCTCACCTGACCAGCAGGGGGGGCTGTGATGCCTACCACCTAGCAGATGGTATTTTCACCACGTCAGATAAAGCAGTGGGTTTCTCTGGTATTTCTGCCCTGGCTTTGGTTTATCGCGCAGAGAAATCTTCAGGATGCTTGTGTAGCACAATAATACTTACTGGCATTAGAGAAGCAGGGACTGTTATAGAGTGAATTTAATTTTGAAAAAGTTTTAACCCTCCAGCTGCTCCTGGTGTTAAGGAGCGACTACAAGCCCGAAAGCCCATTTCTGTTTTGCTTATTTTGGACCTGAACCTGAACTTGAACTCTTACACAATAATGAGTTTATACAATAAAATGATACTACAAAGGAACAGTAATATAGTTATGCAACAGAAAAGGTGAGATCGGGGGGCGGGGGGGGGGGGCCTTGTTCTCGCTGCCATTTCGCAGCAAGTCCAGAACTCACTGACAACCATTTGAGGGGTGGGTGACCTCAGCCGACAAATGCCCCCCCCCCCCCCCATTGAAATGAAAAAGGCTGCAGCTCAGTTTTGACAGATTGGCAGCTACCTCCAGCCCTGCGATTTATGGAGGCAGTGTGGGGGTGTAGCTGTGCACTAACGGGGACCCAAAGTGCAGAGAAAACCCTGAATGGCCCCACAGATCACACGGGATTTCGTTTATTAAATAATTCATATTGTATACATGTGGCCAGCAGGGATTACAGTGGCATTTAAATGTGAGCAAATCTCGGGATAAAGCTCTTTCTGTCACCCTTCAGTCATCACTTTTCCCAGCATGCATTGCTCTTAATAGGGATGGTTAAGCAGGAAATTTGTACCTTCACATTGTTATGCCTGCCATGTAAAGGGGGGGGGCGCTACCCTCAAGGTGTGAGAGTTTTAGCATAAATAAATAAGGTGATTTCAGAGGGAGCTAGTGGATGGTTGGTTTTAATGCTCTAAAATAATTTTATATTAAGGCTTGACTCTGCTCCCACCTTTCTTACATTTTGCTTGCTTTCATGCTCATCCTGCTATGACAGAATTCTCAGCACTCCCAGCTATCTGCCCTTAACCTGAGGCTCAGGCTGAGGTCCGTAAGAAGTCGTCTGAATGCGGCATGATCATGAGACGAGCGTCATGTGACCTCAGCTCTCACTTCACCCCCAGCACAGCAGCATGGGGGTGGGGCTTATCTGGGGGAGGGGCAGCCTGTGGGTGGGATAGTATGGAGGCGTGGCTTGTCTGGAGATGGGGCAGCCTGGGGGTGTGGCTTGGGGGTGGGGCAGCCTGGGGCAGGGCAGTCTGGAGGTGCGGCTCGCTTAGGGGTGGGGCAGCTTGGGGGGGCGGCTCGCTTGGGGGTAGGGCAGCCTGGGGGTGCAGCTCGCTTGGGGGTGGGGCAGCCTGGGGGCGGGACAGCCTGGGGGTGCGGCTTGCCTGGGGGTGGGGCTCGCCTGGCTGAATCAACAGCTAGACAGATATCATCAGCATGTGAACCTAGATGGCAGCACAAGTCCCAGGAGAGGAACTGCTGTGTTACATTTATACAGACTGAGCATCAATTTATCCATGCAAAGGAGCGAAAGTCAGCTGGAGGAGCGTTTCTGGTGTGTAAGGACAAAATCCATAATAACGCCAGCAAACAGTTAATCAGGGGATAATCAAATCGCTATAAGAAGAGCTGAATAAAACCATGTAAACAGGGATGCTATTCTCAGGATGGGAAAGACTCTTTGATACATCAGAAAAGAAGACAAAAGAAGCTGAAGACGTGCTGGGTTGTTTTCTCCTTCTCCTGTCAGTGACTTTTTGAAGTTCAGGTACTTCCAGCTTCCACCGTTGTGATTGTTATCATCACTATTGTTATTCTGATTTTGCCAGCACCATGGCATTGACTTCTCGGGCTACCGTCCTGTACTCTCTGTAGCCCTCAGGCTAACATTAGCACGAATTGCCCAAAAAAATGTTCGGCTCCATTTGCTGGTGTTAAAGCGCCATTCAGACTGATGACGCCAGTTCCGTATTCATCGGTGTGCGGCTCTACACCTCATTATCACCGAACGGAGAGTCAGTGACTGGCAAAGGATTACGGGAGATCATTAGTAAACATTCAGAATAAATGAACGGCCAGATATTGACCTTCAGGGCCCGCCAAAAATAAGTGGAAGGAAATCGAACGGAATGCCATGTAATTCTCTGCTTATAGTCAAAGTAGCAAACGAAAAAAAGCAAATCACTGCAATAATAGGGAAACAAACCAGAATGCATTCTAATGGCTGAATTCAACATATGGGCATCTTCTTTGAGAAATAATATTAATACATTTGTTGTAATGTACATGTATTTAATATGTATGAATAAAGTATTTCTTAGGGAATGTGAGATTATTCTCTGCATAGTAGATGGTCTTCGGCCTGGAACGGTGACGTGGTTAAAGCTGCCGTCCTTCGCCTCTGGATACCGGACTCTTGGAGCGATATGGGCAGCTGGAGGCAACTGGCATAAGAAAGGAGAGTGGCTGGATTTCTAATGCTGAGATTAAACCGGTTCATCTTGCTACAACGAATCTGCAAAGTTGTTGTCTGACAGCTATCTCCCTGAAGGTTTCCTTGAAACCTCATTAAAGATACAAGATGGTGCCTCTAAACCGCTCACTGGGCCAGAGCCCACCTATCCAGTGCTTGGCAGGAGACTCACTGGATGGCTTGACATACAAAATGCATTCTCCCAGAATGCCTTGCTTCACCGGCGACAGCCATGAGACGTCAGGAAGCAAAAGGCAAGCCAAAGCAAAGTGTGCTTGTAAAAACTGGCACGCTCTGTCATGTACGTGAGGGATTTGTATCACTGTGTCTCCTGCTCGCCTTGCTAATAGCAGTCTCTGTTTGACCATGTGACGAGAGCCTGACTGTGACTCAGCACTGGCTTATGACTCTATGACTCTGCCTCATTTCACGTAAGTCTCCATGGTGATCCAAACTCTGGTAGCTGAGACCTCTGACGGTGTCACACGGTGACGTGTCCTGCCCAGATTCCTGACCCGGCTTGTGGGCAAGATACTTCCAGTTTTGGATGAGTGAGTGACAGAAGGAGATGAAAAAAGGAGAAGAATAAAGAACGTTTGTGATGTGCGGTTAAGCAGTGCTTCACATGAAGGTGAAGAGACAGGAATTGGACTGATGTGTCCATGAGCTGCTGAGAGAAACTCCCTACTTTTGGACACATTGAGACTGAGCAATGAGCAGCCAGATCAAAGAGGACCTGACGAGTAACATGGCTGGATCTCTTTGTGATCGCACTGCTGTGGAGACGTTCCTGAGCTGGACAAACAGGCCTGTGACCCGTCGCATAACAAAACCCTGACGATGAGGCATTTAAGAACTGACTGCACAGTAGAATGCCTTTTCTTTTCTTTAATAATTCTTACCTTTAGTTGCACACATCTCACACACTTTTGCCATTCACACTTTTTCTGTTGACACACATAATCCGAATCCTCTGCACAGCTGTTTCCTGGCTACAGTGACTCTCCCCTTTGCCTGATCAGCAAGGCTCTCGGGTTTGTGTGGAGTGAGATTACATTATGGACGAAGCTCGTGTCTCACGGTCAATGCGTGACACTTTAGAGCCCGACCTACCGCATTCATCGAATCTTGCTCTTCCATTCGCACCTTCTCTGCAATCCATGTGCGCCCGCGCATCCATGTTAATAACGTGCTTGCAAGGTGATAACATGTAACTTATTTTGGGATTTACTCGGAAGCATCAAACGCTATTTACTGACTGGCTTTTCTGGTAGGTGGCTGTTAACTCTGTATAACTTCGGGATAGCTATGAACTAGGCGGATAACTCCACTCCGTATGCTGCGCAACGTCCAAAAATTCTGGGTAACTGGACACCTCGGTGGGCGTGAGAAAAACAGGGTGTGGCGTGTGAACTGGTTGAAATGTGTGTGTCTCACAGTCAATGCGTGAGACTTAACAGCCCTGCACATCAGCCTTTTAAATTCCTAAAATGTTCTGCCTTTTCTTTTTTGAGCCCCCGACGTCTCCTTACCGACACAGACTGATGAGCTAAGATCACGACCCTGCATGAAAGGAGTGAGAAGGATCAGACTTTAAAAAGTTACCATTTTTGCACTGTTTCTGAAGGTAAAGGCACAAATCGTACCTGGCTGTGATTTACATTCAGATAAGACTGGCTACTCATTTTAGAAAACATTGTAATTAGTACCTGCTTTATATACTCGGGGACGAGACCGAGACTGACTATCTTACGTACTAAGACTTACTACACCAAGGCCTGTAGCTTACAAAGACTTACTGGCCCAGTAATTACTCTCCCGTCATCTAGCTGCTCAGGCATAGTGTTTATAAGCTGCTACATGCTGCTATCCTGCTGTTAGGTCACCTCGCTGACACCCAACTTTATCTTTCTCATTCTTCTTGTCCTTGTCTTTCAAAAGAGTCAGGCTAATCAAGCTTTTGTTACAGTGCCAAAGAGATCAGGTCTTAAAAATAATCCAAATTTATAGATACACACACAAACAGGTTTGTAATTATATCTTTGTGGGGACTCTCCACTCATTTCCATGGGGAAAACTGTAATCCCAACATGACGACCTTAACCCCTACCCAGCCCTAACCTTAACCATAAGTAACCAAACAAAATACTTTTGTTAAAGACTTTCGGCATTTTTCACTTTTTGATTGCATTCACAGATCTTTGTGGGGACCTGAAAAATGATCCCCGCAACATCAAAATAACCGGTTTTTATCATATTGTCCCCACAATGTAATATAAACATAATACACACTAGGGATGTAACAATACACTCAACTCACGATTCGATACACGATTCTGAGTTCACGATACAATTTTCTCACGATTTTTTAACAGAATGAGCTCCAGACAAATTTATTCAAAAATGTTCCTTTATCTTTCTAAACTGTGCAAAACGTGTCCTCTTCATAACAGTCCAAATGAAATTGAATAAAACTGTTGTTTTAAAAAAAAATCCAAAATCAAAAAAATCTTCAAATAAATAAATGGTAATGCTTTACATTAATTGAACCTTCATAATTCTTTTATATTGCATTCATAAAACGTTCAGTACACCTTCATAATGTATTCATTAAGCATTCAGAAATCATTCATAAACATCATGTATGGATACCGTAACATCCAAACATCTCTTAACAGCTGTAATATACATTAATAACAACATTATATAATAATATCAAATATTATAATTGTATAATCACGTAATGTTTATTAATGTATATTAAAGCTGTTAAGGGATGTTGGGATGTTAAAGTGTACTTGCATGCTGCTTATGAATGTTCTATGAATGCATTATGAAGGTGCCCTGAATGTACTATAAATGCATAATGAAGGTGCAATTAATATAAAGCGTTACCAAATAAACTAAGGCTTGCATGTGCAGCTTTTTAGCGTGGTTTGCCCTTTTAATAATCTTCGCTCTGGCGGTGGTGAGTTGAGCTCACTGTGGTGCCGGTGTTTTGTCTGTGCTTTTCTCGCCGCTTTCGTTTGTGATTACCGGAAAGCTACAATGCTGCCACACCGCCGACTTAAGATCGGGCGATGCATCCTCAATTTCAAATTCGCTCGCCTTCTAGCGTTCGGTCAAAACCAACCAAACGTACGACGTCGACGTGAATACGCAGTGACCTCTGACGTCGAACTGACGTCGTGAAATCAAGTGTAATATTACACCAGTTTTTCGGTTAAAGAACTGTGAAGTTCTCCTAAAGTAGCAATTCATTTTCCACATCAGTCGGTTTAAATCGTCATACATTTACATCGATTTTTAACCAATTCGCGATTAATCGTTACATGCCTAATACACACACATACACACACACATCCAGAAAAATTAAACTAAAAACAAAAAACCCCACCAAAATTTCAAACCTGGTGTTGGTGTGCTCAGTAAAGGAATCTGCCGAAATGGGATCCACTATTACATGCACAGACACACACACACACGTGCAGATACTACAGATGACTAATAAAACATTTAAGCCATGAGAAATAACTTCTTTTCCCGCTGGATTTATAGCGGCGGCATTTCCGCCGTGCCGGCTCATCTGTCTCTCTTCGCCAGCCTCACAGTCCCAGCAGCCGGCCGCTGAGCAAACAGCTTTTCATCTTGTGTTGTCATATCATATCCTATTGACTTAACCCAAAGCCTCCCCTCCAAACCCACTTATAACGCCAGCAGTGACCTTAAGATGGCAGTAAATAAATGACAGCCTGCACTTCAGCTGCCCTGAGCCAATGCTGGCAAAGGGCTTCCATGGTGACCAAAGCCAACCAATAATCAATAGCAACAATGCTGGAGCCTGAACTGGCATTGTATCCAAACCAGAAGCATGGGGGGACTGGGGAGTTTCTGTCCCGCAAATGCCAAAGACTAAGCAGCCATGAGGTGGAGAGTTTGGGCGCCTCATCAGTGGGCCTTTCTATTGGACGGCGCCTACATCCATAAATGCTGATTGGGCGCCTCATCAGCGGACCTTTCTATTGGACAGCGCCTACATCCGTATATGCTGATTGAGCGCCTCATCAGCGGACCTTTCTATTGGACGGCGCCTACATCCATAAATGCTGATTGGGCGCCTCATCAGCGGACCTTTCTATTGGACAGCGCCTACATCCGTATATGCTGATTGAGCGCCTCATCAGCGGACCTTTCTATTGGACGGCGCCTACATCCATAAATGCTGATTGGGCGCCTCATCAGCGGACCTTTCTATTGGACAGCGCCTACATCCGTATATGCTGATTGAGCGCCTCATCAGCGGACCTTTCTATTGGACGGCGCCTACATCCATAAATGCTGATTGGGCGCCTCATCAGCGGACCTTTCTATTGGACGGCGCCTACATCCATAAATGCTGATTGGGTGCCTCATCAGCGGACCTTTCTATTGGACGGCGCCTACATCCATAAATGCTGATTGGGTCGCTCATCAGCAGGCCTTTCTATTGGACGGCGCCTACTTCCGTAAATGCTGATTGGGCACCTCATCAGCGGGCCTTTTTATTGGACGATGCCTACATCCGTAAATGCTGACTGGGTGCCTCATCAGCGGACCTTTCTATTGGACAGCGCCTACATCCGTATATGCTGATTGGGTCGCTCATCAGCAGGCCTTTCTATTGGACGGCGCCTACATCCATAAATGCTGATTGTTTCCCAGCTTTCAGCCACATTAAACATTCATCGTTCTTTCAACCGCGACCAGGGAACCTCTGGATACTGAAGGCTCCAGCAAAACATACTTTATTGATACTGTACAGTCAGACAGGGAAAGATGATCATTTCAGTTGCATGAAGGTACAGTTGCTTCGATGGCCTGTAATACTGTTAACTGGGAGCTCATGTCCAGCCTTAATTAGTGACATGAAGGTTCCCAGGTGATTTGCCCTTATAATTAGCCATATTGTGTCTTAGTCGAGGGTTTCACTGATAATAGAAATGACAGAAACTTTGATTACAAGGTAGAAATCAGACAGGGTAGCTGTGGTGATAAAGGTGCAGCTGATCCTGTGTGTTTGCTGCCTGCCTGCCGGCTTGGAGGACGAATTGAAGCCCATCTCACAGAGCAAGGTCACCGAGTGGTCAGGTGGGGGGGCGCTAACCAAATTGCCACAAATATCACTGCAGGAAAGATGTGGGGGGACATCCAAAAGGCATAAAGCAGGGCCTGGTGAGTATGCCCCCCCATGCCCCCACCCTTGCCCCCCCCCCCCACAGCAAACAGTGTGTGGTGGGAAGCTGCATGACTCACCAGGCACAACAAACAAATCAAATTAGAGCAAAGGTAGAGGGAGGCCGTTACCTAGGCAACCAGCAGGGGTTCCTGGAGATGGCTAGGGAAGGGCGATTTAAATAGCATTTATGAAAAGTTTCTGAGAAGCTTGCTCTGGGTGGCTGGGAGCAGACCCCCCTACACCCCGCTGCTCGCACTGGCTCTGCTTCCGGATCCTTCTTGCTCTTAACTCCTTGGAAAGTGGTGGCCAATCTGCCCTTGTCGTCGGTGCTACTGAGATATCCTTTTGTTAGCAGATTATCATGCTGCATCACTGAACTGTTTAATTAATGGTTAATTAATGAATAGCTTGCAATTTGTCACGCACCCGTACATATGTAACTACATGTCCCAGGTGACCTTGCTTCAGCCATGCGGAACAATTGAGAGTTAGGTTATACATTTATACATTCTATTTGTACGTTGGGTTTATCGACATTCCACCTGCTCTTTAAGGACGTGGCTTTGTCCTGATTGCAGTGGCTCGGCCCTGCTGCAATCCCCAATGTACCTTTAAGGTCCCTGAGCAGAAGCCTTTCCCGATATTTCTGGAATAATACTGAGGAAAGAAATTCTCACTGCCTTTTTCTTTAGAACAACGCTGCAGAGGACGGTGCGATGGGCCGAGATGGACCAAGTATGGAATAAGGAACAGAGACCCCAGACATTATCTAAGATGTAAATATACCTGGGGGGCTGAATGGATCATCACATGGTTACCAGGCAGGAAGATTAAAACCCGCTCTAGGGGCCTCGACAGCCGGCGTGTCTGCGATTCAGGGCATGGTGCTGGTCCGGGAAGCACGTGTTTCTGAGGACCCCAAAGGTGGGAAATCAGTGGATCTGATTCTCGGGTCTGGAGGTCATGGCCGTTAGTGGCGACCTGCTGTGGCCACCTCCTCCGCCTGGCTCTCCCCGCACCCCAATTGCTGCATGCACAGCAAGCATAACCCGGTAACACTCAGGCAGCACAATGACACTGAGGACTATGACCAGAGGTGCTCAGGTAACAAGTTAAAGTTACAGACACTCACAAACAAACACACAGGTTTGTAATTGTATCTTAGTGGGGACTCTCCGTTCATTTCTATGGGGAAAACTCTAATGATGTTAACCCCGACCAGCCCTAACTTTAACCATAAGTAACCAAACAAAATACAAGACTTTTGGGATTTTTACTTTTTTGATTGCATTCACAGATCTTTATGGGGACCTGAAAAATGGCCAAAATAACAGGTTTTTGTTACATTGTGGAGAACACAATAAAATAAAATATATATATAAAAATGTGGATGGCAATGTGAGACACACAGGCACACACACACGCACACAGATGTCCAGATAACAAGCATACTGGGCTTGGGCATATTAAAGGAATTTAAAATTGCAGAGCAATATTGTTTTAATTCATTATGGCACTTCTTTCTCAAAATGAAGAGAATAGAATCCAGGAGCACTGTAAGCCTTCACTGAACATCACTGTACAGCTCATTCCAGGAGCACTGTAAGCCCTCACTGTACATCACTGTACAGCTCGTACTAGGAGCACTGTAACCCTTCACTATACATCACTGTATGGCTCGTACCATGACCACTGTAAGTCTTCACTGTACATCACTGTACAGCTCGTACCATGACAACTGTAAGTCTTCACTGTACATCACTGTACAGCTCATACCAGGAGCACTGTAAGCCTTCACTGTACATCACTGTACAGCTCATCCTAGGAGCACTGTAAGCCCTCACTGTACATCACTGTACAGCTCATTCCAGGAGCACTGTAAGCCCTCACTGTATATCACTGTACAGCTCGTACTAGGAGCACTGTAACCCTTCACTATACATCACTGTATGGCTCGTACCCTGACCACTGTAAGTCTTCACTGTACATCACTGTACAGCTCGTACCAGGAGCACTGTAATCCCTCACTGTACATCACTATACAGCTCGTACTAGGAGCACTGTAACCCTTCACTATACATCACTGTATGGCTCGTACCATGACCACTGTAAGTCTTCACTGTACATCACTGTACAGCTCGTACCATGACAACTGTAAGTCTTCACTGTACATCACTGTACAGCTCGTACCAGGAGCACTGTAAGCCTTCACTGTACTTCACTTTACAGCTCGTACCAAGGCTTAAAAATCTAAGATAAAATAATGCACCATTGCTTTTTAAAACATTAGGAAATGTCAATCATTCAAACCCCTATTTTAAATAGCATAAATCATAGCAGTGTCTCTCCAGTTTGTAATTTTATTCATTGATATATCATATTTCCCAATTTTTACAAAATACTTTCAAAGAAATACTTTTTAATGCTGCCGAATCATATTCATAATTTTATTATGTGTTCCCAGAATATTACTATACAACTCTAAAATGCTGTCATAGAGGGGGCGTATAAGCCCCTGTGTTAATATTAAATAACTGAAGCGATCCAATTCGTCTTCTGAACATAAAACCATTAACCACTACAAAAACAAATGGAGCGATGTAAACACAGCCATACAGTAACAACCAGCATGAAACACAAAAGCATAACATCTCTCTCTTAGGAAGTGCTGAAATACCTTTATGAAGATGCCTTCTGGAAAATGTCTTTATGAAGCAAAACATTTGCATTTGCAGTGTAATTATTTTTGACACTGCTGTCATTCCTTGATTTTTTACCTTGAGAACAAAATCTTCATTTTTGTGTCCTTAATTACTCTGGAAAATGTGTAAAAAAGTGAAAAATAACTGCACAGGCAAGCAGACAGAATGCTGGCAATTATAGAAACGCATGCAGTACAATTATGCATTTATTCGAACGTCTAACAATTAGATTAAAATGACAATAGTAATTAATTAGAAGCTTAAAGACCATGTTCCATTTTTAGAAATCATGAGATTTCCAATTATCATACCACCAGCTCTCACTCAATTGAACCATCAGACAAAAGCCCTGGTTGGTAAGCAGATTAAACCCGGACTACCGTGCGTGTGTGACTGGGGGCAGCATCCGCCCGCTGGCCACTGCTGTTCGCTCTCCCAGAGGGCCAAAGCATGCCCCCAGGATCTGTGAAGTGTTAGAGAAAACTCAATTAGCTGCACTTAATAGAGACCAGATCAACCTATCGATCGTCCTCCATGCCAATCAGCATTAGAAGGTCAGTTGAGCCAGTCATTAGTGGTTTGAATTGGACATAAAGAGAATTCGCTGTGAAACAGATGGGAGCCAGGCAGTGTCCGCCAGAGGAGGGTTAGTCTCCCAGGAGCTGCCTTAGCGAGGTTTCATGCAAAGCTGCCGTGAGCTTATTCGACAAACGAATGCAGAAGCAAAGCAGCGATTATTGCAGGGTTTATCTGCCTGTCGAAACAGCCGCTTCAAAGAGCTGGACAGACTAACTGGGAAACAGGCACTTAATCCCCCTGGCCTCTGTCACTGAGAAGCCCCCCCCTCCAAATTATAAACCTTGTTGTGGGGGGGGGACCACATTACAGAGGGCTACACAAATTAACGATCAAATGGAGAACCAATGCAGCCCAAAACAAGCACGTACCAGTGGCAGACCGTCACAGGCGGGCGTCTAGCTGTGTGCTTATTACAGTAATATCTGCCTTTGGCAGCAGCTCGTCAGGCACTGAAAACGCAGCACTTACTATGGCCAATATTTACAGCAGCATTTCTGAATTGTCCCAAAAAGAGGCTCCTATAATGGAGGAGAGTCATTGGGCTCAGGGTGGGGATGGGTGTGAGCAGGATGCTAATCTACACAGATGCAAACATGCCCACGGGTACTCAAACAGGCATTGTGTGTGTGGGAGTGTGTGTGTGTGTCTGTGTGTGAGCATATGGGTGGGGGTAGTTTGCCAGCTGTGAGGGTGGGGGCTGTTTACCGCCGCACGGGTTGGGGCGACTTACCCGCCGTGTGGATGGGGGCCGTTTACCCGCCGTACGGGTGGGGGCCATTTGCCCACCATTGCCTAGAATGCCACAAACCCAAATATTCTGCACGTGATGAACATAACCAAACCACTTCCCTGCATCTTTCCCTGCAGCCACTAAAAGTGATTTAAATTTAGTAGAAAAGGTGACGCTTCTCTCCCCCATGGTACTGACTTCCTCCCCCCCAGGTGGGATATAAATAGCTTCACCTTTTTCTTGACTTCTTATTTATGCAATGAAGCCTGATTCTAGGGGGGGCATGTAATTTAGTTTCTCCCCATTTTTTTTTATATATTTCAAGTAAAGGCTGTACTGCATCGGACTCTGGAATGCTGCTGCCCCCACCCCCGAGCACCAAAGCGCCCCACCCTGTTTAGAAGCGACAAGCCAAAGGCGTTTAACTGAGCTTCAGTATGGCATGGTCTGCTTCTGCAATAAGCTCTGTGACGTACGCAGGGAAAAGGAGGAGCTGCCCAAAAGGTCCGCGAAGGGACTGAGCCAGTCAGAAAGCCCAGCAAACAGCTGGAAGCTCGTCCTCGTCCTCTTACCTTTCAGTATCAGGTCACCATCCCTGGAGATTCTCACTCAAAGGTCCGCTTCCTCTCCTCCATTGTCTCCTCATTTTTCCAACTTAAAATTTCATTAAGCTGATTTCTTTTGTGCTTAAGTGTATATATATATGTTATACATGTTTAAGTGTTTAAGCAGCATCACTAAGTGCCCTTATGACTGTTAATTGTCTCATATTTCCGCTGCATTTTAAAGGAGCAGTTATTTGCGAACTGGCATGACTACCGCCTTTTCTTATAGAGCAGGCTGGCTCTCCCCCCCCCCCCTTCCCCGCTTTGCTCACCAGAGGCAATGATGCTCCAAGAGATTCCCCCCCCCCAACAGCCAGCACCCTCAGTGCCACACTTACGCCGTGCGTCTAATTAAATCGATTAATTTGTTATAAATGTACCCAAATCATTATCCCAAAGTCCACACAAGGGACCGGGCAAGATATTTTTTTACATCTGGCTTCAGTTTCATTGCATTCACTGAAATATTGTTTAAAATCAACAGCACAATGCAGTTTTCCTGACATGTACATTAGCGGCTAAATGAAGCCTCTCCATGCTGAAGTGAGAGGCGTCTGCGTGTGAGCGAATTCCCTGCCTGGCGTGAGAGTTTTTTGAAACAACAACTCAAACCACAAGGCCTATGAATATTCCTCCAATTGTACGGTTCTGTCGATAAATCTGCGTCGGTCTTTAGCACCGTCTGGGATAGTGTCATCATTATTACTGCTAAATTAAAGTTTTTATCAATTGACTAATGTGAATGACACAGTCACAGAGATGAATGCAGACTGTGTTACACTTGCTTGTGACACTATTGTCTGGTTCTTTTGAGGTGTTAGGGTTAGGTGATGGGCCATCGATCATTTCCCACCCTTGGGTATCTTCTTCAAGTGCTGACAGTAGCCGACTTCAGGTTTTGAAACGAGGGTGATGCAAAACTGGATGATATGGATGAGGATGGAAATTCGCCAGGGAAATTCATGCATCTAATCATTCACTGAATTCAAGAAGTAAAATATAAAGTGAGAGTGAAATGCAGACCCAGCTCCTGCAAAGTCTGCTGTCTGTGCGGCGCAGTCCAGACCGGCCCATTGGGCTCGGGGCGAGCAGTGGTCCTGCCCGGGGCGGCTCTTCTGCTCGGCCTGAAACGGGAGCCCGGCGGGATCCGCTATCACAGTCCTTCGCCAAACCCAGATGGGGAAGAGCCGTTTTTCAGGCTCCACATCAATCCGACGCTCCTGAGAAACCCCAGCGCCTGTTTCCATGGTATCCGGCGTGCAGATCCGAGGCTGTCGATTCTCGGTCCAAACGGGGGTGGCGTGGTGATGGTGGAGGACACTCATGCCAGTTTTCTCATTAGAAATTAATTTCTCATGAGACATGATTAACGTGTGCGGGCGGCAGGTCAAACTATCCCCAAATTGACCCCTGATGGGTCATTTTTGGCCCTTTATTAAGCTTTGGCGCAGACGCCCCCACTGCAGCTGTGTCCCAGAACAGGCTTTAGCGGAGACTTTGCTGGCCTCCAAAAAAACTAAACAAAACACAGTCAACGGCAAACGGGTTTCATTGAAATAAAGAGCCGGCTGACTTGAGGATTACTTTTCCTCCAAATGTTGACCCCCCCCCCCCCCCCCCCGCCCCACATGGTGGGTTGGCTTCTTGGACCCCACCCCATCACAGGGTGCCGCCAATGCGTGCCGCATTCACAGCTTAGCACAGACACAGAGTCGCATGGACTCTGCGACTCCCAGAAGGCCGTTCTTCGCTGTTGTGTAATTGCATCTTTGTACCGCCCACGATGTCCAAATCAACAAGCTTCTCCAGGGTGAACAATAGGCGTGATCTAAAAAAAGGAAGCGAAGAGGAGCATACCAGCACACACCACGTGGCTGAAAACCGAGCAAAATTTGTCGAAAACTTTAAAATCTAAAGTATCCACTCATCGTCTGGATGATGCTTACGGTTTAAGTTGAATTTGTACTGTGTAGCTTATGAGAGTCTGACCTTCTTAAATGTCATTCGGCTGATAAATAAATCAGTAAAACTGAGGTGGGACCTGCTGCCATTCATTAGCGAGCTGCGCGTACAGCGGCGTATCTGACGCTGCAGACAGCATGCAGGTGATCTGCTAAACCTCACGGCAACGGACACCTGCCGACAGTCTGACGTTTTATGTGTGATTCTGAGTCTCAAAGTGTTAATATGACTTCCGGACTGCATCATGAATGGCCGTCTTGTTTAACGACACAGGTAAAGCCCTGGACAGGAAGTAGTCTGCCTCGTAGGGTGACTTTGGGGACAGGGGATGCTGCTCAATATCACCGTATCAACACAGACTGGTCCCCATACAGTTCATCACCTGCACCATAGCTCTGCATGTGCGCTGTGTCAATGAGCAAAATCAAATCAAATCCAGGGACAGATTTTGGGACAGATCCCAAGTCAAAAGTCAGCCACACACTACATGGGGCCTCCCCGCAAAACCAAATCTGTCACAAGAATCACCTCCTAATTTATTTCCTTTGTGGCGAGACCATTCTGCCTCCGGCGCTGGCTCTGGCCAGGTTCTAACGGGCTCATCTGTCCCGTCGGCAGAAGACTGGGGGGCACATCGTCAGTGAAAGAAATATGAGTGAGAAGGAGGCAACTGCAGCTTTAATGAAGAATGAGCACTCTTCCTTAAAGGGACGGGAGCCTCAAGCGAGAGCTATTTAAAGGGGTGGCAAAATGTAGGGCTGTATTTAAAGGGGTGAAGGGACAGTGTCTGCACATAGGAAGGTGGAGAGCCTTTAAAGGGGCAGTAATTGCTGAGATTTTGAGGCGAGATAGTGAGCTCTGCTCCCTGAGTCTTGAAGTGTTTAAAGAATGCACAATGATTAGCGTTTGTTTCCCAGCTGAGTCAGCGGCTGAGGGTCCCGTTTTACTCTGCCAATGGCAGGACCCCCATCAGGCACAGCAGGGAGCTCTCTGTCTCCTCCCGGGCTCATGTCACGGACAAACCAGCCAGCCCAAAAATCCCTGACAGACAAACACTTATCGCCACATTTTGGATGAGACGCGTTCCTCTGCCCCGCCAGTTATTTTCTTTTTTCATATGCAGGTGTGAATTTCTCACCTTCTGCTCGGCTCGGAAACGTAACGTGGGAATTGAAAGAGGCCGACGTTCTGGCAGCGCTGACTGTCACCCCCCCGGAAGGACAGCTCCCGTGCTGCAATGGGCACAAAGGCAGGGCTGCTAAACAGCGGCAGCTCAAACGTAGTAGAGGGGCGCTCCGACATGCCTCCAGGGCATCTGCTCTGGCTCTCCCTGGTTCTGCTCTGGCTCTCTCTGGTTCTGTTCTGGTTCTCCCTGGGTCTGTATGGTTTCCCCTGGTTCTCTCCAGATCTCTGGTTCTCCCTGTTTCTCTCTGGTTCTCCTTGTTTCTTCCAAGCCAGTCCAGGTTGGGGACAAAAGTCTTTTTTTCCCCTGCTTAACTGGCCACCAGACCTTTAATTATAGAGGATCTGTATGTGTCCTGCTGCAGCAGGGACTGTCATGGTGACTGACGCAGGTGCAGCCGCAGGCAGGTGGCAGGAGCTCAACACACCCTCCGCTATCCGATTTTCGGCACCCTGCTGCACTGCCAGAAGATGTGGAGATGCTCAGGGCTTCAGAACAATCAAAACACGAGGAAGTAATGTGAATTAAAGACCAAAGGCTAAAACGGTGGCTGCGAAGGTTTTCTGAGAAACATTGATTGTCTGGAATCTGCTCTGCCACTGGCCAGCAGGGGGCAGTAAAGCAATAATGCAGATGTAAAGGAACACACTGTGCCCACAGGGGTCTATTAATGCAGTTTCTGTTAGTGTTTATGAACAGTGGATCTATTAGTATGAAAGAGTATCTCTAGGATAACATTTACCCAAGCATTGTAAAGCCTCCTGTGTACAATAAGCTGCAGCCATTTGCTTTTCCTCTTTCACATCAATATTTTCCGTATTTTTACTGTCTGTGAAAACTTTCTAGCAAAGAGGTTTTGGAAGCACTAACAGCTCTCCCCACCGACATGTACCGGCTGCTTGAGCGAAGGCATTTTCCTGTTTCTTTGACAGATGGCTAGACAATGAACCGTGCAAGAAAGCTCAAAGCTCATTTTAATGTCCACACTGGGAATGACCATTTGCTTTTTTGTTCCAAAGCCATGTACGTGTGTAAGACATAGAGTCATAGTGAGCGCTCTGGTGATACGTTCGTGCGGTTACAGCGACGCCCATTTACAATGATCTCATTCACTCTCCTTGGTCTTCCCTCCTGTCCTGTTGCTGACTCAGCCTCCAATCAGCAGCCTTCTCTCCTGCCCTGTGGGAGGCCCAGTCTCCAATGAACAGTCTTCTCTAGTGTCCTGTGGCCGACTCAGCCTCCAATCAGCAGCCTTCTCTCCTGTCCTGTGGCCGACTCAGCCTCCAATCAGCAGCCTTCTCTCCTGTCCTGTGGCCGACTCAGCCTCCAATCAGCAGCCTTCTCTCCTGCCCTGTGGCTAACTCAGCCTGCAATGAGCAGCCTTCTCTCCTGCCCTGTGGGAGGCCCAGTCTCCAATGAACAGTCTTCTCTCCACCCCTGTGGCCGACTCAGCCTCCAATCAGCAGCCTTCTCTCCTGCCCTGTGGCTGACTCATTCTCCAATGAGCAGCATTCCCTTCTGCCTGGTACCGGAAGTTGGCTCATTACACAAAAGCCCACCCACTTGGCAAGCAAAGGCTTCCAGGCTGACATCCACTAATTTACTGACAAGATCTTAAGCTCACTGTCTCACTGTGCTAATGATCCTTTGAATCTTTTTTTTTATTAATCTGTATTCAATATATGCCCTGCGATGGGCTGGCCCCCCATCCTGGGTTGTTCCCTGCCTCGTGCCCATAGCTTCCGGGATAGGCTCCGGAACCCCCGCGACCCAGTAGTATAAGCGGGTTGGAAAATGGATGGATGGATGGATGTATTCAATATAAATGTAGCAGTTGATCACCTTACAGAGTAGTTTTTTTTACTGTTTCTTTTACCAATTCTTGTTCTTTTTACAATCATCTGATTAAAAATGTGGCACCTGAAATAAAATCTGATGACATGTTTATCACGGTGTCACTGCACAGAGCAAAGTCAGCCAGCTCTTGCTGTGACCATCCTCTGCTGCTTCCTGATAAGGTCACTTGTCACACAGTCACTGACCCGGCTCAATGGGCATCACGTCTCAGATCGGAGTGCGTCAGGGCCATGCACAACCCGCGCAGCGGAGAAGCCAGTGTTTTGAACACACCGACATGTAGACACTTTGTAGCACAGAGTGCTCATTTCAAGAACATGACTCAACTATTTACTTTTTCTTCTTCTTAAAGGAAACATGCTGTTCCATAGCCTTGCGCCTAAGCAACAGCAAGGAAAAGCCATGAAAATTACAGGGATGGTGAAAGAAAACAAAAGTTTTGAGTAACATGCACCCCAGTGCTTAAAATATCACATATAAACATGTGACTCAATTAGAGGCAGAGCCACAGCTGCTGCCAATGGTCAGGCTTGTGGAGATCACATGACCAGAGCATGAGTGCCTCTGATTCGCTGCTGCTCTCAGCATTAAGTCAGGCTGAATGTTCTGTGTTGATGTGAAACACTTGTCACTAAAAACCATTTTGCAGCACGCAGGGTGTTTGTGTAATAGATTGCATTTGTGGGCCCTTTGCCTCATCATTTATCAGGACGACCACTAATCAGGAGAGGGAAGTTCTGCCCAGGCTATGGTGACATTATGATGGCATTACAACTAAGTGGCTGATTTGCTACAGGTACCGACCCTCCCCCGCACAGTCACAGGTGATCGGGGTGGAAGCTCTTTTGGACAAATGTCATTTCACAAAAGCCCCAAAATGAAGCCTTAATTAGGCCCAAAATGCCTGCCTTGGGATGAATGATACACAGGACTGATGTTATTTTTGATTGTTTGAAGGTTTTTGTTGGTTTTAATACCTTCCGCTGACAGAGAGAGTGACATCATCGGCTGGCTTGCTGATCGATACATTGCCCTTAGCGCCAGAAACCACTCTACATGAGCTACGATTCGGTGGGGATGAACTTATCCCCTTGAAAGGCCCCCAACACCCCCACATGCACCCACCTCATCCCCCTGCATGGTTTTGTTCCTTTTCACTTCCCTCTTCTTGTTCCCTAAAGGTAACCTTTAAGCAGCACAACACCACCACTACTTATCCAGCCAAGTCAAACTCTAAAGGGGTGTGAGGCTACATGGACACACGGGGCAACAAGCTACATGGACATACAGGGGGTGAGGCTATACGGACACAGGGGGCGAGAGGCTACATGGAAAAATGGGGTGTGAGGCTACATGGACATACAGGGGGTGAGGCTATAAGGACACAGGGGGAAAGAGGCTACATGGAAAAATGGGGTGTGAGGCTATACAGACACATGAGACATGAGGCTACATGGACAAATGGGGCGAGAGGCTACATGGAAAAACAGGGTGTGGGGCTACATGGACACAGGGGGCGAGAAGCTACATGGACATACAGGGGGTGAGGCTATACGGACACAGAGGGCGAGAGGCTACATGGAAAAACGGGGTGTGAGGCTACATGCACAGACTCGGGGTGTGAGGCTACATGCACAGACTCGGGGTGTGAGGCTACATGGAAATACGGGGTGTGAGGCTACATGAACGCACGAGGTGGCCGGCATCTCTGCGAAATAGATCAAACACAAACAGGGCATACAGATCTATATAAGCATACTAAATAGATGCAGTGAACACATTTTCAAAAATAATTCAACAAAATATATCCTGGGCAACTAATGCGCTTCAAATATAATTGTGGGTAATTTCTTTCTGAAAATTCTGACTCTCTGCAAGCAGGGTTAAAATAAGGTTGGACAGAAGAGAATAATAAAAAAAATGAATTAAAAACAGCTGCCCAACATACAGCCAAATGTAAAAATAAAAATCCAGGAATGTTTTGACAAATGGGTAACCCTTTGACGTGGCATTTTGTGATAAGGCAGCTGAGGAGACCATATTTCTAAACATAATTTCCTGTAACTTCACGAAACTCAGCACTTGCAGTTATTAATACCAAAAATTAAAGCCATTTGTATTCCACCACATATTCTATTGTCAGAAATTCAATTTTTCACTTTTTTTTTATTTGTAATAGTAAGCATGCAGTTGTGATTGGGGATAAGAGATTTCATCTAAATTCATCATGACTGGATATGATATAAATTCAATTGCCTATAGAAGAATACAACTGAAAAATGTGAACAAACCAAATAAATAAAATTATTTCATAACTCTAAAGTTATAGTGGAATCCGAATTCTGCAGTGTACCACTTCTACAAATTAAAGCATTTTGTAAGTTTGAAATGTGGCCTTTACCATGAAAACATAAATGGGGAATCTAATTAACTGGTACAGACAATAACAAGAGCTTGGTCATCTCTGGCTTTCTACAGCCAAAGGACACCTCAATATCTCCACCCGTGCGAGCCAGCCAGGAGGACAGGGACACTGAGGTGGGTGGACAGGGACACCGAATTTGGAACATCCAGCTAATAGAACAGGTCAACAGGGACACTGAACCAGGGGGACAGGGACACTGAGCTGGAAAGATAGGGACACTGATCCAGTGGGACAGAAACACAGAGCCGGGCACCTCCAGCCAGGAGGACAGGGACACTGAGCTGGGCACGTCCAGCCAGGGGGACAAGGACTGGTGCCTCAAGAGCCACCCTGCAGGCTTGCTGCAAGCAAGGTGCACCCTGGGTAATCCCAGCAGGTGCCTGCTGCATTTTAAAACCAGCCCCATTAGAAGATGGCAGAGCCCAGCGAGATGAAGGATACAGTCATAGCAGAATAAACAGGAAATCGATGACGGCAGTACAAAGGGGAGGATTTGTGTTGGCGTTTTCACTCACTACTCATATTTCTGTTTATTTTCAGCCTTTTTTTCAGTTTCAAAAGTGTAAACCTAACCTTCGGATTGTGTAACAACTGTTGCACCCCCCCCCCTCCCAAAAAAAAAAAAAAAAAAAAAAACTGATAAAAGTATAAGCAAGCGTTAGTGTGTGGGAGGGGGGGCTGTTAGGTTGCACTTACCACCCACACTTGCTGCAGCCCCCCTTTGCAATCAGGCACAGTTCCAACACTCCCCACCCCCCCAACCATCAGCCCAAGACACTCAGAAGGGCTTGTTTTCTATTTGCCTGCAGTCAAAAATACATATTTCTTGAACCACTCTTAAAATACAGGATTGCATTCCCAGCAAAGAGAAGCAGAAAATGGTTAAGGGCACTCAGATGATCTGCCAATGAAACAGTAACAAAATAAAATCTTCACATCCTGAATTGTACTCTATGGTCCTTTTTGTCATGGTAACAAAATCTATTAATAAACTGAGGTTACACAGACTGTATCATTTCATTCATCTGACTCCTTAGCATATACCCAGGTTAAGGCTGAGAGGGTCTGCGGCTGGATAGGTTGCAAGACCAAGGTAGGCAAATACGGTACATACATACCCTATGGGCAATTTAGAGATAACAGCCAAACTGCTGGAATGAAGCGAGAGGAAACAAGAGCATCTAGCAAGTCACTACACATACAGGGCTAATGTAAGAAGATCTGTGATTTTATCCTCACCTGAGCAAAAGTAATTCACAAAGTAAGTAACAAAACACCTTATATTGCATAGTATATTTTTTGTTTTTATGTAATCTGTATGTAATCATGTAATGTAACCAGTGTAAGAGAAAAGTAAACACCAGCACACAAACTTTCTAAAATACTGACTTGAGCTACTTTGTTATTTTATATCTTTCTGAAATACAGCAATAAACTGTCTTCTAAATACGGCTGATTATTAGATAAACAAAGCGAATGATGAACACTGGTATCATTTAACATCAACACAATTGCGTCGGGTTAGGTGTCTAACCAGCTTTTTCGCGTGCGTTCGCAGAAATAGGTGAAGCGTCTACCGCCTTTGCTCCGTGCGGTTTCCGTTCGTTTCCCTGACTGAAAACAAAAAAGAAAGTTAAAAGTAGGTTGCTGCCTGCCCAGAGAAGGTTACGCGTGCACATTAGTGAGATCACTTATGCATGATATTTATGGAGAAGATATCAGCAATAAAATCAGGTTAATCAAATTTTTGTCCGACAATGAAGGTAATCAGAATTCAAATAATAAATGTGACAATAATAATAAAACATTGACTTCCATTCGCAAATTAGCATATATTCTGTCTTGGACCGCAGTTCTCCGATTACAGACTCCAGCAATAAAGGTTTTTTTGTGACGGAAATTGTATCATAACCTTATTAAATCTGAGATCTGGCACAGGTGTCGAGAGACCAAGCTAATAAGGAAACAGTCGAAGTGTCTGGGAGTTTAGAGGCGGGCGAGAGTACGGCGGCTCGCGCGGAGGGCTCCCGTCGCGAGCTGCGATAGCGCGCTGCCTCGTTCATTATTTCGAATCCCCCAAAGAGCGCGCGCTGATGGCGGGGGAGGCGACGTTGTCATGGTGACCCCGAGCCTCGTGCTTCCTCCCGTCAGTCAAAAACATCGCAATTTCAGCACTCAAGTCGGGGAGGAAGAAGAAGGTGAATGCGATTTAGACCAATTTAGACGAGTCCCAGCTCTTAAAACAATGAAGCCGCCGTGGTCTGTTAAATAACTTTACTTCCAACAGTTTTCACTAGGATAACACAGCTACTTATTATTTATGCTAAACGACACAGCGGCCGCAGCATCACTTTATAACTGGGTTCCTCCTCACATCTCTTAGCCAGTTAATGTCGGAGTTGTGTTTAGCCTCATGACCTTACATTTAGACGTTTGAGTTAGATTAATTGTTGGTGGATGAATGAATCGTTCATGAAAAACGGCATTCCTGAAAAAGAGCCACCCTCACAAATTACCTCAGCAATCTCAGCGACACTTCCTTTGTTGGCATTCTGCTAGTCATTTGTGCCGCCTTTCATGTGTATATTACCAACGCTATCATTATACTATATGATACTAAAGTCTAAGGGTCTCTTGTAACTATGTTATTTTATTTAAGGTTACTTGCTTGTTTATTATGACAGAGAAGTTATAAACATGGATAATGAATTAGACCTTAACTGGGTGATTATGTCACATATAAATTACTTTATGCGACTATTTAACACTTGTCAAAGACTTATACTGCTACCTGATATCTGATAAGCCGAAATGGAAATGCAAATTTCCCACCTGTGGGACTAATAAAGGCTATCTTATCTTATCTTATCTTATCTTATCTTATCTTATCTTATCTTATCTTATCTTATCTTATCTTATCTTATCTGATCTTATCTGATCTCATCTTATCTTATTTTGGTGAAGATTAAACAGACATTCATATTCCTAAGTAACAGCCCTGCATCCTGTGTACTTCCTACATTATGAATGAACCATAGAGGATGATGCTTCCATTCAGAGGCGTCATGTATGGCTGATGGTACAGGTGTAATGCTAAGCATTTTCTCCCCCACAGTCAGTATTGCTATAAATATTCTGTCTACTCTTACCCAGCTCCTCGGCCCACTGGAATTTACCGAGTGATTCATATTTTTTTCAGATTGGGGGAAATTGTTTTTCATGCATGACGGCAAGCACTGTAAGCAAAGTTAAACTCCTTTAATATCATGTAGAAGAAATACAAGCTCGGGCATAACAATGTATAGATTGAAAAACCTGCGGGAAATGTTGAGCCCCCCCTGCCAAGCTGGTATGGCTCCGGGCAGATATTGCAGTCTCACGGTGACGATCATGGCGTTATTAATTTTGTGGCGTGCACTGAGAGACGTTACAAGCTAAAGTGCTCTAATTGCCCCGGTGGAAGTGTAGGTTGAGGAACACGTATATTCCCCCTGTGGCCCCCAAGCCAGAGTTTTAGCTCCTCCCCCTTGGGGCTGTGGCCCAATCAGGCGGCCTCCTCTCGCTCGTCACCGCATGCACCCATGCGGAGGCGGCACAGGCTGGCGTTCTGCTCCTGGGCATCCAGAATATTGCTGTCAACCCACAAGAGCTGTGTGCTCGGCTTATCAGATATCAGGTAGCGGTTTAAGTCTTTGACAAAGCAGGGTAGGCATCCCACACATGCACCGGTATGTCATGTCGTTAGTGGTCCATTACGAGCACCAAATTACACAGTAATTAGAGCAGTGCAGCCCCAGTGTACCGCCTGTAATATGTACAGTAACACACCGCTCGGCGTTCGGAGGTGGGAGTCAAGGCCGAGTGTTAAATAGGTGGAGTTTGCTTAGATGATTAGCCGCAGATCGTGACTAGAGCTGTGGTGGAGTATGAGCTTTACTAGGTCTATCCAAATGCCTGAAAGTCACTGCATTCAAATGGCAGATCCTGAATATGGGTGTGTGTGTGTGTGTGTGTGTGTGTGTGTGTGTGTGTGTGTGTGTGTGTGTGTGTTCAGCACATACCAATAATGCTGGGGGTCTAGCATTCACCTCTCTCTGCTGTCGGAGTGACGACTTCCGTTTGCTTATATGTGTGGTTGTTTAAGTGAATGAAAATATGATCATTGCACTGAATGTTTGCCGAGTTCGGTGTGGATGTGTGTGTGCTGTGATTCAGGGCTGTGTTTGAGGGGGTTGTGTGCCGGGGGGGGGGGGGGGGGGGGTTACGTGTTTAACAGGTGTCCCAGAAACCCCCTGACCGGAGCTGCTGTCTGGCTGTCCTCTCAGAAACAGCAAGCAGGACGGCAGGAGGCCCGGTGAACTGCGAACGGGGCACCATGCCAGCCTAGACCTGGTGCCGACCCGGTGGGGCATCGCCCACGCAATTTGACTTTCCAAGGAACGGCGTCCTTCACACGCTGCACGGTCTTAGAGCCAGGGGTCTATGCCAGGTATGTGTGCCAGGTGTGTGTGTGTGTGTGTGCCCAGGTATGTGTCCATGTGTGCTCTCTCTGCTGTACGTAGCCTGGTGAGAGCTGTCCTCTCCTGCTGTGGACTGAGACGACTGCACATATTCAGCACAGTGGAATATAAACAAACAGGCTGTGCATTATAATACATTTGATTTTCACTCAACAATGTGCATATTGTTTCTTGGTCAGTGAGGTGGCGCAAACAACCGTTTGAAATCGTTTTCTGAAACATACAGCAACAGCACTAATGAAACAGAGCAGTGCCCCACCTCTCAGGCGAATCTTGAGCGCTTCGGCCGGCTTGTTCCCGACTACCATGTGAAAACACTGCTATAGAATGGGCCCGGTTCAGAGTCGGGCCTGGTTCAGAATCTGGATTTACCTGCTATAGGGTTGCTTGTTATATAATAAATGCATTTATCTCCACATCCTTCATAAAGTATCCTTCTTACGCCAAACCGTTATTTCATATTTCATAAAATGTAAAAATAAAAACAATTTAACATGTAAATTTGAGGTATTGCCTAGACATATGCGTCTTTCTCATTCAGAGTGAGACATTTCCCTTGTTATTAATGTGTCCGTGTAGCTGGTGACTCACGGCCCGTAGCTGCCTTTCATTTACGCCGCCGCTGACACACTCCTTCATCTTGCCATTTTTTCTCCTCAGTTACGTAACGTCCAACATGAAAGGTGGAGGCGCATGGAGGCTCCTGTTCTCACCTTCCATTCCATTGTTTTCCTGCTCATTTTCTCATTACTAAGCTACTGTGTCGAAACGTACCCCGGTTACAGGACCTAGGAATAACTACACGTGAACTCAGCAAGGTCAAGTGAAGCAGCTAAGAAACTCCGCTTGTTAATGAAAGCCTGTAGGTTTACGTCCCAAAGCGGGTGAGGCTGTTGTGCCTTTTAGCGAGGTGCCGGCTTTATCTATTTGTACAAATCAATAGAAAAACAAATACCCTCTGGAGGCACTTTATTAGGCACAGCAGTCAGAATCTGGGCACGTGCTAACAGGTTCAGGAGGTTTGGCTGTGGTCTGACCAGGCTTTGGAAGGTATTAAGCCATTGGGAATGCAGTGCAATTACTAATAGAGCTGAGTGGCGCTACTGCAGGGAGGATAAGAGGTTTGTGGTGTCAGGCCGAGGAGATGCGGGGGGTTGGAGGTGCAGTCTGGGTCAAGTTTGCCAAGTCCGTGCCGGGCTCCTCTAGAATGGAGGAAGGAGGAAATGAGGTTTAGAGAGGGGAAGAAGGGCAGGTGGGGGTTGAGGCCGGTGCTCCCCAGCGTCCAATGAGGCCTGGGCTTCTCCTCACCTTCCGAGCCTTCCTGTTTCATCCTCCACCTCCACTCTTCATCCTCAGGCATCCCCCCTAATCAGTGCCTGCTGGCTATGGGCAGCTCAGAGACACCAGGATGTTCTCTCTTTATTCCCGTTTATTTGAAGCTTAGAGTTGAGGTTGTGGTCGGTAACCTGTCAGGTGCATTGTGGGATTTTTATTGCTTCAAAATGAAACAGGGTAAAATCTCAGTCTCATGGCATTTGGACATTTTACATCCTCTCCTGTGAGGGGGAGAGCAGGTAGCTTACACCTACATAAGTAGGCCCCAAATCCCTCAAAATAAGTCTTGGGTACTTGCTAAATGCTAAGGTAATAGTAACAGCGTTAGTCATCTTAATGTGTTTGGTGAGGCATTCAGCACTCATGAAGCACCTCTGGCAGCAGGTGGAGCAAAGACCCTAGAAGCACGCTGAGAATGAGGAAGGGTGACAGCGTTCTGTAACATTTTCATTTTCCTACCATGCAAAATTACGGAATGCAACAACAGCGGGAAGTGGATCGGGCCGGTGGCCATAAAAAATCTACTGAAATTATTTATTTCAAGTTTCAATTTCATTCATTTTATAGTCAGACTGTAAATCTGCCTGAATCCATTTTTGGTGCACAGAATAAAAAGGAAGCGTTCTCTCTCCCCAGAAAAATGGCTGAGCAAAGCAATTCCAGCAGAGCGACTCAGGCCGGCGTGTCTCACGTCAGCAGCGGCATTCCGAAGCCACCGAAAACAGGGCCGCCATAATTAAATCAAATTTAGCTGGCGGTGGAGTGTCAAATAATGCTTAAAGTGAAATTACGTCTCTGTACTTCTAAATCCTGTATTTTTAATGACCTACCATTATACAGAGAGACTGAAGGCAGTAAGTCTGTACGTAAGAAACAATTACGGCTGCGACTAAGACACATTCACTGGCCGCAGTTAAACTGTACGCTGCACGAGCTAAAGGCTCTTTCTGCCTAATGACAGCTCCCGGTTTAATTACCACCCAGGCTGGGCTGTGTGGGTGTGGGAATGGATGTGGGTGTGGTCTCACCTCCAAACTTTTCATTAATAAGCTGTCACCAAAGCATCCTGACAGCTTTTGTCTGATTGGCTGGGCATCCTGACAGCTCACCTCCGATTAGCCGGCTTCTCTGCCAGCTCGTATCCAATTGGCTTAGTCAAGGAGGGCTGTTTTTTTTCTGCACACTCAAGATAGAGCGGAGGTGGAAATCTCCAGGAGATGACAGCCATGTGATGGGGGGGCGGTGATGCGAGGGGGGTGGGGGGCTAGGGTGATTGTTTGCTTTGCAAGAGATTTAATGATTTTGTCAATTAAAGAGCTTCAGACTTGCTAGCATCTGCCGCAGTGTCAGTCGTGCGCCTGCCGGTATCTCAGACGCCTCTCTGATTTTTGTCATTTAGGTCGGTGTCTCTGTTCGTCTCCAGTTGGGACGGGTGCCAGTATGGCTCATTCACCAATGCAGGAGGAGCCGGCTTTGAGCAGTTCACCTCGCTGTACATTTTATGTAAAACACGCCGGTGTGTCAGTCATTCTGGTGACTGCGATAGCCCCTCCCTCCCCATGCTCCTGCCTACACAAACACGCACACAAATGGTGGGCTGGCTCCTTCAATCCTGATGCCTTACTCCGCATTAAATGCCACATTGTGGCCACACTAGTCTCATGTGCAATACTCACACTGTCAAAAGTTCTCTCTTGCCACTAGGTTCTGAAATTTCATATCCAAAGGTAGATGCTTTGCTCTTATCTTGCTCAGTGCCTTGGCAGAATGAAATTGCAATTGAAGGTGAGGGATTGACCTCACTGCGGAAGGCATCTGTGTGCGAGACAAACATTCTGCTTCTGTTTCAGGTGTCTTTATCTATACATTCATTTTCTGTCAGTTAAGTTACTTTGGAAAACAGCGAAAGAAAGCTACGTTTCAAGCTATTCTTGTTCTTAAGATCAATGCAAGGGGTAGGATTCTCAGGCTGTCAAGTCGACCCAACAGGCAGCCTGATGAAAACGGATGAGGAAAAAACATCATGGAGCCCACGGCTGCTGTTTTCTTACATCCGATGTTATTAATCTGACAGCCCTGCTGGGACAGATGATGTTTTCATAATAATTTTTTTCAAAATTGAAGAACACTCTCCATCACTGTGCTGGGTGTCTCCTTCAGTTACCCCCTCTAACCCCCCTCCTCCCCCCCCCCCCCCCCCACACACACACACACACACACACACACGCACACACATGTTTATACAAGCACTCTTGATGAAAAGACAAACTTCAGTGCAAATTTTGCTTATTGCATTTATGGGATCAAATTTTGGAAAAGAATGTAATGGGGGAAAAAATCTACTTTTTTTGTGGGAGGTGGGTCAAGTACGAAGGTTGCGAAGGTGAGAATATGACATTGTTTGAGTGCTCCTCCTCCTGGGACGCCATGTACAGGTGCCAATGGCACAAAACTCCCCCCCGACTCTGCCCGCATTTTCATTACACGCCTGAAAGTATTTCAGGCTGATCTAAAATCTCTGGTTAGAAACCACACAGATATCCCTCAGTGGTACTCAACAATGAAATACACCAATCAGCTCAGAGAATTAAGAAAAATACTGTGTACGATATATACATTTGCTGTAACTCCCGGAAAACATCTACTCTAAACTGTTACACTCAGTGTCTATAGTTCATCGTCCTCTGGTCTAGCACTAATCATTACTTGATTAACCTCATTAACCACAATTTCCACAAACAGAAATGATGACATCTTGGGTTGCTGGTCCTGCCTTGAGCACATGCAGCAACACACACCACACTCCATGGGCAATTTAAGGATGCCAGTCTGCCTGACGGCACGGCCTGACGGCAGAGCCACACAGCACAGGGAAATTTCACCCACTCCACACTGATTCTGAATCCCAACCCTTCAGCGAGGGGTCAATAATGCCCCCAACTCATCTAATCCAATATACCAGGCAGCCTCACGTATGAAGCACTAAAGCAGAATTTTAAACACACTAGTTCAATGTTTCCCAGCCCAGTACTCGAGGACACACAATCCACATTTTTTCTAATTTTTGCTTGGGATCTGGAAGGGAGCAAAAAATGTTCTTCAGTACAGTACTGATCTTCAGTACAGCACCTCGTGCTTGCTTGCACATTCAGATAAGCACACTCCAGACTTCCAAGGACAGTATGGACACATGCAGATGGATGTAAAAAAGCATATTTTTTGCTGTGATCATTAGTATAGATTTTTCCTTAAAATATTTTTGCCACAATTATGGAATTGCAGTCTCGCTGGCTGATTAATAAGCAATGGAATGCTATAAAGAAAAATGGAAATATACTGATCGTAAGTGCATTATACTCACCTGTCCAACTGAACAATGTGCTGTGGATCCAAGCCATACATAATGTCAGCAGACTGTGCAATAAGCCGCTAGACGGCATAATGGGAGTGAGGGCTTTTGAGCAGAAAGCAGTTTAACAAGAGCTTTCATCTGAACACGTACAAGCGTGTGCTTGTGTTTGATGTCTGGGAATGCCCTGCGTCTGCTGTAATTGGGGGGCGGCTCTTCACTGTGACCCGATCTACCGCAGACTGTTTCACAGTTTTCACGATTTCACAATGCCTGCATGAATTTGCATATACATTACGGAGGCTGAACCGGGTGTGTTTCCTCTGTGCCTGGTAGACGGTGAGCAAAATCTCTGCATCTGTAAAATCTCCAGTCAGACCCTGTGGTCGAAATCTTGAGCATGGTCATGAATCTGAAATAAAATATCCAGCTGTGTAGACGGGTAAAAATGTAAAAATCACATCACATAAACGCACCATGAAAGAGTATGGCCGTATGGTCATGAGCAAGAACATATGACCCAACTTTCAAACAAACGTGCTCAAGTCAAAATGGAGTGATGGAAGCCTTCGGTGACCTCTGACACACATCTACGTTTAGTCTTCAGCCAAATGATGGTTAATTGGATCTGGTTTTAGATGCGGTGCAGGCAGGCGATGGCGGCTCATACGCTTTTTCACGCTGGCGGGGGTCAGAGGCCCAGCACGAGCACCTGGTTAAAAATGATGCTGTCCAAATCCCCACGTTAAGGACTGAGAAGCCGCAGCATCATTACTCTCAAGATGCTCCCCGTATTCTGACAGAAACGGAGCAAGAAGTGGGGAAGAGACTTATGGACAGAGAGCCGGGAAGTACAGGGCTGTCAGCAACAGGCTAATCAACCTGGATCCCCAGTCTGAGCAGCACAAGCAGTGGCGTGGCGGGACAGAGCATCATCCCTCAGTCAGCCACAAAGACGGGCCAGTGCTTCCAGTGCAACTGCACAATCCGCCTTCTGCTTACCCACTTACACAGTGATGTGAGTAAACTGGAAAAAGGAATATTATTATGACGACCGGAGAGAGAATGTATTTAGGGGTCTTTGTTGGATCGTACTACATCTGAAAGAACCATTTTCAAGGCATGACATGTGCAGAGAACTTTGGCTAGAAGATGGTAACCCTAATGGCCACTGGTGGGGGATTCTGGAGGATGACTGTAACTGAAATGGCTATAGTGATCAGCGGCAGAAAGGCTGCAGGGGTGGATGAAATCCATCCCAGTAAGCTAACAGAAGGAATAACTGGGAGACGTGGTCAACACGCCTCTTCAATGTTGTGTCAAAGGGCAGTGGTGGTCCCTGATTTAAAGAAGAGAGCCCAGAGGGCATCTTAGAACTAAGGCGGGGGGGGGGGGGTTGGGGTTAATTTGTCAGTCTCCCTGGGAAAACCTGGAAAGGAGGAACCAAGGATTCAGTAGGAATATTCCAGAATGGTGGACCTTCCCCCTCGCATAGCTATGTGAGAATTTGCTGAAACAGATCCCAAGAGACCCGATTTTGGTCATACCCCAGTTTTGATAACATACGCACTTAGGGTGTTTTGCCTTAGTACGGCAGCCGAGTTTATCCAGTACTTATGCTAAGCCTGTGTTGGGAATCACAGGGCAGCGGGAACAGGATGACATAATGACCCAATCAGGTGGAATTCATGCGATCACAGTCATCACAGGCAGTTCATAAAGGGGGGGCTAAATTCAGCCTGCATCAGCCCAGTACCAGGTGTTTCATTAATTCCTGTAACCATAGCGACAGTGCAACTTCTGGGCTTGTCTCCGCCCGGTGGGCCCCCTCCCTATCTATGTCTTTTCCCTCTGTTTCTGACTTTCAGTCTGTCAGGCTACAACCTGATGCGGGGGGGGGGGGGGGGGGGGGTAATTCACCATAGCAGTCCCACTGATGCTGCTCTGAGACTCGTCTTCCAGAAGATAGTTTGATCTCGGCTGTCTGAAATGGACCTGGTATCCACTAGCAGGAGGAGAACGAGGAGACAGGATTAGCATGACGGCTTCATGTGGCCGAGTGGGAGGAGGCTTGTTACAGACTCATCACATGAGAGTCACTGCTGTTGTGTTCTTGATCTCGGGAATCTCTCAGTAAATACCCAACCCAGAGGCACATTTTAATATTTAATTTAAATTTGGAGATTTCAATTAAATGCATTTCATATGTTTGAAACAAACAGTGAAATTACCAGGCAGGGACCTTCTGGGAGAAGAAATATTCTGTTCATAGTGGAGGAGCCTGTTTATGAAATGTAAAGCGTAGGTGACTGTACCTTCTTAGGGAAGCCATGCTGTTCACATAGAAACTGTGGCAGCGAGCCAGTAACTACACAGCATATCGCTTCTGAGGAAAGACTGGTGTGGAAGAGCAGTTTGCTGAAATGCTCATACTTAAAGAGGTCTTCATTTTTTTGCTGAAAGGGATTCTTTTGGGGGCATATAATATGTCAGCTAACATAGTTACCCAACAGTTGGTTGGATTGTTGGATTGTAGGACAACTGGTCGTTTAAGAATTGACATAAATTCATAGCAATGATATCCAATGCTTAGACTTGCAGTTATTCAAGAAAATCATCGTAGATAATAATACCTTTAGTACAGGTATTATAGGTAGATGCCTGTTTGCTTTGGAGTCATGTAGCCCCCCCCCGTAACTTCGTGGGTATACATGTCACAGGCCCCCAGAACACTGTGATTCATATAGGCCAGGCACATCGGATAAGTAGGTCTTTAATGGGCTTTTGTGTCTGCATGTGCAGCCATTAAGGTCCATGCTTCACACACAGCACATGGGTAACTTTCTCCTGTTGCATTAGCGCCCGTCGGTATATGTGAGAGGACCAGGGCCTAACCCCAAGCAGCTTACATAAATAAGCAAGACAAATCACATCACTTATACTCAGCATCTGCACCTAGGATACTATGTGATTTTTTTTAAAGAAGAGAGGCCGGATCGCTGAAGGAAAATGCCTTTTTACTGCCGCCATCTCCAGGCCGGTGGAGGACGGCTGAAGGCCATTGAACTGGGCTGTAATGATGATGTCATTTCCCATTGACACATTCATCTCAGTTGATGTGGTGTTTTTACCACGGAGGAGGTCAGCTCTGTGTCAGACCAGTGAGAGATTCAAAGGTCATGCGACCCACTGAAAAGCAGAGCACTGCAAAGAGAAGAACAGCATGGCTATGACAAGGCACTGACATGGGTGGCACAGTACACATGGTGGGAGGGGGGGGGCTTGTCTCAGACAATCGTGCCTGTTCTTTGGCCCCGCGGATACACCGGACCCGTCAGTGTCTTCACTTAGTGCCTCCTGCAGCAATTCGAGCCACACGTCCCCGGCAAGTCCATCACAACTGTTAGCATCTAATCAATGAGCGTCATCTGTCAGAGCTGGTCAGCGTGTCACCTGGGTGCACTCTCTCCACAGACAACGTCGGGGGCAGGACAGAAGAATATGCATTTGTGGCATGGGGAGACGTACAGGGGCACGGAGAGGGGGTAATGAATCACCGTAATGAAGGAATGTTCTGGAAAAGCTCTAATGAACAGTTCCCTGGGCCAGCATTTGTGCTGCTCTCCTGCCATCTCTGTCAGAAAGCACCCCCCCCCCCATGCACACACCCCACCCACTGAAGGGAGTGAATGCAGCCCCCCCCCCCCACTAGACACACAGACACACCCCACCCACTGAAGGGAGCGCTAATAGTATGCAACTCCAAATGAGCTGAAAAACTGAAAATTGTATTCAAAGGTGCAACAGAGGTGTCTGACATCTTTCCTGTCCTCATGTCCCACCCCATCCCCCCATCCTCTCCTCATCCTCTGTGCTCATTCACACACACAGAGGGCTGTAATCCAATTACCGGCAGGAACAGGCTGACAGATGGTCGGGACGGCAACACCTTCGCCCCTGCCGTCAGCTTACAGGCTCCGGCGAGGAAGTCGCACTGCCTGCACCCACAGCAACACGGCCTGGGCTTCGCGCACGTCAGGCGCCGGGAGCGATGCGCTTCACATGTTCAGTCAGCAGAGCACAACATCTGTCTGAAGAGCTAATGGGGAACACACAGCTGTGCTCGTTAATGAAGACGGAACGGGCGAGCCGGACGCGGATCTGGATGGACAGGGCGGAGAGGCTTCCTTTGATGTTCAGAGTCACAGAGATCAGTTACACATATGGGTGGGAGGCAGAGCTTAAACTGCAGCATTGCCACCAACATCCACGTCTTGAAAGGATGGAGTTACAGACCTTATGTCTGCAGGGTGCATCTGTGTCTTTTCTGTGCATTTCTGTGACTGCAAAGATGGTTGTGAATTCACGCACGAGTTACTGTGAACCTTAGTGAATTTATTAATATCCTGACCAAATTAATGACTTCACAGCCTGCCGTCCAAGAGAGTTTAAACCCTACCATCATCCCAAAAGCAATGACCTGCCCCTACCCGCCTCACAAAGTAGATTATCACTCCTTGTCCATGACAGTAAAGAACAATCAACTCAAACCAAAGGAATCATCAGAGTTTATGCTTTAATGTATGAGGAAAAAAGACGGCATCCATCCATCCATCCTCCACTGCTACAGGGGACCAGGCAACATAACTGCGCTACCCTTCCGCCGTGCTTATTCGTGATGAGGAACTGAAATATTTCCCAATCGCAAGAAACCATTCAGAAGAACCAGCATACCAGGGTCAGCTGTAACCTTCCACTCCACAATGTGATCCCTGGGCAGGTCAGGTATGAACACCACAGCCTTCCGGATCAGAGACTCCCAGCTCAGTGGAGCTCCTGATCCACATTAAGTATCAGTGCCGTTTATGTTGAAAGCTGCTGTATGCAAATGAATTATATAATCTATCTATCTATCTATCTATCTATCTATCTATCTATCTATCTGCCTGTCTCCTTTTGAAAATAGCTATTTATTCAGCAATCATCCTGTTGGTTTCCATAGAAACCATAATTGAATTTGCTTGTAGAAATGACTGCAATTTAGCTTAACTTAAAATAAACACACCAATAAATTCAATAATTGCTTTAAAAACATCAGGACCTTAATGGGGTTAAAGGGAGAATGAGACTGATAAATATATAACAGATATATACAAATTAACTATCTGACATTTCTTAGCATTTCTATTTGAAAGATTTAAAGCGTATTCTTTGCTTCTCAGCACATCAGCTGTGGTTACTTATAATATTAAATTCATATATATATATATTTTTTATGCTGTGACTCTGATCAGGACTAGTGGGTAGAGTATGGATGGATCAATGGATGGATGGATCAATGGATGGATGCATGGATGGATGGATGATGCCCCGCCATCTGGGCATGTTTGTCTCCCCCTGCTGGCCATTATAAGCAGGTAATAGGCGGGATGAGTTGGGGCAGAAGTGCTCTAAATGTGATGTGGTGAAGTGGTCTGTCCACATCAGGCAGCCTAGAAGTGATACTTATTCCTGCACCTCCACTCGTAGTTCCAGTGAAGTGGGACCAGAGACGTGTCAAGCTGGTAGAATTGTCATTTTTACTTGTAGCGTGACTCACAGTCAGGAAATTGCACTGAAATAACAGACAAGGCTGACGGGTGTTCGAGCTGCATCGCCTTTTGTCGGCACCCTACGCTACCAAGACAAATGGCGGATACTCACCGCACGCCGCCATTAGGGTAAGGTTAGGTAGAAAAGCAGGTGCTGAACGGACGGCCGCAAACCCGAACCCTATTTACTGCCTATTTACTGTTTATTTTACATAAATATTTCCTAAGAAAGGAGCAACATCTGTGCTACGCAGCATGATCAACCGCTGGCTTTGATGCGACGCTCCATCGCAAAACATCCAAGGGAGCAGAAAGGGGCCAAGAACTGAGAGTGGGCTCCAGCTGACGGGCTCCAGCTGATGGGCTTCAGCTCACGGGCGCCAGCTGACAGGCTCCAGTCAGAGTGCACTTCTGAGGGGGCCAGAGCCACGGGCAGGGGCTAGTGGGAGGAAGCCCTCACGGGGCCATGAGGGGCCTGAGGCCACGCATATCAAGTATAGATGCATCTCAAAAAATAACTCCTACGTGGGCCGTTTGCGTGATGTGCAGAGAATATGCTGGGGAGGCTACAGAAAGCGGGAGTGAATCTAGATTTCCTGGCCCTGAGGAGGAGGATGAAGAAGGTGTGAGGTATGCCTTCCCACTTGGGACTGGTTGGATCTATTCTGGTGGGCTGTGTGTTAATAGATTTTACTGAAGGAAGGCAGAAAGCAGAAAGGATCTGGCGTCAATTTGCTTGGGGGAGATGAAGCAGCTCTGCATAGATGGGTTCAGTGCAGAGTGACTCGAGTGAGGTGAAAGGTTACCACAGGCCGTGTGTGCATGCACTACAGTGCTCACTGTGCTATTTACAGGCACAGGGCTCCTTCAGTGGATGTTCCCTTCAAGACATCGGTGGAAGCAGAAAAATATGCTTTGCGAATGCACCATCACTGTATAAATTCACTGCATAAATTAAGGCGCAAAGTCCTAAACGTCGTAAACATTTGAATGAGGTTTTTAAATGGCAGCTCACTGGAATATATCCAGTTTACCCCACTGTCTAAAAATACCCAGCATCAAAAGGCTAAGGGGTGCTGGAAAGGTACATGCGCTTTCATGAGGAAGACGGCAGTATTACGACGAAGGCGCGACACCAGGTTCTTCCCTGTACCCCCCATCCATATATACGCAGCATTGTCAAAGGCAGTTGAAACGCACATGTAAATGTCAGAGGATGCAGGGCACCTTATATACCACTCAGGAACGCAAACAAAGGTGGAATTAGGACGATAAGAAGTCTGCAGGGGAGGCCTGCTAAGCTGGTAGCACGCCAGCCCTGTGTGTACCTTCTGTGAGACTGACAAGAAGCTCTCATTTCCCTTATTGGCAAGACAATACAGAGTTTAATCACCAGTCTAAATAGTTAGAGCAGTTTTTAGAAGCTGCTTCTCCCTGAATCATTCAAGTGTAGCTGAAACAAGTGTCTGATAAGGACATAATGACTGCGCTTCACAGATTGGTGCCCTACATTGTTTTCATGGACGGCGTTTCTCTTCCAGCCGCGTGACACTAACCGGCTGTGACACCGGGGTGTGTGGAATACACAGCGAGCAATTAAAGCGCTAAAGTGATTAATATCCTTCAGCGGCTGATGGAGAGTGATTTTGTCACACGGCCGTTCTTCAGGATGAGAACAATTCATTATGACGTCCCGTCTGCACAAGATGGCGTGTCGAGATTGCGCTGGATAAAGACATACACAGATAGTGTCTGTATTGAATTGGACAGGTCTGGGGACTTGATAATTTGTTTACTGGAGGTGACGAAGAGCCTCTTTCACAATCTGCAGCTCCCAGACCCCCAAAACAAGCCGAAAGCCACCTATTGTTGGTAGACAGTCATGACTCAGTCGTGGCTTGTTATTGTTTTAATGAGTCCAAAGTTATGCCTGGCTCAAATATGTGGAATGATACTGTGTGGCAAAATATGGAAGTAAGCCAGGAATAAGACCTGGTGTCCCTAACATCTTCAAAGTCCCTCGTGCACGGAAACATGATTTGACATCGATATAATAACAGGCTGCAGCGAGGCATAAGGCAGCTGATAATATCGCATGATAGCGAGGATAAAAATACAATCACAGGCACGGTGTCACGATAAGCGAAGGCGACTTCAATCGGCGCTCAGGCAAGTCGCGCTCGCACACGGTGAGTTCCGCCTTCTGCCGGGCCCCTTTCCGCGAGGTGCCTGTCCGTCCTCCTCCCTGAGCGACAAGGCCGGGAACAGATGGAATGGGAAGCATGTGCTAAACACACCATGACAGATCGGAGGGGGGGGGGGGGCCTCAGCTCCTCCAGAAAAGCAGCATTGTTGTTTTTTTTCCTCTAGGCTTGTTTCCCCACCGTCTGTCTATTTCTGTACACAAACGGCTCTCTCCCCCCTACATGTTTCACTGCCCATTACGCCGTTCCTAAGCAACTGTCAGAGGATATATCCTGTACCAAACCTGCTACAGCATGGTCTGTTTCTCTAATTACTTGCAGATGGCTTCATCACTGAAGTAAATGTGTGCTTAAAATGAAACAAAGTCCTAGAATTTTTTTTTGGATGTTTTATAATCAGCACGGCGCTCTCCTCACTTGCCACGGCTCCTCTTTGCCTGATCATTTGCATCCTCTTACATGTTCCTGAACAGTAATGTACTCGTGCCTTCTTCAGTCGTCTTGGGGCCGGAACGCTTGGTCGATCCTACCAAGTCAGTAATCGCTTCCCAGAGAATGAGATGTAGATGCAAAATGGCTTGTTAATTACAGAACATTCCATGATGTTCTGGCATAAAGCTGAACATCTGCTTATACCAGGCTGGAGTACAAGCTACGTGTAATAAATGCAGATATTTAAGCGCATATGAAACACTACTTTACCCATTTCCTGGTTCTTAAACTTTTAACTCCGCTGAACCACACAGCAATTGAAATGTGTGCCACTGAGCCAGGAGGGCGTGCACGCGGCATCTGGGTGGGTACAGTAGGAACGTGACAAAGCACAGAGAGAAAAGCAGGTACCTTCTGCCTCCTGAGGTCGTCCTCCTGTCTTCAACCGAAGCTCCTGGTTGAGACCATGGAAGAAAAGGATCAGTTTCATATATTAGCTTACATTCTTTCATGTAATTTTAAAACGATGCCAAAAGCGATTGTGATTTATGTAGGTCTTGTTCATGCATTTTCATACACTGCGCTATTTAGCAACCTACTTGGATTCTGGTCACATTTAACTAGCTCTTCTGGTGCTTTTAACTTCTATAAGGTCGGCACTTCAAAAGCGCCGAACCTCCAGAAGCTTCTGAGGCCTTGCAGCACCAGCATGACACCTACCTGGCTGTCAAGGAGCCCTGAGTTCTCTGCTCCAGAAACCAGGATGACACTGAGTCAATAGCCAAAGACCCCCGAGTTCTCTGCAGCAAACTGTGAGGCAATGACCCCCGAGTTCGCTGCTCCAGAAAGCAGGACAACACTGAGCTCCCCTGAGTTCTGAACTCTGTGGAAAAAAAAAAAAAGAAAATAAAAAACAGCAAAGTTTTCTGCTGAGAACTTGCAGCTCCTGGCTTCACGGAGCACTTTTAATTAAGCGACTGTGAGCGTGTGGGCGGGGCAGACCGTGGCAGATGAGCCGGTGAAATACATTAGCGCCGAACACGTCTAAGGTGTGAACTTCAGTGCCGGAACAGACAACTTACATCCCGGTGCCATGGAAACGGGCTCCGAGTGGGACCAGAATCGAGCAGGCAGAAAGGGAGATATGTATATTTCTTTTTTTTTCGCCCGGGTGTCTCTGGAGCGAGCAGCTCTCACACCAATAATTGTCACTAACGACTGACAGGCTGCTGAAATCTCAGCGCCAAGCCTCACTGGCTCGCCTGCTGCGCCAGCGTCAGGAAGGTCGTCAGCAGGGGAACGTCAGACATGCCTCACGCCATCCCACCTGCCTCTCAGGGCCAAGGCGGGGGGACGGGGGGTGGGGGTGGGGGGGCTGGAGGGGCGGCTTTCTCTGCCAGCAGGTGACAAAACGCCCACGGAGCATGTGCGGGTGGCAGGCATACAATTCCTGTTCATTAGAGCAAAGTTTTAAAGCACAAGTGACATGGAGAACCCCCACCCCCCACGGAAGCAATGGGGGCCTTGTTAAGCCATGTTGAAACCCGACTCCACTGTCATTCTTGAAGTTTTTAACCCCAGTTTGCATCTTGAACACTGTTGTCGCTTAGAGATGCGTGTAAGCTTCCTCAGTCAGTCACTGATGGCCAGACATCACCTTCACACAGCCTTGGACAGGGCCTAGAAGGTGCTCAAGCACGGTACATGAGCGGCTGGAAGCCATTTCAGAAGGATACTGACCGCGTTCAGCTTAAGTGCCCCTGTCTTAGGGCTGCATAACAGGAGCTACAACGCACTAAACGCTCATCGTATCTGAACCATTAGGGTTAGAGCTGCTAGCCAATGCTGTCACATTTAGCCGTGTGGTATTTTCTGCTTTCTGTACTTTTATTTTTTTTAGCAGAAGCTTTTCTCTAAAGAAACATACAAGCAAGGTAGATAACGCATTACAAGCATAATACATCATAAGTTAAATATAAGTGCATCCACCAGTAGCAAGTAAAGGCATTTCAGGGACCAGCGGCCAATGACAGAGAGGAAGAGAAGATCAGCGGCAGGGTGAGGTTAACCTCACGCAACCTCACACTCTAACTGCTTTGTGAAATATTCCCATTCAGAGTAAGTCACCTCATCTGCCATGGTGTCCACACCAATCGCCGGCCCTTCAACACAAGGCCGACCTCCATCTGACCCATGGCTTTATCCCTGCTGGATGCATCACGCGCAAATACAAGTGAACAGATGAACATGGCTATTAACAGTACTGTAGAAACGGATGCGGGGCGGTGGGGAAACCTGCACAAATGCTAATATAAAGAAGCGAAGAGTAAAATGCGGGGCGGTGGGGAAACCTGCACAAATGCTAATATAAAGAATCGAAGAGTAAAATGCAGGGCGGTGGGGAAACCTGCACAAATGCTAATATAAAGAAGCGAAGAGTAAACTGCAGGGCGGTGGGGAAACCTGCACAAATGCTAATATAAAGAAGCGAAGAGTAAAATGCAGGGCGGTGGGGAAACCTGCACAAATGCTAATATAAAGAAGCGAAGAGTAAAATGCGGGGCGGTGGGGAAACCTGCACAAATGCTAATATAAAGAAGCGAAGAGTAAAGTGCGGGGCGGTGGGGAAACCTGCACAAATGCTAATATAAAGAAGCGAAGAGTAAAGTGCGGGGCGGTGGGGAAACCTGCACAAATGCTAATATAAAGAAGCGAAGAGTAAAGTGCGGGGCGGTGGGGAAACCTGCACAAATGCTAATATAAAGAAGCGAAGAGTAAAGTGCGGGGCGGTGGGGAAACCTGCACAAATGCTAATATAAAGAAGCGAAGAGTAAAGTGCGGGGCGGTGGGGAAACCTGCACAAATGCTAACATAAAAAGGCAAAGAGTAAAATGCATATGTTGGTTTCATATAATGTACTAGTGTGCAGCAACAAAAACAAACTAGCAACAGAGTTACTCAGTTTACTGCTTGTACTGCTGAAACTGTAATTGCACTTCTCAGTATTTACACACACACAGACACACACGTATGTGTATATATATATATATATATATATATATATATATATATATATATATATATATATATACACATACACACACACACACACACACACACACACACACACGGGGATGTTTGTATCGGATATAAACTCTCAAAGTGGTGCTATTCTTGGTGCCAAATGTTTTGGTTACAGCATCGCAGAAACTGCCAACCATCTTGATACATGCCACAATGTCTGAAGTTCCCAAAGAATGGTGTGATGAAGAAAAAATATATACGATCAATGACAGAAAACACCATTTTAACAAGAGGTCGGAGAAGATTGGCCAGACTCATTAAAGTGAACAGGCAGGCCTCAAATGCGAAATTTACAGTTCAGTACAACAGAGGAGGACAGAATGACGTCTCTGAAGGAAAAAGTCATGAACCTCTGTGGTTTTGGAGGGAAAAGTGAGTCCAGATCAGTATTATTTGGTGTCCCTAACAAACTGGCCATGGAACGTATATTTTAATAACACAATGACAGCACCGAAGGCACGTTCCAGGGAGGGTGGGGGAGCGCACCCGTCAGCCCCCATAATCCACCATGCAGTTACTGAAAAGTAAGCAGGAGCATTTACACAGAGAGTGTGGAAGAGAATGCAAAGTGCACTTCTGGGTAGGCCGACCAGATAATCCATATCAGGGAGGACACTTCAAGCTACTCCAGGTTTTACAAACTATTTTAAATCTGAGAGGCACCTGTTCTTCGCTAAATATCTCACTCCTTGTGCTTTGACTGCTTTGATTGAAAAACTCATCCAGCTGTTACACATTAATATTAGTGGCATATGCATGATTATAGGACACTGACCAATAAGCACACAGCAAGAACTCGGTGCTCAACTGAGATCCCGGGTCTTTTAATTGAAACGGTATTTTAAAAATCCTGTCCTAGTTCCCTACTTCTGGAGGAAAGTTTGTAGTCCAAGAGCAGATTTGTTGAATTTCCGAGGAACATTTGGGGAATTTTTTTACTGTCAGTGGATGTCCCGAACATTAATATTATCTCCTTTTTCTAAAAAGTGTCTCGTTTTTATAAGTCAGCGCATGGCTGGTTAAAAGCACATTCCTAGAACCAGATAATCTCTTAGCAAGTTTCCGTTGGCCAGTTATTTATATAAGGTAGTAAAGACACTCACCACTGAACAGCCGCTAGTAGAAGTGCTTTCATAATCCTTATAAGACCCACAACATTATCTACATCTGCCCTAAATATCTGCTACAGTATGCATTAGTACGTTAGTTACAACGTGTACGAGATTTGAAGTTGCGGTAAATTATAAATAATCTGTTGTCATCGTAATTCGTCCATGAAACACTGAAACATAAAGAGGTAATAGAATATTACCTAGACATACAAAGCAGGAGAAACAAACAAAACAGCGATCTATACAGAGCCCCCGGTGCAGTGACTCATGGACTCATTTGTCCTTCAGCTGTAACGCTTTTGTTGTCATTGATTTGTTGCTGGTTCCGCTGATTTTCTTTCCTGTGTTAAAAGCAGCTCTGATGATTTCGCGTATATTTCATGATCCAAACTAGGACCGTCGGAACCGTGGGTCTCGTAATCGCTTGTGGGAAATTATTATTACTATTGTTGTTGTTAATAATAATAAATAAATAATAATAATAATAATAATAATAAAATAATGATAATAAAATAATTTATAACAATTGGTCTTTAAAGAAGTTTTATATAGTAGAACCGTAGCGACTTGAAACTTAACTGAGCAAAAAGGAAATGTCCAAAGATGAGCTGACTTTCCCAACCTGCTGCTATTTAATGACGGCTGAGCAATAACTCGCTGAGCAGCTCGTAGACACAGCAGGTTACACGTGTCTGTTAAGACAGGACTTTAGCGGGGAGGTGATGTCTTAACGGTTTCATCATTGCACAAGGTGTGGTCGCCATGCATCTCGAATAACATAACTGTTCATATTGATTAGATTATAGGTTTACTGCCCAATTTAGTAACTAATATCGGCACAATGTGACGGAAGAGAGAAGAATCTAGTTAATCTAATAAAACGGGGAACAATTCCATCTTATATTAAGTAAATAATGTAATTAATGCTCCACGGACACCAGCGGCCGACCGTCTCCTAAATCATCACAGAGAGGACATGAAGCAGACGCTGGGCGTGACTGCGCCACCTGCGCATGTGACTGCGGCTCAGGCCGCCTGCAGCTGCTCTCCTCACGCCGATAAACTCCGCGGACGAATCCGAATCCACATCACAAGCGCTAAAGAAGTGTCAGAAACACCAACACCATCTCACGGGCTGTCAGACGGCAATAAAGAGAGGTTCTGCTGGTCCGGCGAGGAGCGGCATTTGGTCTTGACAGGGATGATTACAAAACCAGAGGTCACGAGTCATTCACAAGAACAGACACACGGCAGAAACAGGACGCAATGTCTAAGCAAAATTATTTTAACGGAGAATATTTCTACTGCATCAGTCCATGCATGATTGCCGGTTTAACACGGATGCCTAATTTCCCTTTCCAAGAAGACAGAACTTCAAAAACGTTTGTTACTGTTCGAATAGTTTCATCAGTGATACTGTGGTGTGAAAAAATAACAGATTTTCACTTGTATTTTCCATCAAGACTGTGTAGATATTTTAAAAAACAGCTTCACACAAGGATGTTATTACCTTTTAAACTGCATATAATCAGGCTCAAATGTAACCAATTCCCCTGAGGTTAAAGGTGGAAGAACCGAGGAGGGACGAAATAACTCAATATACAGCGAGCTCGGCTGCAGATTTTCAGATTAAATCCGTATTTCGGAAACAAATCGCCCTTCCTCTGCGGAAATGCGAGGCTGCCCTCTAGTGACTGTAGGAAGAATTTCACATAAAACTTTATTTTCAGCTGCAGCGCCAGATCATTACTAATGGCCAACGCCTCCCCTCACAAGTGTGATCGAGCAAGTATTATACAACCGTTAGCTGAAAGTTACTTTTACTTTTTTCTCAAAAAAATAAAGCAGAACCCACTTTAGTTCATTCAAGGAGGCCGCTATCTAAAGCGAGGAGGCCGCTATCTTTTTACACTTCATACCACACAGAAAATACTACTGTCTCTGTGTATCAGTTGCGATTAAAAATATATATTATCGTCGATTACCGATAATATCGTCAAATGTCAAAAGCCTACTATAAAGTATCGTTGATTTTAAAGTATATGTAATGTACGTTTAGATTTAATTGAAATGTCGTTTATGGGTCCTTCTTTCTGTGCCGCTCCTAATTGTTAAAAATGCGGATTTTACTTAACACCACTGGCTACGAGAACTTCCTTGTGGATATAATGCATGATTAGGAGGTACCAGCCTGATAGTGAAAAACCCATAACCGCAGTATGAAAAATGTGAATCTGGCACATTGTGAAGGCCATTTCAAGATAACACGCCTGACATACATTCTGTAACAAATCTTAATTTTATTTATGATTAGTTTACAGAGCATACATGTACCTGGCGCATAGCGGTGTTCGCAGGGCTGTCTGCAGCTGGTTATGCAGATGCAGCGCTTTTCACATACGGCTCCCAGAGTTTGCTTTAAACCGTGGTTACATTTTTAATCTTATTTTTTTTTGCATAGTTGCTGCCCCTTACAGGGTGAGGAGAATGACATCGATATCGTAAACAGAGTTAACAACGAGAAGGAAAACTTCAAAAGTCAAGACGATTAATACCCTGAGTACAACAGGGTTACCAGATTAGGCGATCTGTAACAAATGAAGAATCAGAAGCAATGGTTTGGAACTACAGGCTCCTATGCTCCAATAGCGATAGCGCTAAAAGAAAAAACACTTGAAGCCAGTGGACCACGCGCACTGGCGATCAGGTCCACAGAAACGTCAAAGACGCTGATCGTCATTACCTTCAGACACTTAACAGTCGATTCCATCAACAGCACGGTCCCAGAATTATCATTAGTGCAACATTTTATAAGAGCAGGAGGCTTCAGCGAGGCCGGAGTGCTCACTGCCAGATTGACGTCACTGACCACGATGAACCTTCACGTGAGTGTCACGCGCAAAGGGCCAGGGTTTCCAACTAAAGAGGAGCGATGGAAAGGCTTATGTACAACGTGATTTTAATCAAGTTTAAAACAAACAAAAAAAAAATCAGATGCAAAACATTTTTTGTTAAAGACAGATGGAGTCTTTTATACAGTTTCATCATTAATGTACCAAGTAACCCACAAGGTATTGATTGTAAGAGTAAAGAACAGAAAAAGAAACTGGTGTTTGCCCAGCTGAAGCTCAATAAATCGTTACTGAACATTTTCTTGAAATCCTGCCCCTAATATAATACACATAAACATCTAGAGAGCACTTCATTACCTTATTCAGTATAAAAATAATATATAGTAGCGAGATAGAGGAAACGTTTTCATGAGAATTGCAAACAATAAGTCAGTCTTCCCGTTTCCAGGGGCCTGGTCTGATCACTGTGCGCAGTATCTGTGCAGACCCGCTGGTCAATATTACGGCACAGCAAAGATGGCAAACAAGCGGAGGCAGCCCACCCGCCTGCCTGCGCAGGCCAGCAGATCTGCACAACTACTGCGCAGCTCTGATGCCCTGAAACCCAAGTGCCTTCTTGGGTGCCTGCCGTTCCCCGTCCCTAGTGTTTAAACACGATGCATCTGGATGCAAAGCTATTAGTGAACATAAGAAGTGTTAAGAGAAAAATAAAAGAAGCGACGGAGACTAGGAAAGTTATGCTGGGAAAGGTTAGACTGTGGCAGGATGCACGGTGATGTTGCTGTCAGAAAAGCGCCACCTATTGCTGGGGGAAGTACGGCTGTTGAGGCTGCGGTGGCTGCTGGGAGTACGGGTACGGCTGCTGGGTGGCTCCCGGGTATCCGGGCTGGGCTGACGGCTGGTACGTCATGTAGGGCATGTTGTACTGCCCGTAGCTGTATGGGTTGTAGGCCACGGGCATGGGGAAGTACCTGCGAGGGAAACAGCCGCGGTCACCAAGGTCCACAGCTCAGCTCCCGCAGGCAAACGCAGCAGCTGCACCATGGCGCTTACCCGGGGTAGCCCTGGTAGGTGGGGTAGGGAGGCCCCTGGGCTTGCGGGGCCTGGGGGGCCATGGCCGGGGCAGAGGCCGCAGGCAGAACAGGAACCGGAGCGGCCTGCAATGGCGCCGCAGCCGCTGAGGGAGGGGCACAGGCTGGCGGAGAAGAGAAGTTCGGGGGAGGGGGCCTTGCGGGGGGTGAGGGCTTGCTGGGCTGCTGCTGAGGTTGCTGTGGGGTAGACAGAGAGACATCAGTCAGAACGGGACCTGGAACCTGGAACCAGGAACCTGGCACTCGGCTGTTCCGCCCCCAGAACCGGGAGGCCAGTGAATGCAAACAATCGTGTTCAAAATATCAGAGAAACCTATACAACTACAGAAAGACACTGGTCTGCACACTGCCATGTACGCAGCCGCTGTCGTTGCACTTGTGGCCATCGTGTTGGCTTTAACCAGTCTGCCCATTCTCCGCTGACCTTTCTTGTTATTGTGGTGTTTTCAGCCAGAGAAATGTCAAAGACTGCTTGTGTTTTTTCTTTGTTCACACCGTTCTCTAAACACTACTCACCATAGGAGGGTGATTCGTTTGCTGGTGCCATGCGTTGTACTTCCAGCATCTCAGAATCACCCCATACTCAAAATCAGGTGTCTGTGCTGCCAACACCCAGTGAGCCACCAAGCCTATCAGGTGGCGGAACACACTGGGGCACAGCCACCTGATTGGCTGTTTGGAGGAGCAGCTGGTCACTGAGAACAGGCAGCTTATCACACTCACTGGGCAGACGGCTGATATACTTACGAACACGGTCCTGGGGGCCGGTGTAGGGCCCCCAGCACTGGCAGGGGGGGTGGCCCCAGGGCCCGCCTGGTAGGAGGGCACGGTGAAAGAGGGGGCACTGGGTTCCCGTGCGATGCTCTGCTGCAGTTCCCTGCAAAGCGAGCAGAGGGAATCCTCAGCCAGTGTCCGGGGGGAGGGTGGTGGTGTCACAAACATACAGCCAAGAGAAATCAGGATACCACACTGGGGGGGGGGGGGGTGACCCCCACACTCTTACTTGAGCAGCTCGTCTCTCTCGGTTTTGCGGGCGAAGACGATGTCGCTGCATTTGTTTTGGAAGCGCAGGAGAATTTCAGTCAAGTCGTTGTAAAACTGTTGGGGGACGAGACAGCTCATCAGAAGGGTTAGGGTTAGGTTAGGTTTAGGTTAGGTTAGGGTTAGGCCGAATCACTACACAGAACCTTCCAAAAAGTAAATCAAGCGGAAAAACAATATCCTGCTATAAGTCACTGACAGAAGCTCAATCACTCAGGAATCAGAAAGAATAAGTCCCACAGCAGAAATTGTGGCTGCACTCAGGGCAAACAGACCCATAACCCAGACTGACTGCGAGTCCCTCCTGCCTGACACTCACCTTTGTTCCCTCCCGCAGGTTGCCGGAGATCTCCACGTAGCTGTCATGTGCAGCGGCCAGCTTCTTCAGGACCTCCTCCCGCTGGTTGGCCTCCATGTTGGACTGCTTCAAGGCGGAGAATTCCTGGTGGGACGTCTGGGGGGGGGGGGGGGGTGGAGGAGGAGGTACATTGGTGTAAATGCGCACGAGCAGAACAACTCGGCGAAATGCACCGGTGCCAACCAACGCAAACAGGCAGGACACAAGACAGCAACAGTGCCGTTATGGCCACCTCACCAGTACGGTTATCTAAAGCTACAAGCGGGCGATGCCAAGCAACTGTACAGTACGTTTCATGCACAGAGGGCATTCGAAATGCTTTACAGGGACAGAAGACACAGGTACATTTAAAAATCTATTTGAGTAAGACTATCTAATTAGCTATTCACACAAACAATAAACTGCATAAAACAAAATAAGTAATAAAGCAAATTTAAAAATGATTTAACCAGAGTAGAGTTTTTAGCTGGACTTAAAAATGGCTGCCGTTGGTCCCCGTGGGCTCTCTTCCAGTACAGTGGCTAAATGCTGACTGATTTTGTCTGAATTTATTTCTAAGCACGATTAGGAGGCCTGTCACTAGCAATCTAAGAGCTGGCAGGCCTGTTGGGTGTGCGTTTTGGGCCTGAGCCATTATGTGATTTATCAACAAAGGATTAAAGTGGACGGCGATGCAAGGAGCTGAGAATGCGACTGAGGTGCTCATTTTTCTCGGTCCACGCAAGTCTGCTAGTAGCAGCACCGAGAATAAGCTCCAGTCGTCTACTGGTCTGTTTAGCTGGCCAGTAACGAGACCACTGCAGAGCAGCTGGGGGATGAAGGCTTGGATCAGCAAATCCAGATCCAGTCGGGATAAGACACCAACGAACTGGGTGATGTACCTGATTTATGACGGACTGGTTAACAACAGCCCTGTAACTGTCCAGTTTACAAATCACCCAGCTTACTCTGAGGCACCTAACTGCGCAATAGTTACAACTGACATAAGTTCACAGTTTGCACATCTGTTTCTAAGCAGTTAAAACCATCATTTTAAAAAGTTGGTGGGGGAGGGTCAAGACCCCAGGTGCCAAGTGTGAACACATAGCATTGGCACTTCCAAAATGTTGCAGGTGATGGGGTTAAATTCTGACTTGTGATTTCTATGCAGTGGTGAGGGCAGCTTATTACCACATCATATTAATGAAGAAAGATGCAAGTTTGTCACACTGGCTGACAATTTGGTGCGACAGGCATTGCGGGGCGGGGGGGAATATGATGCTGTGCTTTAGATCCTTTACAGCCTCCTAAAGTTTAACCCTCTATTATCCAGAAGCACGGCTGCTAAACTCCAAGAGGCTACAGGGACGCAGCTACGTCGCATGTTGCATGTGCTGGTCCTGGTGATGTTCCTGCAAGGACAGGCATTAACTCAGACCTGCACGTTACTCAGCAGCTCCTCCTGGGTCCGCAGATTCTGCTGCACCGTCTGTCTGTAGCTGCCGTACATGTTGTTGAGCTCTGAGACTGACAGGGCCTCCTCGTCGATGGCTCCGTCCTGGGCCAGAGCGGTGAGGAACTTGCTGGTCATATCGAACTGCACAGACTTGATGTCACTCTCCAGTTGCTCTCGCTCCTTCTTCAGCTGTTCCAGCTGAGCCAGCTGGCTGCGCAGGACATTCACCACCTGCACAGGGGAGATGTGTGGCTGTAATTAGTTCAGGAACTTGGCGATTTTACCGTTGGAGGCGGGAAGGCTGACGGCAGGACGGCGGAGTGTCAGCAGTGTGGCATGGCTCGAATGCGAGCCATGAGGCAGGAGCACCGGGCCGAGACTAGGTCACGCACTCACCTCACTGCCCTGCAGAGTCATGGCCGGGTTGGCGGACGGGATGGCGGCGCTGAGCTCGGGCTCCGGCTTACACAGCAGGGCGATCATCTCGCAGTGAGCGTTGTAGCGCTCACGCACCACCTGGTCTGCTTGCACTGCCTTGTCCAGTACATTGCGATAGTTTGTCCCCTCTGGAACCGGGGGGGTGTGGGGGGGGCAAAAGGAACAGCATTACAGGGGCGCTCCCGCACTGGGCCACCTCACGCAGGGCGCTCCAGCACTGGGTGGCTCTTTGGAAACAGGCGTGGCCACGGAATTCGCATGAAATCAATGATGATGAATCAACAGGGAACTAGAGACCTCTTCCACATGCCTACCGGTGGCTTACGGAAAACATTCACCTGCTCTCAGGGGCTTGTATAGCTCCCCAGAAGCTGTTCTGCTCCAGCGCTGACTGAACTTGGTCCTCAGGTCACTGTCTGTGGACTCCTCGTCATCTAGCATTTTCAGAGACTGAGGGGAGGAGAGAACATTGGTCACATTTTCTGTGGCTCAGGATGGCAGCCTGGGTGGCTGGGCTCAGGTGTGGCTGGGGGGCACTAACTTCGTCGAGGATCTCCCGGTTCCTCTGCAGCAGGTCAGGTAGATCCTTGATGAGCTGCTCAATGGTCTGCAGACCCCCCTGCTGGATGATGGAGCGGGACTTCTCCAGGATCGACTGGGGCACTGAATCCCCAGAGAGGTCCTCAAGGGCAGCAGGGAGGTTCAGTGAAGCCAGCACCCTGACAGGAATGTTACACGCATGTTTCTCTGTAACTGAACAGCTCCTGAAACAAGCACCCAAACCCTGATGGCGCAGTCTGACCGGCCACTACAGTACAGCCGCTCACCCGTTGCAGAGGTTCGTGGCCTCCCTCATGGTGCCGATGAGCTGGTTCATATTGTCGGCCTTCCGTTGATTGTAAGCACTCAAGGACTGCTGCACGATCATGGGAACCATCTTCTCAAAGAGATCTGTAATAAGCAAAACAAAATCAGGATGATGGGACCGACTTCACAGGTAATAAATGCCAATATAATGACCTGATTCCGGTTCTTCCACACGTAGTCACACTCCTAACCTACCAGCCAGCACTTTGCTGGTCTTACCAGTGAACTTCTGGCTGATGGGCGCCTGGATGGCAGTGGGCTTCACCAGGGCAGCCTTGCCAATCTGCTCCAGGTCCTTCTGCTCTGGCACACGGTCATGGTAGATGAAGTCATTGTCTTTCTTCCCGGCTGTCAAAGCACGTGCAATCTTGTTGGAAAGGTCCTTCACGTTAACGTACTCGTCGTAGCGTGTTGCGACGGTCTTCACGAGCTCCGATGCATGCTGAACAAACAAGACGTGACAGCAAACGTAAGCGACACAAGGGGCAGACACACAATGCGGCTTCTCTCGCCGTGGCAAAGTGCATCTGACGTGACCGTCACCTGAAGCCTGCCAATCTCCTCCCCAAACTTCTTCTGCTGCTTGGCCAGAATGGACTGGTGGTACTCGGCGTTGGCCTGCATGATGCAGTGCTTGGCAGCCAGCACCGGCAGCACCTCCTGGAAATAAAAATACTGACCAGGGGAGAGTCCAAGCACAAACAAGCACAAAGACACCACATGGGATGCAGGTGGAGAATACAAGAGAGAGAACAAAACACAGGAAATGAGAATTAAACATTAATGCTTCTGGCTGATCAAATCAGTGAAAAAAGAAAGAAGAAAACTGAACAGGAAGAAAAACATTGGCTGGAATGACTGACACGGACAGATGAGCTCCTCATGGTCTGCTCCTCACAACAAATTTATGAAAGAAGACTGGCTTTCTGTCAGTTGTATATCTACGATATAAACCAGTCATCTTACAGGGTGCTCAGGAAGAGGGCATGGGGTTAGGGCAGCGTGAAAAGATGCAGCATATAGTGTACGAGGTGGGCCTATACATCCATACGGCATATAGTGTATGAGGCGGTACAGCATACGGTGTATGAGGTGGCCCTATACTTCCATACGGCACAGAGTGTGCAAGGCGGTATAGCCTGAAGTGTACGAGGTTGCCCTATACGTCCATACGGCATATAGCGTACGAGGCGGTACAGCATATAGTGTATGAGGTGGCCCCATACATCCATACAGCATATAGTGTACGAGGTTGCCCTATACGTCCTCATGGCATATAGCGTACGAGGTGGCACTGCATATAGTGTATGTGGTGAGCCTATACATCCATATGGCCTATAGTGTGCATGACGGTACAGCATATAGTGTACGAGGTGGGCCTATACGTCCATACGGCATATAGTGTACGAGGTGGGCCTATACGTCCATACGGCATATAGTGTACGAGGTGGCCCTACACATCCGTATGGCATATGGCGTACAATCTATAACATGCCCCTAGTGTACGAGGTGACCTTGTCTGTACCATCAATTAGTCATTTTGTTCAATTTTACGCTCTGAAATGTCTTCAGTACGTTATATAGTGAGTAAATCAGTTAATTTACACTGGTTTGCCATTCTGATCACAGAGGGTGGAAAAAAGCATCATTCAAGCCAATGTTATCTGATCAACAGTTCCTGTTTATTTGTTAACAGGTTAAATCAATGAATGTTCACTTCAGACAGGTCAAAGATCAGATGTATCTCTTGTATTTTCCTGTTAAGAATTAATTGTTAAATTAATCCTGTATTTCCTGAAGGGCCCACAACAGATACAATCATTTGCAAGTGAAATACTTTTTATTTATGCACAGAGTGAGCACAGCCTGTGTAAACCCTCCCCTTAAAGATCACATGTGTACATGTGCTGAGGGCTGGGGACCTTGGTCACTCATCCAAACAAGTTCCAGTACTTGGACAACAGTAAAATAACACATGGTTAGAGTCTGGCCATTCCAGAACATGGACCGTCTGTGGGTCACCGAGGACCAGACAGGGCAACACTATTTCAGGCCTTTGATTCTCACTCCTATGCAGAGCAGCGGCAGCTCAGGAAGCCAGTACTCGGCACTCAGCAGCCTCTAGGTGGGCCACCGACAAAAATCGAAGGACAGTGAACGTGGAAGCATCCCTGGTGTGTGCTGACAGGGTTCGAGAGACACAGAGTGAGACGCACATGACAAGTGGGTCACAAGACCAAAGAGCAGACGAGCACAGATGGGAAAGAGTTCCATTTTCAAGAAGTCAAACAGACGAGACTGCAAGCGCCCAGCTGATACTGAGGGACACCACTGTAACAGGCCGATGTGGCAGGAGCAGGCGGTGTCACACTGCAGCACAAACACTGGCCGTGTTTCCATGGTTACTGGGATCCTGAAATCTCTCTACTTCTCAAGGTTTAAAAAAAAAAAAAAAAACTAAATAAAATACAGATAATATGCGAAGAACTTGGAAAAAATGTGTTCGCCTGCAGCTCTGCTGATTGCCTTTTGTGTATCGGTATTGAATTTAAATTCACAACGACGTAGCTGCTATAACTGTTAGACTCCGTGTTTTACTGATGAAAAGTACAGTGCTACACAGCACAGAATTAGTGCTACCCGTCTGTCTTCTTAATCCTGATCAGGACTGGGGGTCCTGCACCCTGTGATGTCTGTGGGCTCTCTGTGGCAGAAGGGCGGGGGGGGGGGGTCTGGACCTACCTTGGGCAGGTTCTCTTTGTACTGACACTGCTTGAAGGCGTCGCTGTAGAAGTCTGCGGCCTGATTGGCCAACTTTGCGATTATAGCATCTTTCATTTTGTCTGCAAACCAGACAAACAGAAAACAATCTGTGTTTTGCCCCACAATATTAATAGCAGTCACTGCCTTCAGCTTTCAGCAATGACTTTTTAACTATAAACTTCAAATTCCATAATAAACTATATTTCATGTTGCATCCTAGCTTCTGTGAACTTTAAAATAACTTCTCAAATGAAAGAATACAATGGGCTCTAAAAAATTTATGGGGATAAATGAAAACAGTAAATCCATAAAAAGGTGTTGGTACAATGGATTTGCATTGTGTAATTATGTAATTCATGATATTTACACGATTACAACATAGCACAAGTTCCATTTACGTTGCTCTGGCTCCCTCTAGTGGGAATCAGTGCATAGTGTAGCACTAAAATCCATAGATGAATGAAGTTGCATGTCAATTACCGCAACATATTCTCACAGTACTGGGTCAAGCAAACTCATTTGGTCCTGGGCAGCTTTTAATAAGCTATCCCTTAATCAGCATGCACTCGGCTGCCCCTGCACTGAGACAGAGGTGCGATTAGGCGGCAGCAGGCGATCGCAGACTTAGGAGCGGCATGCGGCGCTGACACCGCCCCCACCCAGCACCAGGCCACTGGCCTTACCTGAAGTAGCCTTGATAAAGAAGACCTCCTGGGCCTGGGCCAGCATAATCTGGCTAAGGGTGCCGACGGTGTCCGGGGCGATGTCCATGGTGGGCTCCCGGTTCAGCGCTGACAGCACCGTGTCTTTGATGTGGCTGAAAGCCCCGCTGGCCAGCTGGGGGGGGGATGTAATAGTTCAGAACATATATTCATCATCCAAATAGCTTACAAACATTTCAGCAGCTGGACACCCGGCAGACCTGACAGACAGACTGCAATGTCTCTCCTGGGACTCCTGCCCAGCAACACTGCAATAGCTGCCGCATGGGCTTCTCAGCGTTTGACTGACATCTTCAGATGCCCAGGAATAGTATAAGAAAAGGCACGGCATTCTGGGAGATGTGCGGCCCAGGCTGAGCGCCGGTGGTACCGCGGACGCTGCGGGGAGCTGCTCAGCCTACCACTGCAGTGAAACGTCACAGGGACCAGGCTCACAACGGGGGAGACATTAACGCGCACATCGCTGCAGCTTTCAGGAAGGTGGATGCCACACTAAAGTGCCCGGGTGCCTGATGGACAGCCGAGCCGCATCGGGAACGGAGGCGAACAGGACAGACCAACGCGACAGGACATGACTGAGAGGACGGGTAACTGACCTGATACAACTTAGCAGCAGCCTTCAAGCTTTCGTCGTTCTCCAGGTTCTGCTCGGAGGCGATCTGGCTGGCCAGCGCCGCCACGTTGAACAGCACACATGTCTTCTCATAACCCAGGCTGGCCAGGGCTGTGGGCATCGAGCACACATGGGTACACAGACAGGGACACGAGCAGCCGAACCCACCTGAGACACTATGAGCAAGATGGCAAGTTTAAGTAGAGTTTCGCCCACTGTGGAATTGGCCCATTGACAGTGACATGCCATTTTGCCCAGCTCTGCGTTGCCATGGCAATGGGCTCTGTGAGAATGTCAGCTAACATAATGTAAGCAGAGAGGCTCACTGCCCGGTCACACTGCATCAGCTACGGCTCCCAGGGCACAGAGGGACAGCCGGGGCACCCGCTCCCTTGGTGGCCCCGACAGAAGCAGGGAATCGCCCTTTGGGAAGGAGCGTGATCTGGAGCACAGGGTATTGGCACCCCTGGCTGGGCGGCTGGACCGTGACAGTGAGCGTGGAGGCAGAGCTCCCTGACAGGGCAGCTGGCTACTGCAGTGGAGAGCCACGCTGCATGCAGGCTGGGGCTTGCAGGACATGCATCTTTAAATATGTGCTTAGCAGGGTCGCCTGACACCTGCAGGGCGCACGCTTCAGATTCCACTTCCACTGTGTGTATGCACATCTACGTGCAGTTTTCATGTTCTCCTCATGTCGTGTGGGTTCCACATGCATCTACACAGCGCCTCACCCCCGTGAGGTTATGGGAATGCTCATATCTGTGGATGGATGCATGCAGAAAAGACTTACCAAGCTTGACCGAACCAACAAAGAGCGATCCTTTGTCAAAGGCATCTTTCCAGGTGAATGTTAAACAGAGCTGAAAATAGGGATTGTGTTAGCAATGAATCTGACAGCATCCTGCAGAGTACATTTAATAATATCCTGAATGCACAGCGGCATGAGGGCCAACAGTTTCACTAGCTTAAGCGACATATGATCTACAACACTATACATAATGCAGTCTGTTGGAACCATATAGAGATTGTCATCCGCTACAAGTCAAACTGACAAAGAAGCAAGCGATACTTAAGTAAATGAAAAAAAGATACCTGGTTTTCCGAAAAGGGAAATTTGGGTTCAATAGCACTGAGCTGATCATAGTACCTGAAAAACAACCACAAATCATCAAAAAATCTTTCATGTTTCCAAGGGTCAAACTAAATATAATTAATTTGTTTTAAGCAAACAGAATATCCTCGTCCATAAAAAACAGTCACATTATCAGCTATTTTTTTTCATGTCATTCGTGTGTGTGGCCCCTTATAAGGCATATGACAGTAGCTTCTGGTTTCCAGGACTTTTTTATTGCAGTCCTGTTCTGTCTATGGGGTTTAGAATCACAGAACTCTGCAGCCCTAAAAGACTGGAGTCAGGAGTCAAATAACGTAACAGCAACACTAACAACGTATGTAAAAGACTGAGAAACACCATATGTGACAGATGACATGAAGATCAACAAGGATTTTATCATCATTAAAATAAAAACACGACACTGGCCAGGAGATATGCGGGTAACTTTTAATTAAACCTAAGACAATATTGAAGTATAAGAAATAACATGAAAGCAAGGATTTTAGAAGGAGGCGATTCTGAAAGCAATTGCCATTTACACACAGGCAGTGATCAGGGCAGCCACAGCCTCAGAAAGCCCAGAGAAAAGGGATCCATTCCTGCATCTCATCAGAAAACTGACCTCACTGCATTACTGGTCCAAAAAAAAAAAAAAAAAACTCAAGACATTTACATGTTTATTTATTTGGCGAATGCTTTTGCTAAAAGTGACCAACAAGTGAGGCAGATCACAAGTAATACCAAGCAGAGTAACACCAAGCACAATGAATGCTGTTTATCACTGCACAGACCATTAAAGAAAAGGCAAACATATATATATACACATATACAGCTGATCCTAAAAAAAGCACGGTGCCTAAAAGCTTCTTCATGAGCAGCACTGCGTGGGCAAACAGCCCCCAGAGCTGAAGATGGTGACTGCGGTGTGGGGGAGAAATGCTGCTTGGATCTCCCGTCACGTCCTGCGGCTGGCACAGCGACACAGGGCCTCAAAGGGCCTGCTGTGCAAGAACACTCTGCGTATCCGCAGTCAGCACGGAGCAGCTGGGGTCAAAGGCTAAATGCTTAAGCAATTCTTACCAACCAGGAAGAATCTCTCTCTCTCCACATAAACGGTTCATCTGAGGTCTGCCTGCCTGCCTGGGTTTCCTTAAGGCCGTGTTAAATATTCTGACCGCCAGGGACTTACGGAAGAGGCTCTCAGAAGCCCCATCTATTATACATGAGACAACGCTCAGGATGTTTTAAACTGTTATTCACGCAGCTTTTAGCATCGGCAGCTGGCATCTCTGTGAATGCGAAGAAGCATCACATAACCCCCAGTACACACTGCTGCCAGGCGGCGGTTGATACAGTGCCTACGTGTAAAACCAGGATTATCACGATGTATCAGGATATTACGATGCAGAACCTTGTGCACACGATGCCCATAGAGAATGCCAGTTTTCTGGGGTCACCGTGTGCAGGAATGTCTGTGTGCCCTTCACAAGCGGGAGGTCTCCTGGCGCTTTGTCCCAGTGACGATGTGAGCCGCAGCCTGAGGAGTGCTGACAAAGCCCGCGGCTGATCGGCGGCGCTCAGGGACAGACAGCAGCTGGGGCTCATACCCGTCAGGCTGCTCAGTGCCTCTCGCCCAGACTCTCCTAGGAGACGCACGCGGGGGACCCACACAACTTATTCAAGCTATGCGACTGTGTTCCACTTACATTCTCCATTAAAAGGAAACTCTGATACAACAGCACAAAACATGAGGGCAGCAAAAAATAATACTTATCTAACTGTTTATCTAATACAAAAGCATGGCAGTAAATAATCCATCCATCCATTCTGTAGTCCACTTATGAACTGACAAATATTTTCAATCTAAACCACTTTAATCATAGCAATATGGACAGCAGCTAGACTCATTACAGAAACATTACATCTTTTGATTAGCTTTGTCCTTCTAAATACACATGAGAAATTTCAAACAAGGTCCCCACAAAACTCCAACAAATCACCAATGTCGGCTGTGGTTTTGTTAAACAAATTCTGACAGCTTTCTTCCCCATGCAAACACGATCCCGCTGCCCTTTCAGTTGGCTCTCAGCCTTGCTTGTCCATTTTCCCACACAAAGTCAACTCTGCGATCGTCCTTCATACACATTTCCGCGTCTTTCCAGTATCTCCTGCTTCTCTGGCATTCTTAATGTCGGCTTAAAGCCCATGTCACGATCCTGCATGTCCACAGCACCACGACTGAAAGACCGGCTGGTGAGACAACCATTCAAGGGCCTTTCTGAGGGACTATAGTTACCACAACAAAAGAAGCGTTCTTAACGTGTCAGTGCTTCGGTGAGGGCTGCACTCTCCGCAGAACTGTCGTGTGGAATAAGTAAAGTCCACCTTATCTGATACAAGGGTAAATGGGCAAAACCTTTTGTGTGTACCCAGTAGTTTACCTGCAGAAGTGCCCCCCCGCATACAGTGTTACTTAGTATGATTTTTTTATATAAAGTGTATTCATTTTTATAATGGACTGATCAAGAATTCTATTTCCCTAAACATTAACATAATACTGTCAGAAACGCATGTATCAAGTACAACTTAAGTTCTCCTTGAGCTGCGGGAAGGTCACTCCATCATGAACTTGGTGTTTACTTCCTTAATATTTACGGTACTCAGCCTGCTCTGCACCCCCCAATCAGAAAGGGAAACACAATGACATACCAGCACCTGACTTGGGGAAAACAGGACCAGACCAGCTGCTCGCTACCTTTACTACTACCCCCCTCCCCTTAGGTTAAAAGAGGCCCGAGGCTGGTCTTCAGTCAAAAGGTAAGTAATCAAATGGCTGCGGAGAAAACTCCCACACAACTGTTGCAGGCTTATTGCCAAGAAAGGTGCTTAGCTAAAACTGAATTGGTTACACAGCTGAACATTCTTAAGTGTCAGTGTATTCGACTGAAAGGGTAGAAAGCGGCTTACGATAAATGCCACTGGTGGCTGGATAAATAATTAATAGCGATATACAATGAAATGCTTGTGCACAGAGTCCTTCCCTCGCCGCTGACGGGAAAATGCTGTGTCACGGTGCTCACAGGGGTCCCGGCTTTAGCTCATTTTACACACAAGATACCTTCATAAAGCCGTGAAGCGGCTCCCTGCCCGACCCGCCCTACCAAAGAGGTACCCGCGGGCTGCCTCGCTGCCATCCTGCCGTGCTCCGCCAAGCTGCTTTTTCACATTCATCTTCAGCTCACGCTTTTTACTGCCTCGTTGAACACAGCTATGTATCAACAACGATTTACATGCTAAAAATTAGTAAACGCAAACCCATTTTGTGACACATTTAACGAAGATCATTCAACGTAAAAACCTCGCGTGTATGAGAAACGGACTCAACTAACAAACTGACGGGCTTCATACTTGTCTAGTTTGCGAAAGCGTACAACTAATCGGCGTGATCTTTAAAACACATCACAGAAAATCAGTAATCATAATATTTTTCGTGCAGACTAGCTTGACTGTACGTAAGAGACTGAAACTTGGGGTTAGATGGCGCCTCACCTCATCAGGATCTCCAGCGAGCTTTCGTGCTTATCTAGCGGCCTGTTCAGGGCATTCTTACGCAGCTTATTTAGCTCTTCCACGGCACGGAGATACTCCGCCTGATCTTCGCCCGCCGGGTAGGTAGCCGTGATAAACTTTGACAAGGGTTTCACCAAGTCCACATCAGACGACTTTTTTAACGGTACAGAGATAAATGTCGCCATTTCGGCCCGCGAGACTGCACACAAACAACTGAAGAGGGAAGTAATCGGCCGAATAACAACAGGAGTCACTTCCTGGGTACGACTGACGGGGGTCACGTGGCAGTGACGCACGAGAAAGCGGAAACATGAACGGCGCGCGATGACAGTTTACGCATGTGCACGGCGCCCGATTATTTCCATCCCAGTTCCAGTAAACCACGCCCCCAGTTTATGACGTAGATTTTATGGCCAATCGTTTTCCTTAGATAACATTTCCATTCCCTGCGATGGGCTGGCCCCCCATCCTGGGTTGTTCCCTGCCTCGTGCCCATTGCTTCTGGGATAGGCTCCGGACCCCCCGCGACCCAGTAGGATAAGCGGTTTGGAAAATGGATGGATGGATGGATGGACATTTCCATTCCCGTAGTCGCCGTATAAAGCTGAGAATGCTTAGCAGCTCACTAAAGTTTAATAATAATAATAATAATAATAATAATAATGTTTTATTTATATAGCGCCTTTCATACACTCAAGGACACTTTACAAAAAATTTAACAAGGTAGGCAAGTTACATACAAGACGAATAATTTATTTATTGAATAAATGTGTTTTTAACAGAAGCTTAAAACGGATAACAGATTTTTCCTCACGGAGACTGAGGAAGACCGTTCCGAAGTTTAGGAGCTGTTACACTAAATGTTCTGCCACCTATAGTTGATACTCACTGTACCTAAGCACAGGTTAAGTCTGCATCGGATGATCTTAATGCACGAGGGGCTAAACCATGAAGGGCTTTGAAGGTGATGAGGATAATTTCATATTTGATTCTTGAAGAGACTGGCATTATGAGAGTTTAAATAATCATTTAGAAGAGCAGCAACAACTTTCTCCAGGATTAAAACCGTGGAAGGTTCAGAATGTGTAATGGCCCGAAAAACAATTCACTTAGTTTAAATTGTAGGACAGTTGGCTTAGCAGATGGTTTTTATTCTAAGTATTTAAAACTATCCATGCACTGAAGCTGGGGTCGTTGTGTTCTTCCATGCTATAATTAAGCACCATCTAATTGGATAATGTATAGGTTGTGCAATTGTTGAAAATGCATGAGGGCACATAGACGGGGATTAAAAAATCGGACCTGGACTTTTGGGTCATCCGTGATAAATTTTCAGCCCACAAATCCATCAGTCCACTGGGAAAATGCCTGGTATGCCCGGTGGCCAGCACAGCCCTGCCTGTTACACATTCTAGGCAATAAAAGTGTGACTTGACGAGTTAGGACACTGCTGTGTCTAGGTCACCGTTTCAAATCCCAGGGTTGCTAGAGTGATTTCAGCATCGGGCCCCAGAGCAAAGCCCCTAACCCCCAAATACACCAGGGACTGTCTGACCCTGCTCTCTCAATTATGCATCAGGATATCAGGAATGGTGTGTATATTTAAGGCAAGACGAATAACTCCATGGCCACTACAATGGCATAACAACTCAACACAAGTGTAGGAGCTTTATCGTGACTCACCAACAAGTAATCAAAACGGTGAGAGTCTGAAAAAGAGGACTTAGGATTACTTTGCACATGTAAAGTACTGCTGGATGGTACATGTGCACAAAACCCAGCTGAGGGGCGGGGCTCTGCTGGATGGGCGGGGCATCAGGCACATTCACCTGTACTGCAGCAGGTCGTCTGCTCCCCCCACCCAAACAAGCATCACACAGTCTTTCCACTGGCATTTTTCTGCACTTTTTTTTTTATTCCACCTTCTGTCACATGGTTTACATTTTCATTCCTGTAAAATTTCAGTGCTGCATTGGTAATGTTCACGTGGGGAGGAGGAAGCTGCCTTCTCGCTTCCCCTCGTGCTTTTAAATTAGAACAGCAACAGTAGGTGCATGCCACACAGAGATGCTCAGTACAGGTCCTGGAGGGCACCAAGTACAGAGGTGTCCACCAGGCAAAGTCCGCAGCCTTCATGTCTGACTGCCATGAAAAGTACACCAAATTTTTTTCCTTCTTTTAAAAAAAAAAAAAAAAAAAAAAAACCAAAGGGCTTCCAAGACGGGGGGAGGGGGGGGTGATTTTATTAAAAAAATAAACAAAAGAAACATGCACTCTAAAATGAACTACAGTACAGATGAATACAAAAAAATGGCAAAATGAAAAATGCCCCAGACAGCGACAGCCAAGAGGCACATATGGACCAGTTCCACACCGGCATGGCACAAGCTCTCGCACTGCAGACAGGATGCGCCAAATCATCAGAGGGCACATTCCAGAGGTGAGGTCACACGCCATCATCACAGTCAGGCACAGCGAGCACAGAGAAATTAAGTATTTTCAGTGGGGGGGGGGGGAGGGCACTCCCCACCGTTTTAAGCAAATGCAAAAGGTTTGGTCCACTTCACTGTCTTTGAGGATTACCCTCACTTCCTGCTTAGCGAAACTCTTGACGCAGAATAATTTATGGTAATGGACATGCAGGATGCACATGAAGGAGCCTGAGCCATCAGGAGGTAGACTCCAAATGACTCTGCAGGCCTGCCCTCCAGAATGCAGGGTGGGGGCGCGACTCTCACCTGAGTACATCTACCCACGTGCAAGCAGGTGGACCAAAGCCAACATGGTACCAAAATGGGTCACCCAGGGCGAAATGACGTTAAAACCCATCTAAAAGGCAGGAATCTGCAGCCAGAATAACCAGCTTAGGCTGTGGAGGGGGGCGTCAAACAGCTTCCAGCAGCTTTTTACATACGGATGATTATGTTCTGTTCTTCTGAGGGGCGCTGGGCGGATTTAGCTCCCCTCGCTGGCCGCCATGCGCAAGCGCAGGCATACAGTCCCACCTCCTCTGTGAGCCACTCCACAGCTCACTCGGCAGGAATTCATGGCAGGAGAAAGCGAGCGGGAGTACGGCTTCTCCGCCACCGTAACTACAGGCTCCTGCGCTGCAATCACTTCGGCTTGCAAAACCTCAAGCAATGCCGGGCCAAACACCAGAGAGGCTTAAGAACCCCAACCCCCAGCCCAAGAGGGGAGAGAGGGCAAGATAGGTGGTGGAGGAAGATGGGGGAGGGGACAAAACGCACAGACACACACACACACAGACACACACAATGCCCAAGAGCCATTCCTAGCTACGCTCCTTAAATCATGATTTCAATATGAAACAGTGTTACCCTGAAGTCAGATTCTAACATTTAACTGGCTCTAGGCTCTCCACTCGTCCTTCTTCCTGATATCAAACCAGACGCCACAAAAGAGAAAATCTTGGCAAAGGATCCTTCTGACGTCGCTTCTTGCCATTTTACTTCAAAATAATGTGGTATCCCTCTCCAGTCTCATCTGCAAGAAAGAGGTGAATTCCCAGTCAGGCAGGTACACGCAGGACCAGGGTGCCAATACGACCCAGTCAGGTCAGGCTTGGCATCCATTACTCACACAGGACAGTTACGGCTCAATTTCCACGTTTCGGTTATGCAAACAAGCAATTACATCATGTTCTGACTCGCTGTCATGAACAGGGCTGTCATAAGGATGCTAATTTTAAAGGGGAGATGTTAAGAACAGACAGGAACTATTAAGATTTATGCGAGACACGGTGACCGTACCTTTCAATGTGCTAATCACAAAGCAACTCTCATCTGGAAGATTGTAAACCATCTGTGAAAAGCAGCAAGGAGTCAATGTCAGTCAGAAAGATATTATGTGCATTTTTAAAAAGAGGGAAAAAAAAAATTCAGGAATGAATGCGGAAGAAGGAGATTGCGTGGCCACACGGGGGCGCGGTGGGGGCACTGACCTGGTCACTGAGCAGGATGTGTATGCCTGTGGGCCCCTGGCGGAACACCTGCTTGACCTGGGTGAGCGAGAGGCCGAAGATGGCGGCGATCTTGCGGGTAAGCTCGCAGGCCGTCATCTCCTCCAAGTACAGGGCATGATACACTGCCGGTGTGCCAGAGCGCTCGTCAGCAGTGCTGCCAGTAAGCCTCAGACGTACTGCAGGGGCCCCACGCTTACCGTATATGGCACAGCCAGAGTGCTTCCTCTGGTGGCCCTCAGCAGCGCCCTCTGGTGGTGGGGTGTCAGCCTGCTGGACCTCCTGGCTCACATACACAGTCAGGCGGGGTCTCACTGACCTGGGGGCACATAGTGGGTATTTCACATCCATGTGCTACACAAACTGGATTCATTCTAATGCGAACGGCTTGGAGCTGCATGTAAGTGCACATGGACAAACTGAGCTCATTGAGACACAGTCACAGAGATAAATGGCTCATTCCCACCGCCACCCACCCCTGACCAAACGCTGCCACATTTACCTTGATTTAAGTGCATTAAACAGTCGGATACCATCTGCTGCTCCGCATATCTGGACTAGGTCCTCACGGGTCAGCTTCAGTAAATCAGAACCTGTTTTGGGAAAAGCGGCACGGGGGAAGGCCAATCAGCAACCAGGATGGACGACGGCACTCGTGTCACATGACCCGGCACCAGGAGGCTGACTGTGTTGGCAATGTGATGTACTGGTGAAGCAGATATGAAAAAAGAGAGCGACAGGTCAGTATGGAGGCTGACATTACCTGAGAAATTCGAGAAGACTCTGGTGTAGGTAGCAAATCGATTCTTTTGCAGCCATTGCTGCACGTCCTGCATGGAGGCCAAGGGGCTGAGCTGCTGTGGGGGAGCCAAGTGTGGAGATGCGTGCACACACACACACGCACACACACACACACGCACACACACACACACACACACACACACACACACGCACACAAAGAGGTAAGCACACTGACTGGAGGAAAGTGTAAACAGTGGCCGAACACACTTCAAATTCAACTTATACGTTTAAATAATTTTCATAAAAGAACATACAATAAAATTTATTAAATTATTAAATATTTTTCATTTAAAGAATGTATTAGATCGACTGGCCAGGGATTGGATTTGGACGACTTTCAGCGTGCGCAGCCCAGACCAGAGACCGGCTGTTCAGTCTCATGTATTTCTGATACGGAACCAGTGCGTTTCGCGCCTGCACCTCACGTCATGCGCACAGCGATGCGTGCAAGAGCCTCACGGCTGCTAGCACACTCACAGCCACACGCTAACGTCGTCTGTGAGGAAGCTCATTACTGTGAGGGCAGACGACACAAAGACTGCAATTTGTAACGCATGTAAAGCCAAAGTAAACCGTGGGGGAACCAGCGTGGTGAAACTTCGGAGGTGAACTTTAAACTGATTATTAAACATATATTATTTTTCAAAATTATGTAGTAATCATTAAAACTGCAAAGCAAGCTAAAGGTTTTACATATGCTTTGAGGAGCAGGTGCTGACAGTGCATTGCCCCCCCCCCCCCACCACACGACAAACCACCTCAGGAATGAGACCCTGAGTGTAGCCATGTGGCGGGTGATACCTCAGCACCACACTAGTCCAAATGGACCCGTGTGAGTTTTTTCCTTCCAGTAGCTGGAGTGCCAATCCTGCCACCAACCCTCAAGTTTTCCCTGTAAGTTGGAGGACCTCCTTATGGGACAGGATGTAGATTAACATCATACCCAGGACGAAGCAATTGCAGGTTAAGGGTCTTGCTCAAAGGCCCAACTGAGCAGAATCACTCTGGGCTTCATGGGATTTGAACCAGCAACCTTCCAGTTGCTAGCACAGATGCCTAGCCTCAAAGCCACCACTCTGCCTTTTTCTTATGACAGAGTAAAAATGTTTTAGCGAAACTTTAACCCCCTGTGCTATACGGTCGGTACAGTATGAAGGTATGAAAAAGCCTGATCTTAATCTAGCTCATTAGCGATATAAGGACTGTATGTGCATAACATGCGATGTTAGTATTAATAATATTACCCTGTACGTATTATTTGGAAGAGTATAGTACACTTCAGTTACTTGGAGGTTTGTAACCTATGGACCTTTTTTAAAAAGTACAAAAAGAGAAAAAGTTAAATGTCGTGCTATCTGGTGTCGTGCTTTCAAACATAGTGGAAAATGATAAGTAACTGACATTTGTTTAGTTATTTTATCTGTTGCAGCTGCTCTTGCTTGGTAAAGCAAAATATGTCAGATAAAGCTGGATGACAGCAACTTGTTTTCAGTTAAATGTTATCTGTACCTCTGTCCAGTCACAGCGCACTTTATTTTGGGACTTAAGTGAGAGAAGATCCTGTAACTTAGTGCAGTTTGGGAGACACTGTATAACAATTAATTTTATTCTGGAAATAATCTGATTTTTGTTTGTATATGCTGTCAATTTTAGTTCTTAGAAATGGCAAAAATCACCCAAGAAAACTGCAACCAGTGCACCTGTAGAACATCTTACTCTTTTTGCCAATCCATTCTTTCGAAAACCATGCTGAAATTATCCACTGAAATGCAACTATTTTTCGATGGTTCAATCAAAAATATCAGGTCAATTTCATCCTCAATTTTCTTGTAGAACTATATCAAAAACCACAGTTAAGTAGGTGCTAAGTTTCACTTTTCAGTAGCAAAATCCCACAATCGACAGCAGAAACACACTGCGGAAACGAAACTGTGGCCCCCACTCATACAGAAGGCACTCATGTTCCCCCACCCTGACCCAGCCAGACACCGTTACAGACAGAACCAAAGCAGGAAGTCAGACTTCTGCTCTGAGAGGATGGCAGAGGGAGGTGGGGCTCACCTCCAGAGTAGGATGGCTGACTGCATCTCCCTGATGATTTGGTGATGAGGAATCACTAGGGAAGGCGAGGATATCAATTACATCAGTGATCAAATGCAAGTATCCTCCCTCCCTCGCTCGCTCGCTCTCTTGCTGGCTGGCTGGAGCCGGGTTACCTGTCTGCGACAGGGACAGTATAGGAGGTGTGCGAGGTGGAGGTGAAGGAGGGTGTGGCCGCTGCCGGTGTTGCCGGGGTGCTGCTGACGTAGGCGCTGTCGGGCCAAGGCGAGCACTGTGGAACCAGGGAGAGAAAACCCTGTTAGCAGCCCTGGGGGCGATGAAGGAGAAACGCACAAGCCAGGGACAAGCACTCTGGAAGTCAGTGTGTTGTGTGTACGCTCTCAGTGCGTTCCCTGTGCGCCCTGCGCTCTCAGTGCGTTCCCTGTGCGCCCTGCGCTCTCTGTGCGGTCCCTGTGCGCCCTCTGTGCATTTTGTGTGCTCTATGTGCACTGTGTGTTCTCTGTTCGCTATGTGTGCGCCCTGTGCACTTTCTATGTGATATCTGTGCATTCTCTGTGCGTGGCCTGTATTTACTATCTGTGCATTCACTGTGCATGGCCTGTATTTACTATCTGTGCATTCTCTGTGCGTGGCCTGTATTTACTATCTGTGCATGGCCTGTATTTACTATCTGTGCATTCTCTATGCGTGCTCGGAAGCTGTGCACCGTGTGCTCTTTGTTCATTCTGTGTGCTCCATGCGCGCTCTGCATGTGCTGTGTGCATTGTGCATTCTCTGTGCGTGGCCTGTATTTACTATCTGTGGATTTTCTGCGCACACCATGCACTCTGCCCTCTCCGTGGGCCTGTGTGTGTGCCGACTGCACTCTGTGTACTTTGTGTTTGTCTGTGTGTCATATAGCACACACTCTCTGTGCACGGCATGCTCTGACATGCGCTCTCTGTGCGCGATATGTGCTCTCAGTTCTGTGTGTGCCATGCGGTCTGTGTGCGGTCTCTGTCTGCTGTGCACTCTCTGTGCGCTCCATGCGTGTCGTGCACTCCGTCATGTGCTCTCTCTCAGTGTTATCTGCACCCGCTGTATGTGCTGTGTGCTCGCTGTGCAATGTGTGTGCTGTTGCTGCCTCCCCAACGCTCTTATCATCAGGGGTATGTGCAGTCACACCTGAACACAGTCTCATACAAAGTAACAATTAACTTCTTAGTCACTTCAGATAATGAACATAATGCAGGTTTTTTTTTATACAGACTTGGGCCCCACAGGCCATAACAACACACCCCTCCTGCTAGGGCCTTTGCTCCCCACCGGCACTTTCACCAGCTAAATAACACCAGAAAGCGCCAGCCAGCATCACACGCCACCCTGGGCTTTGAGTGACCGGGTGGGTGCTGGCTCCAGTCCCAAGGGGGGCGGAAATGCAAGACTGTGACCAGGAGCAGAAGTTCTGCTATACAGTATAATGCTTTGGATTAAAAAAAAAAAAAAACAGCCAACATTATGATCCAACAGGCCCGGATCAGTGTTTGTATGGATGCATATTTTAAATAAAATCTGCAAGACAAATTAGCAATGATTAATATCTATTATTAACTGGTCTTTAAAAAAGCATAATTATTTCAATAAAGGATGAGTCTGCTTTCTCTCAATAGAAATGGGAAAAAAGCAGATTCACAGAAGAGGAAGAGGGGGGAGAGTGCGCCGATGGCCAGGCGAGAGCAAAGAGATAGACAGCAGAGACCACGAGGTTCATGCCAGCATTCTGAAAGTGTTAGATTTAGGAGTGGGAGGGAGCCCCTTCCAAAGAGGGTGGGGGGATGCGCCCGGGGGCCCAGTGCCCAAGGATCCAACACGCTCGAGTGTTGAGGGCAGGAGGAACAGAATCAGACCCGGAGCCCAGCTGGCCATGGGGACTGGAGGCCCTATATCTAACACCGTGAGCTTCGCACTGGCTTATGAGTGCCACAAGTGAAATGTAAGCAGAAGTCCTTACACTGCCCCGCTTGGCCAGAGAATCGCCGCAGTCTGCGGGCAGTGTCCGCTTGCTGGACTTTTTCAGCTCATGTTCAACTGCATCTTCTATTATAGGCTCAAGTCTCATCTAGGCAAACACCAGAGACTGAAATCAATGGCTTAAAGACACGGTGATCACATGTTTATGCAGACGCAGCTCCACCATTGGACAGTTAACAGACCCCTCCCCCAACCCAGAGCACATCAACAGCTACCGGAGCCTTCCTCTGAGTCCTGCTCTACTGGCAGTGCATGCACACCCAGACCACAGAGGGGAGCTCTACCCCCACACCAATGATCTTAAGCTTTAATGTTGCTGAAGCCTTAGCTGATAAAGAAGGTTGGACCAGACTTGTAGGAATTGGGGCGGGATGTTAAATTACTTGGGCCCGAACACAGAAAGTGAGTGTGTTTCCTTCAGGGAAGAACATGCCATGTGGCCTTTCACACTGCAGTGGAGCTTCCGGGAGCTCGGCACTGGAGGATGCAGGACCGCTGTCAGTCCAAACATGCACCAGGGCATGGGAGCGAGCCACGTAAGGACATCTACCCCAGAGGATTAAGCTGTTCTACACCCCAGCACCTGGCTAGCGTCTTCCTCCCGCCTGCTGACGTGTGAGGGTCAGGCCACAGCTGGTGGCGGCCCCCCCGCGCCCGCCCGCCCGCCCCCCAGGCCCAGCCCCTGGCGCACACATGCCTCAGACAGGATGGTGGTCTCGTATGAGGGCTGGTACTTCTCCTTCTCCTGTGCCGTCCTCTTCTCCATCTTCTCCCGGTCGGTCTTCTGCTTCCGATCTGCTCCCTTTGGCTGAGAAGAGGAGATTCCCCAGGACGTGTGGGGGTCAGGAGAGACAGCTGGGGGCGGAGCCCGGCTGGGGGTAGGGCCCGGATGGGGGCGGGGCCCGGATGGGGGCGGGGCCCGGATGGGGGCCTCGCTGCTCACAGGGCCCAAGCGAATGTGCTTCCCAGCCTGGTCACATTCCTGCCCCATCCCAGTTCCCAGTCAAGAACACAGAATACCTGCTACAGGTGGGCTGGGAGCTGGGAGGGAGCAAAAATGCAGACTGTCTGGGGGTCCCTGAGGACCCGGATGGGAATCACTGTGTTAAAGAGACTCTGAAGCAAAGTGTGCATCACAGGGAGAGTTGGTGTGACACACCTGAGCGAGAAAGGGAGAGAAAGAAAGAGGGGGGACAGAAAGAGAGAGAGAAAGACTGGGAGAGAGAGGGACACAGAGGGTAGGAGGGAGAAAGAGAGGGTGAGATAGAAGGAGAGAAAAGAAGAGTGAGAAAGAGAAAGACAGACGGGGGTGAGAGCCATAGACAGAGGGAGACAGGGAGGGAGGGAGTGCAAGAGAAAGAGGGGGAGAGAGAATGAGAGAGAAGAAGAGTGAGGAAGAAAAAGAAAGGGGTGAGAGCAGTAGGCAGAGCGAGACAGGGAGGGAGGGAGGGAGTGAAAGAGAAGGAGGGGGAGAGAGGAGGAGAGAAATAGGAAGAGGGGTAGAGAGAGAAGAAGAGAAATATGGAGAGAGAGAGAGGAAGAGAAGGAGATAGAGAGGAGAGGGAGAGAGAAGGAAAGAAAGAGGAAGAGAAAGAAAGAGCTTCACCTTGAAGACCTTGATCTGGCAGCTGGCCGAGTGCAGGTGCTCGCTGTACTCCCCGCCCTCACCCTGCTGGAAGGTGTCGATCTGGATCCGGAACGGCACCCCCTTCTCGCCGCCGTGCTTGCGGGGGGTAAACTCTGTGCTGATGCAGTGCACCTGCGGCACAGGAAGACGTTTCTGTCAGGTGCTGAATCAGTGGGACGCTTTGCTGACAGGGGTCAGAACAGTGCCCAATGCAGCTAAAGTGACCACGGCAGCTGGGTGGGGGGGGATATACTGAGACCGGGTATCTTGTAGGTGCCGCTCAAACAAAAGGATAAACTAGAGTACTAACAAACTAAAGATGTCATCAGTGGGTGATGACTGGTCCTGAGCAGACTGCAGCTGACCCCAGACATTAAGCACATGGCACAGGCGAGGGCAGGTGCGGAGTTAGCAAGAGAACCGGACCGACCCCGGACATTAAGCACATGGCACAGGCGAGGGCAGGCACGGAGTTAGCAGAGAGAACCGGACCGACCCCGGACATTAAGCACATGGCACAGGCGAGGGCAAGCGCAGAGTTAGCAGAGAGAACCGGACGACCCCGGACATTAAGCACGTGGCACAGGCGTGTCCGGTCCAGCAGGCCCCAAACGCTGCAGCAGAAGAACACAGCCATGAGTGACGTGGCAGCACACGAGCTGGCTGGAGCCCAACAGCGGCGGCTAGTGGTGTCAGATCACGCAGACGCCGTGGGGGGGCGCACCTGGACAAAGACGGATGCGCGTTTGGAGAGGTCCCACAGGAACTCTGCGGCGTTGAGCTGCGAAGGGTTGGTCTTGGGATCAATGATGCCCACAGACATGGGAATATCTGCAGAGGGTAGGAGGAACCAGCGTCACATTACTGAGGCACTAAGAGCCGAGGACACACTCACTGCCACACCTCAGCAGCCCCACGCACTTCAGGCGGGGAAATGATCTCATATGGAGCACCGGCTCCTCAGAGCCTCTGGGCAGGAGCAAGCGAGTGAGTGAGTGAGTGAGCGAGTGAGTGAGCGAGTGAGCGAGTGAGTGAGCCGCAACAGACCTACTTAAAGGCAAGCTGGTTATTTGCTGAAATAAGCATATTTATCGTTTTAGCTGATATGACCGATTAAAAAGAATCTTATCATTTACAAATTATACACTATCCACTCATTTATCTAGACTTACAAAAAAATAACTTAGGACATTTTAAAGCTGTCACCCCACCAGAAATGCACCATAAAACAAATTTTACAAATTTATTCAGGGGGAAAAAAAAAAATCAATTAGCACTGTTCACAGTTTGTCGCTTCGAGATTAAAGTTCATCGTGAATAAAGAATTGCTTGTTCTTTTTCTATATTTTAATTTTTTTATAATGCAATTTGTATTTGTAATATAAATGACCCATCACTTATTATAACTCAAAATATTAAATTACATGTTGAATTACCTCCAACTACAAAAAATATACTGAGATGTGCCTAAGGTCAGGAATTAATTGGGCAAAAAGCCTTGCTGAGCACCCAACCCTGTCAGGCCACAGCTGGCGTATTGGGGTGGAGCTGTGGTGCATGCTGGGATAGCGCGAGCCGGCCTCACCGATGTCCAGGAGCCTGTCTCCTGGGCGGTTCCACTTCCAGCCCTCCAGCTGCTGGTGCTCAGTGTATTGCAGACGCCGGTCGTGAAACACCACTCGCACGATGCTCTGGGGGTGGGACGGCAGCCATGAGTGCGGCCTCACACGGACTCCCGGCACACCCACGCAGAGTCGTCCGTTATAGCACGTCACAAAATGTGGCTTTGACAATCGCAGTAAAAGGAGCGCATTTAAACATGACACATCCGTGCTGCTCAGCGGGGGGTTACGCAATCCGCTTACTCACGCCTAACTTCTGACCTGCTTGTAAATCATTGTAGCAGAAATTTAATCTATGATCAGCAGAGGCGGCCTGAATTGCCGGGTGTGAGATTAGCTTTCAGATGCGAACTGCTGTTTTGAGGGGCACACACAGGGCTGGGGGCAGACGTCCTGCCCTCACTTGCCTGCACAGAGAGTGCTAAAATCTCCTCACCTTCACATTCTTGTTGTTCAGCTCAGGCAGCTCGCCTGCCTTCCGGTTGTCCAGCATCCTGATCTCGTATGACTGACCTGCAGCCATGGGGGAGACAGTCAGGTCCGGTCTTGTCCGGTCTGGTGGCACAGAGCCACATCACAGGCCAGCCCCCAACCTGCCTGACCCCGCCCACATCATGCCTGACCCCGCCCACATCATGCCTGACCCCGCCCACATCATGCCTGACCCCACCCACATCATGCCTGACCCCACCCACATCATGCCTGACCCCACCCACATCATGCCTGACCCCACCCACATCATACCTGGCCCCTCCCAGCTACACACCTTGGTTCAGGTAGGTGAGCGTCTCGTCATGCAGCTTGACAGCGGGAGAGGTGGACGCGCACAGCACGTACTGAAAGGGGGGGTTTGTGCTCTCCGCATCAGAGGGGAGGCCGGCGTCCTCCTGCTTGAAGATGGGCAGCGCCAGGACATCACTGAGAGCCGAACATAAGCAGAGACAAACGTGAAAGTCTCAAACAACACGGCAAGCCTAAGGAGGGGACATAGGAGTGGCCTATACTGACACCCAGCAGACAACCATGCACCAGCACATGGACAGCACTGCCCCCACTACTGCAGAAGGGGGTCCCTGTTCAGTACCCATGAAAGCATGGCGAGTAGCCTTACAGATAACCACCAGAAACTGGCACACTCAGAGGGAGCAGCACATGTTTTTTTAAACTTAACAATTCGATTAGTTGTTCAATTCAAACCGTTAAGTCTGATACACACGGAAGCTAAGGCTGCAGGATGTCATATCGCAATACAGTCGCGATTATATAGCGCATGCACGATAATCACCAGGGCTGTACATAATGGGTGAAACATTCGTCCAGACGCCGGCTTTTTGGAACTATACAGACGTTTACTTACACCCACAATTTGGTGAGCGGATTAGTAACGCACCTAAAATGTTAATGGTAAGGCGTATTGTGACGCCCAAAAGTCAGTGGTCTGTAGAACTTCAGCATGACCTTATGTTTATAACACTCGGTTAGTGGGGCACACCACATAATACTGCTTTGGTAAACTACGGCATGGGTACGGCAGTGCGAAGTGGCAACGAAGAAAGCAACAGCTCAGCAGTCACGACATCTTTTAAAAGAGGAGATATTGTGGTTGAACAAGGTAAAAAGGCGTCAGTGGTGTGGCAGACATCACAATACACCTCTCACAATACTCCCCACTCCATGCACACAGCCAGACTCTCAAACAGCCAGGAGGGGGCGACAACGCCCAGCCAATTCCCACCCTGCTGGGGGCAGGTTGCTAGGCAACATTTGAGCGTTTACCCCCCGGTGACAGATAGGGTCAGCCGAGGACGGCCAGAGGCGGCAGCAGAGACGGGTGTTGACAGGGCTTCTACTGACAACACCAGATGAAACTCACCCCCCCTCCACCCCCCAAAGCAGCCGACTCCACAGTCTGCTCAGAGTCGGCAAGACCCAGACCTGGCCCTGCTGTAATCGTTGCAGGTGTCTAAAAGCTTGCAGTGTGCTGCGCTGCCAGAGGAGCCCCCCCCCCCCCCCCCCAGCTCCACCCCAGGTGGAACCGCAGGCAGCACGCCGTCGGCACACCGTGTTCTGTGCGGCTGAACGGAAGGACACGCGCCACGGCTGGCGCCTTGGCTTGTCAGACCCTGCGGCCGAGCCTGGGCCGGAACCTGAGACGGCCCACGGCCGGCCCTCACCTTCGGCGGTGCAGCAGCTTCCTGCAGGAGGGCGCGGAGAGATCACAGGAGCAACAGGAGCTCAAAGTGAGCTTTCAAAAAAAAAAAAAAAAAAAAAAAAAAAAAAAAAAAAACAGCCACGTTTCAAGACTGCAGCAGCAAAACCAAAACCACCCAAGTACCTGCACAACCTTGCAACGCTCACCAGCAGCCCAAGGCACGGCCCTTAAATAGCACGCTCCGTAACTGGCAGTGCCACAGAGGCTGTGGCAGGACACGTTCACCATTCACTGCCACCCACAACAGAAAAGTGCCCATGACTTTTAAAAATTCAGTGAAAGCGGCACAATTCCAAATCGACGAGTATAAAAATTTAAAATTCACAAAACTAAGTCGTAACACTATCCTATTTAAAAAGTTACACCAAACAAAAAATAAAACCACTGCACAATGCAAATATGAGTACCTGCATACACCTACAGCGCCACTTTACTAGTCTTTCCACCCACCCCACTTGTTTACCTCGTGATCTCCTGTTGAATTGCATATCCAACTCAAAATAACAACACAATAATCATTTGCCTGCATGTATAAAAGGACTATAGTAACTGTGACAAATGTGTCACAACTTAGTGTTTTTCAAAAGTAACATCCAGGTCCCCGGGAGTGCCTGGACCCCAACGCTGTCAGAAAGGAGATCTTTTACTGTAATCATTTTACAACTCACCAGTGTTCTCTTCTCATTGCTATACACTACAACATAAGGGGGAGGCAGCTATAGTGGAGAAGGTGCGAGGCGACCCCCCCCTCCCCCCCACCTTTGACAATCTAGCATGTGTACCTCATGCAGCTGGGGTGGTGGGGGACAGATGTGAAAGTGTGGCAAAAATGTCGCATTAACACTGAAAGAGGAATTAAGAGGATTAAGTGCCATTTTTTCATAAATTCCAGCATCACAACACATGAGATGGATACATTACCCTAAAGATTGTTAATCACAACGCAGACAATCTTCCAACTACTAGTCTGTGAACTTCCTCACTAACACAAAGTTACACGTTTTAACCATCACTGGGTAAAGGTAAGACAATATGAATCACCTGCCTTTTTCCACTCAGAATCTCATCACCAGGGCTGCACTTATCAAGTATCATATGGACCTGATTAGTCTAACCATGGTTTTATTATATTAAGGTAACAGCCACCCCCCCCCCCGCCCGGGACCGGACATTAAAGCGGCCTCACCTTCTTCAGGACAGAGGCACTGGTCACAACAGAGTCCCAGCTATTCAGTTGGCTCTTCGCAAATAATTACTCCACAAATTAATCCACCGCCTGTACATCAGATTTGTATTTCATGCTCATAAAGGAACGACGACGTTTATATTATCGCCGTTATATTAACCATTTGCTTACCATGCCATTTTCTATGTTAAGAGTTTGCTTGCAAATGTGTGTTGCGGAGAAACTGTACTGCATGTGACAATTGGCACAAGTTTCATCGATTGTATAAAATTACAAAGATATCACAAATATCAATCTCCCTACAATCTATTACAACGTGGAAAACTAAAACCATTATGCAATTAGCCTAAGACTACAAACCACAACATCGCTGGTCGTGACATACAAAACTAAATACCGAGTCCAGACAATGATGATGAAAACATAATGTATGGGGTAACTATGGCTTCCTATATGCAGTTTTATTTAGCGGATTGGTGCCCAACTCACGGTCTAAATGAGCCTCGTACGTTTTGATACTAAATATGAGACGCTGGCACAGCGGTTGCACGGTGACGGGATGCGGCGGTCCGTTCGGCTGGAGTCGCCGAGCCCCACGCCGCTCGTGACATAGGAATACGACGGGCGACCACGTGACCAGAGGAGGTTTCGAACCCGGGGCCAGCAGCGGGGCTGGGGATCCCGGCACAGGACCACCGTCAGACCTTCCCATTGTGGCCATTCGGAGGCTGTGGATGCAGGCGAACTGTTCAAACCAAAAGCTCACTAACGTGCATAATTAATTCTTTTTGGACAGAGATGTGGGGGCAGGAGGAAGAGGAGGCATTTACCCACCGCTTCCGGGATTACCGGTGGTTGTACGTCCGAGCAGATCGTGTGCATCGATTTAATAGCTGCTTCAGAAGTTATCAAAATGCACACATTCTGCTTAGAAAGCATGTCAGCAGTACAAAGGCACGGCTGCTTTTGCACAGACCTCATACTATATGCGCCCGCTCCAAGCTCCTGACCAATTCCAGACAGACTGGCATCGAAGTCGTGCACAAGCCCGGACTCGATCGTGGCATCATCCATCTTCAGCACCCATGCCATGACGCCCAGCTCCTTCTCCTCCGGCTCTAGACGAATGGCCGCCAGCGTTCCCCTCGGCTGAGATGTAGCTGGCTAGCTACCAGTGTTATGTGGGGAGCGAAGGGATTCAGCAGCTAGCTAGCTAGCTACCAAGATAGGCGTATAAACTGCTCACCGCCACAACAGAGTCCGTCATCAACTCCAAAGGTATTCAAAACCATAATTCCATAGAACTGTTTATCCAAGCGAGTCCAGCTTTAGGTCGTCTCTACGCCTGGTTTGATATTGATAGATAATCGTGCGATTTTCAATCACAACTGGTGTGTTACTTAGCTAACGGCAGTGCACATAGGGCTCTGGTGTTCCGATACGAAAAAAAAAACCCCAAAGAGGATGTTGTTGACAGTCCGCGCGGCGCGTAGCACGCAATGCCGCTCCGCGCAAGTCGCCAGCCGAGTAGCCGCGACCAATGGCGCGCATCCAGCAGCCGAACTTATCCGAAGCTCTACGCTGCTCGATATTCTCCGGCTCGCATCACGAGCTCGGCCGACGGCTTCCGCAGTCCGAGGCCGGCTTACAGCGATACTGAAGAATTATCCAGGTTCCACACAATCCATCAACATGGCCTCCTACACACAAAGGCCCCCCCGACTACAGCCGCAGGAGGAGAGGCAAAGGAATACAATAACCAATCAGAGATAACGTCTTCCGCAATAAGGTGGCCGTAATAGCCCAATGGACTGGTGCAATAACCTGGAGCAAGTCGTTCATTGGTTATAAGACAGCGACCATTGGAATGGCGTGGCCAAAAGCCAATTAAATAGATGTATTTTAAAAAAACGATATCATTTATTGGCTCCATTTTTTGAAATATATATTATTTTTTTTTATATCTGAGTGAAGATTTACAGATTTTACAGACTTTGTGGCAAGTAAAGGATTTTAATTCCAAATCAAAAGTATTTGAAGTGTAAATTCAAGTGGAAATAGTGTAGATAATATAAAGTCCAATCCTAAAAGCTTCCCTCCAAATTATGTTGTAATGTCGTTTTCATGAAAAAGGTCGTACTTTAATTTTTTTTCCTCGTTAATTTCCACAGTTATCCTGCAGCAGCTACCTGTCTTCTATGCTTGCGTCGGATGTGCGCTTGTGACCACCTGGCCCATCCTGCTGGAAACCTCCGCTCACCGCCAAGGCGTACAGGCTGTTCCGGTTACCGACACCGCCGAAGGACCGGCAGCTTTTTCGCACGCCGCACGTCATGTGACCGCCAACCTTCCCATTTCCTTCCGGAATCTGACCGTCATTCCCAGAGTTTTGTTTAGGACGAACGGAGAACTTCTAGTACATCCGTTATATTGAAGTTCGTCGAACTTTAGCATTGCTAAATCTATAGTGAACTATGATGCCAATCTGTCACAAAGACAGCATGTATTATTTGTATATGTTAAAATTTAATTGACGGTTGAATTATATTGCTGTCGTTTATGATTATATCTGTGACAATCCAATCTGAATTGGTAATCTGTGGTATTATGCCCTCGCCCCACCTCGACTTTTGTGAATTTCATCATCTCAAGGGTCGAAAGTCCACTTCAAAGTGTTCTTTTAAATGTGCAATTCTGCAGCGAAGTAATACTTAGTTTGCGCAGCTTATTCTTGTACCCACCTTTGCAAATTATAGGACCGTTTTCTCATGCCCTGCTTCACATTATAAACGCGGCATTTCATAACTGGGAGCCTGACACATGTACGGTCAGAAGTTGCCCTTTTTCACGTTGAGCAATTCAGTTACCATGAACTGCAAACCCTCCTGCCGCCGGTTCAAGAAAAACACCGAGTGCATGAAGGTGGTTACGGCTGCCTAGTTTTGCTTTTCCTACTATTTTGACTATTCGTACCTCCTAAACAATAACTCTTTAAAACAGCAAACTGGTATATACGCAGTTATTTTCTCTATACTTATGGGACGACTACAAACGTTCTGCGGTACCTACGGGTTCGTTGTTATCGGTTTAGATTTATGAATCGTCGGTTTTATGAACGCTTTATTCTATTAAGAATACTTTATATTAAAAATACACAATAGATCCAAATATCTGAGGTTTTAAACTTGTTGCGAATTCAGAAGTGTTTTTTTCCCAATACAGGTTGAAGTTTGCAAAACAGGAAACGAACGGTGCCCTTTTCCGTTTTGTATCTGTGGCGACAGACACGGCTGTGACAATATTCATGCATGTTCTTGGAAATACACAAATGACACAACGACGTGATGTTGAACTTAATCGGCCAATATTGAGGGATAAATCAATTGTGCTGAATTACTAAACCTGACAGTGTATATTTACTGAGATATTTTTCCACTTACCGCACGTAGTTGCAGTTTGCATTAGGTCGTGGATCAAAGTGCTCCGTATATGACTGCCAGAAAAGCATTGCCGCGGACATTGGGGATTTAGAGCCACCACTACGTATATACATATCAAACACATACTTCAGCAGCTAACACGTTATTCACGGTGTCTTCTGCCTTTAATCAGTAATTAATCAGACATAAATCTTGGAGATAACGGGAGGTGGCGTAAGACGACCTTTCCCACAGAATGGAGCAGAACAGCGCTTTTCTCCTTTAGCACATGTGCAGTCGGGTTGCATAACAGTATGTAATAGCGTGAAATTAAAAAAGCGCAAAAATATCAAACCAAAAATATCTGCAGAGGGTTTATATAGTGAAAGGTTCAATAATACTGGACAGCTTCTTACCTTGTTCGTTTCTTTAAGGACCCTAACAATCAGATTATAGCATATAGGTTGGTAAGCAAATTTTTATATATATATCTTCCCCTAGTTGACTTAAAACAATTTATACAATCAGTGTTTTCATAGTGTTCCGAAAAGACGCTTACCAATCAGTTTTATTCACTGATAAACTTGCAAATTTGTTAACGAAATATGAAGACAATAGTCTGGCAGGTAATATTCTGTACAATTTTATTGCCTGTATATGGACAACTATCAGCAGAAGGCTATAAATACACGAAAGGTAACAGAACAGTGAAAACTAATGTTACAGCTGGGGTGGGGTGGGGGGCACTAGTAGGAGAGAGCGAGACACAGAATCAAGTCTGCAAATGTATTTTCTACAATTTTCCCCTTAACGAATTAATGTAGCCTCGGACCATCTCCAGCATAACCTTAGGTGCCTAACCCTAAATATTTTATATATATATATATATATATATATATATATATATATATATATATATATATATATATATATATATATATATAAATAAAAGCAGCACCTATCTCATCCAGAGGACTGAATACCCCTCCCTCATACATGAGGGGCTGATGTAGAGCTGGCGAGTGAACACCACACCTGGGTCTGGATGTACCATGAAACCGGGGGAGGGGGGGTTACTGTCATTCAGGGAGCCTCCACGCAGTGTCATGTTAGTGGGGGAGGCTGAGCAGAGGACCAAAAGAAAAAAAAAGACGGGGAAAGAGGAGAAAAAAAAAAAACATCTGGGTTTTTAGTCATTTTTCGAACACAACTTTGCTCTGCAAGCACCTGCACAGTCCATTTAGTGACTGTCGGCTCAGTCTCCGTAAAACACAGACCGAGCAGCGAAAAAGCCAGCCTCCCCCCGGGGTGACGGCAGGTCGGACGGAGACTAGACATGGACTTCAAGGCTGCAGACTTAACAGATCGAGGGAGAAAATAAAACAAGGAGCTGGTTAGCCATTGATTACACTGGAGGTCCTGACAGCTGGTGTGTGCAGGTCCTGCCAGCAGGGGGCGAGCCACAACAATGAGCTGGTCCCTTCTAGCCTGCAGTGTAAGAAGAGGGAGCCACACTGCCAGTTCAGGGTCCAGTGACAGTTCCTCCATTTTGCATGGGACCAACCACAGATGCACACATGCAAACACAAAATAAAGCAAATGACAGTCTGATCTGTTCGTACCACTGCTCCACTGATAAGTTAAAATTCAGTGTAAAAACTAGGAATTCACCAAAGGAAAAGAAAGCTTTAAGGACAAACAATTTGAAGTTCAGCATAACACTTAACAGAATACTGCCTTTGCTCTGATTAGACAAACCTGTGAGTCGCATGTTTTAGGGTTAATGTCCATGAAAAATCTGACTGCGCTCCCCCATGTCTGGAGTTAGCAAAACTGTTAGCACTGAAATGCTATTTCAGCAAACACCCCACAGTCACTGTTACGGATAAAGGCCACCGCGCTCTTAGACTGCACCTACCACCATCAGTGTTACATGTTAGCGTTTTTTTTACATTTATTTTAATATTTGTAGAACAACTTACACAGCTGATCCGCGTCTTCATAATCGTACATTTGTGACCACAAATATTTTATATATATATATAATATATATTTATATATATAAAAATGGGTCACAGGTAACACTGCAGTTCACCCAGGGTGATGGGACCTGAGGTGGAGAAAGCCAGCATGCACGGGCTCCAGCCTCTGGGTATCAACTGGAAAGCGGCCCCCAGTGATAAAGCTGAGCTTGTCCCACATGTCCAGGCGGTGGGGGGGCCGATCAGAGCCCCTCACAGCTGAAGGCGTTGCATGGGTTGAAGTAGCATAATGTAGCTACATGCATAGCAAAAGGTGTGTGTGTGTGTGTGTGTGTGTGTGTGTGTGTGTGTGTGTGTGTGTGTGTGTGTGTGTGGAGTCTAACTGGGCGGCTTCCTGCCCACGTCCCCTTCCTCTCCTGTCCAGCCAGCAGAAGGCACTGTCCCGGCTCCCTTGCACCTCCCTCTACAGGCCCTGGCCTGAGATATCAGCAGATGGCTCTGTGTTGCCGGAGCCTGTCTGGGCACGCTTGATGTACAAATTCAGCAACTTCAGCTACAGGAGAGGAGGGAGAACGAGAGAGAAGGAAAATGTCCATCCGTTAGAACAGGCAACATCCTGAACTCATCTACAGGCCTGGCAGGTAACTAAAATCAATAAAACATCCAACTGAAAAAACGGAGGGCGACAGCACACAGTGACATTTACTGCCGAGGTCTGGCTCAGGTCAGGAGAGATACTGAGAGGAGGAGGAGGAGGAGAGCCGAAGTAGAAAAGAGTTTGGGGAGCCCACCTTGCTGCCGGACAACTGGCCGAGGTGTGGCTTCAGCTCCTCTCCAATGACGGAGTACAGTGCCACCAGGCAGAAGACGCAGGCCTTTCGCACGCTGCTCTCAGAGTTGTCGTATCCCTGACAGGAAAGGAGACAGTCACATGTGTGCTCACGCCACACACCGTCATCCAGTACTGCGGTCATACCATGACACCAACCACAGGGGGCAGTGCTGTCCTGGTAAAGAGCCTACCTGTATGAGTCCTGGGATGATCTCAGGAAGCATCTGCCTCAGCCCGTCCTTGGACAGCCGGTCGATGACCTTGGTCTGCATCTTAATGGCGGCCAGGTTGATAGGGTAGTCGGCTGTCTGCACAATGGGGCACAGCACCTTGGTGCACTGCTCCGGGCTGATGGAGCTGGCCAACATGGCTGCTGTCTCTTCTGCAGCCCGCACCACCTGTGGTAGGGCAGGGGGGCATTTAGGCAGAGCAGGGAATATCGACACAGACAGGGAACACCATTACCTCGAGTGGACAAACTCTCTGGTTTGTTTTTCACATAGTCGTAGGTGAGTCAGGCATGAACTCACAGTGAGCAACTCTGCTGTCAAGGGAACAGCTCAAACAGATGGGGGACAGGGAACACGGGACAGCAGAGTTCAGGGTTACCCCAGTAAGGGCTTGCATGGGGGGGTGAAGGTGAATGGGAGTTTCCATCAGTTAATGCTCTGTATCCGTTTTGATAACAAAATGTGTTAAAACTAATTGATGTTCAGATCAAAAACTGAGATCTTCAAATTCCACAAAACTGAGGTGTTAGAAGGGAGCCCCGCAGGAGAGTGTGGAGCAGACCGGACCTCCTTGTGCGGGTCCTTGTGGGACTCCAGGGCCTTCATGATGGTCAGCTCGGCATAGTTCTTAAAGCGGGTCGGCTGCCGGTGCAGAATCTCCTTCAGCACCCTCAGTGCCAGGGCCCGGATCACATGCTGTGGGGGACAGCAGACTCGGGTCACTTTGGAGGGCTTCATGACACCCCCAATACAATTATGCATTGTGGTGAGCACTGTGGTCGTGTAAGGAAGATAAAGGACTTGGAAATCTATGCAAATCACAGTGACGTATTGCTGCAGCCAGGAGCAAAAGTGTTTAGTGGGAGGGGTTTATAACAAGGGTTCGGGTATCAGATAACAGGCTCCTTGGTTTGTGGGGGCTTCATAACATTGCCCCTCCCAATCAATATTCAGCTCCTGGCTGCAGTGACAGACCTCTCAAGTGAACAAAATGATGCATCATGAAGTGTTTACTGTATCTTCTGAGCCCACTAGATGGTACTTTATTTAAAAAAAAAAAAAAAAAAAAAAAAAAAGGCACAACGCATGTCCCATAGCAAACCAAGAGCACCATCTAGTGGGGTCATGAAATACAGCAAGTGGTTCATGATGAGTCATTTTGGTCATCATTAGCAAACCTAATAAAGAGCCAACCAACATTAATTCTAGTCCTTGGCAATGCCAAGGTGCAATTGTTCTGGGTCTTAGTTGGAGGGTACAACTTGATCAGTTACTAGTTCCTATCGGTGGTCTTTGTAAAAGCGGTCCTGCATGGCAGCCCACCTCACGATCACCCAGAGTCTCCAGCAGCAGTAACAGGATGGTCTTGAAGTGCTCGTCCCACACCAGCAGCTGGCCATCGCGCACCAACCGGAGCAGCTCGCACAGGGCAGCCTTGCGTTCCTCCACACGCTCGTTGTGATTGGACAGCTCCTTCAGCAGCTCTGAGACCAGTTCTGACTGGTCCAGACTGCCATCTAACGGGACACGATACACTGAAGCGTACAAAAACCCCATCAGCGTGACAGAGAGCCGATGACAGTGTGATAATGTGACTACACCGAAACACCAAAACTAGCTCAGCCACACACTGGAAGGTATACAAACACACAGACCCCCAACCCCCGCCCCCCAACCATATACCTTCGGGGAACCGCTCAACGTCGTCGGCGAACACAGCCTCCTTGAGGGCGGCCTTGCTGAAGGGTGAGTCGCAGTAGTGGGCGGGGTTGTAGTCCCGCAGGCCACGGGGGCTCGAGTGCAGCAGTGGCGGCATGGTGTTCAACAGTGACGTCTTGTTGTCCAGCGCCGTGCGCCCGCTGTCTGTGGACTCGACGCCCATCCTGTACTCCGGCCCGGTGCTGCCGACACCCCCCTGACGGAGACAGGGCTGCGGGTTAAGGCTGGTTCATGCGCCGCACAAGCCCAACATTCGCGTATCCACTCGGCGTATGCATACACAGACACATTCACAGCCGCGTACTTGGCACACGCGCGTAACATGTTGTATTTATATCTTTATTAAAAATATAAATTATTCTGATATTTCCCGTACGCATACCACAGAAATGAGGTGTGTCAGTTTCTCCCTTTTACAAATTCAGAAAGGCAGCTCATAGGGTTGCCAACCTTGGTCAGCTGGCTCACTAATCCACCAATATACCACACTGCAGATTCACACAAAAACAACCATACGTCATGGCCAGAAGCTGTAGTAAGATACAAATTCTTGTCAATGCCACTTAAGAGCCTGGGGTGGGGGGTGGGGGGAAATGGAGCTCTGTGCCAGGACAACTGCAGCAGAGAGCAAAATAATCCAGTCAGGTGTCAGGGGTAAGGGGCAGAGAGCCGGCATGGGAGGTGAAAACAGCAGATCCATGTCAGTCTGCTGGAGCTGCAGCCACTGGAGGCAGGGGGCCAAAAGCCAGTCGGTGTGCCAGGAACATTTCTTGGCTCTCTTGGGGGGCAAATTGCCCTGTTAGGAGCCAAAGCTTTGCTTTGATCCCAGCAGGCAGCTGGTCCGACGAGGTTCCACCGCCTCAGCGGCGAACATGAGGAGTCAGCAGTGTGTCCCCTAACAGCAGCACCCCATCCTGGCTGTGACAGGAAGTAGCCCGTGGCCCTAAGCAAGCCGACCCAGAGAAATGATCAGAGGCTACCTCATTCATACCATACAGCTGGAGCGCGGCTAAAAATACTCAGAGTAACAGGAACACGGTGAAGGTCTGCAATTCTGAAAACTTGAAGCCAACAAATTAAAAAAAAAGGATTTTAATTTACAATACAGTTGCGCCAGCTGTCCAGGTACTGGCAGGATATGCGGCACCCAAGCAGGGGTGTATGCCATCGTAGGAGGTGGGGACAAGATTCTTGGGGAGGGGTCAGGACTAATGCTGCGTTCCATTTGTACCTGGAAGTCGGAATTTCCCAGGTCCTAGTCAGAAACTTCAGCCGGAACGGCCTATGAATGGCCTTGGACAGTCGGCGGAACCGCTACAATACCGACCTCAGAATTCAAGATGGCTGCTCCCTTTAGCAGAAGTTTTATACTGTTTATTAGCACTTACGATTTACTTGTGGCTCATTAAATCGGTCGCGCACACAGTCCTGATCAACTGCTATCAGACGTTGCACAAAATATGCACAAAATACCGCGTGATGCATCATTATCAACTGATCTTGCTAACAATGGCTGACGGTGAACCTGGCTAGAATCGGCATCATTGAATGCCTTTCCAACTTTGTATTGCAGCCCAGTGTGACGACATTCCCAGCTCTGACTTCCGACCTCTGAGGTAAATGGAAGGCAGAACGGCAGACCTGGTACCAGTAAGGGCCATATGACAGTAAGGGATGTCGAGCAGAAAGGGGGACACAGGCATTCGTGGGTACTCGCCCCCCCCCCAGCACGGTGCTGACAGTGCAGCAAATAGAGACGTGAGCAGAAGCTGGAGTGGCACCCCAGAGGGGGCAACAGTGGTCGGTCTGCAGACGCTCACCCCATCGCCATCCCGCCGTGGAGTGTCGCTCATGTCCTCCTGACTACGCACGCTGAAGTTCTGGATGGCCTCGGTGACCCCACGCAGCGAACTGTAGATGTCCTCAGAGTTCATGTTCTCCGTGTCGTAGTCGAAAGAGCTGTCATGGCAGTCAGAGAGCGATTCATTACGCCAAGATCATTAGCCAGCTGATTCTGGATGCGCAAATCACAGCCGCAAATGACTAATGGCAGGCACGAGAGGCACACCTTTGGGTCCAATTAACACAGGGAACAGCTCACCTGGGAGACGGGGCATTCTGCGAGGTGTTGGTGGGTGAGGTCAGCGGGCTGCCCCAGCTGGCTGGCGATCGAGAAGTGTGCCGGGTAAGGGGGCTTCCCACGGAGGTCTGGGAGGGTCAGAAAAAGCACCATCAGCCACACACTGCAAGAGGGCGCGCCTGCAAATGGGGTGTGCGGGTCAGGACACCCACCTGGGGCGTGCTGCCGCTGTTACGGAGGTGACTCTGCAGCAGCTTGGTGGCTCCGTCCTGAAACGTTTTTGGTAGAGCGCCCAGCAGCATGGTGAATTCGGGGGTGTTCAGCTGGAACAAGGAGATCAGCACCGACTGGGCAGCCTGCAGCCGACGGGGAGGAGAGGGGCATTGTAAGTGAACCGACAGAACGGACTCCATCATGCTGCTTTTGGAAAGGAGCTGCATCCTCGGTAAGAGTAGTAGCTCAAAAACAAAACTCAAAGAAAAGGGGCCGTTCATCCCGAATCTGACACAAAGAAGTTTTAGAGGGAATTTAGCGCATATGAATCCAGCAAGGTCGTTCTTCTGGGAGCTGTCTAGTTCTGGAGATATGGGCCGTAGACATGCTGGGCTTCTTGAATATAATGGGAGTGAATGACCTTCTTTCTGTGATGGTTGAAGTACCAGAAAAGTACATTTGAAAAATTCAACAGCAATGTCTCTTACCAGAAATCATGACCCGGTTACTTGAGATAATCCACAGACTTTGTAGAAAGCAGTTTAATGTATGTATGTATCATCTCCGACTGAACTCGACACACCGACAGTATCACTGCATAGATACGAGCACCTCGGTGACTGGGTGTGGAGATCGGCACCAAGCCACTCTAAAACATATCTTTTGCTTTCTAAACGTCTTTTTTATGTTTTGGGGTGAAAGAGGGAAAAGCAGCTGCACACCTTCCTGACGTCGGAGCTCTTGGGCTCAGTGGTCCAGGTTATGATGCGCGAGACAGCCAGCCGGGTCTCACTGGAATTGACGAAGTCGGTGGGGTCCATCTGCATGGCCAAGGTCTCGATGTACTTTAAGATGGCCACCTTGACCTAGAAAGTGAACCATATTAGTGAGGCGAGAGCGGAGGGGCACGAGAGAGCGGCCAAAACCTGGGGAAGGACAAGCTCCCCACAGAACAAGCACCATGGGGAGATGAGACAATCCCAAGGCAGATTTTGCCACCACGCCCCCCACCCCATGATACGCAAGGACAGGTCTCTGAGGCTATTTCACCACATGATGAAATCTCTCAGTTCACCAATGCTTGGTTTTGCATAAGTGCTCCATCACTCAGCTCCCAGGCACACGTACGGGGTGGGCAAACGGTCGGAAGGCCCTCCGCTCGTTTTCAGGGCCAGCAGTTACTGCATTTTGCTTGCACCGTGTCTTTGGCCTCTCTGGCTCTCCATACATTTTTAACTGTGTACTTTATGTACCCCATTGCTGCATGCAAAAAAAAGCTAATTAAAAAAAAATATATATTATGAAGTATATAAAATGACAAATTTCCCCTGGGACTAAGTGTCTTCTCCTTTGATCTTAAATCACAAGCTCAGCTCCGGGATACTCTGTAAAAACTAACCAAGACAGCCGAAGACGTTAAATAATCATCAACAGACAGTGCAAAGCAATCTGACTCCGCAACAGCAAGTCTTCATATGAAGGGACATCAAACAGCCAATCAGTTTAAAGTCAGCAAGCCTGACTACTCGGGGAAACAGGGCTCACACTGCAAGGTGAGCAGGACAACGGCCAGGTCCTACACAGGCCCACCAAACTCACCAACTGGCCTGTTTTTACCGTTCCAGGCTCAGGTGTAATGGACAACCAATCACAGGCCCACTGGTGAAAGGGGGGGGGGGGGAGGCCCCGGGTGGCCATTTGGACCAATTAGGCACCCAGGTGAGGGTCTGACACTGCAATAAATATTCATGTGCTGATTAGGGCTCAGCAAATGAGCTTCACACCAATGTATAGCCCCAATCCAAATCGCTGGGAGGAAGAGACACAGGATTGGGCTGGGAACCACCAAATGAAGGGAAAACAAGAACAAGCAACCAATCAGGCAGAAGTCCACACAGGAGGAGCCTGCCCATTGGCCACTTACCGCAGCCAAGAAAGAAGAGAAAGTCAAGATGACCATTCAGTCGGAATGTGACCAGTTCCACATAACGAGGTTTGCGAGAGCCTTGGGCTTTTCCCTCTGTTAGGTGACACCAGCAGCAGCAGTAGGTCAGAGGGAGCGCAGTATAAAATTGCTTCCCCTAAAGCACCACTGACCTGTGATGCCTGGTCCCACACTTGGATTTGCTCCTGCAGTGTGCAGGCATGGCGCCTGGGCCTTCTGTGGCAGCGGGGAAGCAATTTTATAGCGGCTCCCAGCCCGCAACAAGAACTCCGTGCCGGCTTGGGGAAGAGAGAGGAGAGGGAGCCCATTACCAGCAGGGACAGACACACGATGGGGCATGGGGGGATAAGCAGGAGAGGAAGGACACAGTGACAGCTGAGGAACGCAGCAGCGAAAGCAGGAAGCCGGCAAGCAGGACAAACACACGGGCTCGCTTTGGCAGGGGCAGCTGGGCATGCCAGCAGGGAGCGGGCGGGAGCAAGACTGGCACAGGGAGCGGGCGCTAGCAAGACTGGCACAGGGAGCGGGCAGGAGCAAGACTGGCACAGGTAGAGGACACAGGGAGCGGGCTGAAGTCTGGCACAGGGAGCGGTGGGGGCTATTCCGAAATGAGAGCACCATGAGCAAAGGGGTGTGAGGACACGGCACTCCGCAGCCTCAGTAGGCACCACTGCGACTACACCGAATCCTCCAGCGACGGCACCACATCCCCAACAAATAGATAAGAAGCCGTATTTTCGTAAAGTAAAAAAGAATTTCAAAGTTTTTTCCACTGTTCGGTGACCCCAAACTCTATGACTGTTCGGTCTGACTGAGGGGTGGTCATGTTCCTTACTTGAACGCAACCCGAGTGACCTCTGCGACCTTGTTAGTTAGAGGAGTAGAGGAGTTCTCTGGATTAGACAGATGGAAGTCAGATGGACCTCATTAGTCTGTCAAATGAGAGAAGATGCAAGCAAACCAGGAGGCTCCCCTTCAAAAGGCTCCTGAGATGGAATCTCCTTCTTGAGCACGCAACATTAATCCAGTACCCCTCCTCCTGCGTGTAAATGGTTATAAATTTCTGCACGTCCAATTCCACATGTTTAAAGCTGTGACTGAGGCATTTAATAAGACCACTTAAGACCAGTTAAGATCAAAGTATAATCTCCACACTTGTGTGTGTGTGTGTGTGTGTGTGTGTGTGAGTGTGAGTGTGTGTGTTAGATCTAGCCCATTTCATGGACTGCTGGGAAATTAAGAATTCTTGAGGATCAGCCTTTTATGTTTGTTTACATGTTCGTCATTGTTAACAGCTGGTGATGGTGGTGATGAACACATGGCTTTATACAGAGTCACTCTGAGGCTTTACAGATGATCCTGGGTCACGAACAGCACTGTTACGGCACAAATGCTTACAAACCTATGTGAAGAGACACCAAAACAGGCCAAATTACGAACCAGCTGCCCCAGTGTCACACAGACAAGCAAACACAAACCCCATTTACCACCTTCTGCATGCACTGCAGCACCCCCCAGTGGCCTCAAAGAAATCACACCATCCAGTACAGCAATCAGTCCGAACAGTTCTTTGTGGTACCTTCAGGTTGGGCGTCTGGGTCTGGTCCACCGTAAACCTCATCAGGATGGTGAACTGCAGGTCATTAGGGAAGGACTCTCTGTGAAGGAAGACAAGCAGAGGGACTAAGCGATAAGGCACCAGATCATGGCCATCGGAGGCAGGCAGAGATCAGACCGCTTCCTCAGGAAATAAAAGGTGAGGCACCGCAAGCTGCCCCTGCAACATGGTGGAATAGCGCCACTCTGAGGTGTGGCAACTACAGGGCAAGAGAACAAGCAGCCACGAACAAATTTACTTTATAACAAGCGGAGGAATTTCTAACCGGGGGGTGGGACCCACCTGGTGATGTCCAGCGCCCTCTGGACCTTGGCCTGGACGGAGCCCAGCAGGTCAGCCCCCATCTTCTTCAGTAACTGGGTGAGCAACACAAAGAGCCAATCCTGGAGGTCCTCCTTGTGGACCAGGATGAAGTCCACCAGTGTCTCCAGGAACATGCTGAACACCTGCAGCGGGTGGGGTGGGGGTCAGCACAGCATGAGCCGCACAGCAAGGCGGCCCCCAGTCACCCTCCACTCAGTCCTTCCGGGAATTAAAGCAATAGAGCAGAACAGAGGCCTCACACGCTCACAGCGCTGCCGCCAAATCGCTGAAGAGATGCATTCAACCTCTCATGCTGATAAGTTCACCGAGATCATAAAACGGCAGCAGATCTGATACCCAGGGCTAATATAGGTGCAAAGCCCATGAAGCACAAAGGGATTCAGCCTCTATTGGGGAAGCAATGGGATTAGAAATCTAGACGCAGGGAAGCCCACCTCCAACAGGACAGCGGCCAGGATCACCACACAGCCAAAGCAGGCACTCATTCTGCACCCGCTTAAGCCAAGCAACCAGGCATCTGCCATTGGATTTACTGAGAGTCGACATAATGCATATTTAAGGTGCACTTTCCTGATGCACCGCAGCGGCTGCATGTCAGACGCACAGCCAGACAGACACACACAGACCATATATTCCTATCACACACACACAGATAGTTAAACTGGGTTAATTTCACTCCCATGCAAGAGAAAAATCCATCACAGTGACGAAACCCACTTACTCGCTAGAAAGTTCCATGACAGGTGGGCATGAGGGCAAATATATAAGAAAAAGGAGAAACAAACACCAATTAACTTCCAGCGCTAAAGGTGGGATAACTGGTCAGAAATGCAGATACCACTGAAACTGTCCGTGTTTAACCAAACCAGTGTGTCACTGGGAAAGTCCCCCTCACGCAGTGCAGGAGCATTCGGGAACAAAGGGCCAGCTCAGTCTGACAGTGCACCCGCTCACTAGTCCATTTAGCTGCTAACAGTCTAAACAGCCTCTGATAAATGGAAAATGACCCGTTATCCACTAGGGAGTGTGGGCCCTGCACCCAAGATGAGGGGGGCTGCTTAGTGAACGCCCCCTACAGGAGGCCTGGGTGTGTGGCGGCCGCCCTGAAAAACTGAGCACTCAGATCAGGCCGTGTGGAGCTGAAAATGGCTACCATTATGGCAGGGGGTAGTGCACTCTCTCCAAGTCAATGATCCCTGCAAATATCTGAAAAAAAATCATTTAACTTTCCTGCCACGCAGGGGACATTCACACAGACTAATGCATGGGGCAAACACAGAAAAATGAAAGAAGAAGCTTCAGCTAAGATCTGTCAGAGCCTCATGTAGAGAAAGTGAGGTAAGTGGGCCAGATGGACGTGTGACATGTTCGACAGCTAGGAAGAGCACTGTGGAAGGGTTACTTCAGGGCAGGGACTCCGTGGCAGGAAGGGAGGGGCAGCTCAGTACTGAGTGACCCGGCGTCCACACCTACCACCCTACAAGCCCGAAAGCGGAGCGGAGCAGAGAGGAGAGAAGAGGGGAAGGCGACAGGAGAACAGGAGGTACCTTAAAAGAGGCTGAGCTTATACCGGATTCTGCCGGACCAAAGCCCCTGCTCCCCGCTTCTAGCTGAAAGTCAAATTGTTCACCGTTCATCGTTTGCTGACGACAGCCATTCAGAGGTCAGGTGGGGGGTAAACAAAAACAACAGGGCAGTAGAGGAAGAACTGGGGAGAAAGACTATAAATCGGCCAGCGTGTCGATGCGTAAACAACTGGCACTCGGTCAGAGGGTTAGTTGGTAGTCTCTGCTAAGGCGCCTTAGATCACTGTGTGACGGAGGTGAGTGTGTTACGGAGGTCACCGGGATCAAGCTGGATGCTGTGTGCGGCGGGGGAGGGGGGTGCAGCTCGCTTCAATCCCGTGTCACTCCAATAGTGCCCCCGCAGGCCCATGCCAAGCATGCTCATACACCCATTTACAGTATGCCCCCGGGGCCAAAACAGCAAGACCCCCGTCCTCCACTGTCGGCAGAATCCGGTATACAATCAACCGGCAAGGAAGGCGAGCATGCCAGGGCATACCTTGCTGTGTGGGTCGGCGAACATCCTGGTGAAGATCTCACAGAGCCTCTTCAGCTCCACGCGGCTGTGGGACAACGGGACAGGCATTAGTAGGTGAGGAGAAGGGAGACCGGGGCTGGACGACGGGCGTCGGGAGGGGAGGGGAGACCAGGGCCTGGAGACAGGACAGGCTTTGGCCAGGATGGACAAACCAGGACCAGGCAACAGGATGGGAAGGGAAGGGATGACCGGGGCCCGACAATGGGATGGGTGATGGGACGGGTGTCAGCCAGGAAGGGGAGACCGGGGAGGGGTGTGTTCAGGAAAACAGGAGCAGCAGAGGTGCAGGACAGGAGGAAGCAGCATACCTGAGGGTCCTCTGGCTCTTGAGCAGGCTCTGGAGGCCCAGCAGGCCTTCCTTGCGCTCGGACCAGTTGGCACTGGCACAGCGGTTGAGCACCTCGGCCACATCCTCCGTCTGCCGCATATAGGTGGGCAAGCTGCCGTTACGCGAGCTGTAGGAGCGCTCTGAGCAGGCGCTGGAGGCATCACTGTTAGCGTCGTCGTCTGAGTACATGCCGTAGGTGTCATAACGCCGCCGCCCAGCCTTCCGCTGTGGGAGTGTGACAGACAGGGGTACCAAATCAGGCAACCCTTCAGTAAGGGTATCAGAAGGTATTAGACACTCATGCTGAGTCACAATGCTAGCAGCAGAGGGAGTCAGTGGAATCCCAGACCCTGACGGAGACCCACTAACAAATATACACCTATTTATAAAAACAATCAGTCACCAGCTTGAGAAGCAATCATCTCTTTCATAGGCGGCAGAGAAGTTTAAGAAAGAAAGAGTGGGGGAAAATAAAAAATAAATCTACCTTGGTCCTCATGTCTCCGAGAAGCTGTCAGCGTTAGCGGGAGGAAGAGAGCAGTTAGACAGCAGTTAAGTGGGAAGAGGTAGTGAAGGAGGCCAGGCACACAGACAGCGGCATGCAAACAGGCCAACCCCACCTCTAAAAGCAACAGCGACCCCTTGTTAGAAGGAATTACACATGTGATACAGCAGTACATGCAGAGAAACAGGGGAGCTAGAGCAGGCATGGTGGGAGCTGTAAGGGCGGCACAGCGGGTCGGTACCAGGGCGTCAGCCAGAGCCTCCTCCACGTCAGAACCGGTGTTCAGAATCCGCATGGCGCTGACCGACGAGGACAGGCGGCCCGCCTGGCTGATCCCGTAGCCGGTGCCTGAGAAGAAAAGCAGAGACCTTAACCCCGGGCACAGAGCACCTCCCACAGGTTGGTGAAGGTCAGAGCCCTGTGCTGACACAGAAGGGTCTGCACAGCCTGCTGGGCTGGCTGGCACCACCTGACCCAAACACCTTCCGGCCCACTCAGACCCCCAGGCAACATGACGACATAAAATCCCACATTCGTGCAGTAAAACAAAGAATGGGTGACTCAAGATGGCAAAACAATAAAATTAAAGACCCATAACAATGGATGGTAGAAACCCCAGACTTGCTCACCCACAGTGGGATTCAAAGAAACCCATTTATGCCATGTTATAGGACTGGGGGGGGGGGGTTATTTCCCCCAGGCAGCAAAGAGATCGACACTCATGGATGCAAAAGGGGCTCAGAACAAAAACCATGTTAAATTGCAAAGTGAGGCTCAAAAAAATCAATGAAGCTGAATGAAAAAGCAAATGAGAGGAAAACATGGTGTTTAAAACTGAAGCTAAGGACATGGAGTTTCTACTCAGCCTTCACCTGCTGCCCCAAAAACGTCGGGCGCATGGAGAGCGCCAGTGGACCGGGAGTGATGTCGCGAGGCTGCAACGGAGAATCACAGAGCCCGCGCAGGTTAGTGTCTTTGTGTGCAGGCAGACAGGGGGTGTGGGATGCTGTGCCATGGAAAGAACATGGAGGCCGAACCAGATGCATCTGACCAAGACAAATCGACCTGCCGCTAAAGGCCCGACGAGCACTAACGCGACCTGCCGCTAAAGGCCCGACGAGCACTAACGCGACCTGCCGCTAAAGGCCCGACGAGCACTAACGCGACCTGCCGCTAAAGGCCCGACGAGCACTAACGCGACCTGCCGCTAAAGGCCCGACGAGCACTAACGCGACCTGCCGCTAAAAGACCGACGAGCACTAACGCGACCTGCCGCTAAAAGACCGACGAGCACTAACGCGACCTGCCGCTAAAGGCCCGACGAGCACTAACGCGACCTGCCGCTAAAAGACCGACGAGCACTAACGCGACCTGCCGCTAAAGGCCCGACGAGCACTAACGCGACCTGCCGCTAAAAGACCGACGAGCACTAACGCGACCTGCCGCTAAAAGACCGACGAACACTAACGCGACCTGCCGCTAAAAGACCGACGAGCACTAACGCGACCTGCCGCTAAAGGCCCGACTAGCACTAACGCGACCTGCCGCTAAAAGACCGACGAGCACTACCATGCACTAATGCGACCCACCACTAATGCTCCGCAAATATCACCCATTGCTAACGTCCAAAATATCTCCCTAATCTTACAGGAACTCAATAGGACCACATACAGAAAGATTCATTTTCTGACATCTCATGTGGCTCCATTTATGTTCTCCAAGATCTAAAACATCTGTCAGATGTTCAGACTGACTCAAGGAGCTAAGATTCAGTTCAAGTGCATCGATCCTTTGAGATGACAGAGTGACCACTGGGCTATCTGCAGATGTTTGAGAGCCTAGTCAGGGTCACAAAATGAACACTTAGTCATCAGCTGGATCTGAACCAGCACCTGTACAAAATGACCAGACCATGAACTGCAGTGGAGTGCAGTACATTTCTCTTCATAAGCACAACAATACTTTTTAAAAAGGGGAAGAATAGAGTATAGTGTTGGAAGAGAAGGCAGGGGAAAGCTGAAATCAAATCACAGGAATTCACAGGAATGAAAAGGCTTCCCAGAAGCAACGGCAGGTAGGAGAAAAACTCACGATGGTCCCAAATCCGGATTCGTACTGTGATTGGGCGTGTTTGGGGCCGGGGTCATGCAGGGAGGGTGGGGCAGGCTGGTACTCACCGAGGGGCTGGAAAGAGCGCACAGGACTGGTGTCCCGGCTGCTCTCGCGGCTGGCCTCCCGGCTGCAGCCCTGACTCATACTAGGCCGAGGGATTCGGCTGCCTCGCGCTAGCGGCCGCGACGAGCCATGGGAAAGCAGAGAGCAGCAGTGAAGAAGACAACAGAGAAAGGAGGAGAGTGGTCAGAAGAGACACAAGAGGCACTCACTGCACAGCAAGACAAGGACAAAGGACCTCAAGGCAACAGCACTGCCTCCAACCCCTTTGTGAGAGAGAGAGAGAGACAGACAGACAGAGAGAGAGAGAGACCACTGGAACAGGAACAGCAACTTTATATGAACGCGCAGGTCAGCTGGGGAAACGCGCACGCACACACACAGAGGAAATGAAGAATGGCTTCTGTTCCTGCGGATAATCCTCACCCTGCATGTCACATTCCCTGTACCAAAGCACATTTAATAAATAAGAGAGAAACGACACAGACTCAACATCACAAAAAAGGAAGAAAACAAGAAAAGATTAGTGCAGGTAGCAGGCAGGAGACTGCTGTTCCAATTATCCAATCTATTTAATAACCTAGAGGCGGTGTGGGCAGACGCTGGCACACTCCGGGTGCCCTGTGGCGGGGAATGCCAGCTTCGCCTGGCAGCACACATTCCAGACGGACAAATGAAACGAGGGCCGACGTGACACTGCCTCTACCAGGCAGCATTTTCTCCTTCACAGGCCACAGACTACACAACAGAGCTTCAGTCAAACCCTGAGCTGCTACTGTGCAACAGCGTCGTTTTCTCACACCATCGTTTAGGAAAATCATCAATGGGCACCGATTATGCACAGAGCAGGAGACAAAACTACCCCATGTGAACATGCACTGCTGTGGGTGACTCAAGGATGACAGCAGAGGACGAGAGGCGGGTTTCACTGCCCATTCATGCTGAAAATCAGCGCGACTAACGCAGAGCAAGTAGGCAGCAAAGATCACAAGAGACAAGGAGCCATCTTCAGCATTTAGCTCAGACAGTGCACTTCCTACCACAAACCTCCCTAGTGGTCTGAGAGACATTGGAAGGGGATGCGGGAGTGAGGCACAGCGGTGCGGGAGAGACTGAGCCGATGAACCACAAGTTGCTCTTACCTCCAAGGCTCCCGTTGTAGTGCTGGCTGAGACTGGAGGGGGCTTTGTATCGAGAGAGTAAAGTAAAGGAAGATTAGAAAAACACAGAACCTGTAGCAGCTCTTAAGCCTGAGCAAACACGACAGCACATTTATGCTGAAAAGCCATTCAGACCTGCGAAAAAGCAGCACATTTTAAGCAGCAGCAAAAACAGCTTCGTAAGGGATGATTCTACTGAACGGGTGACACCAGCGGCTGTGCCTGAATGTAGTTAAACCCCAAAGAAAAACAGCCGATGCCTGGGGTCCGGCGCCCGCGGAGAGATATGACAGATAGAAGTAAGGCATGACTGCAGAAGGGTGAAAATGCTGCAGGAGAGACTCGAATGATCTGGGAGGATCAGAGGTCAGAGAGAACAGAGGGGAAGCGCTTCCTCAGCACGCCTGTCGGCCACCACCAGCGGATCGGGACCAAGGGTGACCTCAGCTGGACCCGGAGCCACAGAAAAATCAGAGAGCCCCGCTGCTTGTGGTTAGAAATACTTGGGGACAAAGCTATAACATGACCGCAATCGTTCATACTCGGCCGAGTACCACAACTGGCATCGCTCCGCAAACATGTAGTAAGATATTAAATGCTGCACTATGGAGCGAGTATATTCAGGAGTGCTGGCTTCAATATCTTGGTATCTTCACAGCCAGCAGTTATTTTAAATCCTATCATTATCAGTGTGTTAAACTTATTCGGCGCAGAGGAATAAACTTGGAGCAGGAGGCAATGTGACTGACACTCTCTCTCTCTGAAGACTCTGCCCCTCACACGGGGTTAAAAGAAACCCCTCCACCAGGGGGGCGCACTCATCACGGTTGAGAAGCAGTTTACAGTTACAAAGCAGGAAATGGACATGGAGACTCCTGGCACTGAGGGGTGGGGCAGTGCTTCTTGAAGAGTGGCACCCAATCAGAGGGGATGAGAGGGTGAAGCGAGGATGGCAAATGGGGGAGGAGCATCAGCCAAGAAACAGCAGGGCGACCAGTGAGACGGGAGCTGAGGATGGGGCTGCATGCTCCTTACCGACAGAGAGGCGGGTGGGGCTGGAGTCCCGGCTGCAGCCCTGACTGCGAGGAATGCGGCTGCGGCGCTGCGACGAGCCTGGGCCGGCCTGGACACGCTGGGCCCCCACAGAGCCAACTGTGCTGAGGGCCGTGCTGGCCAGTACCCGCCCCGGGGAGCCCGACCGGCTGCCCGCTGCAGGAGGACAGGGGAGAGGGGCAGCTGCATGAGAGACCTATCTGACCGGGGAGAAGGGGGCATATCGCCCTCCCAGGGGAGAGAAAGCCGGGTGGAAGCTGTGCAGAGCCAGGCGCAGGGGCAGCACAACGCATCGAGCGGGCAGCCTGGCTCTCAGCTACACACCCGCATATCTCCAAGATGACAAGTGAAGCCCTATTCCTATAGACACAGTCTCAGTACAGCACAAAACCCTGAAAGAACACTGACAATATACATTTTAAAATAAACAACTAACATAAGAGCTAGCGATGCACCGAAATGAATTTACCGAAACAAATTTTTTTATCCGGCTGAATACCAAAACCAATCATTTATGTACCGACTTGTTCAGATGAATGTATTTGGTTAATTTTGCTTTTGAGCTTATGAATTAAAAGAAATTATAAATGCAGGTGGTTTCATTTGAACGTCAGCCTCCTTCAGCCACCAAGAAATGCGTAAAATGGCGTGTGCAGCCCTGTTAATACTGTTAACGCCCCATCAATGTTAACGGCAGCGAATCCGACAATCTAAACCAGGGGCCAATCGTATCCGCAAAGGGCCGGTGTGTATGCAGGTTTCTGGGATAACCTTTAGGTCAGCTGTTCACACCCAGGTGTGAGGACTCCTCAGCCAATCAGTCCTCTAATTAGTAATCTAATTGCAGCGAAAGCCTGCTCACACAGCGGCCCTTTCTGGGTAAAATTGGCCACCCCCACCCTAAACCAAAAAGGTTCAATGTTCCTAATACAACGGATGCTCCGTCATGAGATCGTAAAGCTGCAAGCTACCTCCGCTCATACAAACTCCACATTACACATGTGCTTTTAGTTTCATTCCGATTACAATTCCCAACTGGAACTGTCTCATTTTTCTCGTCGGCAGACGAGGAATACAAAGTAAACATAACGTAAAACAATGTTACTATGGGTTTTACAGCTTTTTTGGATCGACAGCAACTCCAGCTGTGAAGAATACGGACCTTCCCACCGTTTTCTTGAATGAACGTTATGCTACGTCGACAGCCCACAGGTGAACGCGAATGAGATGCCGAATCACGCTGCAGATGGCGGTCAAAGGTCGTTGGTAAGCTGGGGGCTCTAAAAAATTCCGTTTTTTGGTTATTCAGCCGAATATTATCGGTTGCCGAAATTTCGGTGCAACACTAACCAGAGCACGGAGGCTCATTCCAAAGTGGCTCTTAATTCTTTCAAGGTTCTTTCCTTTTTGTCCCCTAACTAAAGAAATCATGAAACGGGAGAGGATACTGCAGGATGCAAACCTACAGGATGCCTCCAGAGCAACGAGGCTGGGTGGTGAGACCTCACTGACCGCACTGCACTGAGCCAGGAGCCTCAGTCAGGGCTCCAGTACCAGCGACCAGGTGACTGCTGGAAGAAAGTGACACCCCACCCCCCCCCAAGCCCTAAGCTCCCAGCATCTGCCCAAGGAAACATTTCACCGAAACAAGACTCTCACACTGGGAGACCCAGGTTATAAAGACTATGGATTAAAGATGAGCCATTGAAACAGGCATCCCTGAGCTAAGAGCAGAACTGAACACAGACACACTATGTAAGCTGCATGGATACCCGATGTTATGCTGCTCATTTTATCTCACAGTCAAGCCAAAAAATCCTGAATTCCCAAGAAAGGTAGCGGTTACCTTGATTTTACATATGCGTGTACCGAATGGAGTCACGTAAATGAGAGGCAAGCAGTGAAAATGAAGCAGAGCAGGGCACAGGGGGTTTCCAGCATGCAGTGCAGGGGCAGGCAGAGGCAGTGTGTGTGTGTGTGTGTGTGTGTGTGTGTGTGTGTGTGTGTGTGTGTGTGTGTGTGTGTGTGTGTGTGTGTGTCTTTTTTGGGTGGGGGGTGGGGGGATGAGTGAGTGGACACACACAGATACACAGACAACATACAGAAGCTCTTACCACCGACAGGGGTAGCAGACTGAGATCCTAAGCGAGTGTCAATCATGGGGCCGCATTTTATCCCCAAAATGGTTGGGGATTGGTTGGGTTTAAGCCAGGGTGGGATTGGGGGGCAGGGAGGAAGCAGGGGGCAGATTAATTAATGGCAGCAGGGGGCACAAACAAAGCACTGCTTTATTAGGATAAATAAAAACAAGAAGAGAGTGAATTAGTTTAATACACATTAACAGCAGCAAAATAAACACGGGGGGGGGGGGCAGAGCAAGCAAGGCAAAGCAAACAACACAAACGGGCGGCGGACTACAGCGCTGTACTGTAAACATACTCTTACTGCCTGACACACAAACGGATGGTGGACTACAGCGCTGTACTGTAAACATACTCTTACTGCCTGACACACAAACGGATGGTGGACTACAGCGCTGTACTGTAAACATACTCTTACTGCCTGACACACAAACGGATGGCGGACTACAGCGCTGTACTGTAAACATACTCTTACTGCCTGACACACAAACGGATGGCGGACTACAGCGCTGTACTGTAAACATACTCTTACTGCCTGACACACAAACGGGCGGCGGACTACAGTGCTGTACTGTAAACATACTCTTACTGCCTGACACACAAACGGATGGTGGACTACAGCGCTGTACTGTAAACATACTCTTACTGCCTGACACACAAACGGATGGTGGACTACAGCGCTGTACTGTAAACATACTCTTACTGCCTGACACACAAACGGATGGCGGACTACAGCGCTGTACTGTAAACATACTCTTACTGCCTGACACACAAACGGATGGCGGACTACAGCGCTGTACTGTAAACATACTCTTACTGCCTGACACACAAACGGATGGCGGACTACAGCGCTGTACTGTAAACATACTCTTACTGCCTGACACACAAACGGGCGGCGGACTACAGCGCTGTACTGTAAACATACTCTTACTGCCTGACACACAAACGGATGGCGGACTACAGCGCTGTACTGTAAACATACTCTTACTGCCTGACACACAAACGGGCGGCGGACTACAGCGCTGTACTGTAAACATACTCTTACTGCCTGACACACAAACGGATGGCGGACTACAGCGCTGTACTGTAAACATACTCTTACTGCCTGACACACAAACGGGCGGCGGACTACAGCGCTGTACTGTAAACATACTCTTACTGCCTGACACACAAACGGATGGCGGACTACAGTGCTGTACTGTAAACATACTCTTACTGCCTGACACACAAACGGATGGCGGACTACAGTGCTGTACTGTAAACATACTCTTACTGCCTGACACACAAACGGATGGCGGACTACAGCGCTGTACTGTAAACATACTCTTACTGCCTGACACACAAACGGATGGCGGACTACAGCGCTGTACTGTAAACATACTCTTACTGCCTGACACACAAACGGATGGCGGACTACAGCGCTGTACTGTAAACATACTCTTACTGCCTGACACACAAACGGATGGCGGACTACAGCGCTGTACTGTAAACATACTCTTACTGCCTGACACACAAATGGGCGGCGGACTACAGCGCTGTACTGTAAACATACTCCCTGTCTGACTGACACACACACACACACACACACCATACTATACTCTTATACCATCTCTCCAAAGTAGCTTTCTCCATTTTATTTAAACCCTCCCTAGTGCAGACTTGTACACAAACCACTTGGAAGCTGGATTTGTTTGCCCTGACAACACATTACTGCAGACGGGATGGGCATGAAAACCAGGCCATGGCAGGTGCGGAAAGAGCCGCACACTTTTCTCGAGGCCAGGAGGGACTGAGCGTCCACAGGACAGCTTACCGCTGCAAGGGGCCAGTGGGCGTTTGCTGCGTGTCATCAGGTAGGGTGACATAGCGACACGAGCAGAAAAGGGCTCCGAGAAGCCGCACTCTTCAGTGGAAAAGCATGCAGGAAGCTACACCCACCACAGCAACACAGTGAGTGCCCGTAAACAAACAGACCCAGCCGAGACAGATCACACACACGCCCGACACAGGGCAAAATACCTGGGGTACAATCAGATTCATCAAAACCTACAGGCACAAAAAAAGCCATAAATCAACTTATTCTCAGGAGACTAAATGCAGTTCAGGCCTGGCAAAGGCTACAAGGCCACAGCATGCCGGTGGCACAGAGGCATACTTACGTTGTGACTGGGAGACCACCTTGTTGCGACTGCGCCCCCGTGAGTCCACTTGGCTGCTGCCCGTAGAGCTCGGCAGCGTGGAGAGAGTCTGCTTTGTGCGCAGACGACCTGTGGGACAGACAGGTGCGACACAGTCACCTTCTCAGTCCCACCAAGGGGCGCACTTTCCAAAGGTCTCATCCACACTGCGTGCTTCTCTGTAAAAACCGGAGTATTGCTCCACCAAGGCTTCTGCCATTGAATAGTCTGAGACTGGAAGGCCAGGTCAGAAGATCATTCTTTGGCAAATGCCCTCGGACAGTGTATGAGAAGCCAACCACCAGTCAGCCAGCTTATGTTGACATACTATGTGTACCGTATTTGCACTGTGTATGTACCCATTTGTAAATGAATTTTGGAGACCTGCTGCTGTTTGCAAATAATTTCCGCTAAGATCAGTAAAGTACATCGCATCTTAAAATACCAGCCCACTCCTACTTTTGTGGGGTTTGTTGTGCAACAGCAGCAGGTGATACATTCTTGATTAAAGCATTTTCTTAGTTTTCAAAGAAAAGCAGGTTAAATCTTCCATCAGGATGAGACCCAAGCCACTGGTTCCATCATCAGGGTTGAGAACATTAATCCAGTATTTCCCAACCTGGTCCTCGTGGACACTAAGACCGGGATCTGAGGGGGAGCAAAAATGCGGACTGTCTGGCAGGGATCTGAGAGGGAGCAAAAATGCAGACTGTCTGGCAGGGATCTGAGAGGGAACAAAAATGCTAGACTGCTTGGTGGTACCCGGAGGACCAGATTGGGAAATACTGCATTAAATCAGTTGAGGAGAGACTTGCAGAATGTCAAAGGTTGTGCAGCAAAAGTCTGAACTAGTCCTGTTAGGCGGGTAGGCCAGCAGGGTAGGGACACTAGAGTGTTAACACACTAGAGCGATTAGAGAAGCTAACCCTACTGCACTCGACCGTGACACGCAGAGAGGGGCTGTTCTTACCCTCATCGCAAAAGGTCCCTAAACAGAGAGAACAGGTTTGTCTGTCAGTCAGAATGTGTAGCTACCAGAGTTGTGGTTTTTTAAACAAATATTTCTGCTTAAAAATCACCAGTTTAACTCTGGTCAGACTCCAGTTGAGTTTAGCTACGCTGCTGGTATGACTAACACCACGCAAGTGAACATCAGTCTGAACACATTGAAAACATCTAGTGATATTACAGAAAGTTATAAAGCTAGAGTTCATTTGAAGAAAATGTCAGGAATATGAAATCTCACTGTTAGAAAATAAAATCCACATCATGTTCTAAAAGCACAGAGAAAAACCAAAGCCATTAGTAAGGTGCACAGCATTGCAGGGGCTGGGTCATGCCGACAAGGGCAGGGATGCCCAGTGACAGAGGAAACCTTGGCGACAAACTCCTGGGCAGCTCTGTGTGACCCCCCCCCCCCCCAGTCACTTACAGAATCTCACTCCTCTGGCGTGTTAATTTCCTTTGATCAGAGCTAATTCACTGACACTCCCATCACCACTAAGTATTAATGTAGCCACCCAGACAAAGGGCTTCTCAGCAAGAGCAGCAGCAGGGGGCAGAAGCGGAGAGGGCAGCATGTTCTTACCGTCCAGCTTATCAGACGAGCCGTCGTCTGCCATGCACGGAGAAGAGAGGAGAGCGGGAGTGTTAATGCAAGAGGCAGATGCGGAATCAAGAGGCACATGCACACACACACGCATGCACGCGCACACATACACACACACAGAAGGACAGACAGAGGCACACCAGCAGCCACTGCTCTGAGAGTCAGTTCTAGGCAGAACAACAAAAGAGAGGACAAGTTTGAGAAAGAGAGTCATATGCTGCAGTTATCAGATGGAGGTTCCAGACGCTGTACCAGTGAAAGCTGCCTTTTCTTCAATAGACCTCTGACCCTGCAAAGGCTGGGGATGATCAGGACCCCACAAGCACCCCCAGTCACGCTGACTTACCCAGAGAAGCGTAGGAACCCGGGGGCAGTCCGGAGGCACCCAGCCGGCCGGTGCCCCCAGTGTGGGCACTCAGGCGGGCCTTGGCTCCGGCGGCAGCATTGACATCCACGTCGCTGCGAGAGCGCTGCAGGGACACGGGCGAGCCCGCTGCCTTGGTGCTGGCAGGGACTACAGGGGCGCAAGACAGGCCGGGGGAGTTAGACGGGACGGGCTGATTTTCAACACACGCACACACTGGCCCACACACTGAGAGGAGCCAAGGCAGCATCTCAGTGTGACCTACAGGGCAGCAGTACCGCATTCTACACAGCTCAGTGAGCGCCGGGTCGATCCAAAGAGCCCCGGTACCATGCCGGGCCACGAGGACAAACACAGAACACAGGAGACAACAGCGAAATCTCACCTCTTCCAGGAGCAGCAGACCACACGGATGGCGAAGGCCGGCTGGCGAGGAGACAAGAGCCAAACGAAAGGAGCCGCGGTCAGCACAGGTATGCATGGGCCTACATGCAGTCTACGCGCCACAGATGCGTCACACGCTCGCCGGAATGTAACCAAACAGGACGTCACAGAGCCCCAGCAGAAGGCCAAGAGCAGAACGCCTGACTTACTTGAGACTCTCCTGCGAGCTGGAGGAGGAGCGGTCTGACTGTGGCAGCGAGGTGGCGCTCCCGGCCCCCCGCAAGCATGACTGCAGGTTGCGCTGGTAGGACGCCTCCAGAGAGTTGTACAGAGCGTCCGCCTCCGAGGGGAAGTGCTGCCGCAAACCCCAGTATGCCCTGAAGGGGGCAGCAGAGAGCAGGGAGTCTCAGTCGGGTGACAGGAAGCGGATAAGGTACACAGGGCGGAGGCGGCGAGGGCTTGACCGTACTTCCTGGCCTCGACACGAGCCTCAGCGTCCGCGTCCCGGATTCCCTTCTTGATGCTGTCCACCAGCACGGCGGTGTGCCTGAAGGAGACACAGACAGAGGCAGACAGTCTGTACACCCGCAGAATCATCTCTGTGACAGTTTAGTCAGCTGTGTCGACAGATTCCAGTATATAACTCCACCACCATCTCTGATAAGGCACCCAGTAACACACTGTTCCATTTATGTTTCTATTGCGTCTTTTAGCGTCAGTCCCCAGAAGAATATTTTGGATTGTGCTCACTGGTCCAGGACCTGCTCACCTCTCCAGGGAATGAGTCTGCCACTCCTGCAGCAGAAGGTCCAGGAAGTCATAGCAACGCCTGCAGGGAAGACAGTAACATCATCAACCTCCAATGGGGAGCCTGGACTGGAAGCAGGTCCCTTAGTGCCCCATTAGCCTTAGATCATATTACAGTGACACATGCAGACGTTTCTCTCAGACGCTGGAAGGCGGAGCTCACCGTCTGACGGCCACGGACTTGGAGGTGCAGTTGCTGGTGATGAGGGGGATGAGCCTGGGGACGTGGGTGTGCTGTGGGGAGGAAAAGCGGCAGTCAGGGGGCGCCGGAGAGCAGGCGGGAGGCCAGCACAGCCCCACATTGCAACACGCACCACCGATAATCACACAGTACAGAGCAGCGTCCAACACAACAGTCACAGGGCCCCTAATTCTCAGCCACGCCACTGGCCTGCCAAGTGTCCGGCATGTGGAAAGACCTACACATACAAAATGATGGCTGAGAGCAGCGGCGAGCCGCCGAGCGACCCTGGTGGGGCGCACAGCCAGGCGAGCAACTCACCCGGATGATGAAGCGGATGGCAGCGACACCTGAGGTGGCCATCACCTTGGCGCAGTTGGGGATCAGGTTGAACAGGATGGGTAAGATGGCTTCTGCACCATGATCGAATCTGTTAGCCAGCACTGTGGACAAGTGGCTGTGGGGGGCACGAGGAGGCAGGAGTGAAAAGTGAGGGGACACAAGGCCAGTCCTCTAACGATCAAGGCAGCTTAAACCCCCCCCCATAGATACAGGCTGGGTGCTCATTCCCTTCTAACGTTTAACCCCAATACCAGCTAAAGGAGCACCACTGTGACCCCTGACCCGGAAGCACTCACGCCACAGTGATGCAGGCCTCGCGCACCACCTGGGAACGCAGGTCCTTGGCTGACAGTTTGAAGGCGCCGTCCAGCAGGCGCAGGTGCTGGTAGAAGCAGTCGTAGTCGGTAGCTCCGGCCACCAGCAGCGAGCGCACCTTCTTCAGCTGGGAGCCACAAAGACTACGTGTGAAAACCTCACACTCCCGAGCGCGTGTGATTGTGGTATTATCGGTGGTCAGAAGTACCCAGCGCGCGCACGCACGCACACACACACACACACACACACACACACACACACACAGAGACCAGTTTTAACAGCAGTCACACTGGCTACTAGTAAAGGAGCCTGACATGAGGGCACCACGCAGCTTCAGGGGGTCACTCGGCAGGGCTACAGGGCTAGGGGCTTGGACCAGCCAATGAGAATGCGACCCAAGAGAAAGACAAGCACCCCCCAAACCAGAGGCTTTGCATGAGCCCTCACCGCATTCGCGCGATGATCCCAGTCGTGCTTGTCATCAGACAAAATCTCACGTATCTTGTTCAGGTTGTCCTCAAGGTCACGGGAGGAGTAGATCTGCAGGGAGAAGTCGGCGGAGAGCTTGAGCGTCCCAGGCAGAGACGCAGCGAGGGACATGCAGCTCCCACACCCAGGAGAGCCCACACCTACCTGAACAGTAGGCACATCTGTGAAGGCCTTCTGGAAGTCATCTTCATCCACAGCCCCCGCGACGTCTTTGGATGAAGCTGTCAAAAGGAGGAGGGGCACAGAGGGGCTGTGAGCCTCTCCCAGCTGAGGCCGTGTGCGAGAGGACGTACGGCACAAAGGACGCCCAGCGGCTGTGGCTGCGTGCGGGAAGATGCACGGCACGAGGGACTGCCCCCATGCCAGTGTGGGCGGCGGGTTACATGCAGCTGGGCGCCGTCAGCACCGTTTTGGCCAGATCAGCATGTTGAATCTGCATCGGAGCGAGTCAGTAACGCTCTGAGCTCTCCAATTAACCCTCACCACTAGTTACACCAATGTATTCCAGCACACAAGTCTCACAGTCGATGGTAGGTGCTGGTTTTTTGCTGTTGGTCTACCGTGTGCCCAACATAGAGTGCCCGTTTTCCATGCCCTCAAATGGCAGCCACCTCTAACCCTAGCTGATTAACAAAATCATTCTCTCTTGCTTGTTTAGCATGTATGCATGTGTCATGCATGCGTGTGTGTGCGGCGCTGCTCCACCTGCGCTCTTGGCAGCGCTGCTGGCACTGGGCCGGCGGGCCGCATTGGTAGGCTTCCGGGAGGCCGGGATCTTAAACACCGACTGGCCAGTGGTGGACTGGCTCCCATCCACAGAGTCGTCGTCGTCAAAACTCTTATCTGCGGGGGGGGGGAACCATAAATGCAGAAAGCATTAGGAGAAGAGAGCATGATGGGTGAGAAAATTCCTGGGGCCAGCAGGGGGTTTGGAGAGCGTGACGTGCCAGGAACAAAACGAGCACTGAAAGACCCCAACTCATCACACCAAGCCCCACCACCACCGCCCAGCAGTCAGAGAGCGTCCGGGTTGGGGGGGGGGGGGTCTCTGCCTGCCGCTCACCCCACAGACTCCCATCCTCACGGGTCCTGACCCATGACCACACTCCCTCCATTTCCCTGCAGAACAGCCCTGCAGACACCCCCAGCACATTGTAACTGGGCTGCCTTCAGACATTCAGCTCTCGGCCAGCGGTGACTGACACGCACAAGCACATCGATGGCTGGTTTCTCTCTTCAAAAGACATGCAGAAGGAACACTCTAGAACCTGGAAGATGCAACACATGAGCCAAAAAGAGCTAAACTCCACTACTGAAGTTAGGGGAGGGGCTCTATAACAAGCAGATCAGCAGAGGTTGGGGGGAGGGGGGCACAGATCAGTAGACCCCGTCATGGACACGCCACCATGGAGACTCCTGCATCAGAGCAGTGAGGAGGCTGGCAGGCTGTAGCCAGGACAACCCACATCTGGCACATCTTTCAAGCGAGCACATGCAGCCGACCTCACAGGCCACTGCCTCGGGGGGGGGGGGGGGGGGGACGCCACGAGCAGCCACCTTCACGTCCCGGTAAAGCCTGGCCGCTCTACCCGTGAGCAGGCATCTACAGCAAACTACATGGGTGTACAGCAGCACCAGTCACCTTAAACCACTCTACATGGGGAGCCGACAGACAGCACACACCGAGTACAGTCTGCACAATGAGGTCCTCGGGGACCCCCAGACCGTCCACGGGAGCTGGGAGGGAGCAAGAACGTCCGGGGGGTCACCGAGGACCAGGCTGAGAAACACTGTGCTACAGAGGGCCCACAGAAGCAGATTTAAATGTCACCATCAAGACTAATTTGTTCTAATAGGGTCTGACCTTTGGGTTTAAGGACAGAAATTTCCCTGTAGTACACAGTTTGTCCATAAGAGGGCAGCCACAAACCAATTCTCCAACAGGAAGACCCTGAATGTTTACATGCTAAACCACCTTCAGCATGCAAACCTGCAGGCATCACGCTAACTGGCCTTACCAGCCGAGCCAGGACACAGCAATAGCTCACAAGGAAACCAGGGATACAAGCGTGGGCAGTGGTGGCTTAATGGTTAGGGAAGCACACTTGAAATTGAAAGATTGCTGGTTCGAATCCCTCTGAATTACCTGCCCCCTGCTATGTCACATTGTCACATATGGGTTAAATGCAGAGGACACATTTCGTTGTCGTTGTGCAGCGTGCTGTGGTGTCAGCAATGACCACTGACCATCAAACTCTATTTTAATTCTATTTTAATTCCCTTTCTGTGGCTCTCGCAGTCAGCCAAGCCCAAGCTTAAAGGCACAGCACACTAACCAGCAGGTGAACCGCCTGAGAAAATGTGGGAAACCCAAAAGAGTAAGAAACACACAGCTAAGATGCTCAGGGCAGCTGTAAATAATTAACACTGTCATTTATGCACAAAAGGACCATCTGGCTTATGTGGGAAAGAGCAAAGCCATTTTCCCCAGGGAGCTTTCATTCTGACGGAGCAGTGACATCACAGCTCAGGAACACTGGCTATTTACAGTCAGGGTGAATGGATCAGGCCGCAGGGCGATGGCCGAACACCCCCACGCACCACTGTACTTTCACAAGCATGTCAATGACAGGCTCCATTAGCACGAGGAAGCAGCCCTGATAGGAGTAATAAGTGTGGCTTAGGCCAGCGTATGGGGTTTCCCAGAATCCTTAGCAGGGGATGGCAGGGCAGAGTGGGAGTCACTTGCTCCACAGCTGCACTGCGCAAGCTCACGCTGACCATACTGCACACTCACCAAACACCCACACACGGGATGGCATGGGATGTTAATGAGGCAGGAAGAGCAAGACGAACAGTGAACCACCATCCTACAGAAGGGGGGGAAGGGGGCTGTTTCTTGGTGCAGTGCAGTCCCTCCCCTTCAGCAGGAAACATATCACACACACACACACACTCCAAAGCAGGTCAGTCTGCCCTACAAGTCAGACTAACAAATGTTTATACTAATTGAAAATCTTTCCTCTGCTCTTATCCAACAGATCCATTAGCACCTACAGCTGCGGCAGCCATAAACTCCACTGTACTACTGAGCTCCACATCTCACTCAGCTGTCACGCCACCTGCTGACACTCACTGGCATCTGCACTGCAGAATAACAGTGAACAGCACAGCAAAGCAGCGGGGCCCGAGAAAAAAAAGGCACCCAGACAGTCAGGGATCAGTAATGAAGAAGCGATGGCGTGTATCTGCAGCTGACCGGCTGGCCACCACAACGTCGGAATCACTCTGGGGGGAGGGGGATGCAGAAGTGAAAGCTGATGAACTTAAGCAGGAAGTGAAAGAGGACAGCAGCACACAGGAGCCCGGAGAGGGTCAGGCCTCCAGAAGCGTGTCAGTGTGTGTGTGTTCCTCCCCCACAGGCCATTTAAACACCCAACTCGGTCCGCATCTCACACACACACCTAACCCAACAGGACCCACGACCCACATACTGACCAACCCCCACCCCTCAGCGCCAGTCATGGCCAGAAAGCCCCAAGGGCGCCCTGGCGGCGGTGCCACTCTCCTGCTCGTCGTCACGGCCGGCTCACACTCACCGTCTCCATCGTCCTCCGCTGCCATGGCGGTGCAACCGGGAGGAGAGTGGGACAGAGAGGACCACGGGGTGAGCAGGCGCCAGTGAGCCAGCGCGCGCCTGTCTGCTCCCTCTAGTGCCCGATGTGAAGCGGCGTGCATATATACACAAGCATAGCCTCCTCCCACCCCCATCTGTCAACAGCTTCACTCCTTTCAAAATAAGAGTCCCATGCTGACACTGGGCTCTGCTCCAACAAAAAACCCAGTCACCCCCCACCCCTCCAGCTGCTGCGTCAGCTTGTCTCCCAGGTCCCGAAGAACACCCCCCATCACAACTTACCTGCGCCAAACACACACATAATCTCACAACACAGCACTGACAGCAAGCAGGCTACCAATCTGTCCGACACTGATCTGATGTGAGCAGCATTTTACCTGGCAGAAGACTGATCTTTTTCTGCCAGCTCAGCACTTTAGGGTCACACTGGTTACGGCGAATGCCATGAAACTACCATAACCAACCCCTCTGTCCAAAAACACAGGCTCAGGCTGACTGATACAGCCCGCAGCAAAGAGCAGACACTGCTGCCGCTCGGCAAAGCCTCACGCTGGCATGGAACCCTCCTAAAACGAAAGGAGGACGTCACTTACCTTGGGAGTAGGTCAGAGCCATGTTTCCAGAATTCAAAGCTTCATCAAACTTGCTGAATATGGCCTGCAACCTTCGGACAGAGGCAGAGAAAAGGCACGAGAGTCAGATGGGGGGCCGAGCGAGAAGAGGCGTGAGAGTCAGGCCGGGCAAGGGGAACGTAGAGAAAACATGGGAAGAGTCGGACCAAGGAAGAAATTTTTAATTGCAGGCCAGACATGGATGCTAACCAGATCATAATATCATTACGCATGGAAATGGTGGATATGGGAGGAAAATAAATGGTAACAGGAAAAAAAAAAACACTGAAATCGTGGGGCAGTGAGACATCGCCATCCTCACACTGGGGAAACACAGGTTGTATGAGATCAAGTAATCGAATGGCCCATATCCTTAAAAAGTTCCTTAGCTGGGGGAGTGTTATAGCACACAGGCAAATTCCAGACCCAGATCGTTCAGAGTAAGAAAGGTCAACCCTGAGTGCCCTTTTACAGGGAACTAATTCATACTCTGACCTGAAAAGGTCACTACAATGACACTGCAAATTCCACATAACATGATCCAGGGAGGCTGTGACATGGGGAGCCTGCAGCTTTCAAGGCAGGGGACGGAGCGGCTGAATACGCCAGGCCGGGTACAGACGCACACTGTCGACAGACACACAGACAGGACAGGAAGACGCAGCAAAGGTAAACCGGCATGGAAGAGAGCACACAGGCACAAAGCGACACCGAGAAACACCATCCTGAGTCACGTCCGACTGGGCTTCCGGCATGAATTACCTGGGGGGGGGAAGCAGAGCGCAGACAGTGGGACGCTCAGGAGAGCGAGCCGAGGAGAGTGTGGCCCTTGGGGCTTTAACAGGGATTAAACAGAAGCTGCTTCCCACCTTAACCCGACCATGGGGCCGAAACGGAACGATTTTATTCCTTCCTGGAAATTATTCAGAGCGAAGTTTAACAAAAAGCCCCACAAAGGGAGATTAGGGCAGGACCAGTGCGACCTCAGAAGCAGTGTCACTGGGACGCGAGGCTGCTTCACACTGACCGTCCCGTCGGGGCCATGGAAACACACAAACAATGAACTCCGGCCCGGAGGAATCCGAGCCCTGTGACGTCAGCCTGTTATGCTGGTTTCCCAGGCAACCAGGCAAACAGCCCCGTCCTCCTCGCCAAGTCCCTCTAAAAAGACCTTTGACACTCTGCTGCTGAGCTAAGTGTTGCTTTTTCCTGCGGCAGAATGCAGAGGCCAAAACCTTTGCAGGAAATGCCCACCTCTAAAATAAGGCCTCAGAAAATGTTCCTGTGCATAATGCCAAGCTTATAAGGATGAACATAACCCATCACTAATAACAACATGCAGGCAGAATAACTCCGAGACGGGTGATCGGCGTCCAGCGAGGGCGGCCTGCATTTCCACCCGCAGGTTAGCCCTTACCGTGCTGCAGTCAGGCCCCTCTTGCTGAGGTCTGCTCTCACTTTCTCCCCGACGTGCCGGTACACGTCCACCAGCGTCACTGTGGCTGTCTCTCGAACCTGGAACAGAGCACCGGCCATGTCAGATCAGTAGGTGGGGCTCTGTGGTAGTGAGGAAGGCAGGACATACAGGCACAGCGAGAAAAAGGTGCCCGGACCCATGGAGAGCCCCAAGAGTGACCCACAGGGGGCAGCGATTCACAGCGGCATCTCCCAGAGCGAAACACTAAGGCAGCTGAAACGCTGCCAATCAGCAGGCGTGTTTCCATCACAAGTGACCTCACAGGCGCAGACAGACGGAAGAGAACCCAAACAGCATCGCGGTGACATTATATTTATTCAGCAGACTAAGCGATGTGCATTTTTGAGAAAGTATTGTCAGCCAGTCCCTGGAGGTATCGGAAAGTTAAGGGCCTTAATCAGGGGTCCAACAGCGTAATCACGCTGCTGACCGTGGGATTTAATCCCGTGACCTTCTGATCACTGACAGGGTCCTAACCTGGTGAGCCACACAATGAGTGTGTGTGGCACAGCCAAGCCGGGGTCCCCCACCCTCCCCAATAACTCACCTGTGCGTTCTGGTCACCAGTCAGCGTACACAGGAAAGGGACGATCTTTTTGAGGGCCAGGGGCTGGGCGCCGTGCCTGAGGGGGAACAGTCAGCGTCATGTGCATTACTGCCAGCAGAATGACCGACACAGGCATTTACCGAGGACGAGCGGTAAACATGGAACACGCTCAGTGCGGGGCGACACTTACGTGTTCAGCGTGGCGCTCAAACACAGGCACACACCCTCCCGGCTGCGGAAGTTCTTGTGCTTGAACCCGGGGAGGAGCCGTTCCCAGACATACTGTCGGAAGGAGGACATTTATAATTCAGAAACATAACTATGACAAGAGCGGGGGCCGCAGGTCAACGTTAGACAGACAGAGCGCCCCCTGCTGTCTTCTGTATGCAACACCAGCTAATCTATGCTCCCTCAGAGGCAAAACGTACAGGCCATATTTATGCAGAGCCCTGTCGGCGCAAACAGAATTACAACAGGTCAGCAGTTTTAACTATTTAACAAAAAACTTTGCAATGCTGGGGACGCAAGTACACATTTCCTGCAAAATAAAAGTCCCCAGCAGAGGGTGCCACATGTCTGAGTGATCCGACAGCAGCGGCTGCTGGAGACGGCTCTCCGACTGGACAACTCGGACCCGGGCAGGACCGGCCACCGGGTCAGCAGAGGCTGAGGGTGCGAGAGGCCATCCAGCATTCACCTCTGGCAGTCACTCAGGGAAAAAAACCACCCACACAGCCCCCCCCATATTTCTCTACAGTGCCACCTGCTGCACGACCAAAGGGGCATAAATAAAAAGGGCTCGTCTTCTGAGATGTGAAAACCAGAGGAGACCTGCGGTGGCCCGTGGGGGGGGGGGGGGTGTGAGAATGGGGGGTGTGAGAAGAGAATGCTCCCTGCACAGGACGCGGCCTGTTTGACAGAAGGTCACCGCTGAGTGGCATCACAGATGGCAGGTCGAACGCGCAGATGCAGCCCGCAGACGCAGCCCCCACCCCCAGCCCGACTTACCATGACGGGGGCGGTTTCCTCCATCAGCCTGAGGATGAGTGCCTGGGCCTGATCCCGGACCTGGTCTTTGGAGTCGCCCAACCTGTCAATCAGGGCCGGCAGCACTGCGGGGGTAAGAAGTGCACGTTTATCTGCGGTAAATAATGATACTCCTCTAGGGTGAGTTAAGAACAGACTCTCCCCTGGGGTCACGGGTGAGAGTCTTTAGCCTGACATCCCTTCTTTAGCTGTGCACCGCCCTCAAAGCTTGGCATCAAACACACGTGATACTTCAAAATAAGCAAATTTACTCCCTCTGACAGGATTTTAAATTACGATCATCTGCCAAAATGAGACCTCGGCTTGCACTTGTATCGCTTGGCACCGCCTTGTTCGGCCTTCTGTAGCAGAGCATGGCCACCCAGGTGAACATTCCAAGTCACCTGCTGCACATGGCCAATAAGGAGCCTTGGATCTTCTAAGCAGCCACAGTGTGTGTAACCAGAGGCTTTAATCATGAGCCAACGGCGACATCACTGCCCAGGAAGCCGCCACGTCTGCACAGTGCCATGACACCCACCGCTCCCCAGCCCATACAGTCCCCGCACAGCAACACTAGGAGCTGAAAGGAACATCAAGAAGCAGAGACCCGGCAGCATAGACCGTCTGAGCCGCCACCACAGGCTCTGAGCAGCTCTGCCTGGCTGCCAGATCGACCGAAGGGCCATTTAGCAACTTCAGACTGTTGATACGCAATATGAAACACCTACAGCCCGCAGGAGCACACAAAGGGCTGCAAGCGGGGACCACATGAGCTGGAGAGCACTGTCCCGGGGCCCAGCTACATCGCTTTTATCCTAGGGGATGTACACTTGAGAAATCAGCATCAGCCAGTCCCCCTGCCCCCACAGCAGAGAGACCCAACCCCGCAGGTGGGAGCATACAGACAGAAGTCAGACCCCTAGGCACCCTATCGCATGCTATTGGCTGGACAGCCGAATAATGGTCGGCCATTCCCTCCCTGTGTTCCCTCACCAAGAGCTGCAAAAGGCCCACTGGGATGCACAGGAGGAAGCAGCAGCCCATCCTGGTACGGCACAATCAATACTGAACAAGGGGTGGGGGTGCGAGAGGGACATGTACGCCGAGTGCCACACTGAGGCGCTGCTGCGCTCGACTCGGCATGATCAGCCAAGTGGCAAATGTATTAGCCCATGTAAGAGAAAATGGGAAACTGTGAGATAGGAAGAATCTGGAGATGAAATGACATTAATGAAATGACACGCTGTCAAGAAAGGAAGGGAGACACCAGCCCAAGGAGCGGCACGCCAGCAGAACCACACAGCCCAGCCTGAACTGCCTTTCAAACAGAGAGGGGGGCAGACACAGGGAGAAGGAGGGGGGCGGCAGAGAGAGAGAGAATCCAGGCGACACCTAAAAATACTTCTTAGTATTACAGACTCAGCAATGAAGTTTGAGGAGGCTGGTGAGACCCGTTTTTTAGAAAAGGGAGAAACATCATAGAAGGCTTGGTTTGCTAATGCAGGTACTGTTATTAAGGAGCAGTACAGCGTGTGACCAGTGACAGCAGCGCATGAGCATTACTGGGGGACTCACTCAGCGTCATGCCATTGTAAAGACTTGAATCATGTGCTAATAATTACTAATCATTATTAGCCACAAAAGCAACTTATTAAATGAGGCATATTTATCATGGAACATAACTTAAAAAGAGAGCCAAGCATTCTTGGCTTAGGTTAGAATAAACATTTTGAAAATTAAGATGAACTTGCTGTACCTGTACTGACTCACAGGAGCTTATGGTGCCAGTTTGAATAAGACTTTATAACAACGAACTGGACCAGAGGAAACGCCTGAATTAGCGCCCGCTGGTCCCAGCCACAGCAGGGCTCCAACAGGTCCTGTGTTTCTCTATACTGCGACACGAGCTGCATGCTCACACATACGGATCACATTTTAATGGGACAGCCACTGGGTTTACGAGACCCTCACAGAAGTGACCCTGACCTGGCCCCCCAGGCTGCAACACGAAAAGGCTAACTATAGCTTCGGCCGCAACGCCCCCGTATGCCATCCCCGCACTTCACCCTGCTTCGTAACGGACACACCTGGCACTCAGGGAGGGGAGGGGTAGCGCCAGATCAGGCAGTCACCCTCAGAAGGGAACAGCACATGCAAACAAAAACAGAGCGACTCATGTAGGATAGTTCTACGGGAAATTCCTGGACACCACTTTACTGACTGACTAAGGATGCGCGAGCTCTGACTCATTACAGCAAGGGAGCGCCAGGGAGTTCCCTGCAAGAGCCCCGAAACTCTAAAGCTTAACCCTGCACAGGAAGGAATTAAACTGACTTTCTGTTCTTGTTAAACAGAAAATAAACCTACCGGTTAGCATGTAAAGCATCACTCTGACAAAGGCAGAGCACGTGACACACAACACGCCGACGCAGCGCTGGCATCCCCGCCATTCACGGCCAGCCATGAACCACTGCCAGGGCATCGGTGCTGATACTGCGGAAGCATCTTCCGTACTTTACCATAAAGGACACGAAATGCGCTAATGACTACCGTCCATGTCCCCTGGCTCCCACATTCACGGAATTCACTCTAGCCAACCACTAACAGGAAAGGGGCAGTCAGGCAATACAAGCACACACGCACCTACAACGAAATTACTCAAGAAATAACTGAACAGCCATTGACTCTCCAACCAGGCAGCAGAGCAATACACCTGCTCCTAAACACCCTCGTCGACTGCAGCCCAGAAGCAGATCGAAACTTACCAGTCCCCAAGTAGCCCCTGAAGCGGTCCGACAGGCGGCCCACAAAGGCACCGACGATATCGATTCCCAGCAGCGCAACCTGGAAGCAAGGAGAGGAACAAGTTCAGTTTGTGGGAAGAAAAAAAAAAATAAAAAAAAAAAATCACAGAATGTGGGAGTGGATGCTTTATGAATTACTCTGGATTGTCTGAAATTTGTGTATCAAATGATTTCATTCCCCTGAAGGTCAGAATATCATTGCATACTGGCCCCTTACTTTTACATATTCCGAGTTTGTTCACCCACCACTTGAATAAAAATTGAATAAGAATGTGTAAACCATGTAGTATTCTACAAAACATGCTCAACTATCTGTACACAGAAGCTGTATGACTAGCAAAGGAGAAATGATACCTCCTGTCAAAGTATAAAAATAATCACGTGGATGAAGTTTGATACTTCAGTGTCCTTAGAGATCCCCAGCACGTTTGGTCACAATGAACACACACACGGTATATGGCAAAAGCCGCAGTATGCAGACATGAGAAGGACTAGCAGGGGAAGCAGGGAAAACAAGCGCTCTATAAACAAGGAGGAGCGGCCGATCAACAGATGCGCAGATTCATTTGTTCTACTCTACAGTGCCTCCTGGCAGCACAGCCGCAGAAAGCAGCACTGAACGCCCAGAGCAGGTCCGGGCACCCACCTGGGCCACAGAGACCTTCGTGTCTGGGCCTGCATAAACCCTGTAAGGACAAAACGGGCCAGGAGGCTGGTTCTTCAGCCGAGCTGACTACAGTGCTCACAGACCGACTTCCCACAGAGATTCTCTAGTTCTTTACAAAGACTGCCAAAGCAAATAATGCAGGCCACCTGTGGGTTTCATCCAAGAGAAAAATCTAGACATCAAGTTCTACCAGAAGCAGTATCCGGCCCCATTTGTCTTTGGTGGGGGAGACATGCATAACCTCGGAGATGCAGCTGCCAAGGGCAGTGGTGCCCATGACGTCAGACACGCCAACACGAACAACAGCCACACCCTGTCATAGCCCTTTGATTCAAACCGATCATGCAGAAGCTGCCAGCATTCCCTGCCCTAACAGGCATGCTATCAAATGCCATAACAGCTACAGCTGCTGCTTTACTCACCCTGATGCTAATGGGCTGTACCTGTCTAAGGAAATGCTGTATGCAGCTGGCAGAGCCAGACAAACTGGGGATGCATCTTAGCCAGCAGCCACACAATCCACCCACAAACTCAAGCGGCCTTGTAGGACAAAGGGAACAGTTTGAGGGTCCATTTTTTCCCTGCCACTGTATATGTAAATCACTGAAGGAGAGAGGAAACCCCCTCACACATAACGCCTTGGCTTAACATGCCAGTAGATCACAGATTTCCAACTGACACCAAATCACTCAAGGAGAAACTTCTACTACAACCACATCACTGAGCAGCAGCTACATTCAGCAACTCCCAGAGGCCTCAGACTTCACACTAAAGCAGCAGCGTTCGAAGCTGTGAGCTGGCCGGCAGACGCCATGGCCAGACTCCAACAGACGGCACAGTTGCGTTATGGCTTACATTCAGCTCCGCACAGAGGTTTTAATTAGGGTCTCTGTCCAGATGCATTGCTGCATCACAGAAACCGCTCAACTGCTGTAAAGGGAGGCAAGAGTCCCACTCACAGAATAATCATTAAGTCATATTTAAAAGGCTGACAGAAGTACTGCATGTTATTTCTGGCAGCGCGGGATCGGACCCTGCATTCCAGACGCATATTGTAAACCATCTGATTGCCGACACGAAAGGAACCTTGCTAAATTTGACCAATTTTAGTAAAAGGAGAGGGGAGTATTGTGTTGTGTGAGACGACCGCAAAAACCAGTCATGTTGGTGGAAGAAAAAAAAAAAGCTTATTACAATGCAAACAAAGGCGGAATATTTTGATTAACTTGTGTGTCTGCATGAATGCGTTTAAGAAGAAAAAAAAAAAAAACAGTTTTAAAGCACGAGGTTACTCTACACCACATGACGCTGGGAGATGGAGGGGGTATGGGTGGCGAAGGGACAAACCAATTAGAGAGCCAGAGTATTACTGCCAGGCTAATATTTAACACTTACATGCGACTCAGCAGCCAGGCTACACTGTGCCAAGGCAGCTTTGAGAGAACCACGAAATCCTGACGGCTCACAGAACCCCCGATGTGCCAGACCGGGCCCAGCTGCCGACAGGCTTCCGGGATCCACAAACATCTAAACCTTCTCTCATTTAGCAGATGCTTTTATCCAAAGCAGTGTGCAACCGAGAGCAGAGTCAGCAGGTCCCCCAAGGAACTGGCGGTTAAGGGCCTCACTCAGGGGCCCAGCGGTGACACGAGTGCTAATGCATGCGAGTTGCCATGCATGTGAGCAACAGATGACATCCCATAATTCACACAGCCACCTGGGCTACCAGACAAAGCTAGAGTGCAGACCTGATCACCAAGGGTGGGAGCAGTCTAAGCAGCACCCTATGCTGTAGTACCTGCTCTGCTTTTCCCTTTGGCACCCAGAGTACAGCCACAAAACACCTCCCCCCCCCCCCAACAAAGCAGATAATCTGGTATACTGGCTGGATTATCGCTACGGATTTGCCATGCGCGACACTCATGCAAAAAGGGTTAAACAGCATGTGGCAAACACATGGGGCAAACAAGATCAGTCTGAGTGGAGGGGTCGGGGGGGGCATCACAATTTGAGTGAGGGAGAGAGACCATGTTTCAGGGTTAGGCAATGACAGAAAGCTGAAGGAGAGCTGCGTGCTCCACCGAGTAGCCAAGGTGACAGCACGGCTATGTTTGATTACAAGGGCACGCGTGTGGGGGACAGTGAAAGAGGGAGATCAAAGACACCCCACAGACAATGTCTCCCATAAGAGCTGGGCCCATCTCTCATGCTTCATTACCTGGACAAAATCACTAGTTTCCAAACGCACCACGTTCCGATTCACCAGCATTTATCCAGTACAGCATTTTGGGATGTTATAACAGAACAATCTCCTTTGTAAAGCAACCAACACTTAGGAGAGCTCTACCGTTTTAAATACAGTGCATAGCACCCGGTAAACATTTAATGCTAGAAACTCGGCCAAAACATGAAAAGCACCTTAGTGAAAGTAACATGAAATATGTATGGTTGGTGGATCTGGGAAAAAAACTGCTCTGTCACACTGATTTGAAAGCAAACTCCAGAAGGTGCAGGCAGAGCAGTAGCCCTTTTAATGTGATTTGACTAGTTCAGGCTTCTTGTTTGTTTGTCTCTTGGGAAAAAAAGAATCTCACTCCAAATCTGCTGAAATATAAAACAACAACAACAACAACAACAACACACAACAGCGTGTTCGTGGAGGCAGCCATGTTTGTTCCGAGATGTGTAGCTCGAATGGGAGATTGGTCGAACGTGACGTCACGCGCCTCGGAATTCACAACTTTGGAGAGATAATCGAACGCACCATTAGCCCCGGGTAACAGGAAATGACATCACATCCTGCAGCACCTGTCTCTGAATTGAGCTCAAATGCAGGTTTAGCCAACATTCAGTCACTGAAACACAAACGTTCAACAAGATATCCACACACACACACACACACACGAGACCGCACAGCAATACTCCAGTGCAAAAACAAAAAATATGACAGAGAAATCTAATCTGTGATCATTTCACCTGATTAACCTGTGAGCCCATTGGACACAGTCCTTTTGAGTTCAGTAGACTCACTTAACACCAGGGGATGCATAAACATGCTGTTCCCACACATTACGGTATCCCTAACCACCCACAGATATATTTGAGGATGCACAGATATCACTAGTATTCACTGATACAGACAGGGCTTTGCGATGTCTAAAAAATAATATGCAATATTTCGCTTGGAAATATTGGGATAAAGAATAACATTGAAATCCCCCCCCCCCACCACCGTCGCAGCACCAAGTTGGGCACAATTTTTTTTTGCTGGAGAAAAAAAAAATGTAGAAGCCTGAACAAAACTATGTGCCGATAGCACTAAACTGCCAGTGTTAAAACGTGCCACCTGATAGGCGAGTGGAGAGTGCTGATCATAACAGTGCTGATAGTTTTTTTAGTCTGCGGAAAACAGCTCAGTGGGTTAATTATGATTTAAAAACATGTCACTCTAAAACCTCTAAAGCAATGGATGACAAACTTTTTATACCACGTGCCGCCTCAGAAAGTACTACTCCCCACATTCCATGATTACATCATTGTGTCTGATCAATACTGGGTAACAGCTGCTGTTATTCTAACTGTGCAAGGTTTATCATTTGACATTTTCTCTCTCTTTGCAAGTGTTGCTGCATGTTTGCCTGTAGAAGAGTGTTGCTGCTGGTGTCAGTTTCAACATATCTCCCGTTTCATTTTTACATATCTAATTAGATATAGATTATAGACGTCAGCACATTGTCACAAGTATGAGGACATGAGCATGGAACCTGACCCATTTCTGATACAAACATGCCTAGATGATTTGACTGTAATCCCAGTCCATCACCCTACATGATCACTATATGTTCCACAGTTGAACTCACACTTACTGAGGAATGTCATAGAACCACTTCGATCCATCCCACAGATTACAGGCATCTCACCCGAGCTGGGTTCCCAGCCGTTTTGAAAGCATTGCTCACTGGAGAGAAGGCTAAACCATGAGTGTTAGAGGGGCACCAACTCTCGTGAATAAAAGGAACTGCCTTTATCCCTATTCGATTTGTTTCACCCATGACCGATTTTCAATATTTTGAATATATTAGTGTTTTTTATGCTGTGACCACAGCAACACATAAAAATTTCATTAGACTGTGACAAAGGAGCAGTGTACTGGCATGTGCAAATTGTTCTGCATTGCTTTTGCAATGAAATACAATTTTACATTTACTCTCGCCAAAAGATCCCCAAAAGCTCTCTAACGAGACAAGAACTCAGGAAGCCCTGTCAGACATGGCCTGACTCCCTGAAAACTGAGAAGGTTCCCAATGCAAACTCCACAAACACCAGCAGCAAACTGGTCCTACAACCATATGCATTTCCCATCCAGGTATATAATTAGATACCACCCAAAACTATTCTCAACCTAACGGCCTATCACAGTCGCTGTGATGTGAAAACTGCATGTGCATGAAGGCCAATTCATACTTCACTTTTGGTTGTGGACAGGGGAAGGTGATGTAAATTTCATCATCAGGGGTTGGCTGCAGAAGACTGCGATCGATGTGTGTGTAGCCCAGATTTTTATGTCTAGCGGGAACCATGCTTGCCTGTACGTATCGACTGAGCATGTGCAATTGATTAGGTATTTCCAGTAAGTGGCAACGTGGACTTTCACAGATCAACAGTCAATAACAAAAGAGGACGAATAGTAGTAGTTGCAGTTATGGTAGGCAGCTGTATGAGGGTCGGAGATACCTGTATACCTAATTTTTCATACTGTCCAGCCACCATATCAAGGTTTACAGTATTTTAAAAAGCAACAATATTCCAGCATTTTCAAATCTTAGTAATACAATTTGCCAAGCGGGCGGGCAAGGGGGGTGGACTCCTAACTAATTTGTTCAAAATTATTTCAAAATATTGTGGTATGTCTTATGATTGTAGTTACTCAACGTTTAGCCTGTATAACATTAAAACTGTTCATAAAACTTTACTATCCCACTACACTGCTTGTATTTGTGTTTGTCGCACGACATCTGCCCCCTGCAAATCTGGTGGAATATCACTGCCGTATGCATGCACCGACTGCGACCATCTGCATCCGCAGCCAAAATGTAGTATGAACACGACACGCCACACAGACGACCACTCACAGCCCGAAAGCGCACAAAACACATGTGGAAAAGTGACGTATGAACTAGGCTTAACATGAAATATCAATATTTATACTGCACATCATGCAAGCCTAGTTTATTAATTCAGATTCCAGGGAACCATAATCTCCCAAAATCTAAAATAAAGAATGACTACATTGTCAGGAAAGCACAATAGAGGCAGTAGTTCCTGCAGAAGCTGATGAATTCCAACTTTCCACAAACTAAAGGCAGAGTTTCATATTCCATACAGCCATCGTTGAGTCCAGTTCCACATAATGACTGATTGTTCAGTTCGGGTTTACCAAAACAGGACAGAACCAGACTCCAATGCAGCAAGTCAGCAGAGAGGGACATCCGCCGAGATGTTTCCCACTGGGATCTTTACAACTCCAGTTTCAAAAAAATGAGCAAGTAGGATCATGGCTGACCCTTCACGTCTTTCCCATTGTATCTGTCCGCCTCTCCCATCTGGAATGAGATTCTGGTCACTAAAAGCCAAGACTTCAAACCACAATAACTGCCTCTTTCCTCAAGTAATGGCCCTCTGGAGCAAGTCACCATTCACAACAGCCATGATTACAAAATTACTACTGACGGTATGCAATAAGCAAGTCACAATAGCAGAAATTTATTAGCTGATACCAATACCAGTAAAATTCTGCCATTCTTGATACCAAATTCAATACCACAGCAAAAACAAAACAACTCCGATGTATTTCAGCAAATGCTCCTTTATTAAATACATCTGCAGATTACAAAAACAGTGCCGGTATCCTTCAAGTAATACAACGAAAAAAAATTGCACATAGGCTCTGCAAGCATGCAGAATTGATTTCTAAAAATAGGACATTTACCCAGAAAAGGAAAGCAGAAGAATGAACAGCGGTAAGGCATTTATTTACAGTTTTCGTGACTGGGGCAGCTGGACAAACTGTGGCAAAATCAAAGTCAGCTTAAAAACAAATGCAACATAGATCAGTAAGTTTGAAAAAACATTGTCAGGCTATGCAAAACGTGTGTAATAAAGCAAACCACAAAGTCATTTATGACTGTGCAAAAATATTACAGTAAAAGTTTTTATTCAAGTAATGCTGTTAGATATCAGTTCGATATCTTAACTTTTCGTGTCCGTCAGGATTCAAACCAGGCCATGTTTATGAATGCAGTACACATGGTTCAAGAGTAATAAGCGTTTTATTTCAGGAATGTGCTATTCTTTTAATGAGAGGGGAGTTTATGCTGCAGGTGTTTATGTTGCTCTCCTCAGGTTCAGAGGAACCGCATCACCGGTACCTGCGGTACTGTCATGTTTGCAGAGTTTTAGCATCGATTTAGTACCCAAGCATCGGATCTCATGACATCCCTAGTATGCAGCACGTGTGCTTTTAACACTGACAATTTCATGTTTAGGAGCTGACTTGCGAGATGCTTTGCGTTTCACTGTTCTCTGTAATGCATCACCAGGAGCACAATGCCAAGCCTAATTCTTTAAGACTGGAAGCAGTCCTTCCACTGTGACACAGATGGATGCACGGTTGAATCATATCGCTTTATTTTCCGGAGAACTAAAGTACATCCATAAGATTTTCTTTACTATTGTACATCTAAACGGGTTGTAGCTAATTATTACCTTCAATTTGCCAGCGTTGACTGACAAGAATCAATCGCTGTCTGACGTTATATGCAAAAACCCAAGGCCAGATATCCTTTCGTGCGCGAAAAACTGTAAAAATAAACTTAATCGATAATCTTAATGGAACTCTAAATATAACGGCGCCGTCATTCATTTTTTTTAAATTAACTCGGATGTCAGCTGAGCAGTCATTCCCAAGAAGGCACTTTCCCAAAATCCTTGTATTACAACCACACCGCCCTCATTCACATTTGGAAAGGGGATGAGAGTAAGAAAAGAATAATGACCTGTGCCCTCCCCCCACCGAGGTCGATATGACGATTGCACCCAATACACCAAGAGCCCGCTTGCTGATCTCTCTAAACGACAGAAATTCACAAATGCAATATTATTTTGGAAAGGGATTAAAAAAAACATTCGTCACTGTTTCGCACAACTTAAGCGGAACACTTCCGTGGATGGGAGAGGTCGGTCATTTGGCTACACAGCAGAGTGCAAACAATCATTATCGCAAAACTAAGTGCAAATAAGAATAAACAACGTGTTACACGGGTGAAACGTGCGCCGTTGTGCGTCGAGTTTCGACAGTCGCGCATTGCTTGATGAGATTACGGGTGCAGGGCATCTTTTGACGGTCACCCACAACAATGACCGTCCCATGAATAATCAATGACTCGCCAACACATCGCAGTCCAGGTCCTGCATCCACATCCTCACACTACCCAAAATAAAGCACTGCTAGTTACATACAGATTTTAAAACGTCTTCTCTCGGCGGAGAACAACGCCACATCTCCAAAACGACTTACCTTGTAATTACTTGAATTCACCCATCCCGTCAGCTCATCTATAGTTTTATCCAAACGAGGTTTGTCTTGCTCCACGTCGGGGGAGCGCTGCGGGTCGTTGAGGTAGTCTATCATATCTTGTCCAACTTGCAGTCGTCGGGTCACGTCCTTCTGCAATACTTGCTGATAAAAATAGTCCATGTTGTCATTTTCCCCCATTGTTAGCCGTCGATGTGTCCCGCAAATGTATTGAGTTTGAAGGCTAACGCTAGCTAGCTAAGCTATGTTATCAAACTAGCTAGCTTAATCGGTACCATGAGCTCGCATAAAACAGATTTTGTAGTTTTTTTTCTGCTACAGAAAACTTTTTTGTAGTTATTTTATAACTTGGGGGCAGTGTACAAAAGCAAAGTGGAACTTCCTTTTTTTCTCTGCAAATTTAAGTTGTTCCGTCTAACTTCACCAGGTAGTTAGACAGCTAGTACAAAAAAAGCGACAGTGACCAGGACTAAAACTTTTCTGACGTGTCCACGCTCGAGTTAGGAGGCCGCCCGAAGCCGACTTTAAGGTACCACAGACAGCCGCTTACAATTCATCGCCCCTCGGTACTGTCCCACGCTAGCTAACTAAACAGTAGGCCTTCCAAGCCTACTTAATTCTTCTTTCCATTAGTCAAACTCCGTCAAGTTAACATTGACTATATTTTTATGTGTCGCTAATCCTCTGCGGCACGACCCCTTTTGAGTTTCTCCGACTCTTGATTTTATTAACCCCAAAATAACCGTCTCAACGTTCGGCAAAAACATAAACCCGCAGTCGCCTATTCCACTAGATTACTGGCGGTAGCATCAGTTTCTCGAATAGTTGTAAAGGCCCAATGGGGCCTTTCACGCCGCACAGCTGTCCAAAGCACTGCCTGCAATAATAATTATAAACTGTTTATTATTTTATTGAAAACAAACCACTCATATTTTGGAAAAAAGCGATTACGTATGATCAAATTTAGTTATGGCATGCTATTTAGATATATGAATGAATGCTATTAAATATTTAATAAAAAAGGAAGCAACTCTTGTCTGAAAACTAGGCTTGCCAAAGGTTACCTTCTCCGACTGTATGGATTTCGTACCTGCCCGGTGATTATTTAGAACAGCCCGTTAGCGATTTGTTGTTAATGATTTTTTTCTTTCTTTTTTGCTTTCGCTTTTAAACACATATGTGTAATGTATTTTTTAACGGATTTTATGATTCTGATCTGAGGATAAATTAGTGGACTGTTTGCCTTCGTTTATCCTGACTGAGCACTGCGATGTCATTTATTTTTAAATGAAATTACGAATTTGTCGATAGGCCTACATTTTTGTTGAACTGGATTGCCGCGAGGGAATTGGTTTGTCTTGATTTTATTGAAGCATTTGTAATAGGGTTGCTAAAAGTGAAATGCAATACACGCTTAGCGAATATACTTTTCTCTAAATAGAGCAAAATTTCAATGCGTTTATGTAACCATACTGTATTATTTCCAGAATGTACAAACAATATAGAAGTAAAAGAGTTATCGACTACAGTTATATGTCTGTTGAATTGTATTTGTAATCCGCCTAATTATCTATTGTTCCTCGTTGCACGGGTTCTCTCAAGGAGATTATTTTTGTTAATAGGGGCCAGATTACATTTTTTTCTTGTGAAGTGCTGTAATTTAATTTGCAAAAAATTAATAATTAAAGGGCGGATTTCGTTCATTTTTAATTTAACTAGGTATCGATCTACTGACTTATACATGACTAATAGCTTCATGTATAGTCATATAGGGCATAATCACTCAAATACAGTACTGGACATTCTTGCCGTTTGTTTAATTTTTTTAATTTGCAGCAATCTTTAGCTATTTTCGTTATTCCCCCCACATACACACGCACAGTTTGACAAACCACGCTGTTCTTTTTTGATCACTGTCAAAGCCCACAGAGGACCTGTACGCCTTGCGTTGTCATTTTGCTTGACTTCTTTCCCAGGCAAATGTGGTAGTTTACATCCACCTATAATAATGTCCAGCTAGTCTATGAGTACAGCATGTAAGTATTAAGTATTTTTATCTTATGGAAAATAATTGTAATGTTCAAATTTTTTGTATAAATAGTTGCAATTTATAAGTCCATCTGAAAGGAACAAACCTTCGTGACATAATAATTATTAATTGTAGAACAGCGCCGCCCACTGGATGACATGTGTAAGTCATACGGGTTCTATCGCAGGCAGCGGTTTTGTGCCATTTTAATTTAAACTGGGTAGAATTAAACGGGTAATTCAATACTACGCCGCCCGTTAACTTCAACGTGATTGCCATGTCATACTAAACAAGGCAACACATAATGAAACTTCCAAGTTTTAGTGAGGGGCTTTTGACCATGTTAGCGTGCCTCTATATGTGAGAACAGCACCTGTGACAGCTTTCAGTGACCAGTTGAAATGGGCATTCTCCGAGTCAAGAATCACCTCTTGTAAGGTGCTCCTCCATTGTGGATGCTGACTCATCACCAGTGAGGAGATCCACCGCTGTGTAAGGTGCTCCTCCATTGTGGATGCTGACTCATCACCAGTGAGGAGATGCACCACTGTGTAAGGTGCTCCTCCATTGTGGATGCTGACTCATCACCAGTGAGGAGATGAACCACTGTGTAAGGTGCTCCTCCATTGTGGATGCTGACTCATCACCAGTGAGGAGATCCACCGCTGTGTAAGGTGCTCCTCCATTGTGGATGCTGACTCATCACCGGTGAGGAGATGCACCGCTGTGTAAGGTGCTCCTCCATTGTGGATGCTGACTCATCACCGGTGAGGAGATGCACCGCTGTGTAAGGTGCTCCTCCATTGTGGATGCTGACTCATCACCGGTGAGGAGCTGCACCGCTGTGTAAGGTGCTCCTCCATTGTGGATGCTGACTCATCACCGGTGAGGAGATGCATTGCTGTGTAAGGTGCTCCTCCATTGTGGATGCTGACTCATCACCGGTGAGGAGATGCACCGCTGTGTAAGGTGCTCCTCCATTGTGGATGCTGACTCATCACCGGTGAGGAGCTGCACCGCTGTGTAAAGTGCTCCTCCATTGTGGATGCTGACTCATCACCGGTGAGGAGCTGCACCGCTGTGTAAGGTGCTCCTCCATTGTGGATGCTGACTCGTCACCGGAGAGGAGATGCACCACTGTTGTGGCAAACCTGATGATGCTTTTTGAGCCGTACTTTCTAGTACAGGTGTCAGCCAGCAGGGTGAACAGCAGTGGACTGAGCACATCGCCCTGGGGGGTAAGGGGGGGGAAGCTCGAGATGATATTTCCAATGCAGTCTGAGGTTCCTCGGTCATGCAGGCCAAGATCCAATTTCAAAGGGAGGTACTTGGGGGATGGGGAAGTTCAATGCTGAAGGCAAATAAATGAACAGCAGTCTACCAGAGACATCCATTTTAAATAATGGCATTTTATTATTAGAGACTGTTTCAGTTATCATGTCATTTTTAAGTATATACATTTTATTGCAAATCAGATTGCACATTCAAATTGTGAAATTTCTCCCCTTAATGGGCGTGAAGTTCATTCTCCTGATTTGTGCCCAAGACTGTCGCAGCTAATCAAAGCTGGATGAGTCCCATATATTATATAACTTACCAGACGAATGATCAGAAGCTAAGGCTTGAGTAAATGGAAGTCATTCAATAGAATCTGGCTCTTCTCCTCAAAAATAATAACATCTCATATATGATAACTTCTGTAGAGAATCTGAATTGGCCCCTGATTGTACAGGTTTAACTGCCTTTGACCTGCTCGATTGTGCTTTTTTTCTTACATTGTTACATTTTCATTTACATATTGCTACATAGTCCCTAAGCAGGCCACTCTTTGCATGCAACAGAACACAAACAAGTCATACATAGATATGTACCTGACTTGACCAATGATAAAAGCTCAAAGGTGAAGTCGACACAAAGAATTACATGGTTTGTTATGCTTATATTGTTTTGCTATCATTTTCTTGAGTTAGCCTTGGGAATGAATGACCCCTGGAACACGTCCTGCTTCAGGAGGCTTCGCGACACGTTCCAGGTGTCCGTATCCGCCTTGGCCTGCCTGTCGTTTCTCACGCACAGTTTAATCGAAAGTAAGTGATCAGGTTAGCCAAATGTTACTGACTGAGGCATACTGCATGTACGTGACTGGAACAGACTGAAGCATATCTCAGATTCTTTATACATGATTGCAGAGTGATAAATCCAGGCTGCTTCCAGGGTAAAGTCGCTGTCCAGCTATTTGCCTGTGAATGAACTAAGAAGTTTACAGACCCGAGGAGGAGACATGTTTCCTTCCTTTAGGTCGCACAATGTGTAGGAATGACAATAAGCCTTTGAATCTTAGCATTACACAGTGGAAAATGCGTGTGAAATTGGACATATGTAGAAAAGGATTTAAACTGTTTTTACTTAATATTAACAGATTTAAATTTAAATAAAATGCAATAAGATACTTTATTGAACCCAAGAGGCAATTATTTTTAGTCTTTTCCAAACTGTTTGATGGAACTTTCAGGTGATCATGTCGGACCCCATCCCCGGGAAGGTTCCCTCTCAGGCCGTCAGCCTCATTGAAGGTTCACATTCAGCAGTCATACCAGCTGCAGTTCAGACTAGATAATCCTCCAGGTTTGGGTCTGGCCAGGACTTGGTTGGGAGTCCAACTCAGAAAGCTGGGTTGCTGCTGGAAGAGGTGTTGGTTGGCCAACAGATTATCGCAGCCTGTGGTCTGTGTGGGTCCCAGTGCAGTGATGGGGACACTAAGCTGTAAAAATGGTGCTGTCCTCTATTGGGATCTTTTGAAAGAGTAGGGGTGGTGCCCCGTTGTCCAGGCCTAAAACTGCCCACTGTGGCCCTATCAAATCTGGCCTCCTAATCATCCCCTTTATTTATCTGGTGAATTCTCTCCTGCCCATTCACTGCCGTAGCTACTGTGTGGTGAGTGTACTGGTGCAGAATGGCTGCCGTCACATCATCCAGGTGGGGGCTACACAGTGGTGGGGGTTGAAATGGCTCCCCATTGGTTTGTAAAGAGCTTTGGGTGTTTGAAAAGCGCTATTTAAATGTAACATTCATTCATACTTTATTATACAGTGACTCCGTTTAAAATGCACATTTTATCGTTATTTCATTTTATGCTCTCAAAATTCCTGATAACTCAGTCTGCCCACAAGGTTGTTTGATGGAACTTTCCAGAACTTTGGAGCAGCAATGCCGGCATCTCCTAGGGCATGGCCTGCCCCCGGACACTTCCTGGGATTTTTGTATGCAGGCCTGAATCTGAAGAATCCGCCACAATTTTGAGGTTCAGCTACCAAAGCTGTAGTCTGAAAATCTTGGCCCACAGGGATTAAAATCATGTGGAAGAAACCAGACGCTTCATGAACAGTTAGAGCTGGACAAAAGAAACGACAGCAGCCCTGGATCAGCAAACACTGTGTCCGCGTGGCTGGCAAAAGCAGCCTATCGGAGAGCTCGTTTCCCTGTGGTGCAGGAAGAGGGCAGGAAACTCCATACTCATATCAGAAGGCTTCTGAGAGAGTGACGGACTCAGGCAAAACAGATGTGAAATTTGCGTCATGCTGAACTTGGAGAATCCAGTCACTGAAGCTAACATCAGATTATCCTTTAAATGCTGCCCCAGTGGTTTGCTGGAAGTAGATAAGCAAGACAAGCTGCGGAAATATCCACTAACAGCCCTGTTGAGCCACCTCAATTCAATTCGCTCAGACACAAACATTTAGTGCTGCCAAGACGCCAAAATTGATACAGACAGGGCCCATATACTTCGGATAATGGGAAGAGAAGGAAACAGTTAAGGTGTTAAAAAAAAATCATCCTTAGTTAGAAGCACAAGCTTTGCATTTTAATTACCATTCAGCTTAATACATGCTCTGTTTAATTTTAGGCATAAAAAGTCTGCATTAAATGACCAGAAGGATTGAGATTATTGAATTAATATTAAACATTATGAACTACACAGTTTTAAAATGCTACAAAAAACAGCAAAAACTATAATAAAATTAAATTAAAATCATAAAGACCTCTTGGGAACGGTGTCATGATTTTGACACCTGGGTCCCTCTTTGCTCTGTAACGCGGCCTAATGCTGGCAGAAAACCTACAGGGGAAATTCCTGTGAACAGCTTGTTACCAAAGAAAGAGGCGAGCCAGGATGCATCTCCTGGCCGGGCACATCGGGGATATGATCCCCCCGTTACCAAAGAAAGAGGCGAGTCAGGATGCATCTCCCGGCCGGGCACATCGGGGATGTGATCCCCCTGTTACCAAAGAAAGAAGCGACCCAGGATGCATCTCCCAGCCGGGCACATCAGGGATGTGATCCCCTTGAACGAGCTGCAGCCTGTGGCTTTGGAAAAAGCGAATCGGTGCAACCTGCTCTGCACACTGTCACCCTCAGCAGAGACCGATGAAATGCAGAGACAATGAAAAATGACAGTATAAAATAATTAAGTAAAATCAGACAAACAAATCATATCCATTGGTTTGTGTGACTTACAGTAACAATATTATCGGTAATTGGTGATTACAGACCAGTAAGCCGGTGTCTGTGGCTGACAGAGACTAGCTGGCGATTCTGGCCAGAAGGCTTTTAGGTTACGTACAAAGCAACACGACAAAGATTTATTATGTGGCTCCCAGTTCAGTGGACACAGTGAAAAACAAAACACATGGCTATTATTGTTCAGCTCCATGTAGACGTCTAACAGAATGTTGATAATGTTAAAAATATTTATTTACTTTAGAACAGTGGTTCTGAATGCGTGGTACATGAAGGTATTGGACAAGTCACTGTTATTGTTTCCCAATATTTTTTTTATTGAAATACTGCATACAGTGATCCCAGCTATATCGTGGTTCGGCTATCGCGCCCCCACTATATCGCAGATTTTTCTGTGGAACATATCTCATTTTCTATCGCAGAAATCTGCAGTTTTATACTGATCGTTTTTATCAACTTTTTACATTGAAATAAGCATTTTTCTATGCTAAATTATTTAACAACAATGTATTACTGTAATTATAACATATATATATACCTGTACTGTATATAAATAAAAATGGAGTAAAAATGCTACCTGTAGTGTACTTTGCAGGCAATTCAAAACAAAGCATACAGAGCGGTATTTTAAGGCTTAAACTATAAAAAAAAACATATTTCTATGGTCTTGCTATATCGCAGATTTTCACCTATCGCTGATGGGTCTAGAACATAACTTCCGCGATAGGTGGGGGATCACTATTACTGTTTGCGACATTGTCCAGCCCTAATGCACAAACACTGGTGTTTTTATTGCATAGTGTTATGTGATGCGTTCTGGTGCACGGCTTCAGCACCACAGTTAAATAAGATGTATACAACCAATTATAACGGGAGTATAATTTTATTTTTAATAATTAGTTGTACATTGCAGGCAAATTGTTTTTTGAAACATAGCAAGATGTCCGTGTTCCCAGCTTATGCCCAAAACTGTTGTCCTTTCAAAGTCAACAAAATTATTTCCTTTGCTAAATTCTAAAAAAACAGAATAAAATAAAAGCTTACCATCAGAGAAACAAAGCCTGGACGAAAACCACAAGCACTGACGTACAAAAGAAAATCTCAAAAACTTGATTTGGGTCGGCACACGAGTACCGTCAGTAACTGTGGGTCACTGTTCTCCAGAACCTCCTCATACAAACCAAGCCTACATCCCAAACTGATAGTCCTAAAACGCACAACGGAACCCAAGTGTCGCTCAGAGGCAGCTGTTCAGAGCGCCTGAGTAATTCCGGATCTCCATATCCCACAATTCCAGAGGAAGAACCGATGTAACACAAGGGCAGCTCGGGTGATTGGTGGAGCTCATGATCCAGTAACATGGCCACACAACCTACAAGTCAAGCAGATTCACCTTCTACACTGTCACTCTCTGCTTTGTATTCTTTTTCACAGACCTTTGTATTGTTACCACAAACAAACCTGACTCACCACACTTCCCATCTCAAATGTCTTTATCATAAGTGCTGCAGGAAGGTGAATGATCAGAACCATCTCTGCCGTTCCCCTTTACATGAGACTGTGACCCCGCCCCCCACCCCCCCCCAGTCCCACACACACTCAGGCAGGATGTCTGTACTGATTATCGCCAGCGTCGGTTACGGTGATTCACACGTCAAATGGAGATGCCCACCCTCCCCTCGCGGCCCGAAAGGCCTCAGCTGTCAAAGGATGATGCAGCACCTGCAGAGTCGCTGTCCGCCGCCATGGACCGACGGGGGCGGAGTCACTGGCGCAAAGTAGGCGTGCACTTTGATCTCTGGCAGATGTGCCTGCGGAGAACACAGAACACAGTGGCATGAGACACTGAGAATGTCATGCAAAAATGCATAAGAAGAGGAAAGAGAAACACAAATAGCCAGGGAACAAATACAGAACCCCCCCCCCACCCCAAGCAACTAAGGGCAGAGGGTATCCCCACTTAGCATGGGGGACAGGGGGTATCCCCAGTCCACAGGAACCCGAGGGTATCCCCAGTCCACAGGAGGCCGAGGGCATCCCCCGCTCAGCAGGGGGCCCAGGGTATCCCCAGTCCGTAAACAGCGCTGTGACCCTGCAGCGTGACGTACCCGGATCCTCTTGATTCCGGCCCGTGTGACCTGCTGGCAGTCGTACAGCTCAATACGTTCCAGGTGGTGGCAGCTCTTCAGATGCTCCAACGTGAGGTCGGTGATGAGAGGACAGTTATCCAGTTCTACCACCTGGAGGTGCTCCTGACCACAGGTGCTGCTGCTCAAATGCCGGATACCGTCGTCTGTAATCAGCTCACAGTGGGACAGGCTCTGTGTGTGTGTGTGTGTGTGTGTGTGTGTGTGTGTGTGTGTGTGTGTCGGGTGGGGGGGGGTGGGGGTGAGATAAAAACATTTTGGTTATGGCTTTTGCCTGCAAATGCTGTATTAGTTGTATTATCACTAACGTATCGCATCACTGCCCAGCTTTAGTACTTCCTGCTTCCTGGCAGATATTCAGACAATAAGAATCTGACAACATAATGTGATCCTTTACAGAATAGCCCAGTCAAAAACATGGCTGTTGCGATGTGTCACATTCACTGTGTCATGTGTCACTTCACTGCGTGTAGCGAGTACTGCATCACCACGGTCAGTACTCAGTGCCAAACTCAGCTGATGTGATGTGCTACATTCACTGTGTCATGTGTCGTGTCACGTGTCATGTTCACTGTGTGCAAAGAGTACTGCATTGCTGCAGTCAGTACTCAGTCCTGGGTTCGGCTGCTGTCATGTTCACTCTGTGCAGTGAGTACTGCATCACCGCGGTAAGTGTGCACTGTGTGGAGCGAGTACTGTGTCACCCTGCTCAGCATTCAGGACTGGGCTCAGCTGCTGTCGTGTCACATTCACTGTGTGCAGTGAGTACTAAATCACAGCGGTCAGTGTGCACTGTGTGCAGTGAGTACTGCGTCACCCCACTCAGCACCAGGCTCATCTCCATTTTTATTTCAATTAAAATAACATCTTGTAAAAGAATTACGGGTGATGAAAGGATTGTTCCATCAACAGGCACAGGAAATGAAGGCACACATTAGAGGGTAGTTCCCAAGTCAGCAAATATCTTTCCACACAGTCATAAGACAAAGACTGTCAACAAGAGGGGAGAGCCAAATACTATTATACAAGAAGTTAGGGTTCCGATCATTATTTGGATACTTTGACTGGGGTTACATGTCTTACATGTAATACGGTAATTTGATAGGTAATTTTTATGTAGATCCAAAACTGGGAAGCATCATTACAGGGCACAGGGAGCGCAATACCACCCAGCAGAGGAAAATGAGAAGCGAGTACTTACCAAGGCCTGGAGCAGAGGACAGTGAATGGAGAGCTGGACTAACGTGTTGTCTGTCACCTGTGAAGTGCGGAAGAAGACAGGAGTCAAAGGCGACACGCGATGGAGACACACTGACAAAACTGGGGAAACATTTGCCAGTGGGAGAACAGAACCATCATCGCCGTTACTCATTTTCAGGAGTCTTTATGGAGTGAAGCGCACGCTTACCAAAATACATTCTTCCAAGTCCATTTTTTCCAGTTCATGACAATTCTGCAATCAATGAAGGAGAAGAGGTTAAAGTTTCAAAGGAACTGCAATGTGAAGCAGGGATTCAACATGCACAGGTACCTCAGACATACAGTGCTGCTTGAAAACTGTCCACCCGGGACTCAGCTCTGCTACAGTTTGCACACTGAACTGTAACAGTCACAGTGAATCCAAACTGTAGCAAATGAAGGATTCATTTTAGCAAGTTCCAGACGGTATGTATTACTATACTTGCATAAGTATAGTATATAGTATAGTAAAACTATGTGAATAAGTGAACATGGCCAGTATAATAAATAACTGGAAATAAAAACGACAATCAAAAGATATATTTGGCAGTACAACATTTCCTTGGGTCTATGAAATAAAGGGAAATATATATTCATCACACACTGGAAATATCATTGTAATAAACTATGCCAGCATTTACGAGTCCCCAGAAGACCTTAGAATAAGGGTGTGGAGTGAAAAAGTGCCACTGAACAGTGATCTGGGAACCTCTCAGGCCACAATAAGACAAACGGCGCACAAATGGGAAAAAATTAGGAGCAGAAACGACTGCTTAAAACCTGGATGTACAAAATGATCCTGCAGTGCACAGTCCTGCTGGACGTCCAAAAAATCTCCAGGGCGACATGAAGATTAGGTTCAGCTGACAATATGACACAATGGGAGAAGCAATGGAATTCATGGACATTAGCCAGGAAAAAACACACTGGCTGCAAAAGACCACCTGGATTTTACTAAAAATAGATATCCTCTAGACTGCGAGCCCAGAATCATTTAAGCCACAACCTAAAATGCTTTCTTTAATAAAACCATGACTCTGTCTACCAGTAAAATCACTGCATTCCACCTGTCAAGCAGAGTGTTAGCAGAGTGTTGGCAGAGTCTGGGTGTGAGCCTGCTTTTTGGCCTGTGTGCAGTGGGAACCATGAATACACAGCCATGTGCAATAATGCAGAACGACGGCAGAACCTGCAACTGTAGGATGAAGTTACACCAAAAATGCAGCATGCAGTGATCCTAATTCCAGCAGATCTGCTAATAAATGGATTAAGAGGAAGGAATTTTGTTTCGGAATGGCTGAGTCAACGTGCATGTGGCAACCTGAAGCAGACTGCTCATGCAACACAGCCCGCAAATCTGCAGCCGGGGAAGCCGCTCTGAAAGGAAATGGGAAAAACTCCTGAAAACATGCTTTCAGTGACAGCCCAAAACCAGCAGATCATCTGTACACCTGACACAGGTTATCCTCATCAAGCCATGGGATCCAAATACAGATCTTAACATTATTCGTCTAAGAATGATTAATAGACAGATGAAGGGATCACATAGTTTCAAGCAGCACTGTACCTTTACTAGCTTTAAATGCAGTGAGCAGTGAAGCGCGCTCCAAACGGTAGTCAGACTCAGGAAAAAGAGTCAGGGAAGCAGGTAGTGAGAAAGATGTCACTCACCCGGGCCAGGACAGCGAAGCCGGCATCAGTGACGTGGGAGCAGCGAGCCGCCTCCAGGATCCTGAAACACACACACACACAGACACACACACACACATACAAACATGCATACATACACCCACAGACAGCCAGACACAAACACACGTGCAAACACACACACGCAGACACACCCCCACAGACAGACATACATACACACACATGCAGACACACACACGCAGACAGCCAGACACACACAGATATCCACAGACAGACAGACAGACACATGGTTCATTGTCGACAGGATTCCAGGAAAATAAGATGCACCATTAAGTGCCAAACTAAAACACACGGTATGTGTTTTTGTCTGGATATATGCTGTCTATATGCTTGTATGGATCTATACGCCGCCTGTGCGTTTGTATGGATATATGCTGTCTATATGCTTGTATGGATCTATACGCCGCCTGTGCGTTTAACAAAAACTTAAAGCAGTGAGTAATTTACAAGAAGGCCAGGAGGGCGGAATGGATGCCATGGCCTCCCCTCGCTCTGAGAACACGGCGCTTACTTCAGGTGGGGGCAGTTGAGGCCCAGGGCAGTGAGGGAGGCGTCAGTGATGCTGCTGCAGCCGGAGATGCAGAGGGTCTGCAGCTTGTGACAGCCGCGGCAGAGGAGCACCAGGCCCTCATCCGTCACCTGCTGGGGGGGCAGAGTCGCGCGCTTTACTGGGCCTGTACTACCCACTCGGAGGCACTTACACCTAAACCACCATAAACCCACCCCCTACTGTAGGGGCAGAGCAGGGTGTATTACTGGGTCGGTACTGCCCACTCAGAGAGCACTTACACCTAAACCACGACAATTCCACTCCCTGGTGGAGGGGTAGAGCAAAGCGTCGTACTGGTAAACCTGTTTACACACACAATCGATAATCAATATGCATGATATGTATCAATTTACATAATCAATCAGCACATTCTCATACCTTAATGTTGCACTACTCAAAGTTTACTCATTAATTTAAGTCAATATTTACTTGAAAATTTCTACAGTCCTTCATTAATATATGCCTAAAAACAAAATTATAATATAAATAATAATTTCTAAAAAAAACATTAAAATAGCTGGTAAAATATCTTTTTTTTGTCTTATTGAAAGCAGAATAAGGCAAAGAAGGAGGTAGAGTTACACTCCACTGCAGTTTTCACCTTGCAGACAACATCCATCCATCCATCCATTCATCCATCCATCCATCCATCCATCCATCCACTTTCTGTAGGCCCTTGTTCAGGCACAGAGGCTATCGCGGACCTTTCCCCGAGGAGCCTACGGGCACAGGAGAGGGAACAACCCAGGATGGGGCGCCAACCCAGCACAGGGCGCACACACACACACACACACACACACACACCTTTCACTTGCACATTCACTCCCAGGGGCAATCTGGCATCTCCAACTGACCTCAGCATGCTTCTGGGCCCCACACATACACACACACACACACACACACACACACACAGAGCCTGGCAGGGGATGGATCCCGGCTCTGCAGAGGTGACCACGCTAAGCACCGTGCCACTGTGACGATAAAGTTTGCCACACAAAGCGCTGCAGCGCCCGCTGCTCCATGGCTCGTCTCTGACACTTACTGTACATGACTGCATGTTGATTGTCACAAGCTCTGGGCAGTATTTCTGTAAGTGCTTCAGTGCATCATCATCCAGCTGGAAAAGGGAACATGAAAACGCCGTCAGCAAACCGCCACATCGCTGACGCGCTACCCATGGTGCAACGGGGGCTAAAACACAAGGCGGGCAGAACACTGACACGGTTCTACATCCCCAGGAAAACTCTGCCCCCTTCCTGGGACATGTTGCACATGGTTGTGCCTATGAGCCCCGTACAGTACGTCACCAAGCAGGACTCCACAGAGAGGAGAATCCACAGAGTGTGTCAGGATAGGTTACAAAAATAACGTAGATTAAAAGGTATTTGGGCACAACAAGCTGGACAATAACCTCTTGAAAAACCCTGTGACCTTGTAAATGCGAATAAAATCACCAACTACAGCTGTCAATACTCAGTATCTAAGCTAGTTCCTCCAGGTCGCCCTCTCCGGGAGCCAATCGGGGGCCGCTCAGGGGCCCCTCTCCACCCACCAACCAGAAGCTACAGATGCTGAAACAACTGTTCATCTGTATTGGTTACTGTTCTAGCCAGCATTAAAAATTCCAGTGCATAACAGGGGTTTCTTTCCTGTGAAAAAGGACTGGCTTCTCTGTACGCTGGGATGTATTTGCCATTTGACACACAATTTGATGGTTTTTAATTCACTAAGTTAGGAAAAAAAGTTACACAAAATAAGGTGATATGTGACCTGAATTCAAACAATGATAGTGTGCCTGTGACATTGTGTCACTGCACTTCCCTCCTGGGATTTATGAAGAGCACACAGTGAGCTTGGACCCACCTGTGTGCAACCCCTCAGGAAGAGGGCCTTGAGGCCTCCACAGCCACGCACCAGCGCCTCCACTCCATCCCGCGTGATCTGGTCACACCAGGAGATATTCAAGTTTTCCAGGCCCCTGCAGCCTTCACTGGAGAACAGAGAGATTCACCTCAGTCGGTAAATACTGCAGCGTGATTACCCACTATCTATCTCAGTCAGTGAGTACTGCAGTGTGATTACCCACTATCTATCTCAGTCAGTGAGTACTGCAGTGTGATTACCCACTATCTATCTCAGTCAGTGAGTACTGCAGTGTGATTACCCACTATCTATCTCAGTCAGTGAGTACTGCAGTGTGATTACCCACTATCTATCTCAGTCAGTGAGTACTGCAGTGTGATTACCCACTATCTATCTCAGTCAGTGAGTACTGCAGTGTGATTACCCACTATCTATCTCAGTCAGTGAGTACTGCAGTGTGATTACCCACTATCTATCTGTCAGTGAGTACTCCAGTGAGATTACCCTTGCTTCTTAATGAAAACATTTCAAAGCAAACTAAGCATGTGGATTGCAGATATACTCTTTTTAGAAACAGAGCGAGTTTTGTTGCCCTGTAACAGGTCAGATCTGAACCGGTTTGTACTATAAACGTTTAGCAAGGTAGGTCTGTTGGACTATGTTTCCACCAATGCAGTTCAGGGACTTTTTCCCAATCCAGAAATAGTTCCACGCGTTTGCACTGCAAAAAATTGGCCCTGGGCTAGAAAAAAACGGTTCCAGCACAGCACCAGAGAAAAGCTGGTCTCAGAATTTGGCACCATAACGTCAGCGGAAGTGGGATGGGCTATTGCACCCGAAACCGCAAACCAGGAGAATTTAATCCGTAACCAATAAAGTTTCGTCTAATATCGCCGGTGCTGGCAGTGAAACAACTTATGTCAGCTGATTAGCAGAAAAACAGCACATCTTTTTTTAACATTGTGTGGAAAACAAAATATCGATGTCCTGGCTATATTTAATAATACATTATAAACATATCGCAGGTCTAATATATAAAATATTTGAGTGGTGAAGAGATCATGAGGCGGACAGCAAAGTTCATTGTTTAGCAGACTGTTTTGTTGTGCGATTCTTAAAAAGACAGCGAGAGAGAATAAGCTCACTTACACAGACTGGGGAGCCTTTAAGGAGGTGGATACAGGCAGTAGAGTGTGTGTGTGTGTTTAAAAACTTAAAATCCAAAATAGATCAATATAAATCCAAAAAACTGAATACGTATGAACTCTTACTTATGTAATTCCGATACTTTCCGTAACGTAATTTTTCAAATCTGTTCTTTTCTGAAACTGATTGAAAAGTGGGGAAGTTAAACCAGGCGAGAACAATAAAGGCGAGCACCAGCACCGGCTTCGGCTCTGTGTTAGTGGACACAAGGCATGATATTCCGACGGGGATTACTGTACGAAATGCTTTATTGTCTAAAGACTCATTCATTGCCTGGATCTGGCTTGAGGACGTGATCACTGACTTAAACACAAGCCGTGTCTTTGCATTCTTGAATATTCCAGATTCCTATAAAAGGTCCGGTTCTGACGGCAGGCACTGATGTAATACTGCTAAAACTGCCACAAAGCCAAGTCAATGTCAAGTACCCGGTTTAGAGAATCAGAAACCACATAGATCGACTGCTTTCGCCATCATCAGTACGTGAACAAGCAAGAAGGGAACAAAGAGCTCTTACCTGAGTGCCTTTAGCGAATGGTTTGTTATGGACACACAGGAAGTCAAATCCAGGTGTTTCAGTTTGGGGCAGAATTTGCTAAGGCTGGTGCAGGTGCTGCGGGGACAGGGAGAGGGCTGTAAGCCAATCGCGGCTCTTAGGCTGTGTTTCCAGAAGCATTTACTGCAGTTTTTTGGATTAAAGCACATGGTGCAAACAGTTATTTTCCTCGAGATCTGGTTAAACTCTGAACTTTTATGCGTACGTGATTTAGTATTTCCTGTGTGGTTAAAAAGATGCGTTTTTTTTTTCTAAACCAGAACCAGGTTGGTTTATGCTTTATTTTTGGATACTTACAACATTAACAACACTAAATAAGGAAAATAAAGTTTCCATTCCAAAAAACTACTTTGCCATGTATGAGTTGTGCATGGACATTCAATGCAGCCAAAGGGGGGCGCTCCCCCCCCCCCGCGGCTGTACCCAGAGAAAACAAACTGCATGGTCAAATACCTGTCAGTGATTTTTGTGCAACCGTTCAAGTTAAGGTGCTCGATATTTCGGCAGTTCTGTGCAAAAGTCCTGTGAAGAAAACAAAAATAATTCAGGCCCAACATATTTCAAATGAAAACATGGGGGAGGTGGGGAGGGGAGGTCAAGTCACATTCAAGGGAGAGGAAAGTCGGTCCCAGGGCAGCAAAGGGGAGTGAAAGCTATTTAAATATGGCCAGGGGAGAGGGCCGCAGAGGGTGAGAGGGCCCAGCAGAGGGAGAGAGCGAGAGGACCGCAGAGGGTGAGAGGGCCCAGCAGAGGGAGAGAGCGAGAGGACAGCAGAGGGCGAGAGGGCCCAGCAGAGGGCGAGAGCGAGAGGACCACAGAGGGCCCAGCAGAGGGCGAGAGTGAGAGGACCGCAGAGGGCGAGAGGGCCCAGCAGAGGGCGAGAGAGAGAGGACTACAGAGGGCCCAGCAGAGGGTGAGAGAGAGAGGACTACAGAGGGCCCAGCAGAGGGCGAGAGAGAGAGGACTACAGAGGGCCCAGCAGAGGGCGAGAGAGAGAGGACTACAGAGGGCCCAGCAGAGGGCGAGAGGACCGCAGAGGGCGAGAGGACCGCAGAGGGCGAGAGGACCGCAGAGGGCGAGAGGACCCAGCAGAGGGCCCAGCAGAGGGCGAGATTGAGAGGACCACAGAGGGCGAGAGGACCAGCAGACAGCAGACTCACTTCATGGCGGCATCTCCCACGCTTAGGCAGCCTCGCAGACTGAGCAGGCGCAGGAAACCGCCACAGCGTTTGGAGATGTGCTCCACCACGCGGCCCTGTGGGGGGGACACAGGGACTCTCGTTTTAATTAAGGACAAACTGTAATGCAATAAAGCACACGTCCCAGTATGATAAAAAACATTAGAGGGTATTTAGCCAGCAGAGAGACGCCCATCGTCCACGTTTAGCCACGTTTACCCGCGTCAGAGCTCTCGCTTGCAACCATTTGCAGCGGCCAAACCTCACGAGTCTGCTGGGCGGAGCTTCATCGGGCCTAATGACGCCGTCTGCCCCGTCGCTTTTGGGACGACCATTCAGGTTCTCTGTCTCCCATGTCACGCCACATCCAGTCCTTTTCCATAGTCTATAACATACTATATGGACTAAAGTATTGGGACACCTGGCCAACACACCCACAGGAACTTTTATGACATCACATTCTAAATCCAAAGGCATCTGTATGGAGCCCCCCCCAGCTGTAACAGCTGCCCCTCTTCTGGAAAGGCTTTGCACAACATTTTGGGGTGAGTTTGTTCTTCCAACAACTTTGCGGGAACAGTTTGGGGAAGGCCCTTTTCTGTTCCAGCATGACTGTGCCCCAGTGCAAAAAGCAAGGTCCATAAAGACATGGTTGGGTGAGTTTGTTGCGGAAAAACTTGACTGGCCTGCAGTGAGCCCTGACCTCAGCCCCATCGAACACCTTTGGGATGAACGAGAACATCAGTGCCTGACCTCACAAATGCTCTTCTGGATTAATAGGCAAGAAGTCCCACCAGCACAGTCCAAAATCTTGTGGAAAGCCTTCCCAGAAGAGGGGCAGCTGTTATAGCTACAAGGGGGAGGGGGGCTCCATACCGATGCCTATGGATTTAGAATGTGATGTCATAAAAGTTCCTGTGGGTGTGAGGCCAGATGTCCCAATCATTTTGTCCATATAGCGTATATTCCTTACATAAAATGAATATGCTGTGAATCGTCCCCTAGGTTCCGCCATGATCGCAGGACTTACCTCTATGTCTGTCTGGAAATTGAAGAGGTCGATCTTTTGCCAGTTGCTACCATCAAGGGCTAAGATGTTCCAAGCCTGCGGGACACAAACGTAAAAGCAGAACTAAAGAAGATGAAAGGCACTGAGAAAGGGCTAACGGTATTATATCGTTCTGCACCATGTGATGCAAGAAATGACAGGATGAAAGGTTTAGTGCGGACGGCATCCCGGTGATCTGTTAGGATCTCGCCCTGCGGCAAATGCTGCTTACCTTCGATACCTGGGCGCATCTGCACAGGGTGACCACATCCAGGTAAGAGAAAATCCTAATCAGAAAAATACAGTCAAAAGTCAGACACGGGATCCTCGGTAAGTTTAGTTACCCCTCCATAGAGGGATCAAACACCAGACTGCAGGGCAGCACTTCTGAATTGTGCCTCACTGGTAATTTCATATGACTGCACTCCTGAACCAAATAATAAAAGCCATACAGTTAAAATCCTGCAGTAATGCTGCTGGAGAACGAGGTAAAATGATCAGCCGCCAAGACCGACTGGCCAACATCCGCCCCATAAGTAGACACGGAGATGAAAGTAGGACCAGAGAAATTCCTGTTCATCGAATGTCTTGCTATTATTTCCCACATAACAGCCACAACTGGGATCTGATCCTATAACCTTCGGCTTAGAAGCACAAGCAAAAATGCACTGGAGCTTCAAACTGCTACACACAGAAAACTGCAGGATGAGTTACTGTGGTTAGACAGCCATTAGGGACACATGCAGTGCGGTTCCCTCAGCAGCTGCAGCAGTAATCTGTGTAGACGGTGGAGGAATCCTGACAGACGTGTGGGTGCACACAGGTGAGCTGCGCTCTATCAAACAGGCTTCGAAACTGCTTGCTGGGTTGACATAGCATAGCGCACAAAGCTTCACCAAGAACCTGCAGTGAAGTGCGGGTCCAGCTCCTAGACTCATGGTACCAAAGTCATGTTTCAAATTTCAGAATGCAAATAAAAAGACATCAAAGCCACCGGCTTCAGCGAAGCATGCAGCTCTGTGTAGAGCAGGCTAAGAAGGTTAACGATCTTCATCTGAATCGCTAAGCACTGCTGACATACTGCTCCTTGGGAACAGGTGTGGCTGTAAGCAAAGTCTGGATTCAAATCACTCCCTTTCTCAAGTTATCATAGTTCGCAGCTGTGTCATGCCAGACTCTCCCATTCCGCACTGCAATTACGCCGATTTGTCATGACATAGGAAGGGCTTGGAACCAAACACGGTGGAGTTAGAGAAGGAAACAGGAAGATGAGCCGCAGTCATTTCTCACAAACATGCAGAGCCTAAGCAAATAAGGCCACATGCAAGTTCATGCGTCGCAGATTAGCGGTGGATCAGAAATTTGTCCAGTGGTTAGTTTATATAAAGCAGAACGGGTGGTTTGCTTCATGGCTTCTAGGATTTTCGCTCATTGTCATATCTCCCACAGAGCAAAGGTTAGAAGCACAAATCCTAAATTACCACAGAGGAAAATCACTAAAAATGCAGTATTCTCCAAAACTGAGAACAGGATTTTTGGGACATTCTGGCTACAACACTAATTTGAAGTTCTTCTCTTTCTTCTTCAGCACCAAACTAATGACATAACTAATGGCTGTACTTCTGTTTGCCTCTTAGAAACACACATACTAATACTTGGACCGTGTGCCTTTTTGTGTGCAAGTATGTATCACTGCTACTGGCCTCTTATGTGGCCGGCCTGTATCTCACTCACCACAAGGCCAGACATCACAAAACAGCACCACAGACGGCCACTGGAGGAAATCACCCATTAAGACATACAAGCAGACTTATACCAGGCTGTTTCCATTTTCGCCATTTCATTGAAAGCTTACCTAAGCAGTAGTTCCTTTGGGAGCTTTTTGTTAATCGGTGCTTCATCGTTGTTGGAGAAAACCTGAAAAAAATAAAAGAAACCCAATGGAAAATGGCGCATTCAACACTCAGCGAACGGCACCACCTTTCCAGTTCAGTGAGCGTGCCGTAGCCGTACAATCATAACCGCGCTTCTCTTTTAGTTGCCTAAACAGAGAATTCCTCACAAGCAGGACCCTGATATTTGACATTTTTTAAGAAAATTAAAAAAGGAACAATGTTGCTATCTGATCCCCCACTGCAGCAATCTCAGTGCTATACAGTGTCTACACACTGAATAGTGCAATATTCGTAGAATCTATGTCTACTGCTTCTGGTACTTAGACTGTATATCTACTGCTGATTACACACATCGCAGGGCCTGTGAGCTGCTGCGGACATCAGCTACTCAGGGGGAACCTTTAATGTGATTAATGGTCCATTCTGACTGGCTGAAAACTGCCACTAATGACGGATTATTCACAGATCAGACTGGCTGAAAACACAATATGACTGTGCATTTCATATACATCTAATACCCAACAGCATTCTTGTACTAATAACAGATCATTGCATTTCATTGAAGAAATGTAAAGGTACGGGTCCCCCGGCCCACGTCCGTAAGGGTACGGGTCCCCCGGCGCGCGTCCGTAAAGGTACGGGTCTCCTGGCGCGCGTCCGTAAGGGTACGGGTTCCCCGGCCCGCGTCCGTAAGGGTACGGGTCCCCCGGCGCGCGTCCGTAAGGGTACGGGTCCCCCGGTGCGCGTCCGTAAGGGTACGGGTCCCCCGGCCCGCGTCCGTAAGGGTACGGGTCCCTCGGCCTCGTCACAGCATCCAGCTAAACTGCCCAAAAAAACATGAAGAGATTCTGTTTGTTGTAGAGTAGATCAAGACAAGTCGACCGAACAGCAAAAGATGGTCTGAACACTGAGCCCGTGGCCTGGACACTGAGCCTGTGGCCTGGACACTGAGCTCACGGCATTTCACCCATAATCCTCACGTCAGCTTGAACATCACAGTCAACCAGAAAAAGAAGAGAAAATAGATATCACTGATGCATCTTTAGTCATGCGAGGACACGAGTGTGCCAGAGATCATGCCTCTATCTCTCTCTCTCACTCGCTCATCATACCCATGAAATCCATCAGAAATCAGCACAAACAGAAGCAGGAGGATACCCACTACCAAAGTGAGTGAGTTCATGTAGAGCTTGGCTACCAAAGCCCAATTTCACATTCATGTGTGCAGGGTCTGCCTACAGTGTGTTCATCACCGAGCGACAAAGGAGGATCAGAAACAACAGCCGGTGTTTCATGTAGGTACCTCCCGGCGCATCAACACAGAGGCCAAACGCGACCCAGCACTGGTGCCACAGTCCCGCGTTTCATGCACAAGTCCTTGGGGACTCCACAAGGATCTGACGTGATCTTCTGGTGCCTCCAATTAGCATCACAAACACATCCACGAGCTGCCTGAGTACTTGCCTACAAATTAACAGCCTACAAGCTTGTAGAGTGTCACATTCAGTAAAGGATAAGAAAAAAAATGTTTTATGAACCAGCCAGGAGTATAGCAAACCCTTGTAAGGACACTCTACAGAGCAGAACTGGCTAAATAAATTAAAATTCAATTAACTCTATGTAAGGGACCATTTAAGATGTTTTTAAGTGAAAGAGGCCACGCCCACTGGCATAATACAAAGAACACTGGGTCCTTGCATAACCCATAGGGGTCCCATGTACTCCTGAAGGAGATGGTGTAACTTGCCCACCACACACAGGCTGGGAACCAGTAGCGTGTATCTGTAGGCAGGCAGGGATTTGAAAAGTAGGCAAGGGAGTGCAGGGCAGGCAGGGGAGTGCAGAGCAGACAGGGATGTGCAGGGCAGACAGGAGAGTGCAGAGCAGGCAGGGGTGTGAGGGCAGACAGGAGAGTGCAGGGCAGGCAGGGGTGTGCAGGGCAGGCAGGGGAGTGCAGGGCAGTCAGGGGAGTGCACGGCAGGAAGGGGAGTGCACGGCAGGACGGGGAGTGCAGGGCAGGACGGGGAGTGCAGGGCAGGCAGGGGAGTGCAGAGCAGGCAGGGGAGTGCAGAGCAGGCAGGGGAGTGCAGGGTAGGACGGGGAGTGCAGGGTAGGACGGGGAGTATAGAGCAGGCAGGGGAGTATAGAGCAGGCAGGGGAGTGCTGGGCAGGCAGGGGAGTATAGAGCAGGCAGGGGAGTGCTGGGCAGGACGGGGAGTATAGAGCAGGCAGGGGAGTGCTGGGCAGGACGGGGAGTGCTGGGCAGGACGGGGAGTGCTGGGCAGGACGGGGAGTGCTGGGCAGGACGGGGAGTGCTGGGCAGGACGAGGAGTGCCTCTCAGACACCAGGCCTACGATAGGCATCTAGATACACACAGAAATGACTATTGAACTCTCATCGGAGACAAAATCAAATCAATTTAACATTTATTGAACTGTCCTACATTTGAAGTAAACACATATATTCAAAACATTTTTCCAATATAGCTCTGCATTTATTTTGCACTACAAAAACAGTCTGAGACTAAACCCAATTTGAGCAGATCCTAACTTCAAAGAACCGATAATGATATGCATTAATAGTACAGTGACGGGCCTATTGACTTCTGACAACTGTATTGGTTTTAGGCCGGTTTCCTTCTGAATTTTAGATGGATCGGGGGTTTGCAATCAATGTGCATCATATACACTCAGATCGGAAACTCAGTTCGGAGTGGTTTTTCATTACAGCCGGGCAGCAGCCAGAATGTCCTGCTCCCCAGCAGCACTATGAGCCACGTCTGCCATGTGACCCCTGATCTGTACTCATACACTCATACATCTGTTACAGTGAATCTATGTTTGCTGCTGCGGTCGGAAAATACAGCGAATCCCTTCACCTGCATTTCTGCGGCTGTCCACCCCATCAGTGACGCACTTTGATGACATCACCCAACCCTTTTCTGGATGGCCATCCCAGCATCGGAGGACCATGCGAGTGCTGCCATGACGGCCCCAGTATGGCCGATTATGTGTGAAACAGGCTGCATCCTCCTCGAAGGCCAGCTCAGGACACAGCACCCAGCTTGTCCTGCCAGCATTTTCAACAGAGTGCGGGGGGGGGGGGGGGGGGGGGGCAGTATTCGACCCTTTTAAAACTGCGCCCCCCAGTTTTCATGGACAATGCCTCGAAACAGCACAGCTGTGCAGTTGAGGATCCCTCACAGTTCATTAATGTACAGGAGGGGACGCCCCGCCCTGGCAGAACAGGAGGGGACGCCCCGCCCTGGCAGAACAGGAGGGGACGCCCCGCCCTGGCAGAACAGGAGGGGACGCCCCGCCCTGGCAGAACAGGAGGGGACGCCCCGCCCTGGCAGAACAGGAGGGGACGCCCCGCCCTGGCAGAACAGGAGAGGACGCCCCGCCCTGGCAGAACAGGAGGGGACGCCCCGCCCTGGCAGAACAGGAGGGGACGCCCCGCCCTGGCAGAACAGGAGGGGACGCCCCGCCCTGGCAGAACAGGAGGGGACGCCCCGCCCTGGCAGAACAGGAGGGGACGCCCCGCCGCAGCGTTCAAGCAGCAAGGTCTGTAACGCCAGACAGCTTCGCTGCTCTATGCTGCCTTTTCATAATGACCACCTGGGGACTGGATGGCAACGATGTACCTCTAAGCAAACAGACAAACTGAACAAACAGCTTGGCTTCAGAATCATCTGACCAAACAATGACCCCTAATAGTCCAATCTGTTTATCTGTTTCTCATTTATTACCTGAAGCAAACACAGAAGCGACTAAACAAGGTTTAACATGTTCTGTGATTAAAGTCATTATGGCTGAAGATCATGAATCTGAGCTCGATATCATTATACATCGTCGCTGTCCGGTAAAAAACATGCATGTCCACAATTCTGACAATTGAGACTTTTCTTTACTATTCCTGTAACACACTCATTCTCCTCTGTCTACTGATGGCATTTGACATCTAATTGCCCAATGAATGAACGATGTCTTATGAAACCATCTATTTAACTAGCATTATGTGTGTTATAGGTAACGTCTGTCTTCTTGATGGTGGCTACTATGAATTACTTTATATTGCAAATTTTAACAACTAACTAACAACTAAGGCTAATTGTGCTTATATTGTCGATACCGACATATTTGCCTCGCTGACAGCAATCCATGTAAGTCCCTTTAAAACATTTGCTGAAGGCTGTGTACAGATAGGCTTCTACTTGTGGTGCTAAGGGGGACTGATTAGCTCATTTCAGGTTTATTTTGTGAAATAGTGTCTGAAAAAATGTGTTTTCCAAGCACCTGAAATAATGGATTTTCAGAGACATGTGTTTTTCATTGCTTTTCACGCACACACACACACACACACACACACACACACACACACACACACACACACACACACACACACACACACACACACACACACACACAGAGTTGAGTAACACTAATAACACCAAATTTAACAATGTTTTTGCAAGAAATAACACATTTTTATTTGTTGGGGGGGGACACTGCAGCAGAGCAGGACCCCTAAAATGGCCAATATGGGAGCTGGAATGCAGAATTGGGGCAGAGCTCAGACTGCCTCAGCAGACCTTATGGTGTCGCACATGAACCACACACAGCAGCAGCCCTCTACTAAGAATTAACGATGCAAAGACTAACACATTATTATTTTATACACAACTGCCTTTTGATTGGACAGTGAAAATTGCAGGGCGGGCAGATAACAGCCCACATTCACGGTAACCCCGCTGTCTCCTTACAGGCAGAGGACAGGCCGCCACTGTGCATACAGGAGTCAAGCAACATCAAACAGTGCTAAAAGCACGGCAGTTCCTGGGGACGCAGATTCCTCGATGGCCCTGAGGCATAGCAGACAGACTGCGAGCCCTGCCAGAGAGAGAGGGAGAGAGGGAGGGAAGTAACAAGGGACAGAGGGAGCGAGGGAGGGAAGACGAGAGCTGCTGTCCATTGTGCGACTGCTCAGCGCCGGCTCTGCCGCTCGCTGCGGACATGACGGAGGTGATCTTCACCGGTGGATAAATAAGACGGCCTGGCCCCAGTGAGTCACATGCTGACTGTGTTGGGTGGCTGCCTGAGGACTTTGCCGGCTTAATGAGGCAAGAACCTGAGCACAGGGGAACTCTCCGGCACTCTCCGTCGGTACGTGCCGCTCCGTGCAATCCCTCGCACTGCTGGCTCGCACGGGTCACTGATCCCAGCCTGAAATGGGCTCGCTTAGGTAGGAGCCATTAGCTAAAGCTCTGCGCTACAGAGTGACCGAAAAACACAGGGAGTAGGCAGCGCTGGCAGATGGGGAGAATCCCGGCATGGCCCCCTTCCACGGAGAGAAACCGCTGTAGCAGAAAAGTCCGGTAAAGAGCGTAAGCTACCTGCCAGCCCTCTACTATAGGCGCACTGCCCTGAAGCACCACTGTAGCCGCCTGTGTGAAGCCCCCAGCCCCCCAGGCCATGTGCTGAGCACAGCAGCGTCACGCTCAGCCCCCCAGCAATGCTCCCCCCGGCCAGCTGCGACCCCAGAGGGCCTGAATCTTTCCCATTTGGCAAGAGAGATTCTGCAAGGACCAAGGACTCTGTCACAAGAAACAAGGGGGGAGGGGGGAGAAACACAGCATCTTTCGCTGTACACTGAGGCTGTACACTCTTCCTTATACCAATCTGTCCAATATGTGCTCACAATTATGCTCAGATAAACACTGAATATATTAAGTCAATCATCCTGCTGACAATAATAACAACAAAATATTGTATTACTGATTATCCATCTGCTGATGTTGCAGCCCCCAGGGTTGCGTGAAGCATGAAGCCTGTGACAGGCAGTGCACAAGGATCCCCCCCCCCCGGCCAGGCTGCGAGTCCACAGCGGGACACATTATCCTTTTGTGTTTGTTGTTAACACAAGTTTCAGTTCTTGGTATTTACAAGTTTAATTTGCACAACTTCCTTCACGCTCAGCCTCCAGCACCATCGATGCAAAATAAATCACCACTGCACCACTGCGTTCTCTTCAGCTTTTTGAACCCAGAGCCCTGGATTATGAAGCACTGCATGCAGCCCGCTCAAGTCCAGTGACAGTCCATCAGAGAGTAGCGAATTTCCTTTCATATAAAGGAATTGGCCGCGCAGGTCAGATGCGTGCTTTTTTCAAGAGGTGCTCTCTAAAGCAGAAAGGCACAGGCAAGAATGCCATGAATATGTGTACAGTGTAGAGGTGCAGTGCTACACTGATGTGGAAACTGTGACCAATGCCAATAACAGATATATATTTGTCTAATACCAGTGATACAGCTAACCTCTGAGACACCTGCCAAACTGCAGAAGAGGTTACTGTCTGATATTCTATTCACACTGAAAAAACAGGAAAATAATAAAAGTGTCGGATCAATTTCTCGTTAATGTATCGCAAAGTCAATGTTTCTGTTACAGAGTTGAAAGGTAAGGACATAAGGTTTGGCACAGTGGCCAAGCAAGCACTAAGAGCACTGCCTGTTCACAACTCAGGGGCTCACCTAATCCCTTTTAGGGAGTCCAGTACACGCCCCCTACCCACTTTAATTCAGCAGATGTACAAGAAACGCAAAAACTACAACACCGCGGCAAATTCCCAAAGACCTTCAGCGATTTGTAAACACACAATTAATTACAGTCATTTTCCTATTGAGACTATAGGTGAAACAAAAATTTTACCCCAAAGCTGACAAGACATGAACCAGATAACTGTGGGCTGAAACAGCAAAGAATATGGACAAGATACTTTGTGTATGTATACACCATCGGGTTATAAACAACAGACAAACAAATGAAAGTGGGACTGGATTTCAAAGGCAATACAGCGATGAAGCATGGTCATCCACTGCCCTGTGGTGCTTCAGGGCCACAAATTTGTTTCATGCTAAATTTTTCACTGTGTTGACTTCATCTGAAGAAACCAGCCTTTTCATCCATTTCACAGATTTATATTATACTGAAGTACAGCAGGTAGTCTTTGTTAAGGACAGAACAGCAGCCCTGAACTACACATACGGCTGGTCCGCATTCAAAGCTGTCCTGATTCAGTCCATCTTGTCAGTATATTACAGTCCACCCAGGTTACGTCTGATAAAAAGAAATTATTCCATTTGTCTTCCATTCTAAGCAGGATTTTTGACTGCAAAAAGGGGGAATAGACTAAGGATGAAATTCCATTGTTTATGTTATAGCTGGTTTTCTGCCACAGGCGGATTGCCCCCAGTCTGCACTGGGAATGCCCTAGCTCAGACAGAGGAGAAATGATCAAGGTAAAGCTTCTACACATTAGCTACAATGAGCTATTTCACATCGTAGAAATCCGAGGTCCTCGCCATCCACCAAAATAAAAGCATATGCGCATTCTTCGTGTAAAGATTGCGGAGTTTTCATTCTGAATGTTTGCATCAAATTTTCAGTTAGGAGTCACTCACCCCTCTCCCCAAAGGAGAAAACACGTCAATGGCACGTGACAATGTTAACACCTTTGTGAAAAGACCTCTGGCTGGTGAAATGGAAAGACACTAATTTACAAATCATCAGAAAAAAGCATAATACTGTATATGCTCAGACGAATTGTGACCCTGCCCGTGCTCCATCGAAAAAATCGATCCCAGCTCTACAGCAAAACAACACAGCGCCGACGGTAACCACTGTCAGCTGGTAGTGATTTAATGTTCAATAAAGCAGCTGCGATTTCCATATGCATGTCGATCCTCGACAACAGCACGTAAAATTAGAACAGCAGACGATATAGTTAAATGCAAATATCACACACGCGACAATTGTCTACGCCGTTTCACAAATGGAGAAAATGATTCACCCTTTCCATTAGCGTTGTGTAAAAAATAAACACTTACCTCAAACCTGCCTCTGGTGATGCCGTTCATGTCAGCGGCAGCAGATCTGTGTGCACGGGTAGCACTAGTCTAGAACTAGCGCTGCCCGTGGCGGCGTCCTATTGATATTTAGCGTAGCACAACAAAAAAATTAACCATACAGATATGACACGGAGATGAGCGCCCGGGTAACACGAAAGGGTCGCTTTCAATGGTCGTTTCTGCCACAATAAATAATCACAGACGATTAAAAGTGTTATTAAGGAGTCTACCAGGGTCCTCGCCTACACCATCACACAGTCAAAATAACAATAATAACATGGAGGAGACGATCTGTCTGTCTGACCTCACTTCCGGCTACTTTATAATTCCATCACAAGTCACGCGATTGGATGTCCGGCCGCCGCTTCGCTCCCTTCCGGATCCGAACGATTGCAGCGACTCGGCGATCCAGACGCGGTCCGCTGGCTGATCGGTACCGGCCGAGCGCTTCTGCGCGCTATAGGGCCGGGAAACCAATTGCATGCCTTTTTAATGAACAGTCTGTAGTAATAAACAAGATTTATTTATGGATTCCGTGTTTGAGTAATGGTCGGTGTTACACGCGTAATTAATAGAACATAAAAAACAAGCCAGGGGGCTCTACGGTTTGCTGTTACAAAGTATATCGCATCTTCATGCCAGGATAATATAGCATTGAAATGAATATTAAAGAAAGATTTTAATTCTATCTCAAATTGAGAGTTAGTATGTAGCCGGAATAAAAATAAGAAAGCTGAGAGTGGGCGTTTCATAAATTATAAATGTTTTTTTTTTCTAAAACCATCATTAGTAGTTTGCTATTATTTGTTTTATTATTATTATCATTATTATTATTATTATTATTATTATTAATCTCCATTCTTAAATACGACGCCAGAGGTCGCCCTTATTCGCACAGTTATTAAAGGGGTTGGCTCCTGTTTGGCTTGCATTTGCATGCTCCTGTCTACAGACTTTCCTTGGGTGGAAAGGTGACAAGCTTAGTTATGAGGCTGAATTTATAGCTTCGTCTGAAGGCTGACAAACAAGTCAAGGTCCCTACTGAGGCCCGTAGGATTAATATAAGAACAACAACAGCAATAAAATTATAATAATAACAACAACAATAATAATAATCATTTTTATAGTTTTAGAAGAAGCACTTTATAATTTATGAAACGTGACCTTACATAGGGGTCAGGGTAGGAATTTTTCTGTAGACTTCAGTTTTTATGCATATGTTAGAAAAATTGATCACTCGGAAAAAGTGGTTGGTTTGCTGTGAAGTGGTTAATTTGGTTTCCTAATATGATTCATTTAGACTAACTGGGGACAAATACAAGAAGTATTTGCTGGGAGACTGAAAAGGCTGAAGCAAATCGTGGGTCAATGGGAGGGTAAGTACATTTCAGAAAGGTGTTTCTTAATGAGTTCAAATGAAGTACCCCCCCTTCCCCCTTTTCTAGAAACAAACCATACCTCAACCAGGGTGGTTAAGACTAAGAATATCCCCCAAATTCTGTCTACAGACCAGAGGCACGTTCCATGAAGCAGGATTTCTCAGTTAGTTGGGTTAACTTGAGCTAGAATTCAAATGAAACAAACATGCTTTATTTGCTATTTACAAAAGTTCAGGTACATTGGAATGCTTCTCTTTGTCAATCCATCATGCTCTCCATAGCTGGGGGGGGGTGTCACAGCAGAGGGTCAGCTAGCATGCAGCACCCCAGGAGCTGGGGGTTAAGGGCCTTGCTCAAGGGCCTACAGACATGTGACAGTTCTGCCAAAGCTGAGGATTTAACCAGTGAGCTTCTGCTCACAGGCACAGACACTGAGCCCGTATGACTGCGTATTAGGTAAGGAGCATTCTTATTGGATAATCATGACTGCGTATTACGTAAGGAGCATTCCTATTGGATAATTATGACTTGACCAGCTAATTGACCAATGCCACTTTGTGGACCCCCCCCAGCTCCCTTACTGTGGTGGGCTTAGAAAATCACAGCTAGTGTGAGAAGCCCGGCTACCCCCTGCCTGCTCCAGCCGCTTCCTTTAGGACTGTTTCTATTGGCAAATATCCTTGTGTAAAGCGATATGGTCTTAATGAGCACATCACTACAACTAACTGTTTGGAGACTGTCAGTTCTAAGAAAAGCCAAGATATTTATCTTGGAAATGTTATATGTGATTGGAAAAAAAATCACCCTAATCAAAAATGTGTGATTTCAGCCCACTGAAAATGACTAAACCTAAATGGCATCGATTGCATATTTTTTTCCTGTTCTCTGGCACGTTCTCTTGGGCACTGGGGTTGCCTTCTCTGTCTGGGCCTTGGAGTAGGGATTTATGGCCATAGAAGGACACGGAGGCCGAGATCAGTGTCTGGGAAATTGAAAGGAGGCTGCCAAAGCGGACCAAGGCGGGGGCAGATCAGCTGAGGTTCAGGGGGCGTACCCCACCCCGAAATGGGAGTGCACATCCGCCAAACGTCACTCACTGACATGTGCTCTGGAATGCTCTGGAACACTCACAATTAGCTTAGTCATCTTTTCTGAGCCCAGTGTGGATATGACTGGATATGTTTGCCAAAGACATTTATTTTTATGGTTTATTTATCTGTTACCAAAATTGACATACAGTTTGCAGTGTTATTTTTGCTGCCAGTTTATATTATTGAATGTTTACCGAAATATGAACACCCGGCTGTAGCATTTTCCTCGGTCACACGTCTCTGTTATAGGGCTGCAGTGACACTTCTTACAGCAGAAAAGCACAGTAACATGCTGATAAATGCTACCTTCGCCCCTTCAGGTTATGGCGGCTCTCCCTCGGGCTCCCGGGAAGCTTCGCTCTGCCGCTTTGAGCCCCGTGTTCTGCGAATTTGAATCCTTTTCTAAGGCTTAACTTTCATCATGACAGGAGTCTCTGCAGATGATCAAGAAAGAAATCAGGTACAGGAGGTGCTGGATGTTAAGATTAACATAAACCTTACTGATCCCACGGGGGAAACAGAAAAATAACTCTTTGCCTTTAGCGATCAGACCGTACACTTACATTTTATTTATTCAGCAGAGGCTCTTGTCCAAAGTACCAACAAACAAGCGAGAATATGAAACTTTGCCTAGTAAATTTCATTTCACTTCATGGCCTGTGCATCACTGAACTGAGACAACAATGCAGACCTTCTCTGAAGCACCCAAATGTTGCAGCCTCGTAGCAGCATCTCTACAGTCACAGCTGGTCTGGGACAATAACTGTCCATCCTTCAACAGAAGTGCTGACAGTATATTACTCAAAGTGTGTGAAACCTGAAGGAGGGGGTCCGCTGTGATACTGGAGATACCCATACTAGACATCACCAGCATTTCTGATATATAAAGTGCCTCCCCCATCCTATTTCATGATACCGTGACTGTGCTCAGTCCGATCAGGCCTCGGCTAAGCAAATCAGCACAATTATCACACTGCCTCCACCCAAAATGATCATTAAGCACTCATTCAAATCATTAACTGAGGCATTTACCATTAAGCATAGCCATTGTTAATGGAGTGAATGTGCCACGTCCACAGCATGGGAGGCAGGTAGTGATTAAGGAGACAGTCAGGAGAGTTTGATGTTTAAGTTCTGTAATGGATCATGTTGTTGCAACCTTCAGAAAGGTCCTCATCCTGAATTGTTGCAATGAAATATACAGTAGAATAAATGGATAAAATGTGAATCACTTAGACTGCAACACCACTTTGCAATGAAATAATAATGTTTCATGATACTCGTCATGACTCTGATCATAGATCAACTTAGAGACTGTTTTCTAAATTATAAGATTAAACTTTTACATAGTAGATTACCTGATTGAGGCGTGTTTACGATTATGTCACCTATTCCTCCGGATGAGTCACTGATATGACGCAGCATCTGTGTCATGAGTTATTACGAGCGTAAGGAGTGATCAAACTTCGGCACACAAGGACGAAATTCCAGTATGCAATGCTGACCTAAGCGATGATGGCGAAAGTTAGGGCGCCGGTAGACTGAAACACAAGGCCTATATCACGGTACAGATGTATCTATTTTAAAGTATCTGTTCAAAAAATGTCAATAAATCAGGCTTTAAAAAGTACATTATGTGCACAAGATCCACTTTTCAATACAATAATATCGTTGGTACTGCTGCTTGTTGGTCCTTTTAAAAAGGCAATACACAAAGAAGAAAAACATTTGGTAGAGTCATGTGTAATCTTTTAGTGAGATCCACTATTTATCCGGCATTTTGTTATTTCACGGTCTGCAGAAATTGCAATTTCGCAAGTTCAAAAGGCAAAAAAAGCACAAATATACATGGCTCCTCAGGAAACCACACTAAAACAGCCTTTGCGCAGCTTTCCTCTGTGTATTTATTCATCTGATCAGGACATTATATTGTTTGCCTCTGTCATGGTCTGGGGAAGCGCCGCGGTTTCCCGTTGATCTCAGCCCTCCGCAGTTCGCACCTCCGCGCCGTAACGCGTTCCAGTTTGACCCATTACGTATTTACTGACAAACTACTGTGAATTTTCGCAGGCTCTCTCCATTTGCACCCCAATGCACTATTTGGATAGATAAAACCTCTCGTCGGTGCAGTCTGTCTGAATTGTTCCCCTTTTCTTTTTTGAAAAAGAAAAAAATATTTTGCTAACCAAATAGGTAGTCTGCCCATACCGTTTCAACATTTACTCAATTCTGTCGAGGGAGATACTGGTCTTTCTACGAATTAAGGACCTTTCAAAGAGAGACAAACATACATTCTGGGATATTATTCAAAAGAAAATCACATAGCGAAGAGAGGAGCGGAGGATGGCACAGGATTGCTGCCGAAACGTGTCTTTCTTTAAGTTATTGGGATTCTTGATGTGCTTAAGCTCCGCGTTCGTGCGTGCAGACGGTGAGTTCCTCAGTATGGTTCCTGTCAGCCCGGACTTAACTTATGCAAGCGCCGTAATAAATGAAACAGCTTCAATTCGCACCTGTAGCTGTCAGTGAAGGCTGGTGGCTGAAACTTCGATTTTTTTCCCAAGAAAATCATCTGACGACCAAACCCGAGATTAAATTAACTGAAAAAAATTCAATTACTGAATAGCGGACATCTTTCTGAAAGTTTTGCCTAGCTAACTATTTAATTACGGCACATAGCATTTATCCTTTTTACTAAATCAAAAAACAGACTGAACCTCAAACTGCGGGTAGTCTTTTCTCCGTCAAGTATGCATAATTGATCCTAATTTTTATTCCTTTCTTACAACTTAATAAATGTAGTTAAAGCTGATATGCAGTAAATATAGAATTAATTATAGATTAATATTTGATCTTTTGCATGACCTACACCTACGGTGCATGAGGGGCTACTGGCGTATTTCAATGAACTAATTTTGTTGCCTCCGGGATGGAAAATTAAATGTTTTTCTGCGCTGGTATGGCTACAATTATTCAGGAATCTAAGAAGCCAACTCGTTAAATAAAACAAAAAGCATGGTTTATTTGCGTTTAAGAGATTATCATTTTATTGTCTTTGTTGTACGCTTGTGTATTGTGTGTATATGTGTGTTTAGTTTACAACTCTCTTGCAGTGGTTAAGCTCAGCGATTTCAGTAACGCCTGTGGCACAGTAAGAGCGCACAGCAATGCATGTAAGTTATTACTAAGAACGACTGCACAGTCATAATTTGTAATGCTCTAGAATATTTGCGTTTGCTTTATGTTCACAGCGATTGTGTTTATTAGGGATCGAGCCATCCTTATCAGGCAGAGAAACCATTTCAGATGCTGTTAGTGGTGAAGGAGCATAAATAAAATTTCAAATTACTCGAATCTGGGATCAGCGCTTTTGCGTTACTTCCATAAATAAAATAGTGCTTGAAAATGTAATGACATCAATTGTACAATAAATCTTTCTGCAATATGTGCAGTAAATGAAGTTGGGGAAGATTTCTTTCTCTGTCGAAATGAGTGTGGATATAGACTTCTCGCACATTCTAGTCGATTCTAAGTGATGGAGCCTCGTCCACAAAGCAGGACTTGATCTGGCCACACCTCCCCTGTTAGTTGTGAATGTCTTCATTCTTCTCCGTGTCTATAATCTGAGGTATACTTGAAAGAAATGGCAGATTCTCCAGCACCCCCCCCCTCCCCAATAAATGGCTGTTTCTCACTCTAATTTGACACTTCTCTGTTTTGCGAGGATTTATGAGGCAAATGTTTTTCTTTAGGTGTATTTGCGCATACAAGTACTCAGTGTTTAAGATTTCCTAAATATGGAAAGACATCAAAGTAGAAGGTTATTGTAATATACTCTGCTCTCCAGATGAGGTAACTGTAAGTGTGGCCTGTAAGCAGAAGCCCAGCTGGAGGTCCCTGATATACATAAACAGTCGTTTGGGGGGGGGGGGGGGTTTATAAGATGTATGTTCTCTCTGAATACAGCCAGGCCAGCTTTTAGAGTGACATGCGTCTGCAGGCCCCCACCCCAGAGAGGTACATCAAGATTGCCGGTGTTTGTGTACATGCTCCAAAGGGAGGCTGTTTATCGATGCTCTTTAATGCTTTTAGAAGCTCTTCCTTTTCATTAGCGACATCTGACTGCTTTCAGAAGCGTATGTGAATCGCGTCAGCGCCTGACTAACAGCACGGGGGCCGACGTGACGTTCTGCTGTGTCTGTCTGCTCGTTTGCTTTGGGCTGCCAGTGTTTCTATGGCGCGGGGCTGCAGTGGCTGGCACTGTATCACATACCTCCATGCCTGGGCTTTAGATCACATCCCTGCTCCGTGTGTGGGGGGTTTTCCTGGGTCTGCTCTTTCTTCCCATCATCCAAAGACATACCGTTTGGTTAATTGCTATTTCTAAGACTTAAACATGGATGAAAGGATTTATCAACTCAATGTAAAACATTCAGCTGAACAAACAAGAAGATTTCTAGGCTCTGTACATATTATGTTGCATAAGGTTTAGTATAAAAACAGTGATTTTAACTAATTTCTTTTGATTATGTGATGTGCGAAGCAGCATGCAGGTATTTGTTAGAAACACCAGACGTTACTAGCCAATAGAAAGATGTATGAGTGAGCGGTAACAGTAATTTACCGATGAAAACAAGTGAAGTCAGTCTGATTGGCAGAGGTGCATGAGGCCTGCCAAGGTTTGGATAATTAGCTGGAGTAATTAAGGCGTATTATGATTAGCGCAGTTAGCAGTGTCAGGCAGGTTCACGTCGTGCGCTTCAATAGCAATGTTAGGTGCAGTCAGTTTGACGTCTGTGGCTGGATTGAATAAACATGTCATGAGACTGTTCCAGTGAGGGTGGTGATCTTAGGCCAGTGACAGCGAGGGCGGTGCACCTTCATCCTAGCCCAGGCAGTCATGGGTGTTTCTCAAAACCAAGAATGCAAAGATCATACTTGTGGTCTTGGCAAGACCGGTCTTGCTACCTTGCCTTACAAGAACATGCTTGGGATGCAGTGAATCATGGGATTGGTCTCATTTGGAGAGGATGCAGCTGATGTATCCTTGATATTTGTGGCGCGGCAAGAATGACTTTTGTGGATTTTTGCCGTCTTCTGTACTTCTTAGTATTGGAAGTGGTCTTTGGCATCGAAAGACGACATAAAACGAGCGCATGGGATCACAACTACGGCCAAGTACGCACGTCGAGAAACAGCCGTGGTGTCCTCCTGACACACCCATCTTCCTCCAGGTCGGCTCTTCCTGTTGGAGGCCCGGAATGGCAGTGGGGAGGCCGACGGAGCTGCAGCAGCGCAGGAAGCATGCGCACGACACGGGGCTCGTCTGGCCACCGCCTCTGAGCTGCGGCGTGCCGTGGCGGAATGCTCCTTCGCCACCTGCACCCGCGGCTGGCTGGCTGGACCCGGCATCGGGTAAGAGCGCCCCCTGTCCCTTGACATCAGTACTGACACTGGTGATCCTATTATATCATGATTGTCATATTTCCAGATATAACACCTGCTGTCCTTTAGCAGACACTGAATTTTCGCCACATAATTCAGCTTCATTGACCTGGGATCCGTTTCCTGAAGCGGGATTCATTTCAGGCACCTTGCATCAAGGATGTAACTTGACATGATTGTGGCTGGTGTTCCTGCAGCTTGGAGGCTCAACTAGATGTAACACGAGTTCCAGAAGGAGGAGGGTGACACACTATATGGACTAAAGTATTACGACACCTGGTCACGAGCCAGAAACGTTTATGACATCACATTCTAAATCCATAGGTATCAATATGGATTTGGTCCCCCCCTTGCAGCTATAACAGCTGCCCCTCTTCTGGGAAGCCTCTCCGCAAGATTTTGGACTGTGCTGGTGGGATTTTTTGCCTATTAATCCAGAAGAACATTTGTGATGTCAGGCACTGATGTTGGATATGAAGACCTGGCTCGCAGTGTCCTTTCTAGTTCATCTCAAAGGTGTTTGATGCAGTTGAGGTTAGGGTTCTGTGTAGGCCAGTCAAGTTCTTCCACTGTACACTGGGTCACAGTCAAGCTGGAACGTAAAAAGAGGCTTCTCCAAACTGTTCCAACAAAGCTGGAAATATAGAATTGTCCAAAATGCTATTTTCCACACCTGTCCTCGGCGTTTCACTGAGGGCAGCCTGATCCACACCTGTACTCGGCGTTTCACTGAGGGCAGCCTGATCCACACCTGTACTCGGCGTATCACTGCGGGCAGCCTGATCCGCACCTGTCCTCGGCGTTTCACTGAGGGCAGCCTGATCCACACCTGTACTCGGCGTATCACTGCGGGCAGCCTGATCCGCACCTGCACTCGGCGTTTCACTGCGGGCAGCCTGATCCGCACCTGCACTCGGCGTTTCACTGAGGGCAGCCTGATCCACACCTGCACTCGGCGTATCACTGCGGGCAGCCTGATCCGCACCTGCACTCGGCGTTTCACTGCGGGCAGCCTGATCCGCACCTGTCCTCGGCGTTTCACTGAGGGCAGCCTGATCCGCACCTGCACTCGGCGTTTCACTGAGGGCAGCCTGATCCGCACCTGCACTCGGCGTTTTACTGGGGGCGGCCTGATCTGCACCTGCGCTCGGCGTTTCACTGAGGGCAGCCTGATCTGCACCTGCACTCGCCGTTTCACTGAGGGCAGCCTGATCTGCACCTGCGCTCGGCGTTTCACTGAGGGCAGCCTGATCCGCACCTGCACTCGGCGTTTCACTGAGGGCATTCTGCTGAGTTGATATGAAGCTCTTTGCTTCCAAATGTGCTTCTGGGATCACTGAAGAAGATCAGAAAATGAAGTCTTAAGGAGTTTCAAGGTGAAGCCATGGGTCCTGGCTTTGTGTCTCACAGCCAGCAGGTGTGTAACGTAGAATCCCACCTGGAGTGTAGTTGTCTTACTGTCCCCCATCTCAGGCTGCCAATTGAAGGCAGTGGAAGGACAAAGAATTCCACAGAGAATGAATTTCGGGTCTTCACATTGTAAGCTCAGTCATTCCAGTTTTCAGACATTTAATGAGTTTAGCAACTCCAATTAGCCTTTTTTTTACTGTTTTTGTACTGTGGGGGGAAACCGGAGGAAACCCCACGACGACATGGGGAGAACATGCAAACTCCACACACATGTGACCCAGGCGGAGACTCGAACCCGGGTCCCAGAGGTGTGAGGCAACCACTGCACCACCATGCTGCCCCCTGAGCGAGAATTTCTTAGAAATATCCAGCAAGAAATAAGCTAAAATATTGGCTATCAGACTATATTATATGCATGTCCCCTGGAATCAGTGGCGGCTCACTGAGCAGTACCAGAGCCTCATGCTTGGACTCCCACCTCTCTGTGTGCGGCATTCTCACGTTCTCATGTGTCTGCTCATGTTTTCTCATGATTTTCCCACCACAACCCAAAGACACTGTTTTGTGGCGCGGTCTCTGACATCACCACGTGCCCCTGTGACAAATTAACATGCCTGCCTCATGTTCCCTTGCTTTGCTGGGGGAGGTTCCAAGCTCAGTGTCACCCCCACACTGGGGAAGTAATGTTTTCTTACTGCAAAAGAATTTTACACTCAAAGATCGTTGGAAGACTTGTTCCGAGTGTAAGCAGCTGTATAATGATGTTCTGATGTAATGCTACATTTAGGTTTGTCCTAGTCAAAATAAACAGGGGCTCTGTTCCAAACCAGCGCTAAATAATGCACTGTACAGTGAGTCTGCTTTTTTGTAGTGCTGTTTGACTTCTCAATGGAAAATGGGAGCCACTGCAAAGTACAAAATACCCATCATGCAATGTGAAGGAGACGCCTATTGTCATCTGGACTCTTATGATGCAAAGAGGACTTTTTATTACTAAAAAGCACTTGGATTATCTTATCCTTCATTCTGTTTATGTTATAGCTGTATTTTGCGATTCGCTGATGATGAGTCGCTAGGATGTATAACTGATAGTGATGTCATTCCTTGGGCCAAATGAGCAAAGAGTGAAGCGGCTGACCTACTCTCCTCGGTAGGGTCACCGTTTGCAGCGAATTGGGCAGCGGCCAGCAGGCGATGAAGGCGGTGGATGTGAAGGTGGAGAATGTCACAGCATTCAGCAGCCACATGGATGTCTTCTGCATGAAGGACCGAGGTCAGGTTTGCATCCTGTGGATGTGTTTCTGCAAATGTATCACTGACATTAGCTATTAGCTTCAGCCGGATGAACCTAATGACAGTCAAAGGGGGGAGAATGGAAAAGCAATATTTTATCAAAAGTGAAAAAAACGTAGCAACATTGTGCTTCATTTTTAACGCTGGAGTCCCCACACTATCATTTGTGCCAAAAAGACATTCAAAGACGCGTGTGCGTGTCCCAGGATGGGAGTGGCTCTGCACTGCAGGCAAGATTGGCATGCCCCCCCCTCCCCGAATGTGCCCATTGAGGAGCCGAGCCACCCCCCCGGCCGGCGTGCGGCTCTAGCTGCCAGCAAGTCCGTGACATCCCATATGAGGCTGTATCTTATGCCTCCCTGACAGTACAGTGAGTTGGTTAAAAAGAAACAAACAGTCTACTTCTGGGGGCGGGGTCTGCTGCTGGGGGCGGGGCCTGCAACTGGGGGCGGGGACTGCTGCTGGGGGCGGGGACTGCTGCTGGGGGTGGGGTCTGCAACTGGGGGCGGGGACTGCTGCTGGGGGTGGGGTCTGCTGCTGGGGGCGGGGTCTGCTGCTGGGGGTGGCCCCCTCAAAGGCTTTCCTGTATCGGCAGCTGGCAGATAGGGTTTCTGCCCTTCCCCCCGTGCCCCTGCTTTTTTAGAGGGGGCTCAGGATGTTGCTGTCAAATTAATGTGAGAAATAGCTTGACCTATTATTAGGTGATTTTCAGATTGGAGGGGGAAATAAGCAGACATCCTTATGCTGGTGCAGAATTTTGGATGTGGCCCAAAAACAGTACATCAGGATCCATGGAAAAACAAGGAAGTCTGAGGGTCTGGATCACTAACTGCTCCAGAACCACAGAGAAACACACACACTCTCGCATATATGCTGAAATACCCACATAAATATCTCACTCAGGACTTGGATGAGTTCAAACTTAACCCTTGAATATCAACCACTTATGAATTATGTTAGACTGTGTTTATACAACTTAAGCAGTTTAGTTTCTCAGTTTAGTTTCTTGGCTTCAGTGTTGTTTCTTGGTCTTTGTACTGTTTTATCATGATATCATTTTAGTGTCATGGAAAAGAATATTGTAGATTACATATATGCATTTTTTTCCTCCCATTCTGATTGACTGGCAGCTCTTTTTAATGGAACATGTCTGTAATTCTCTGGCCGGCCAACAGGGTGTGGAGACCCGCCCACCTTCGCCCACACCGTGTTGCAGAGCCACACAGGCTTGGAGCTGGGTGAGGAGCTGCTCTACGTCTGCGCCCCGGGCTTCATCATGGCAGGCGGGCAGTCGGCCTTCAGCCTGCTGTGCGACAGCTGCGGAGAGTGGTATGGCCTCGTGCAGCCCTGTGGCAAAGGTGAGGCACGGTGGGGGTAATCAGAACAACAGCACACCACCACAATAGCAAAAACAACACCACAAAAGCAACAACACACCACCACCACAACAATGATAATACAACACACCACCACCACAACAATGATAATACAACAACACACTACCCCCACAACAACAACACAAAAAGACACCACAAAAGCAACAACACACCACCACAACAATGACACAGCAACACACTACCACCACAACAACACAAAAGCAACAACACACTACCACCACAACAATACAAAAAACACACCACCACAATAACAACAATGCCACAAAAAAACACCACAAAAGCAACAACACACCACCACAACAATAACACAACAACACACTACCACCACAACAACACAAGAACAACACAACACACTACCACAACACCACAAAAAACACCACAAAAGCAACAACACACCACCACAACAACAATAACACAATAATAACAACGACACAACAACACAACAGCATAACACAAAAACACAACCACAAAAGCAACAACATAACAATAACACAACGACAACACCATGACAACAACAACGAAAAAACCTACAGCACAATAACAGCAACAATGCTCTAGTGTAACGGCTCTATGACATTGCTGTTTCTGGATCAGATTGCCTCTTGGTTGGGGGTTGTTTCCTGGAAACAACTTTACTTTCTCACTTTTTGAGAGCTAGCTTCACACTGGGGGCTGTCTGTAGCCACAGGCCCCTCGCATCAGCAGAGCGTTGGCCGATCACACACACAGCCGCATGGAAGGCGCGAATCTGGAAGGTCGCGCATGTGGGCGATTAAAGCTCCGCTACGTCGGGCCAAACTCACAGAGCGGTGCAGTAGGAGCGCGGAGGAGCTGCTGTGCGCATTCTGACGGAAGCAGCCAGTTTTTGCCGCACGGCCAGCTTCTGCTGGGCCTAAATGCTGCCTGATTTGCAGCCGTTACACATTTCCAATATACAGGACTGTCGCTGTCCAAGTGGGAAGCTGTGACTCAGAGCTAAAGCTGTGTCCATTTCATTTAGCTTTAAATGCCACAATGAAAACTGGTGAAAATGCAGAAAAAGCCTAAATGTGCTTGTGCCCCATTGGTCTGCATTATTACTACAGCTGACAAGATAACAAGTGGCACATTCAGACTGCTGTTCCAGAAGGTTGTGCGGCTCCTAGCTGCCCTCCTCACAGATGCAGCTCCAGGCTTCAGTGACTCTGTTAGTAGCAGTTCCCATGACACCCGGGTGCCACATAGCATTACTGGGCGTTTGAAGGCGGCAGCACCTTCTGATGGTCCTGCAGTGGACAGGAGCAGCGCAGAGTCCAGGAACCGCAGAAGGTCTCCGTTATAGCGGCTGGATTCTGGCACTTCAGTAAAGATTCCAAGGCATGGAAAGCAGAAGTTAATGCACAAGAAAACAAAAAGCCAGCATTAAACAGAAACCATTTCCAGTTTATAATTGAAACGCTATGATTTTTTTGTGAAGACCATCCTGCTGGGATCAGATGGGGTCTTTTTATTTATTTATATATATATATATATATATATATATATATATATATATATATATATATATATATATATATATATATACACACACACACACACACACACACACACACACACACACACACACACACACACACACCTTGGTAACAACCGGCTTTGTTGTGTTTAGGGACCTGGCTCACGAGACACTGAACAAAGCGTCACAGCAGTGAGGTCATTCAATATGTCATCATCTACATACTAATACAGTTTGTTACCTTTGCACATTCCAGTTGATCACATCGCATCCCGACGAATGACTTTACGCCATTCAGTGCATCATGTTTTTCAGATAAAGTGGAAACGCAGGTTGACTATGAGATCCCTGACGAGGGGCGTGCCTCCTACGAGGATGTGGCGGGGCGGACGGGGGGCACTCAGGAGACCAGCTTCAGTGAGGGTGACGGGTTGGCGCCAAGAGCGAGCTCGTCAGAGCTTGAGCGGGAGCATGACGGCAGGCCTGGGGGGGAGATGTCTGCGGCTGGGCAGCAGGCAGGACGATGGGAGGATAGCAACGTGGAAGATGCCACTGAGAAAACTGGCTACGAGCTCACAGCTGGAACGGACGCCCCGGTCTCCCTGCTCAGCCAGAAGCACCTATTCTGGTTTCCGTCCGAGACTTTTCATGAACCAGACCGAACAGGGATTCCAGGAGTTACAGTGGCACCGGCCTGGGTGGAGGACGAGGATAATCACATCGGCGTTAAGGCATCCGGCAGTGAGGCAGACAGCGTTAAGGCTCATGGCCAAAGGGATGGTGTCCCTCTGAACACAGTCAAACATACGGGGCCTCAGAATTACACCCGGGTTGGGGTGCAGGGACCAGGGCCTGAGGCAGACGAATCCTGGCTAGATGGCTACCCTGTTACCCAGGAGACCGGAGAGGAGGAGGGGGAAGGTGGGGTTAGGGATGCAGGAATTCCCACTACAGAGGCAACAGAAGAAGATGAGATTGGGAGAAAGGTGCCAAGCAGGATCGAGCGCATGGAGGGCAGCCGGCTTGACCATGGAAGCCCCGCCCCCTCCTCAGACTCCGCCCACATCGCCGTGCCTCCGACGCGCCCAGCAGATTATGGTGTGAAGCACATTCCTGTGAGACTGACGCCTCTCTCCAGTCTGGAGTCTGTGCATGTGGGCCTGCACCCATCCACGCGGCACAGCATCGCTGTGCACACGCCCACCACAGCCACCGCTCCTGCTACTACTGAGCTGGACGTCCCAGATCACCCAGCTGACCATGGCGATGGTCGCAAAGTGAAGATGGCCCCAACGGCCCCCTGGTACATAACGAAAAGCCTGTACCCCTTTCTCGACCACCTGCCGGGCCCCACCCAGCGGGAAGAAGTTACCGTGCCTTACCAGAAGGTTCCATCAGGGACTGTTGCTGCTGACGTGATTGATGAGTTTCCTGGGACTGGTCTCAATGGCGAGTCTGTAGAGCGGAATCTGACTTGGCTGGGGCCTGAAGCTGGGGGCCCCTCAACCGAGGGGCCGTGCCTAGGGGAGGACTGCCCCTTAGCAGGCAGGGGGCCCGTGGTGGCCATCATCATCGTGGCTGCATGTGCTCTGATGGTGGCCACAGTGCTGGCAGTCTGGTGCTACAAGAAGAAGCAGCAGAAGAGCTCTGTCTACAAGATGAACGGGAAGGAGCAGGGCAGGCCTGCACAGCAGATCGAGATGCAGCAGAAAGTCTAAGCGCTGCTTCCTGCAGAGACTTTTGAGGAGCTCGACAGTGCTGGTGTTGGTTTGCCTGCTGGTCTGCTAATCTGTTTGTTTACTTGTTTGTTTACTTGTTTTGGTCTTGAGTGACACGAGAAGCAGATTCAAATGGCAGACCAGCTCCTATAGGAATCAAACCTAGATACTCTATGTCCAGAGAGACCCTTGTGGTATAGAAAAGTTAATTCTTTCACTTGTAAGACTAACAGATTATATTTGTGTTGTGTGTTACATTTTTTTTTTTGTTCTTTTATATGTTCCTGTGTTATTGTTTGACGCTTTTTGCTGTTGCCAAAGTGTTTCCATAGTTTCAGGCCTGTTGCATTCCATGCAAATTCAGTTCATGATCAAATATTACTGGCTACAGTTTAATTGTTTTCACAGCCTGAGAATCAGTTAGTGCTGTTTAATGTAACAATAATGGTGCAAATTGTTCACTCATTGATTGTACAACCAATAAGTACTTTAAAAATCCAAAATTCAAGATATTGGGAATATTTAATATTCCAGTTGTACTTTAAAGAGCTTGTTTGTGCAGCGTCTGTCTTATGGACCCCAAAGCCTGCAGAATACGTCAATACCTTACAATAAGGGAGCCCTCTAGTGCAGAAGATAGTCACCTTTCAGCTCTCATTTTCTTGTGGATTTTTGTTAGATCTGTTTTAGGTTTGATGTCTGTTATCATAATTATAATGCCTTGAAGTCCTCTTTTGAAATATATGTGCGGGAGCCCAAACTTTGTTTCTACGTTTTACAACATGCATTTTCTTGTAGGTATTCTCCTAGGGATAGGGAGCAGGGGGAGATGTGGATTTTAATTCCGTTAATTTGTTGGTGTTGACGAAGCTTCGCCTGCCCACCTCCGCTGAGTCGCCAGCTGACACACGAGTGCGGTGCTGACCCAGCAGTGGGGGGGCGGTTCTCACCTAGGTGTGGTGGACAAGTGCTGGCAGGTGGACGAGACATACCCAGGGCCGTGTGAGCCCAGCGTGGGCCCCCTGGACCTTACATGCAGGGGGGCAGTTCTGCCCGGGAATTAAAACAGAAATAGTAAACTGGTCTGAGAAAAAAAACCACGTTGAATAGAATTAACTCATCAAGGTCTAATCGAGCTTCATCCACCTCTAGCTTCAGGATCAGAATGTGGAGAACCTGCTAACCGATCCGTAAGGTTCTGACTAGCAGTCACGACAATCAACAATTAAAATCCAGGTAAAATGAGCCCTTGATTTGCTTTAAAGAAAATGTGAATTTTTACAATTAAAACGAAACGGTCATCAGTATTTGGTTATTGGTCTGGGTTGAGGTTTTCGAACTTAATGAGTTCCCAATACGGCTGTATTTGCAGGTCCGTAAGCCTAGACATTCTCCCTGAAGCTCGGGGTGTTCTGCGGTTCCACATTCTTCGTTCATGTGTAAATCATTCTGGTCGATATCTTTGTTTATGGATAGTAATGCATTTCAGTTTTTTTGCAAACTTTTGTGAACTTTCAGTCAAAATTACCACCAGAATAAACTAATTTTGTGCTTAGAACAGATGTTGGAAGTAGACTTTAACCTTTTTTGTTTCACAGATTTCAGTAAGTTCTGTTTCCAATTTTTTCGTCAAACGATACCTCTACTGATTGCCCAAAGCTTTTCTCACATGCTTTGAGCTCAAGAGGTTTGATTTGATTCACAGCCAGAAGCTTGTGCAGAGATTTCCCATAAATTCACGTTCACTGGCAACATGTCTTCTCGTTCCTACAGTTTTGATGGCGAGGAGCTGCAGGTAGGTCGGCCTCAATCGGTGCCTGTTCCACGGGTGATCCTGTTCTTCTCAGGACACAGCAGAGTAGGGGTGGTACTGCACCATACAGGTACTGCATTATCACAGGTGGCCTACTGGACCGACTGTAGGATGTCGGTGTCATGGCAACATCAGATCCTATGTGCAGGTAGAGTTTTTCACGGATAAATGTCCCAGGTAGCTGTCATTGTTCGGGATGCAGTAAATGCCCATGATATCGGCACAAATCCATAGTAGCAATACAAATATAAAAATTCATAATAATAACACTATTCTATTGACACGTATGCTAAAAATTATTGCACATTACCTGTGGCAGTTTCTGCAAATGCCTACAGAGAGGCAGGCATTAGTCTTTCAGCTTGTTCTGCTATTTACCTGACAATCTCTTGTAATATCCGACTTAAAACAACAGTACAATTATCAATAACGTGTGTGCAGAAAATTATTATGTGTGAGAATGTGTTAAAATCAGTGTTTTTCGAGAGTAACATTCCGACATTGCCGTAAATGAGAATGTTTTTCCGTAGTTGCAGGAGACCCATCAGCAAGGCGGATCGCTAATGCTGTGGTGAGCACATGCCTGGGGGGGCAGTAAGACTGTGCCTCTCAGTCACGATCAGTCAGCAGAACGAGGCTTTCTGGGTGCCAGCATCCAAGGATGGACTTGATGTTGACGACACCATGCACATACATCTGGAGTTTCTAAAATAAAGTGATTCGTATAAAATACCTTATTCTCTATGCTTTTATCATCCACACAGAACCAAGAGAACATTACATGTGGGAGAGGGTTAGCAGTTAAAAACAATTGGTATCAATTTTAAGAGAGTGTCATGGACAAATGGAAGCAGGTACTGAGTGTTCATATTCTCACTAACATCTAAAAAGCTAGATTTAAAGGAAAACTTTCAGTCATTCACCGTCTTCTTTGTGTTTATGAGGGCAGCGGGGCTGATTTATTGTTTCTGGCAGATTGCAATAGTAATATTTTCTTGTATCTTGTTTTAAACACACTGCTGAATATTTCTCCATGGTTTGGATGAGAGGAGTGTCTAGGTTCTGGTGTTTGTTCAGGTTAAGCTTCACTGCTGTGAGAAGTGACCCTACGGCAGGTCATACGGCATAGGGTCACCTTGTGGTCCCAGCGGTGACCCTACGGCGGCGCTGGTCACCCTGCGGTCCCAGCGGTGACCCTACGGGGGCGCTGGTCACCCTGCGGTCCCAGCGGTGACCCTACGGCGGCGCTGGTCACCCTGCGGTCCCAGCGGTGACCCTACGGGGGCGCTGGTCACCCTGCGGTCCCAGCGGTGACCCTACGGGGGCGCTGGTCACCCTGCGGTCCCAGCGGTGACCCTACGGCGGCGCTGGTCACCCTGCGATCCCAGCAGCTTCCTGTCACCAGTGTGTCTCTCTGCTTTTCTGATCCTGACACCTGACTTGACAGGAATCAATCCCGCAGTGTTTGGTGTTGGAGTGACGTGGCTGGTGTCCTGCTGCCTCGCGTTTCTTCCGCTGATGAAGGATTGTGGGGGTCGTACTTTCCCACAGTGACATGCTCTGCTGGCTCTTACTTACTGGGGGGGGGGTCTCGCTGGCAGGCGTCTGGGCTACAGCTGGCTCTACTTATCCCAAGTCATTACCACCAACACGCCCTCCAGTGCTGACCACACGTGGCCGTCTGGGGGTGGGGGGGAGGAGGGTATGTTACCCACCAGTCGGACTCGCAACAATATACACATTCTTCTGCTTCAATGGCCAACTGGCCCTAGACAAGCCTAAAGTAAACAACTTTGTCACAATTTTGATTTGCCTTTCCACTTTTACTCATAGCCCACTGTTAGTCACCGGAGGCAGAGTCCAGAGGCAGCACATGGCCCCAGATAGCCCGAGGCAGAGGTGACAGCTATTCTTGTGCGTGAATGTCATGTCACATGCAAACTGGTGCCATTTGGTGCATCTCCTATCCAAGTTAGGAGCAAACACTGGTCTCCATTTATACATGGTTTGCAAAGCTAAAGATAAAAAGAGCACAACTGAGTGATGTTACTTACAGATGTAGTGACTCTCGGTCAGTAAAGGCAGGCCGGCTTCCTGAGAGTCACCTCGAAAAAGGGCTCTGGAGGCAGGCCGGCTTCCTGAGAGTCACCTTGAAAAAGTGCTCTGAAGGCAGACGGCCTGCAAGTACAAGACACCAACAGTGATAAGGCAGCAGAATGTAAGCATTTCCTACTTTCCAAAAGATAAATTTAGTTTAAAATGTGAATGACACACCCAGCTTAAAAAAAGGAGTACACAATGCCCACCCCCTGCTCCCAGTGGCAAAAATCCCAAGACTGCAATGGTCAGGATTCCAGTGCGCTTTTCGGCATCGCTCTGTGACAAATGGCAGAGAGACTCCATGTTCAAACATCACCAGGCAGGCCAGAGGTTTCCCTGGCTTTGTTCTTCACCGGAGCTCTTGGTGAAGGTTTGGGTTCCCTCAGGCGGATCCAGAGCAGCAACCGCTGCCGTACATGCAGCTCCTCCACTGGCTCCCACTCGATTCCCCTTCAGCCTGATTAATAACTGCACTTACAAAACGAACCCAGAGAGTAACTTCAGCTTCTATTAACCTGAAACTAGCAGAGCCTCTTTGCGGTCGTGTTTAAATGAGCCTGAGTAGCTGTGCATTCGCAAACACACATAGGTACCTATGGGTCCACATTGAGAGAGAACGTGAGGAGGGTCATCTGATGCGAGTAAGTCGGTCCTGCCTACAGAGGCGAAACGTTCACCGCGCCTGCTCTGAGAGAAGGGGCTTGTCGCCCCCTACGTGTGTCTGGCAGCCGAGAGATAGTACACTTATTCAAAACCATGCATAGGTCAACTGAGAGATTCTGCCACGCAATGAAATAACCTTAGAGACCCAATTTCAGTTTAACACTTCAGTTTTGATAAAATATTAAGGTGTTTCGCCTTTGTGTGGTAGTATTCTTTTTAAGTTCCAGGCCTGAAACAGCAGTAGTTCTGAATATGGAATAATCCAGAATGCCATACGGTCAGAAAGACGGCCCTTCCAGGTTTACACCGTTAGTTTTTGTCCTAATAAACGTTCGTTTTCTTTTGGAAGGTTGTCACTCAGCTTCTCGGCCTTGTCCACACGTACACGGTTATACTTAAAAAGCTTCTTCTATGCGTTTTGACCTTTTTGTCCACATGCAAACAGCACTTTGCGTCACTGAAAACGGAGCTTTTGTACAACCCTGTCCAGGGTGAAGATTTTCAGAAACTCCATTTGCAGTGTCGACGTGTAGACAGGGAAAACGGAATTTTTAATTTGTAACGTCAGATTGTGCACCATCGTCCATAAACACAGTAGCTGCTTTTAGCCTAGCAGAACTGCTATGGCGGCTTCTGATTGGCCAACATGGCTTTACAGTTAGAGTTATATCGCCACCTGTTGGTTTGGCGGATGGAAAAACACTTTTAAAAATACCTCTGTATGTGTGGACAAGGCTTCAGTGCTGTCTGTGCCTGTGATCAATCCTACCTGCACTTTTCCTGCTGGCCCAGCGGTGCCTCACCTGCTTTGGGCTCCGGCCTGCTCACACTTACCCTTCCTTTAATACTACCTACCGTATATAAACACATAGTCCCGTGACAAAAGGAGGCCGTACTGCCACCACAATTTTTGGTGGTACTGCATCGCAACATACGCATCACATTATCTCCTCGTGTAGGTGCACCTACGATGCGGGAAATGGACGCAGAAAACGTGTGGCGGCCATGATATGTTGTGAACGTCAAGGATAAATCAGCCAGACACCCGCAGCATAGATACATCTGCCCCGGGAAGATTACTGAGACACAGTACAGAACAAAGCACAGAACATAAGCAGTGACTGTCTATCGCACAAAAATGCTAGGAACAAAACCTACACATTGATACTTATGAAACGGCAAGCAGGCGCACAGCCTCTGTGCCATGGCTGCGAGCAGCACAGCGGCTCATGGCCTAATATGGTTTAACACGCTCTGATGTAACCACCCCTGGCTCATTCTCTTCATTGCAAACTGCTGATTTTCTTTGGCAGCGGAATCATAATAAATCTCAAAATGAGACTATTATGGTCAGACCAGCCTCTCTGGCAGCTTCACCTGACAGACTGAATGTTTTCCAAGAAATGCAGGGCTGGTACTTTAGTTCAGTATCACTGCTCCCCACCCCGGATTGGAGGGCTGCCTGCTCTCTTAAGTCATTATCACCCTCACATATGCAGACCTGGACAGAGTTATAGCTCAGAAGGCAAACCGAGTAAAACCTCAGAGTATGGCTCAAGTAATTAAACCTTTTTGCATATCCAGAAAAATACCTTTAAGTCCGGTGATTCAGTTAACAACATTACTTAAAAATTACAGCAAAAAGAGAACACTGTACACGTGTACAAGAATGTTAATTATGTTAGAACCAACATGTTCTCAATTTTCCAAAAACACCCAAAAAAATTTATCACATAACCAAGCTTTCATGGATTTGGGTATAACTGCTGCCAAGGCCCAGAATTATAACTTTGCAGGGCAATTTTTTAAATATTCAAATTCAGCTTTCAAACGGAACCTTCATGTAGATTAAGTGATAAGTGAATGAGGAGGCATTTCACGTTCAGAAGAAGTTCATTTTTAAAGAAAAACCACCCACGTGTACAACAGTCCTCAATGTTAGTAAGCAGCATTTTGGGCCGCACTTGGCATACTGGAGCTGCATACGTCGTCACGTATGCAGGAGAGCAGGTGGACGGTGTGACAGCCAGACACACGGTACCGTCCGGAGTCAGTGTACAAAAATAAAGTCCGCCTTCAAATAAATACAGCAACAAGAAAAAAAAAACCTAGACCAGTCTTGACTGCATGTTGGGAATGTTCAAATGTCAACACCATGAGCTTCACACAAATACTGGCAAGGTGTTTCATCAGCTCTTGTTTTTATTTTCCACCATCTCGTCCAGGAATTCCAGCACCTCCCCCTGAAACAAAAAGCAAACAGGGAGAAAAACACGCAGAAAGCGGTGTGAGCAAACGTGCGGGTTTACGCAGGAAGCCGTGCCCAAACTGCTCATTCCCATCTGGTTCGCTCTCTCACCTCATGCCATTCGTCTTAAAACTACCCATTTACCTACTTTACTGAAGTGAAATAACTAACCCGACCACCTCAGTTCTTTATATTCACAATTTTGGGTTTACGGTTATTTGATTTCTTCTGGGAAAAAAAAACTCAACGTACAGTCAGTGTTGCTGAGTGGATGCGCAGCAAACTAAACCGGAGTTATTCTTTACAAGTCTTGTTGTTCTATTTGATAATCAGTCCCTGCACTGTATTCAATCCCCACATTGCATCTTTGCAAAATCAGGAAGGACACGATGCAGACTGTCTCCCTCTGCTGGAGCTCATAGCAATTTCACCCACAGTCAAAATTTGTAAATGTATTTTTACTTATTTGGGCTGAAGTAGAGGTAACACAGTGAGCTCAGTAAATGGACCCTCGTTGTCATGTACAGGAAAGGTGGGGTGACATGAGCAAAGAAATGGTGACCACAGGCCACTTTCGTCTGCTGATCCTTTAACCCTTTAACATCATGGTCACTGATCTCTATGCTGATGATGACCATTCATAGAGATTAATCAACACTGTAAACATGGAGAAGCAACAACAACAGGGCCTCAGGACTGAGCCTCTGACCAATCACAGAAATCAAGGGATCTCTCCTCCAATCCACTTTAGGGGGTAGGGCTAAGAGACACCTACCTCATCGTCTGCCTGTAGCCGTCGTTCTGAGAAGGCCAGCATTTCCTTCTGCATGGTGGTCATGTTAAAGTACCATACTGCCTCCTGTCAACACGGAAGGAAAATTATGAAGCAAAGGTCTAGGTGCATAGGTGCTCTGCAACGTGACCTGAGCGCGAGATGCATGTTACATCGCCCTCTAGTGGTTGACATGTCAGCTTATAATCACTATAGAGAGGAGGAAATAAAATTCAAAATAGTGGGGACGCAAGACACTCACCGAACGAGGAAGGAAGTCGTCCTCTGCAAGGCCAAACTTATCCTTGTGGAAGCGATAGTAGACCATGTTGCTCTTCATGACCTCGTCATCAGGGTCAAACAACACATAGCTGGCCACACAGGGCACGGCCTTCTTCACATCGTCCACTGCCAAGAGCACCAGCGTGGCCTTACTCATCTGTGTCATTATGCATGCCAAGCTCTTTAAACAGATTTAAGGTACCGAAATACTACCATCACCAAAAATGCAGTAACATGATCTAGTTGCAGCCCTTATTCATGTTCTGCGAGATGCAGGTTAAGGGATCGCTGACATCTGACCTCAGGCCCCCCCCCAGAGCTGAGACGTGATAAGGGGAGTTGCTAGGTGTGTGAGCTAATAGGAATGCTTCTACTACACGTAGAGATAATGTGTTCAGCAGCTGGAAATACGAGTACATGCTCCATTTCCGAACGGCTCCGACACTGAATTTCCCATCCCGAGAGGAGACTCTTCACAAACGCCGGCATGTTTTACACTTACGCTTGTAGTATGCAAACTGCAGATAGTGGTACATGGTCCCCACAAACCTCTCCACAGGAAAACCCCCAATGACAGGAGTGAGCTCATTCTCACACCTGACCTTTCGCCTCAAGACATCTGTGTAATGATCTAAAAGAAAAAGCACAAGAGATATTAAACCCAGTAAACAAACAATGCAAGCCCAGTAGCTTAATCATATTAAACAAGTATAATTTTCCCTTTTTAAGAGGAAATGCGTGATTTGGGCAGTTACTCATAACAGTTTTAAATTCGATTAATTGAAAATTCAGGCTAACTCATGCAGTTCCTCTTTCCCTGCATTCTAGCTACAAACATGCAGAACTCAAGGAAATATTAAGTAAAAGACATATAGCCTGGCAAAATGCCGACAGCAAGAGGCTAAGAGGTGCTCTCTTCAATTCAGATTCCTCATTACACTTAGTAAACAGACTTAATGCAAATTCAGATTCATGTCAAAGATGATCAATAATTTGTCAGCTAACCGCCCCTTACACAGGGCCCGTGAAGGTGCACTGTAAAAATCATCACTCAATATTAAAGAGCTCTCACGAAAGCTACATGATTCAGCATATGCAATGGCACGGCTGGACCACTGAACACTTAGATGGGAAAGGTCGTCATAAATGAAGGAAGGAAATAAAGTGCAGAACGTAAACAACGAGAATGTCTTCTAGTAAGAACATCAGTGGAACAACTTTACTGCCCAATGGCCAATGAACGTCGCTAAAAGGCACCGAATGAACGTCGCTAAAAGGCACCGAATGAACGTCGCTAAAAGGCACCGAATGAACGTCGCTAAAAGGCACCGAATGAACGTCGCTAAAAGGCACCGAATGAACGTCGCTAAAAGGCACAGAATGAACGTCGCTAAAAGGCACAGAATGAACGTCGCTAAAAGGCACAGAATGAACGTCGCTAAAAGGCACAGAATGAACGTCGCTAAAAGGCACAGAAAGAACATCTGTCAAATTCAGATGGCAGTCACAAGAGTCCCCCTACCTGCTATGGAAGAGTAGAAGTCCTTGAAGTCTCGGACTTCCCGGGAGCCCTCTGCCGCGGCCAGGCACTCGCCATACACCTTGCAGTAGTCACGCAGAGCGAGCTCCATGTCGGATATCGAGGTCAGGTAATTGTCTCCATTGTACGCTCTCACTGCCCGGATAAAGAGAACCTGTGCCGAGAAAGACAGCTTCGAAGGAGAACTTGGGCGACACGATGATCTACGGCCCGGAGCTGAAGCTCCCTCACACCAGCCTCTAGCCCTCAGGACGCCAAGCAAGCAGGTCACCTAGAAAGGCCCTGCATCAAAGCACAGACAGGTGGGGCTCTCCCTATCTGACGGGAAACTCCCACGCATAAAGAGGCAGTGAAGGTCATTGGGATTCTCTCCGGGCTGCATTTTTGTACAAGATGCTATTAATTCCTGCTTCCCAGTGACATCGCTGGCAGCTTCCTCTTTCAATTTCAAGTTTCAAGCCATATTTCAATTAAAGCATAATTTGCGGCAAAATCATCCTATTTTTTAAAAACCTATTAATGAGCCAGTGACCAAATATCTTTTTTTTATTATTATTATTTCTACTGCAATTCTCAAAAGAGGTCATGCCTGCAAATGTTTCTCTACTATTCTCTGCCTTCCTCTGAGGAGGTCAAGACCTTTTTTAAAAAAAAATTATTCTCTTTCTAAAGTTGGGTATTTACTGACTTAGTACCTGTACAACAGCAGAATCCTTGCGTTTCATAAACAGCACCACCGTCAGGTTAGACATGAAAGGGCAGCCTCTACAGAACTGACAAAAAAAGGCGAGGACAGCAGAGGGCGCTCACCTCATAGGACTTGGTCTCCAGGTCCCTGAGGTGCTCTTCAGTCCCTGGCAGGCTTCTGTAGTAGGCCATGTTCCTCTGCATCATCTCATCCTTGGGATGCTGGAGCAGGAAGGTGTGGGCAGCTGACACTGCTTTGGCCAGGTTGTCAGCCTGGGGGGGCAGGGGGGCAGGGAGAGAGCGTATCTGGGTGGGACACTCCATTCTAACAGGTTATCAATACACATTCATTCAGAATTACGATGCAAGAAAAGACAAATACCTCAAAATACAATGGGTTCATATAATATGAGATTATAGATTTTATTTCCGTGGTTAAACTTTTACAGGCATTTCCACTCATCTCATTTTACTTCGATGTCAAATTGAGCATAAACCGGCCCTGACAAATCCTAAAATCTATATTCTTCATCAACCTTTCAGATGATTCAGGTACAACTCTCACACGTGTCAGACAACATACTGCCAGTGCAGTGGGTGTCATGGCAAAAGTCTAACCTTTATTGGGACCTACTGCAGCATGGCGTCTACATGAACTGCACTGCAACCGTGGACCTGATCCCTGCGCATGTGGAAACTGACATGTTTCTGCAGGTATCATTATAATCCGGCTTCATCCCACAGTACCATTACATGCAGGCAGGTCAAACAGTGGCTTGAAATGACCCTCTGTGTGTGTGTGTGTGTGTGTCAACATAGACCTCAATTCTGATAGAATAATAATTCTACACTCCCAAATAGATAACTAAAGAAAAATACGCAACCTCTGCCTTCATATGGATCAGAACAGAACACGAAAAGCGCACAAGTAACGCATCGCGTTCTCCGTTACAAAATCAAAGTAATGTCATATACATATATATTCAGTCATATACATCACGCCAGATATTCTGACTGATGGATCTAATTCAGTTTTACTATATGGCGAATTTGATTTAAACTCATTAGCTTATTGAAACTAACACTTTGGCCTCGTCGTCACATAACGGGTCCCGCTGTACGTGGCAGCTCCCTGCGGTCCGGAAACGCGGCGCTTAAACAAGGAAACGGAGCATCTGCGAGGCATGGTCACCGCCGCTCAGTAAAATACTTAGAAGAAGTACTTTGTTCTGTTAATCTACTTCAGTCCATAAATCTATATACTTGATAAACAGCTAAAAACGTTTAACGATGGGCTTATCACAGTGCTTGAGCTGTGGGTGAGTGACTTTGAATCCCTTTAATGAAAGCCTACATTAACCATATGCCATCACTGGTGATGTCCTTACTTTGAAGTAAGCGAACTGCAGGTACTTGTAGGGCTCCCGATTCTCAAACTCCTCCAGGGTCTCCCGCTTGGGCTTGGTCTGCCTGAAAGCCGGTAAGCCCTGCTTGCATCTCTTCAGGCACTGGGCCCGTTTCATGATGTTCCCGAAGGACCGCAGCTCCGGGAATTGCGCGTATTTCCCTTCGTCCTCCATGCGAGCAGTGCTGCAGTTCATATTGCAGAAAGCCTCGCTGTCCCTGTACAGCCTGTAGAGACGCAGACTTACCTCCAGATACTCCACGCTCTCCTGCCACTTCTCCTCGCTGTACTGATCTAACGCGTATTTATAAGCCGAATCAAGTGGCATCAGTTCATTTTTTGGGAAACTTCTGAAGCTGTAACTTTCGTACTGACCATGTACAACATCCGAAAGCACGATCAAAAGAAAAGTTCGTGTCAGAATAGAAATCGTTGCCATTTCTGCTGTAAGCCGACGCCGGACGAGGCGAAACGCGAAATCCCGACGGCAGACACCTCCAAGTCCGCCTACCCTGCAATTGACGGACGTAGATGGGTGGGGTTATGAAAAACCATAGTTCTAAGATTACATTTTCTAGATAACCTAATTTTATTTTACCACACATTCACACAATAAAAAACATATATATATATTTATTTTAGTAATATTGTCAAGCTGCATTTTAGAAAGTTGTGTTTGCCGGTAGAAAAAAATAGATGCATAACATATTCCGTTATGTTTACACAGTGCTGTGATTTATTAAAAAGTCAAGAGAAATTTTGCTACAGAATGAATTTAGTTAGATTTATAATGTATATAATGTGATAGCCAGGTCGACACAACTGACCCCCAAAGTGCCACGTAGGAGGTTCTTCATAGTGGTCTACCGCCCCCACCCCCCCCCTCCCCTATGTAAGATATGTATTAAAAAAAATGAAAAAGCCAGTATTTTAGTGAACAGTACAGGACGATCCTAATAAAGCTGCATATAGTTTTATGTAACTTTGTAAGAGAGGTGGAGTTGAGCGTAACGCATGACGAGGCGCCGCGCACGGTCACGCCGCGGTGCGGGTCCGCTAGTGCGGGACAGAAGGAGATCATTCAGTCACTGCATAAGGAGTTAGGGCCGGAAAAGCAGCATTTAAACTCTGTTAGACGATGTCTGCTCAAAGTGCGACGTATTTGGCATTTCTGATAACTTGTGTTGCTTGCAGGGCGCCGCCGGTGCCGTTAGACGACATTGTCATTGAGAAGACTGCCGTTCCCGAGCAATGCGAAAGAGCCGTGAGAGTCGGCGATTTTGTCAGGTATCACTATATCGGTACGTTTCCCGACGGAAAGAAGTTCGACTCCAGGTAATACGTGTTTCTTTGATGTATTTGGGAGGGGGATGGGCGCCGTATGCCAAAGCGGCATCTTTAACTGGCCACGCAGGCAGCATCGCGGCACGGTAGCGGCTCGATTGGGACAGTCCCTGTCACACTGAATAGCGTTATAGAATCATTAAAACCCGCAATAGATAGTCGAGATAATACAGAGCCGAGTTGTTTGCCTTATAGTATAAGAATTAGTCGATACTTTACGTAATTATAACGCCGCAGAATGCTGCTGTGTGCAACTACTTTAACTACTTTTAGGTTGCAAGTTTTTCCACAACGCAAGATGCTGATTCGACCAATCCCGCATGCCCATATCAGTAAATGAATAAAAGTATGTCAAATAAGTAAAAGTTTGGTGAGCTTGGTAAACTGCTCTTGTGTGAGGAACCTGTAGTTATTCTAAATTATGAAGACCGTTAAGCGCATTCATCTAAACTGTACCGCGTTCATTTTGTTAATGGATGAAGGGTGTTCATGCTTGGCAAGTCCATCACTGCGGATGCTGCTGGTGACGATGTTGCTGTTTTTTCCCCCTATTTTCTCCGTAGCTATGATCGAGGCTCCACTTACAACGTGTATGTGGGAAAACGACAGCTCATCCCCGGGATGGACAAGGCTCTGGTGGGAATGTGTGTTAATGAGAGGCGTCTGGTAAAGGTCCCCCCCCAGCTAGCATATGGGAAGGAAGGATATGGTAAGACAGTTGTCCTCATGCCTGTATTAACCTTGATGCTACGCAATTCCATGACAGAATGCTGTTCAATGGACTCAGCATTTGTAAGCATTGATCACTGTAACGCACTGGTGTCTTCTGTGTCTCCATGTGTCCCCGTTAAACACCGTAAGCCCTTCAAGATAGAATACAGCGGAATGTTTCGCATCTCCCGGTCACACTATGGTTTAGCACATTCCGAAATGGCGAGGTCATTCCGACTTTGGAACTGTTTGTAGAAAATGCAAAGTATATTTACTGAAACATGAATGGGAATCCAGTGTGTCACCATGGAAACCAGTGCGGTCCATGAAATGTCCTTCAGCTTGAAGTGGAACTGAAGCAGTACGGAGGAAGTGTTCTTCTAGAGCCAAACACATGGCACACCAGCCATTTCTGTCACTGTAATTACAGTGGTTAAAATAAGTGCCCGTTGTCCTTGACATTTTGGAAAATGGATCCTCTGGTGGATTTTAGCCCTATAGCAGCATTGCTCTGCGTGTACTTCACGGTGACACGGTTAGGAATGTATTTCCCATGGAATCTGTTAACCTACCATTGGCTCATATTTGCAGTTACACCACTCTTACTAACTAGTTACTCTTGTATATCATGTTAGAATCCTTTTAAAATAATCTGACTCAAAAATAGAGATACGTACATCTCTCTGTGATCGGCTGGACTAGACCAAAGCCGTATGGTTTAGTATGGAATTCAGGGCCTTTGGTTACATGTATGGGCTTGCAGGTGGGCCAGTGCTACTTTTACTGCAACACGACGGTTGGACGTTTCAACAGCCAATCACAGGCACCATGCAAATCCTCAGCCTTTTCATGAACGCCTTGAATCCTTGCACGCTACTGCGTAGGCAAGGACTGTGATTGGCTGATTGTTTGCTGATGTCTACGAGCTCAGTGATTGGCTGACAGAGATAATAAGCATAACTTGTAAAGGTCTAATCGTATATGGAGTCGTGTCTTTTTGTTTTTTAAGCAATGAAGTAATAACATTGGAAAAAAAGCCAGCTAGGCAGACTCTTAGGCCTTCTTCTGAACAAAAACGCGTCAGTAAGTGTGTTAAAAGCAAGTCAAAATCTGTAGTCGCAGCAGTTCTTGCACGGCTGCAGGGACACATTACTTTTGGAGCAAACAGACAGCAGATCAAACAGCAGATCACTCTGTGTGACTGTAGGACCTAGACTGTCCACTGTTACTGATTCAGATGGGATTGGCTAATCCTGGTTCCTGGTTTCTCTCCTGTTTTCCAATGTCTTAGTCGAGACCATGACCCTGATCAGATCTCGGCACAGGCTAGCAGAAACAGATCAGCCTTTGTGGGGTCTCACAGCACGATGAGGGAGCTTTTTCTGGTCTTAGGTGACCTTGCCACTAGGACTCCCACTAAGACACATGACAGTGCTCATCCAAAGCCCACGCTGGTGTCTCTATTGATGTCCTGATTTCCGTCCTCAGTCCTTCAGTCCTCACTGCATCCTATAGAGAAATCACAGTTTGATGCAAACCTGTGTGTGATGTTTGCTGAGCCTACAGACCATAAACCCCAGCCTCTGGACTGCGTCACTGTTCCCATTGGACACCCGTTCTGCCATCTGTCCAAGCCGATGGCCAAACGGGGCCCTTAAGTGACAGCATTGTCCCCGGCCCTGCAGGTGACATCATCCCACCTGACGCTGTGCTTCACTTCGACGTCCTTCTGCTGGACATTTGGAACCCGGAAGACAGTGTCGCCGTGAGGACGTACCACCGGCCCGAGCAGTGCGGCCGCACCGTGCAGGTGTCCGACTTTGTGCGGTACCACTACAACGGAACGCTGCTCGACGGCACGCTTTTCGATTCCAGGTCAGGTTCCTGTTCACACAGCTGACGTGCTAAATAAAGCCGAAGGGGGTTTTGAAATTCATTCGTAATATTAAACAAAATGATTATTAATTTTTAAATATTTATGATATATTTTTCAAAATATGAATAGCTAGCAAGATATAGCGTGACTTTTGCCTGTTTCGGAAGTTGGAATGTTCAAATGCATAAACATAATACATAAGTGCCACATGCCGTTGTTGCTTCTATTTTTCGTGAGAGTTCTGTCTACCGATTCCTTTCCAAATGATCAAGGCAGCTACATACCCTTCTCTTGGTCTTGTGTTGTGCTGTATGTAATCTGCAGATTGCACTTTAATCACAAGCCCCTATTTTACTCCTGAAGCTGTAAAACCACTGAAGCTGACTGGTTCCTCTGGGCCAGCGCACTCCTGGGTAATCAGCCCGTAGTTGCTGTTTCTGCAGTATTTGCACGCAGAGTTACTCTCGTCGCTCGCCTTCCGTAGCCACACCCGCCTGCGCACGTACGACACGTATGTGGGCATCGGCTGGCTGATCGCCGGCATGGACCAGGGGCTGCTGGGAATGTGCGTTGGCGAGAGGCGCATCATCAGCATGCCGCCGTTCCTCGGCTACGGCGAGAACGGGGATGGTGAGTGCTCAGCAGGGACGGGCCTCAGGTTTGGAGTAGGATATTCCAGTCATATTTAACCATTTTCTTCATAAATTGCGACGTAAGCCTTATATGACTTTAATGTCTTACTTCTCCTTGAGCATGAGTTACTTGTGAATTTCCACGGTGGTCATAGTAGTGGCGAGCTTCGCAGATCTGGGCTGACACAGACTTGTATGCGTAGAGGTGGCCACATTCGGCGCCCTGCCTGTAACTGACTCGCGTCCTGGTCACGGCTTGCCTCGCCAGGCAGCGACATCCCAGGTCAGGCCTCCCTGGTCTTTGACGTGGTCCTCCTGGACCTCCACAACCCCAAAGACAGCATCAGCGTGGAAGCCCAGGTAGTGCCGGAGCCATGTCCGCGCAGGAGCAAGGTGGGCGACTTCATGAGGTACCACTACAACGGTACCCTGCTGGACGGCACCTTCTTCGACTCCAGGTGACACAGATGTGCTGCTTTTCTGTTGCTCACCATGACTTACATGTTTCCTCCATGACCAAAGAAATCATTCTGGCTTCTTGTCCAGGGGCCCAACCTCATTGCCTTGAGATTCGAGCCTACAACCCTCTTGTGGAAGTGCATTGAGTAACAGTTGTGGCTCTTTGCGCAGTTACTCCCGTAACAGCACATATGACACGTACATCGGGAAGGGCTACCTGATCGCTGGCATGGACCAGGGCCTGGTGGATGTCTGTCTCGGGGAGAGGAGGAGGGTCACCATACCCCCCCACCTAGCCTACGGGGAGGGGGGCACAGGTAAGGGGGCGGCCAGCCTCTCATGGTGCATGCTCACAGAAAAGACACCGTACCCCAGGGCTGCAGTCAGAGCTGCTTGTTGTGCGTTTCCTGTTCCTGCTCCCGGGCGGGATTGGGGCGCTCAGACAGGATTCCCGGCTCAGCGGTGCTGGTCTTTGACATCTCCGTGGTGGACTTCCACAACCCCTCGGACACGGTGCAGATCACCACCACCTTCAGGCCTGAGAACTGTGACCCGCTGAGTAAGAAAGGCGACTTGGTGAAATACCACTACAACGCCACCCTCATGGACGGCACCTTCATCGGCTCCACGTGAGCAGCCGCCTCCACACTCGGGGTCATGTGAGGAGAAACGCACTAGATGGAGATAAACCAAAATAAAACCAGGAAAAAAACATACACACACAGGTTTGTAATTATGTCTTTGTGGGGACTCTCCATTCATTTATATGGGGCAAACTCTAATCCCAACATGACGACCTTAACCCCTACCCAGCCCTAACTGTAACCATAAGTAATCAAACAAAATACAATTACTTTTTTGATCGCAGTCACAAATTTGCATGAAATTGAGTTTCTCCTTGTGTGGATCGAAAAAATGGTCCCAAAAACGTTGAAATCACAGGTTTTTATCACATTGTGGTGACATTTGATATGCCCCCCCCCACCCCAATTCCTTCATGCCCCAAAGTTTGAATAACTGTGCTGGATATGCAATAAGGAAAAAGGATGGATGAGCCTACACAAACACACCGTATTTCAGTCCTATCGCTAGCAGACCCTGCCTGGAATTACACGCATTAGTCTCCCCTCTGATTACATTCAAATGCAAACCTTTACCATCTCCATAATCTCCCCGCTCATGCCTGAAAGGGTTAAATTATGCTATAATATGCAAGCGATGTTTCAGCATGGTGTGTCACTGTGTTTGTGTGTGTGTGTGAGACCCTCCCTGTCCCCGTAGGCACAGCTTTGGGAAGACGCACGATGTCCTTCTGGGCACTGGCCAGGTGGTGCTTGGGCTGGACATGGGTCTGACAGACATGTGCGTGTTTGAGCAGCGCTCCCTGGTTGTCCCTCCCCACCTGGGCTATGGCGAGAGGGGGGTTGGTAAGCGAAGCCCTGATCCATGATCCATTATCCAGACACCTGAAGATAGTAACAGCCCATCGGGCCTATGATGTACACATACAGCCATATATGCAGAAAGCAGGCTCTTTGGGGGCTGCAGGTGGCTCAGTGGGCTAAGCCTGTCTGCCTGTGATCAGAAGGTCAGCTTCAAACCCAGTGCTCCCAGCATAGTCATGTGTTAAGCTCACTCCCACCTATATGGAGTGCAAGGCAGAGTAAGCAAAGAGAATTTCCCCATGGGGATCAATGAAGTGTCAGTATTATTATTGATTATACTTTATTTATACAGTGCACCCTAAGTTTTTGCTACTGCTGTTCTCACATTATATTCACTGTCTGTTCTTACTGACATTTTCAGAAGTAACTTACTGCTTCAGGATGATTAGATATGTGCCCAGCACTGCCATGTGTGCCTGGGATCAGTGTGGTGCTCAATCTCCACGTCCTGAGCTCACTCTGTGTGTGTGCGTGTGTGTGTGTGTGTGTGTGCGTACAGTCGGTGAGGTCCCAGGCAGTGCTGTGCTGCTGTACGACATCGAGATGATGGCCATGGAGGAGGGATTGCCTGAGGGCTACATGTTTGTCTGGAACAGTGAGGTGTCACCAGACCTCTTTGGCGAGATGGACAGGAATCAGGATGGCCATGTGGATTCTCCTGAGGTAGTCACTGTCACGCAGTCACTGTCACGCAGTCACTGTCACACAGTCACTGTCACATTAACACAGGCATCACCACATGCCCACAGATTCAATGTAGCCTCATTGCTGCACTTCCTAATCTGTGGCCATTTTTCCTTGCAGTTCACAGACTACATCATACGGCAGGTGCACGAAGGCAATGGCCGGTTGGCTCCCGGCTATAACGCATACCACATCATAGACAACATGTTCTCCAACCAGGACCGCAACGGCGACGGCAAGATCACAGCCGCGGAGTTCAAACTGAAGGAGGATGAGCCCCCAGTGCGAGACGAGCTATAATATAAATAATCACTGACACACATGACAGGGCACACGGGGCGTCGCTCACACACACGACAGGGCACACGAGGCGTCGCTCACACACACGACAGGGCACACGGGGCGTCGCTCACACACACGACAGGGCAAACGGGGCGTCGCTCACACACACGACAGGGCAAACGGGGCGTCGCTCACACACACGACAGGGCAAACGGGGCGTCGCTCACACACACGACAGGGCACACGGGGCGTCGCTCACACACACGACAGGGCACACGGGGCGTCGCTCACACACACGACAGGGCACACGGGGCGTCGCTCACACACACGACAGGGCAAACGGGGCGTCGCTCACACACACGACAGGGCAAACGGGGCGTCGCTCACACACACGACAGGGCACACGGGGCGTCGCTCACACACACGACAGGGCACACGGGGCGTCGCTCACACACACGACAGGGCACACGGGGCGTCGCTCACACACACACGACAGGGCACACGGGGCGTCGCTCACACACACGACAGGGCACACGGGGCGTCGCTCACACACACGACAGGGCACACGGGGCGTCGCTCACACACACGACAGGGCACACGGGGCGTCGCTCACACACACGACAGGGCACACGGGGCGTCGCTCACACACACGACAGGGCAAACGGGGCGTCGCTCACACACACGACACCTTTTTCCTTTTTGTAATGTGTTGCTATATTGTCTTTGCAATGTTTTTATTAGTTTTTTAAAAATAATTCCCTGTCTTTAAATCGGGTACTTAACGCAACTGCAGCCCAGAAGGGGGTGTTAGGGACTGTGTATGGGCAGGACAGTGCTATTGGTTATGCCAGTTTCTGCACAGGGAATTACACACGGATTTCATCCATCTTCTTGTACTGCATTTGTATTTTGTAACACCGAACGTTACTTAATGACACAGACACACAGAAAATTTGCATTTTATTTATTTAATTTTTTGTTCATCCTTCATGCCGTTTAAATAACCCACCACTACCAGCCATGTCCAAATGCATGGGGAAAATGAATGATTGAACTGTATGGAAAAATCATGCGCAATTTATTTGAAATTTCATTTTTAATACTTTTTGTCTCCACCTTCAGCACCTGTTTAGCTTCTGCAGGTTATCATTCCAGCCCTTTCTTTTAGCTTGTCTAGGATTTAGGGCAGACATAAAGTTTTTAATCCATTTTAAAGCACAAAACTCAACATCATAAGGATGATTTCCATAATGCACGACAAAATATCAACATTTATTTTTAAATATCAATTTTGAAAATGATTAAGTAATTAAAAAAATATTTTTTGAAAAAACAAATACCTGTATCGACGTGAAAACCCGGCGTTGAGTGGGAGAAATTCAGTGACACCTCATTCCTTCCCTGTTGCCGGTCAGACTAAGGGCTCTCAGTGAAGGCCCCTCTCTGCCATCGCTGCCCCTCCCATCTTCCATAAACGCAGCCTGAGGCCATTTGCTTTGCAGAACACTACTCTGCAGGGCAGGTTACCACTTTGCCACAATCCACAAATTTTCATTTTTATTGGGCTACATCGGGTCAAATCCTGGAATAAATGTGGTTTTCTTACCATGGCTGTGTAACTGGGACTTTTATTAATTGTGGAACCAACTGCTGTGGCCACCTTTTTAAAGGGGGCAGTGAGTCACTGATTTTTCAAGTTAAAGTGTGTGGGGGGGAAAAGTCACATTGATTTACAACGCAAATTCCGGAAAAGTTGGGATGTTCTTTAAATTTGAATAAAATGAAAATTAAAAGACTTTCAAATCACACAAGCTAATATTTTATTCACAACAGAACATAGATAACATAAATGTTTAAACACATTTTTACAATGTTATGCACAAAATGAGCTCATTCCAAATTTGGTGCTTGCCACAGATCTCAAAATAATTGGGATAGGGGCATGTTTAACATGGTGTAGCGTCTCTTATGTATGAAATTTACAAAGTAGAGGAAGCCATTCGGCCCATCAAGCTCGTTTGGGGAGAACTTAACTAATAGCTCAGAGTTGTTAAAATCTTATCTAGTTCTGATTTAAAGGAACCCAGGGTTTTAGCTTGCGCTACACTAGCAGGAAGACTATTCCATACTCCAACTACACGCTGTGTAAAGAAGTGCATTCTCAAATTCATTTTTCTCCCGCTAATTTCCACTTATGGCCACGAGTTCTAGTATTTAAACTAATAATGAAGTAGCCATTTGGCTGAACAGCATCCCGACCTGTTAGAATCTTATACACCTGGATCATGTCCCCCCTTAGTCTCCTTTGCTCGAGGCTGAACAGATTCAGCTCAGCTAACCTCTCCTCATAAGACATTCTTCTAAGACCAGGAATCATTCTCATCGCTTACGTTGCACCCTTTCCAAGGCAACAATGACAGTCTTAAGGTATTCAAAACAGTTTGAAGACGTCTGGGAATCGAGGTTATGAGTTTCTGGAGTTTTGGTGTTGGATTTTGGCCCCATTCTTGCCTGATATAGGTTTCCAGCTGCTGCAGAGTTTGTGGTCGTCTTTGACGTATTTCCCGTTTAATGATGCGCCAAATGTTCCCTATAGGTGAAAGATCTGGACTGCAGACAGGCCAATTCAGCACCCGGACTCTTCTCTGGCGAAGCCATGCTGTTGAAATAGCTGTAGTATGTGGTTTTGCCTTGTCCTGCTGAAATACACAAGGCCTTCCCTGAAATCAACATCCTCTGAAGGGGAGCGCATATACACACACACACATAGACAGTGTTCCTTCCAAAACATGCTGCCCATACCGTATGCACTTATGCACCCCCATACCATCAGAGATGCTGGCTTCTGAACTGAACGCTGATAACACGCTGGAAGGACATGGCGCCCTTCATTACCAACAAGAATGTCACATTTGGACTCGTCTGACCATAGGACACTTTCTCACTTTGAAACAGTCCATTTCAAAGGAGTCTTGGCCCACAGGACACGACGGTGCTTCTGAACCATGTTCAGATATGGCTTCCTTGCTGCACGATCCCCAGGTACGGGCTGCGTGTTTACTGACAGGGGTTTCTGGAAGTATTCCTGGGCCCATTTAGTAATGTCATTGAAACAATCATGCCGATGAGTGCAGGGGTGGCAATTTCAGGTCCAGAACATAAAAATCCAGACCATGATTTACTTTCAACCAACCAGACTCTTTCTGCTCAACTGGTTGGTTGTAAGTAAATCATGGTCTGGATTTTTACTTTCTGGACCTTGAAATTGCCACCTCTGGATGAGTGATGTCTGAGGGCCCGAAGACCATGGGCATCCAATAAAGGTCTTGGGTTTTGTCCTTTACGCAGGGCGATATCTCCAGTTTCTCTGAATCTTTTGATGATGTTATGCTCTGTAGATGATGAGATTTACAAAGCCTTTGCAATTTGACGTTGAGGAACATTGCTTTTAAAGTATTATGACGACCAGGGAGCATTCATTTTTTACATGCCACCAATATGTTAAAAAGAGGCTGGACAATACCTAAAAAAATTAGATTGGAAGGAAGAGATGAGTCTCGGCGGGGGTGACCTGCGAAAGAGCCAGACCTCCCGGGGGGGTCTGAGCCGAAGGGGATGGGAGCCACGTGGAGAACGCCCCATGACCAGCCGGAAAGCAATAAGTTTTGGGGGGCCATGTGGAGGGGCACCGGACTGCGTGACTCCGAAGGGAAAATTAGGACAAAATACCCAAGCTAGAAAATAAACCTGTTAAAGTACGAGGGGATTCTCAAACTGAAACAATAAAAGCGAATTTAGCAATATTTCTGTATCAGTGCGCACATCCTTAATTTGTGGAAAGCGCTTCCCCGGCCAGCGAAGTCCTTCCTGCCACAGAGCGCCTGAGTGTGTTTGCTGCCGCGCCGCGTGGTGTTTCCGACCGCGACATTTCAGGACACAGGGTGAGTGTGGAGCCGTGCATGCTGACTCGCTAGCCGAGCTTCCCTCCTGCGTGTTTGGCGGCTCCGCGAACCGGCAGAACTCCCGCATCGTCCCGGGGCGCCGCCGCCGCATGCTACCGTGCCTGGTGACGAGTATTTCTCCGCTTACAATGCGCCTTGAGTGAAACGTTAGGTGAGCTTTACCTGGGTATTTGGCCATGCAAATAGCCGGTCCGGTGTAGCTGTATATTTAAAATGTCGGAATTACTCAGAAGTAGCTAAATAAAGTGCAGCTCGGCGGAGGCTGGGCGCCGCGAAAAGGGCGGAGGGTCCGCTTACCGCAAACTTCGCTCGTCGCTTACTGCCATCTGGGAGGCTACTTCCATCGTGAGTTTGGTGCAAATACAACACCTTTACTAAACTCGTTTTTAATACAGAAAAGGGGCTTCCTGTCAGCACGCGTTGTTGGAGAATAGATATCTTAGAAACTCTTTGTAAAATGGAAGTCTGGCGATAGAGGGCTGCAGATCGCAGCCCAGGAGCGTTATTGATAAATTCTGCATCGTCGGGGTTATTTTAAAGGTGGAGGCAGAAATTTGACGAAGGGTTTAAAGGCGAGGAGCCCCGCTGGGAGCTGAGGTATCTCGCCGTTCGTCCCCCTGCTTATCGCGGGCAAAGCGGCGCTGCACTTTCGCAGCTTATCTGCAAGCGAGCGCAGAGCTTAGCATCTTACTGCGGACCCTGAGACACGGACACTCACTAATACCAATGGCTAGATATTTTAGACGCAACGTCTTTAATAATTTTTTCCCGGCTTATATTTCTTTAGTGAAAGGTAGTCTGAATAACAGTTCAAATTTCTGTGTCAGATAAATCATAATGCTGGCATTTCCTGTTGTATTCCCGCTTTATCTGGTAGGTAGAAGCAGAAGAGACACCGCTCGAAATGAAGAAGATGCTGAAATGTCTTTATTGTCAGGTTTGTTTGCCGACGGGCTTCTAAGCAAATGCGTGAAAGACTGATTGCGACATTTATTACGGGGACCCATTTGGTGTCCCATAATGGTCTGGGCAACTTTAAGACAAACAACAGAAACTCACACATTTAATTTGATGTAATGATATTATCAAGGTTGCAAACTTAGTTCCGAGTGACACTTTCAGTTCGAGACAAGTCTGCACACACATTTACGTGTATGTTACGTGTAAGTTTTATTACTATGCAAATCTGTAGAGTTTGCAAACTACGCTAACGCTTTTTATGCAGCTTATTTTCGGTTTGTAATGAAATGACATAGATTTTCCGTAAGATTTCTTATGTAAGAGTGAAAGCGTGTCACGCCTGATGTGTCATAAGCATTAGATGCCGGGCTTGGTTATAACCCTTGGCATTAAAGGCAGAAAAGCTGGTGCCGCCACGCCGGTGGGCCCTACCCATACACTGCTGTTCTCTTCATTAGATGAATCAGCCAAGACGGGTTCTTTTCGTAATTAAATACAAACATGTTGATGTACGGCGTGCTCACGACTGCCCCCTAGCGATGCAGTGTCGTTCTCCCCTGATCGTACCTGATTTGCACCTTTGTCCCATAGGCCTGTGGAATCCAGTTTAAGTTCTTTTCCGCCTGCAAAAAGCACATGTATGGGGCAGAGCACAAGCAGGTATTCCTTCATTTGATCCTAAAGGCTGTTCTTTATTTTCTATTATAATAATTAATAATAAGTATGAAACTGCCATTCCCTTCCCGTAGATGCTTATTTGTGGGTTAGTCCACACTGGATGTATTAACAGAGTTAGATTTTATAGTGACTCTATGACTGAATGTTTTCCCTCCTCTTGTCATTTGGATAATATTCACTATAAAAAAATCAAACGCATGCAGTGCAGACTAACCCACAAACAAGCATTTACTGGGAGGGAACGGCAGTTACATCCTTCGCGAAATAGACTGGCCTGTTTTGTTTCAAATGATCTTAGCAGACATGCAATGGTGACTTATCGTAAGATTTTTCTGGAAATGAACCACTGAAGACAGATGAGTTCCGAAGTCATTAAGTTTAATATATAAGAGTAGAAGGAGGTGGAAGGAAAGATGTGTACACTTGGGTCTGTGTTTATTTCAGTATGTCTGCCCGCCTGGGGCTTCCACAGAGATAACGCTTGTTTGGCTTTTACAGCCAAGAGCCCATACCACTGTTTTTTCCAGAAAAATCTTTGCTGAAACCCAGTAAGCTGGATGGTGCCAGTCAGTGAAGGTCACAAAGGGGGGAGGGTCCCAGACACATGGGAGGGAGAAAGGCAAGGTGCGAACGCAGAACGGTGTAACGTAGCCGTGATAATGGGTGAGGGGAAAAACAGGCGCTTCTCCCACATCAGTCAGCTGGGCTGATGTCCCACGTAAGGTTGAGGGAAGCAGGTGTTGCGGAAGCCTACTGTGGCCTACAAAATGTGTCGTTTTGTGGCGTTATTTACTGTATATTGAAGCAAATGTTCTTTGTTTTACATTGTATGTGGCATCCTGACGTTCATTGAAAGTGTAATCTTTGCCTTTGTCCCCCTTTTTAGTATGTAGTGTGGGGGGGGGGGATAATGAAAGCAGTTTGGGAGTGTTTTAGCGAGACGTGTTGTGTGACAGTATATTGCACTATAAAGAGGCACTCGGTGTAATTAATGGTGTTTGATGAATGATACTTTTTCCCGAACATGTTTTTAATTTGCACGTCTCCGTTTCTGTATTAGAGAATAGCCAAGCTCTTCCAGACAGGTACCGTCTCCTCTCTTGTCCTGGGTCACTGGTGTGGGGTGGGGGGGTGTAGAGTGTTTTCATGTTAACCCATTAGTCACGTTTACTTTGCCATTAAAAATTAAACTTCACTTTTGACCAGGGCACATCTTAATAAGATAATTGTATTTTTTTTCTTTATTTTTTTACATGTTACACTGGAATGTATTGCTGGTTACAATCTCAAGTGTGAAACTGTACGCTTGTAAAGAAATTGGAAAGTGCTGTGGTTGGCATTTGTGTGTAAATATGTACTGTTGGAGTGTGTGCGCTTTACGGGGATAAAATCGCAGACGGACATCACAGCTGCTTTCCTGTGCTGATTTTTTTTTTTTTGGTTATTTTTCCCCCTCTCTCCTGTTCACCCTGTTTTGTGACTATGAAGCACCGAATAAAGGCGCAGGTAAGGACGGCCACCCTCTCTCTCATCTGTATTCAGCAGTGTCTGTATATGTATGACGATCTGCCAAAAGTGGCGTTTCCCGTAACCACGTGCCATTTGCAGTGCATTTCCCGCAGCTGGTCGTGCAGGAGTACCTGATGCGGCCCAACAGATTCCACGCTGTGATCGGTAAGATCCTTCTGCGTATCGGTTCCACGATGATCTTGTTTCACGAATGCTGTCGAAGAGCAGTGGTTTCGAGAGCGAAACTTCGACCTCACTGCCCCCAGTAGAAGAAAGCTGTTGCCTTTGTGTTGCTCAGATTTAAAATGCTTAAATTTGTACATTGCTGCCTGATTGAGAATGAATTTCCATACTGTGATTTGCTCTTTATAGTCAAATGTCTAAATGTCTGTCACTGAGGATCTCGTCTTTCTCAGGTCTCCATCTAGTAACCGCATGCATTGAAACTGCCGTGGGTGACCCTCCCTTCTACCTGTGCCATGCGTGCCAGGAGAAATGTCCCAGCAGCCAGATAGTGCAGCACCTCACCTCCCCCGACCATCACCTCGCCTACTTCGTAAGAATCTTCCTAGCACTTTGATAGCCACGTGAAAGGTAACGCCTTAAAAGCTAATTGGAGTAGACAGAACTCAAATGGTGGCTTTAATTTAGCCTTTGTCACGGTTTGTCAGGCACACGTGGCTCCGGAGAAGCTGCCTTTCGGCTGGATGTCGTCTTGTACAGCGACGCCGACGGAAACGTACGCAGCAGCGGAGCTGGAGGAGCGGCAGTGTGGTACTGGAGTACTCCGGGTAGGACCCGGGGGCATCCTGCTCCTCTGCTGGGTGCTCAGCTTCACCAAGGATTCCCTCTCTCTGATCCTCCAGTAGACCACCGCGTCATTCCTGCCGTTTTGGCTTAAAGCAGACTGTCTGGAGATGCGGAGGTCTGAGACCACCTCTCTTTGTTTTTGTGTGCAGCTTTTAGAACTGCCGAAACTTCTGTTCAGAACTGTGCGAGGGCTCTCCTATTCCCAAGGTGAGCTTCCTGCAAGGTTGGCTTCCGAGAGACTCGCTCCTTAGTTTTCAGCGCTTAAGTGTTTATTGACCGTCTCTTTGATACCTTCACCCCTCAAGCCATGAAGCAGATCTTCAGCACGGATGACTGCAAGCAGTGCCTGGAAGGTCAGTGGTTCTGCACGCTTTAAGTTAACAGGGTTTCACTGATGTTTTCCTTGACAAACATCACTCACCTGACAGACAGACAGAGTTTTTTTATTTATTTATATATATATATATATATATATATATATATATATATATATATATATGCGCATGCATATGCATGCTAAGCATCCCATCTTGGGCATTTTGATTTCAAGGGGGCGGTGGAAATTTGTCTATTGTGGGGGTGGTTGCTGGCTGTAGTATTTGTTCACCAGAGCTGTATCAATTCTGCAATTAATTTGAAATGTGCACCTCATGTCTGTCACTAAGAAATGCGTAGCTTATACAGCTGGGTGTGTGGAGCAGGTTTATCCAAGATACTAACATGTCTTTGGTAGTTAAAGGCTGGTAATGTTTGTTAAATATATTTTGGACTGTGTTTAGTAGTTCTGGTTTATCAGTATTGGAGTGTTAACCGTCCGGATACATGATGTTCTTGTTGTGTCTATGGGAGACTCCCAGTTGGACGTCTGACAATGATGTAATTATTGTAGTAGCACAACATCTGGATGTAACCTTGATCGTTTTTTCTGGCCTTTATTGGCAAACCGTGTTGACGTAAGATTGAGTGACACCGTGGTGCGTGTACCACTGCTCACCCTCCGGACGCCTGGCCTGGGATAGCGCTGCGGAGCAAGGCCGCGTTTACGAAGTGTGCTATGGATGATAAACGTAAATACAATGGTCTTAAAATGTCTGTCGTTTACCGCAGTTATTTATGGGGCATATATCGTCCAGCAGAAGTAGTTATGGGGACGGAGTTAATGTCTGATACGCGCACTGGAAGCGTCCGACTGTGTGCTGTGACGGTAGCACAGGAAAATCCATCCTGCGTAGTCTGGCCTTAGCTTCGGTTTCCAGAAGAGTTCTGTCTTTATGGAGTGGATTCCGAAATGACTGTTCCAGTTTCCAGGATCAGTCTATAAGGTGGCCCCTTTCTCCTCGATCACAGTGATTATTGCACAAGCAGAAGTGGTCAGTGTGCTTTCACTTTTACTTTGGTGTAATCTGATGACACTGAAATTATGACATTATGTCATATCCCCCAAACAGAAATATATCACACGCATGTGTTTAACATGTTTATACCTAGGCACCGGAAATACCGGAGAGCGACCGTGCAGTCTCGGACGTCCCGTTCCCAGATTTTGCGGCTAACGTGATTTTTTTCCCTGTCTGTTTTCCTGCTTATAGGTCAGCACGTCGAGCTGTTCAGTCTGCAGAAATACTGCAAGGATGCAAATCGGACTTACCCTTTACTTGGTTGGTACTGCTCAGATAAACTCCGTTTTGACGTCCGTAGCAAACTGCTGTCTGCCTTTGTTAAACCAGATGCAGATGTCAGTAGTGTGTTTTTTGGCAATAAACGCCTATAGGTACCTACTCTCCCACTGTTAAGTCCGACAGGGCAGCTGTTCAGTGTCTCTTCCCGCACCGGCAGGCTTGCAGTTTCTGGTGGAGCTGTGCTGCGTAAATGGAAGCAGCCCCAGCTGTTACCTGTGCTTGCTGTGTCAGAAGAAGGTGCCGCAGAGCCAAGCTGTGGCTCATCTCGTCAGCTTTGACCATCTCTACGGCTACCTGGTGAGAGCGGTCAGCGGACCGAGTAGGAAGTCAGAGATGCACTCTGAGGCTTAGGGCTGAGCTGTCTGCCCATATGGAAAAGGTTTATATATGAATGTTTTGTCAGTGTCTGTTTATGCATAATTCTTTGAACACCAGTGAATCATGGACAATGGTTCCACACAACTAGAATGAGTGTTTTGAAAAGGAAATATTCTTTTTCTACTGATGCCTGATGCATTCAAGATGAATTTTCTCATGTCTAATTAAACAAAGTGAATGTGGAGAGATCATATATGTCTTCCTGTGGGGGTCTATGGCTGGGACAGTCTGTTTTGTGCCACATTGCCTGCAGAGCATGAACTCACCATCTGGGGGCGACAGAGTATGCTTCTTGTGCCGGTGGATGTGATGGTCTGTTTCTTTAATCAGGACCAAATACATCCATCGTCCCTGGAGAGTAAAAGCAAGTACAAGGTTCATTCTCCCGTCTTTCGCTCGATGATCCTGAACCTGGCGCAACAAGCAGAGCAGCTGGTCTCATCCGCGGACATGCAGGTCTGACAAACTCGCGCGTCCTCACTGTGACAGGCCAGGACCTGCACTGCGACCTGCATCGGATTTAGGATCAAATAACTGATTTAGGATCTAAAAAGTGTAGAAACTAAAAATGGATACGCTGAGCTGATGGTCATATCTGCATTTTGTTTTGGAATGTGCGTTAAAAGCACCACACACTGGCTCTTGTAGTATTCTGGATTTTTTTATTCTAAATTTTAATCATGAAACTGTCCCTAGTATACCTGTCATGTTCATAGATTTATTGTAATTTAGTTCTAAAAGAGGAAAACAAAGGAAATGTAATCATATCTACAGGCATGTGCAATGTTCTGGAAGCTAAACGAATTCAGAGAATTGGTGCATAAATACCTGCGTGAAAGTCAGCCATGTGTTCATGTTCCTGGGTTTGTAGGTCATGAAGGTAGATGCTGAAGTCTATGAACAGACGGAGCTTCTGAGCTTTTCTAATGGTGGGCATGATGACAAATATCACTGAAGATGCTCAGCATTTTATTTAAATTCTGGAGTCTTGTACCTGCTTGGAAAATCATCGTCACTGCCGACTTCTTCCAGCCCTGAAGAAGCTGCAGGAGATTCGCAGAGAGCAGAACCTGGGTGACCTTCAGCCCCAAGTGATGTCGGGAGACAGACTGGGTGCGTCTCACTTCTGGAAACTTCTGTCCGCTGAGAAATGTCAACGTTCGCCCAGTGTAGTGGCAGCGCAGAGCACCAGTCTGCCCTTCGCCAGGCCCGCAGGACCTGGAGCTTGTAGATGCTAACTTTTATTTATAAATTACATTTTTCAGTCTGTAGAAGGAAGAGAAAAAGAGCGAACAGCCCTGACATATCAGTTAAAAATAAGGAAGGTGAGTGAAGCCGTCTACGATTCTTTTTCCATAGCAGCTGATATTCGTGTCACAAATAATATCAAATGTAAAATGTTGCACTATGGAGGCGTGGATTTGGGGTGAATCCCGTCATCTTTTCCTGAGAGCCGCTTGTTTTTCCCAGGTCATGTGAACGCTGATGGATGCACAAGCCTCGGGGGGGCCCTGCGGAGCCCTGGGCTCACGAAGACGGGGCCGGGTGGGTCACACTGCCCGTCCAATGCAGTGCCGCCGCCCCACTGCCTGTCCTCCTAACTGTCTGTGTCTCTCCTGTCACAGCGGACTCTCAGCGGACGGTGTGCCGACTTGTTTGTCAGGTGATTTTTCTTGTGCGATTTACCATATTTGGGAAGGGATTGCACGAGGGCTTAAATACCTTTTTGTTCAGTGTGGTACTAGTTTGTTCTTGCACATGTGCTCACCGTTTAGTTTCAGGTGAGAATGCGGTGTCACGCTCGATTTATCTGTTTGTCAACAAACATGCATCATGCTCTAAAAAAGATCAAAAGGCTGTTTAGAAGTGTGGGGGGCATTTCTGTTGGGTAATTTAGAGTTTCAGTAACGAGACGCCTTTTAGCAGAAGTCATCTGTTGGAAATTGCCGGTGTGTTTTTCGTTCTGCTTTCTCCTCAGAACTGTGACCCTGGCGTCCTGTACAGCTCTGTGAAATCTTATAAACAGCACGTGCGTGGCTATCAGCACCAGCAGGTCGTTTTTCATTTCTTCTTTTACCTACATTTTGCTGTATTTAAGTGTTTTTTTTCTTTTCTTTTTATACCCCTTGAGAGAGTTTGTTCGTCCGTTTTGTGGCTGCACTGCCCCCTGCTGTCCACATATGTTAATTGCTGTTGTGTCAGTTTTAAAACCCAGAGTCCTTTTTGTTCTTAGACCTGCTACACCAAGCAGACTGGTAACCTTAAGATATTGTTGTATTGTTTCTGGGTACTACTAAGGTGCCTTAAAATGGTAGTTTTGTCTTGGGCAACATTTGCTTTTTATGTGACATCATTCATTTGCAGGCTTAACAAAAAAATATTTAATTTCTTTCTAACCCAAGTGCGTAGACCGTTTGTTCCCGGATCTGGATAAAGCCGCATGCGTGAGACCCCCGCAGAGAGGTCAGTGAATATAGTGCCTGTTTGCCGATGTAAATAAGCTGCCCTTGTTCCTCTGCCCCCCGGCCCGGGCACAGGCTCCGTGCTGAGTGAGTGTACATTGGCATCCCTGCTCTCTGAGCATTTGCCTCACAGTGGGCAGCGCTGCCTTGACGCGTAGCAGCACACACATTCCTCAGAGAAACACTTTTTGGTAAAAAGGATAACGCAGTGATTCCTCTAGGTTTTTTTTTTCTTTTCAACCAATCCCCCCCCCCCGAAGGGTTTCTGTTGTTCTGCTTATGGCCTGACGCACTATATTTGTCTCACCTGCAAAGGCTGCACCCTGGCAGGACACTTAATTTTCCTTGCATTTAAAACAAAAAAACACCACTGCAAATTGTATCTAGCAGAAATACTGTGAAGCAAAATTCCGACCGTTTCCAGTCTCAGAGCGTAAGTGATGACGTGCATTATTAAGGCAGAGGTGGTGCCTGTGCAGTGATGTCACCTTTGCTCCGCAGTGATGTCACCTTTGCTCCGCAGTGATGTCACCTTTGCTCCCTGTCTTGCCAGTGCCCGTTCCAACTCTAAACGTTTACGAATCTCTGATAGACTATCTCCGGACTGAGCCAATCATTGGTGAGTCGGTTTTGCACTAGTGTCTCGAAGAGCGAGGAGTTTTTCATTTGTACCTTGACCAAACGCCTTGGTGAATCCGAAGTGCTTTGCTCACAAGGGCCTCCTGTCTCCAGGGCTCCATCTGGTGACCATGTGCATCACCTTCTCCTCCAAGCCGCCGATGTATCTCTGCCATGCCTGTGAGGAGGCCTTCCCCAGCCAGCAGGATGTGCAGCACCTCACTTCCGCCGACCACTACTTCAGTACCCTGGTGAGCTGTTGCAGAGAATGTCCACTAGGTGTCAGCACTCTCCCTGTGCCTTTTTAACGGGCCGCTTTTCCCGTCGTTAGGCCCCTGACGACCCCGAGGTGCTTCCGTTTGGCTGGATCCACTCCCACGATGTTCTGTCTGTGCTGAAGCCCAGGGCGGTGGCTGAGGAGAAGCGACAGAGTAAAAGCGTCCTCCAGGCAAGTTGTGTGACGCAGGGGGGTGTGGCCTGGAGGCTGCAGGAGAGCTGTCATTGGCTCCTGACAGTGGGCTTCGCTCCTGCAGCCTCGCCTCGTCCGAGGCCGTTTCCGCCCCTGCAGTATGTGACCCAGCAACTTGGGAATATGTTGGTACCATGTAAGTTTTGGAGGCTGAACGGAAACATTACAATCATAAGCAATACAAGAGATTCAAGATGCTGAAAATGCATGTTTGGGGGCAGCATGCGCCACCCCTGTGCCTGTGGTCGGTCGTCGGTTCGAACCCGGCCTCGGCAGTATAGCCACATCTGTGGGCCCTTGAGCAGGGCCCTTAACCCCCAGCTCCAGGGACACTGCTGCGGGTGGCTGCCCTTCACTGCCACGAAGACCAATAAAGTGTCATTGCCATTATTATTATTATTATTATTATTATTATTTATTATTACAACGTGACTAATTGCATTGTTAATTTCTGCCCTGCACACAGATGCTGTGTGTGCCGGACACGCTGTTCGTGGAGATCAAGGGCGCCTGCTATTCCATGGGTATGGGGGGCCTGCACTTTAATTCGGGGGGGGGGATAGTTGCAGCCTCCCTTTCTCAGATTAGTTACCCGTTGGGTTTTATGCGTTTGTGATTCTGCTTTGTCTTCAGTCTCGTGCCTGTGAGCGTGTCGTGCTTTTGGATGCTTATGGCTGGTGCCGCTCATGGCTGGTGCCGCTGGCCCGGCTACAGAGGGAGAACAGAGCGGCTGCAGAAGCTTCTACTCCTTTCCTTTTGTTTAAAATCCTAGAGCCGCATATCATTAAAAGCATCCCCACCCCCCCACCCCTGTTACATCATCAGTATTGTTAACGCATCAGAGCTATTTGCTGTTTTACTCGCTTGCGGGTCCTTTCGTTCTTGTACTTGTTCCCAATAATATTATTTATTACTTAGCTGTGCTTGTTGGGTCGTCTTCCTACGCAGCCATGAAGAAACTGCGGCATGCGATCAAACTCACGGCCGGTCTGAAGAGTAAGGCCGCTTTCTACTTGCTTTTACTGGACATGAGAATATAATGGCCAAAGGACATAATGTATGTGGCAAAGAATTTGTCCTTAATTTTACTGACAGAATGGCCTTCTGTAATTGGTCTCTTTGGGGGGGGGGGGGGGGGGAGATACGCCAAGCATTTAATTAATTTGTTGTGTGTTTTTTTTTTTTACATAACTGCATGTTGCTTGCAGCTGAGGAAAAGGTGGTTTTACCAGAGTACCTGAGGAACCCCAAGAGGAAATTCCCGCTACTTGGTGAGCGGTTGGCATCCTCACCCTGCGTGAACCAGCCGGCTCCATTTCTGCTCTTTTCAGAGATCCACCATGAGTAACAATTCTTTTCATTCTGTCATTTTCTAGCATTGCTCAGTTGTACAGATCTGCCTAGTTCGTTTTCGGTGGCTCCGTTCAGGACCTCCACCTCCTCAGGAGGCGCATTTCCTGCTGCCCTTGGAATTTCTCGATTTTTATAAAGTCTGTCTTTTATTATTCATGGCTCCTGCTGACCCGCATGTCGACGTGTAGGGCTGCAGTTCCTAGTGGAGTACCGCAGCGCAGACCCGGACGAGCCCAGTGGGTACCTCTGTCTGCTGTGCCAGAAGAAGGTCCGTCGGAACCAAACTGTGCTTCACGTTGTCAGCTTTGACCACCTGTTTGCGTACCTGGTGAGTGTCGGCTGGCTGGTGATTGAAAGTGCCTGTTTGTGTCAATGGGTTTTCACACACACTGCTTCAAAGACGTTTCATGTGTCATCTTAAGGAAAGCACACGTCCTCTCTCCTTGGGGGTAAAGAGCGATTACAAGCAGTATGACGAAAAGCACAAGGCGGCGATGCTAGATCTGGCCAGTCGGGCCCTGACTGCTGATTCTCCAGGTGAAATTCAGGTATAACTGCAGCCCTTATTTAAACCTTGGTTTTTAATGGTACTGGGGTAGTTTACTAAACAAACGTGGAACACCTGAGCGGCTCCTACCAGTATCATGTTTGTATTGCAGCAGTGGAATGAGCTGGTATAATAGAATTTGCTCGTTTGCGTGTTTTCTCAGAAGCATTGCAATGCGACATCCTTGTGTTAGTTTGTAACAAGAGCGTGAGCTGCTGTGAGTTGCCGGAATGTTCCGTCTGTCCGTTCCTGACCCTCATGACCCATCTGTTCTGCTTTCTCAAGGAGGTGCATTTGGAGCCTGATGTTCACCAGGAAGTGTGCAGGTCCAGCTTCGTCGACGGTGAGTTTATCAGCAGGAGAAACTTCGTTGCTTCTGATTCGATGCTCTGATTTTTAGCTCTGCTGCTGCTCCTCAAGGATATTTTTTATTTATTTAAAAGCCCTGAAGAAGCTGCAGACGTTCTGGAAGGAGAAGAGCCAAGGTGACCCCCAACCCCAAGCATTGCCTGGACAAAGAACAGGTAACCACACCTTCTGCTGCATTGCCACTGTCATGGAACTACGGCCGAGAAACGCCTTTAATATATAGTCTTATAATGTATTGACTTATCGTCATTTAACCTTAATAAAATGGGAAACCTCTATAAGCTGTGAATAAGGGACCTGGCTGATGTGTGCCATCAGTCTCTCAATATAACTGTTTATTGTGGATAATTAAGGTGTAAGCATCTGCTGTGGTGGTACTTTCTGCATTTTTAAGTCTGACATGCAACAGACCTGTGCTGCGTACTGTAAACACGAGACCTTGTGCCAAATAAGACCCGAGATTCTGGTGACTCCGCAGCGCCTGCGGTATTGGTATGCAGCGACGCATACAGAACACAAGCGCTTGCAGTCACAGGCGCCAGCAATTATGGTTTTCACTTTGTATCTGAGGAAATACTGGACAGATCGCACCCCGCGCTGAAAACCGGGACACAGTGTTTTATTTTCACTACGGGACGGGTGACGACACTCCTGTCGATGACGCGGCTGTTCCCTGGAACATGCGGTGAGGCAGCGTAAGGAGGGTTTCACGCGAAAGTTAAGCTCGAAATGCAGAGGTAGCAATAATTATATGACTAATGATGAGTTGCTGGCCGGTACGGCTGAAATGGTTGAGAAATCTTGTTATTTTAGCATTCCAGTGCATATACTGTCCTTTCTGCATTTACGGGAATGGTTCCCAAAATCAGAAAGGGCAGCGACGTACAGCGTGGCTGCTTGAGGAGCAGTGTTACTAAGGGTCCCTCTGTACTCTGGTTAAAATGCCTTATCTTGAAGAAACACACTGTTTACTACTAGGAAGTGCGCTATACCTGCTTTTATTAATGTCGCATGTGCAGCCCAGTCTGTTCCCTCAGAATTATTCACAACTTCTGACTTGATGAGGCCAGTCTTCCACTGAGGCTAAGCAAGACTATGGGAAATGAGCAGAGCCGCCATTTTTAAGGTCAAATGTTTGGACACTTGGCACCAACCTGCTTGTATGCTAATGCTAAAGGATCTAACCGCTGAAGGGGCTTCATTGCTGTGATCAGTCTGGTCAGATAGAGATAAAAGCCCCACAGTGCAACCAGCCAGTGAGGCCCTTTCTTGGGCCTGGAACCCAGCCCCCACCACGAGGCTGGGCCTGAGCTGGGCTTCTTGATAGGAAGGGCTCCTCCCCTGCCTGATAGTGATCTGTGGGCTCTGTCTGTGCTGGGCGGGGGGGGGGCTGAGCACTCGTAATAACAGCTCCCACTGTTTTTCCGATTGCAGACGTGCCTCCTAATCGGTATCTCTGCTGACTCATTTCCCATCGTCTTATTGTAGCTCCAGCTTTCTGTCGTTCCTCCAGCTCATTCGGTGCCTCGTGGGGTTTCCGTCTTTCATTTTCTCTGAGTACTGACATGCTCAGCATGATCTTTCAGCAACAGAATGTGTCTTGCTGCGTCTTGTCTGGCTCGGGAAGCCTTTCTTCGGTACAGGGTTAGCATAAACTAAAACCATGAGGGAACATTTTCGTGAATTAAAATATCTAAAGATACGAAAACATGGTTTGCCAAGGTCTTTTAGTACAGAATGTGCACTGTGTACTCCTCAGATTCTGAAAAGGACAGACGCATACAATAGCTTTACTTCTCTGTCAATCCCTACAAATAAAATTACTGAAATGGAATCTAAAAATAAGCTAAATACAAATATCTGAAAATAATAACCAACAAAACCACGCTGAAAACTAAATTGTATTTTAAATGTATGTTCCAAATAATCCCAAGCAGGCCACGAACGATTAAATTTTCCACATTTGAATAATTCCTAATCATTTCTTATAATTTCTTCATATTACTACAGACATTGTAGGTGTGCAGTATTTTGAAGTTTTGTGAAGGCTGCAGTTTCGAAATGATGTATGGCCCCCCGCCCCCACACACAATCACAGGTCTTATCACAGTCTCTCCTGCAAATTCTTTTGCGGCCCACGGTTTGAATGCCCCCGACATAAGGACGGGTGAAATGATTTAGTTCACCCAAAGGATTTGTTCTGACTCGGCCAGTGGCACATTCATAAAATAAATCTGAAACCCTTTTATTTAGGCAAATTAGTGCTAAGGAGTAAGCTAGATGCCACTGAAAAGTCATGTGAGAAAAACAGTTATTAAATTGTAGTCTCTCAACATTATACTTTAACTAGTCCTGTTGGTTAAATACTCAAACCCCTAACGGATCATCACGGTCTGCCAAATAGGCCAGATGCCAGTAAACCTTGGTTAAAATAGTTTTGAATCATGACAATGTTGTATCTCTACTACTGAGCAGTGACCACATCGAAAGGAAAAAATTCAAAATCTGTAATAACTGCTTATCCAATTAGGGTCCAGAGCTTGGAAAGCTGTAGGAAACGCGGACCTGTGTCAGTGGATTTATGGGGAAATTCTCTCGCACTCTGCATGCGCAAACATTTGCCATGTTGCTGCAGACAGGACTGCTCTGAGTCCTGTGTCATGTGGATAATGACCTTGCTCCTGTTGCGTGTCCCACAGCCGACACTGCGGAGCGTACGGAGGAGGTCGCAGCGGCCGTGTGTCCGGTGGCTGCCGATGAGCCGAGAGTCTGCATGGATTCTGGTGAGCCTCCTGGGTTGCAGTACCCTTAAAGTGCGAGGCACGGGGAGGTACTGCTGTTTTTCTCCTCCTAGGTGCTGTGTGTCAGGGAGTGGCAAAGAATCCGCTGCCAAATCAAGTACCGGTCCCAGAACCCAAGGCAGATGAGCCTGAGAGTGGTAAGACTGCGGCCATTTCAGGGGCAGACTGGTAACTCGATGCTTTACGCCATGCTTCAAAAATGCTCTTGTGTTCAGCGGAAGGAATTGGCAGGGATCCTACGGCCGTAAGCTTGATGGAGGTGGAGCAGGAGAGCTTGTCTAATAGGGGTGAGGACAGCCCCAAGGAACTGAAATCTCTGAACAGCAAAGACGGTGAAACTACTACTCCATGCTTGAGCAATGAAGAGTAAAAAACTAACCACACCACAATGCAATACTGATCAAATGACTGTCACTGACAAAACTGTTTAGCAGTATCACATGTCTGCTGGGTGTTTTTTTTTTTTTTTTTTTTTTTATTGTTCGTTTACCGCACTAAGCAAGCTCCCCCCCCCCCCCCCCCCCCCCATCCAGACTTGTCCAATCAGGAATTTGTTCAGTATCCCAGGGTTCCTCCAGAGTTGCTCTTGGACCCAAAGAGAGCACAGACAACAACTGGTGAGTGGAACTCGGAGCACGAATGTTCTGGGTTTCATATGGCAGAAAATCCAGCTCCGCCATTCTGCATTCTGAGACCTGCCCATGCCAGAAAGGGCCAGTGTCCTAAAAGGGCTGCACTCCACACCCTGAAATACACAGAAACAGATGGGAACACGTTCTGCATTCATTTTTAATAATTCATGCTCTTCAATCCAAAGAAACGCTCAGGTTCTCTATTAAGGGCACTGCAGTTTAGCTCATAGCTGAACCTTACATTGTATATTGATACTCTGCTCTGTGTCCGTGGAAATAATGGCCTGGGGGTTGTATTAAATTTGCCAAAACAGACACTTGGAACATAAGTAAGTACAAGGTATTTAAAAATGCATTTTGCATGATAATGTATTCAAACAGTGCACATAAAATTATGAAACCTCATAGCTGCTTATTCAGTACAGGGTCATGGTGAAGCATAGCATCGGGGTGAAGCAGAGGCTCCCCGCGAGGCATAGCGTCGGGGTGAGCAGCAGAGGCTCCCCGCGAGGCATAGCGTCGGGGTGAGCAGCAGAGGCTCCCCGCGAGGCATAGCGTCGGGGTGAGCAGCAGAGGCTCCCCGCGAGGCATAGCTTCGGGGTGAGCAGCAGAGGTTCCCCGCGAGGCATAGCGTCGGGGTGAGCAGCAGAGGCTCCCCGCGAGGCATAGCGTCGGGGTGAAGCAGAGGCTCCCCGCGAGGCATAGCTTCGGGGTGAGCAGCAGAGGCTCCCCGCGAGGCATAGCGTCGGGGTGAGCAGCAGAGGCTCCCCGCGAGGCATAGCGTCGGGGTGAGCAGCAGAGGCTCCCCGCGAGGCATAGCGTCGGGGTGAGCAGCAGAGGCTCCCCGCGAGGCATAGCGTCGGGGTGAAGCAGAGGCTCCCCGCGAGGCATAGCGTCGGGGTGAAGCACAGGCTCCCCGTGAGGCATAGCTTCGGGGTGAGCAGCAGAGGCTCCATTATAGGGCATGTGCACAATGAGCGATTTAGAAACACAAGTTCACCAAAACACAAGTTTTTTTTCATTATGGGTAGAATCCCGCTTGATCGATGGGAAAACAAAAACTCTAAACTGAAAGGGGGTGTGGAATTCAAACCCATCTGCTGCACGTGAGGTGACAGTGCTACCCAATCGGCCGTCATGCTGCCCAGTCATTCTGCTCTTCTCTGTTTCTAGTCTTTGAAATTCTCCTGCAATCAGTCTCTTACCAGTAGGACCATCATGTCAACATGCCTTTTGAAACTGATGTCTGTGTGCCTCTGTCAGGTCCAATTGGTGAGAGCAACTGGTCCAAGTTCTGGTTCTTGGACGGCAGGCCATACCCCTCAATTGGTTAGTGCCGCTGCCCCAGCTACGCCTGTGATTGTGTCTGTGGTATGTAACTATGGAGACTTGCAGCCAGCACTTGGTTTCCCCCTGCAGGCCTGGAGGCTGTAGTGGAATGCCGTTGCTTGAAGCATCCCACCATCTACTTGTGCCTGACATGTACAGAGCGGATTACTTCAAGTAATATATGTGATCATGTCATCAGTAGGCGCCATCAATATTATTACATCGTGAGTTGCCCGTCTCCCCCCCCCCCGTAAATGAATTCCTCGAATTGTGTGCACCCTGGGATCTGCTCCCTGCTGGTGGAATGAAACGTCCTTTTGCGTTGGGTCTCGCAGAAATCCCTCTATCCGGAGCTGCTTCCTTCCTGGAGGGATGATCCTGACGAAACTGCCTGGTTGGTCTACCACCATGACAAAAAGTGGGACGTCCAGGTAGCAGCCTGGCTCGCTAACGGTTCTGCGCATGTGGGGTCCTCTCAGCCTGCGGGCCCTCAGCTTTATCTCCTCATCCTTCTCTAAGGTGGTGAAGCTCCGTCCAGCTGCTTACCAAAGGATTGTCTCAGCACCCTTCTACATGGGTAAGGGGCCTATTACTAACACAAACGGTAGTTACTGCGATTTGCATAGTTCAGTGCTGTTGTGTTTGTTTATGTTGTGTATCTATGAACTGTAAATTGGTACCACAGACGTGTGCCTGTTTGTCTGTGTAGCTGTGCAGATGATCAGAGAAGAGCATGATCCGTATGAGCCCCGGCCACTGATTACCCTGGAGGACGTCCTGGGTGAGTCCACCTTTGACACATTGCAGCTTCATGCTGACGTCCTCCACAGAACAGAAAACCAGAGCAGAGTTCTGAAATGTGTGTATACTGTACCGCTTAACCAAGATATGCCTCCATGTGCAAAATACAAGCGCTATATTCAAGTTTCTGCATCCGTCATTGTTTTTCCCATTTAATATGCGGCCATATATCTAACTGCTTAGGTGGTGATCGCATTCTCTTCATAGTCACATGTAGCCTCAGGAGCAAAGCTGGCCTGTATGGTGTAACACTGCATGAGTATATTTGACGAATGTTACATGTTACAGTGCATGCGTGTGCCACTGCCCGCACTGCATTTAGCTATGAAGCACAGTGAAGGCTGCCTTAATCCACTGGAATAAGAATCACTTTTACTGTATACCCCCAGCTGAAGCCATCAAATGTCCTTTGATATCATTCCACGAAGTCTGTAGGTATAACGACTTATAGGACTTTCTCCCTCTTATGGTGTCCTGCTCTGTAGATACTGGAGCTTCTGGTATCACCCAAAAACAGTCTTCCAGACTCGATGCCCGCTGTGGCGGTGCAGACTGCTGCAGTTGGCAGTCTGAGAAGCAGGGTCAGGATGCTTATTGGAGCTGCAGACCCCAAGCACACGCCAAGGCAGCTGATGGCGTGCAGGCAACATTGTTTACAGACCGTTCCCTGCAAGAGTCTGTCCAACCGCAAGCTTCAGACAGCTGTGAAACCAGGAAGTCTGTGAGGTCAGTGGAAAGTCCTCTACATTCCGGCCTCTTAGTTTTGAGGATGTTTGATTCTGAAGAGGTTTTTGCCTGTTTATGGTCTGTTCAAAACCGGTACACAAGTGTGACAGTATTGGGAGCAGGTCCAGACCAGGAACTGATCCTCTGTACTTCATGAGGCATTAGTCCCAGTGTTGAAGCTGCAATACAATAACTTTTTAAATAATTTTTTAGCCCTCAGTGTTCTAATTCTTCCTCCTCCCGCAACTTCCACCAGCCCAGAATGTCCTGGTTCTGTCCAGTTGGTTGGCACTGATACAAAGGTGGGTGGCCATTATCTTTCGGGCTTGAGCAGTACAATGGGGCCCTGGTGCGCCTGTGTCCCCCCCCCCCCCACTGCTGCGCGACTGTCCTGCGCTGCCTGGTACGTCCACCAACACCCTGACTCTGTTTCTGCTCTTTGTTAGACTCTCACTGAGAAAGTGCTGACTGCCTGGAAAGAGATGACAGAGAAAGTGGTGAGCTCAGCCGAAACACATTCATTATTTATCGCAGACTGTCACTGCTTCTAGGTTTAAAAGCAAAAAATTATGTCCCCTCCAAGAGACAGAAACATTTGTTGCTGTAACAGACTAATCTTTTGTATTAAGATAATAACTTTGTTGCTTTGTCAGTGACCATGCAAAAGGCTGGGTGATATGACAATATATCTTAACATGATATATATTTTCCTTGGAAATGAGAATTATCTATTCTTTACTTCAATGTTCCATTTTTGCTTAAAATGCTCTTAGAATCACCTTTAAACGGATTCAGAGCGTGAAAGGCACTGCAAACTGAAGCCTAATTCTAGTAAACAAATCGTATGAATTTTGTCATGGGGTGTGATGGAAAATGCAGACAATACGTTTATTGCCCGGTTTTTTTCCCCTCTGATTGTTCCTGAGAACGGGTTTGACTAGGGCTGGGTGACAGGCCCTAAAAAATGAAATCACTGTTTTCTGAGGTTTTCTCAATATCGATATTTAGCACAATATTCCAAAACCGATGTATAGAAAACTATAAAGTATGACAGGTGGTTTTGAGTTTTCCTGAACATGATGACTAAATTGTTTTGCTAGTAGTTCTGGAGCATGTGACAGGTATGATGATAAATTACGTCAACAGCTGACTCATACCTGGATGTAATTTGTGTATAAAATCTACAAATATAACTATTAATTATGTAAGAAGTGTTTAGATTATATCACAATATGATATAGAAAAAAATGAATACAATATGAATGTTCATAATCGCAATGCGATAAAATATAGTCTTGTCACCCAGTTGGGGTATATTGGTGTTGCTGTAGTGGGTCACTGATGGGGTCTCTCCTTTTCAGGGAGGGATGTAACTGCCCAAGTGCCCCCCCACCCCCAGAAGTGGAGGCTGTACAAGAGTGCAAATGGATATGTATATGGAGATGTATAGTGAATGGTTTTGATGTTTAGTTTTTTCAGAAATATAGTGCAGATGTTTTGTTTATTTCAGACACTGAATAAATTTTTTTAAATTCTGATTAAAAGCTGATTAAATAATTTTCCAGCTTTCATGGATGGTAACACGTCGGTTGAGACGTTCATTCATAGAGCATTGGACCCTGCGGGCAGAGGGCTCCGTGCTGATGGCAGCAGACCATGTCCCCATTAATAGGGTATGTCTCTCTAATACAAACCTTTCTGGCTGCGTTTGGTTTCCAGCAACGTGCCCATATGTTTTTCCACTAGAGCACAGTGTAGGATCCACCCACCTTGACACGGCTTGCCTCCATATGTGCAGCTGTGTTTTCCGTTGGTAATGGAAATGCACCCTGCTTCCTGACATGCTGAGGCTTGCATGCTGAGCTTCTTTCCCAGTCCGTCTCTTTTTGTGAAACGTGTCCGATAAGATCATATTGCGATTGCGGCAGGCAGGACTTTCCTGCCAAACAAATGCGTGAAAACAGCCAAAGGGTGTTTTCTGATCTATTAGTGCTAACATAAGTTTATTTTTCGGATGCGAATTTTACTAAAAATCATTTAAGTGTGGAGTGCATAGGTGCTTCTCATTGGAATAACCTTCGATTGAATGGGAATCGTTTCCTTTTGTATAGGAATTTTTCTCAAGATGTGTTTCAATGGATTAGGGAGCCCAAAGGAGCAAGTGAGAAACATCAGAGTATATCTGGCTGCATTCCGTGACCTTACAGAGATTTTACTCTAGTTTTATTATTTCATTACTCTGGAGGGAGGCAGGGATCTCATCGAGGGGGGGCCTGGACACCCTGGACTGGCCCTCTATTTCTGGATTAATTTACAGAAGCACAGCTTGTCATGCACACTGCCAGTTTGCTGTTGTGACTAAGCACTAACCTAACTGGTCTTAAAAGGTGTTCTCACTGAAGATCACCTGGAATTTTCCAGGTCCAAATAAGCTATGGACCCACCAATATTAAGCATAATATTTATATTATGCATAAATATTCATATGCATAATATTTACTTGATGTTTAGTCAGTGCTTTGGATCATTTCCATTTCTCTATCTAGACAGTCCTGTTAGTTGACTTAGAATATAAAGGACCAGTCCACTGCTGTAGACACTTTCTCATTGCCGCTAACTCAAAAATTATTTGCAATCTTTGCAGACACAATGTATGGGTTAAGATCTGGACCTCACCAGCGCTTAGTGACAAAGAGATGAGATGCGTGAACCTGATTGTACCACGTCACACATTCTTCATGGAATGAAGAATTAGATGGCACCTGTCGCCGATTTTTTTTCAGCTTTTTTTCCATTTGTATGCATGCTTATCTTAATCAGTTTAGTATTATTTTTAGAGAAAATCATGATGTAACTTTTTATTGGTTTGCTAGCTTTTAGGTTTTACAAATTTGAGATGTGGTACATTATGTAAGGCCCACTGTGTCTGTAGCTAACTGGAGGTTGTGTGTGTGTGTGCAGTCAAACAATATGGGTAGCAGTAACATTTTGATCTCAGAAGAAAATCACAATAGGGTCTGTTTGACTTTACATGGTAGGTACTTGATTATACCATTTGTATATCTTATAGTTCTATTATGTCATCATATACTGTGAATACATACAAAGATTTTAAAATCTTCATTTGAATTTTTTCACCAATTAATAAGTGATCTATAAGTAGCAAAAATACAAATCATGGTCCTCTGCTCAGGACTGGCCATGACATGCAGCGAACATTAGTTTTACTTTTACTTTTGATCAGTTTTTATTCAGAACAATTTAGGACCTCATAAGAACCAACCCATTGCTGTATGGTTTTGTAATGCAACACTGAATGGTAATGTATGCCTTTGGATACTGCAGTTAAAATTTTTGTTTTTGTAATTTCCTTTTAAGGTAATCTTTATGGTTTTTAGGGGAACTACACTGTGGTTTGGCATACAGTGTTTCTTGATGAATCATTCCCGCCTCCTTTTTAGATTAAGCCAAGTTTCCTTTTAGGTTTTGTGTCTATTCCTGAAAGGGGAAAGGCTGGGACACTGGCGAATGCAATGAGTGCAGTATACTAGGTACTGGCGGACACTGGCGAATGCAAAGAGTGCAGTGTATTAGGTACTGGCGGATGCTGGCGAATGCAAAGAGTGCAGTGTATTAGGTACTGGTGAATGCAAAGAGCGCAGTGTATTAGATACTGGCGGACACTGGCGAATGCAAAGAGCATAGTGTATTAGGTACTGGCGGACACTGGCGAATGCAAAGAGTACAGTGTATTGGGTACTGGCGGACGCTGGCAAATGCAAAGAGTGCAGTGTATTAGGTACTGGCGAATGCAAAGAGTGCAGTGTATTAGGTACTGGCGAATGCAAAGAGTGCAGTGTATTAGGTACTGGTGAATGCAAAGAGTGCGGTGTATTAGGTACTGGTGAATGCAAAGAGCGCGGTGTATTAGGTACTGGCGGACGCTGGCAAATGCAAAGAGTGCAGTGTATTAGGTACTGGCGGATGCAAAGAGTGCAGTGTATTAGGTACTGGTGAATGCAAAGAGCGTGGTGTATTAGGTACTGGCGGACGCTGGCAAATGCAAAGAGTGCAGTGTATTAGGTACTGGCGGATGCAAAGAGTGCGGTGTATTAGGTACTGGCGGATGCAAAGAGTGCGGTGTATTAGGTACTGGCGGATGCAAAGAGTGCGGTGTATTAGGTACTGGCGGATGCAAAGAGTGCGGTGTATTAGGTACTGACGGACGCTGGCAAATGCAAAGAGTGCAGTGTATTAGATACTGGCGGACGCTGGCGAATGCAAAGAGTGCAGTGTATTAGGTACTGGCGAATGCAAAGAGTGCAGTGTATTAGGTACTGGCGGACGCTGGCGAATGCACAGAGTGCAGTGTATTAGGTACTGGTGGACGCTGGCGAATGCAAAGAAATAGGCATTCTCACTGTTGTAACAGAAAACAGACCATGTCAGTTATGTGCCCAGAGGTTAAAATAAGGATGATGACATGTTTGTGGTTTCAGTTTAATGGCATTATTCTTGTCAACTTTAGCTATGAGATTTGCAGTTCAGGAAACGATAATTCTGTGCATGTACAACACCAAAACAAAACAACTGTCTACAGCAATGATCACCATTAATGCTCACAGCAGAAGGTATCGGTGCACATTGTTGGTTCTAAATAAAATGGATAGTTATATACACTTAAATGCACAACTGACAGCACTGTACATGCTATATACATTACAAAAGGTTTATCAAACAAATGTGCTGCAAGCTTCACTTATTCTGCTGCAGGAAACGCAGACCATTGTGAATATTCTAAATGTAGCTCTTAACTCACTGCCCCGTTTGCTGTTAATCAACACTGTTCACCGGTTTGCTGTGTGGCTCTTCTGAAAATTTTACTTAAAGTCCAAGGAGTACAACTTGTAAAAGGCATCCAACCAGAAGTGCTGGAAGTAAAGACGAGAGATTCAGCGGCCAGTCAGATGGGACATTTCAGTTATAACGGCATCCCTGAAAATACCTACTCGTCCAAAACTCACCTGATAAAGAACTTCTTACCGGATGGCTAAACCCTGGAACAGGTGAAAAAGATGCAACAAAATAACCAATTGACGTAGTAACTACTTTTCTAACAAAACATCTGTAAGAACAAAAAGGTACTGTCAGGATATTCATGCATAGTGTCCTAGGACTTACAGTACACATGCCAACAGCCCCTGCACTTTGGGGCAGGTGGCCATACCTAAGGTAAATGTGGGGGTGAAGTGTCCACTTGACACTTCAATATAAAATGTCTAGGTAAGGATTGTATTTGTGCTCTGCAGATATCCATCTAGTTTAATTTGGTACTGTACAGATAGGCAAAATTTTAAATGTATATATTGTTTCATTCTTTAATAGAATTTAACGTATAGATGATGGCACATCTGTAAGTACCCTCTACATTTAAAAAGACTTGTCTGATAATGGAGTTTCATAGTGAGCTTACAGAAATACAGCAGCTTCAGAGCCAAACACCGAAGCAGGATCTTACCTCTGACTTGCAGGTAACCAGAGATGGTTTTGTATTCGTTGGCTTGGTCTCTGTTAAACACTGTGCAGCTGTAGTTCCCCCTATCCGCCTCCTTCACTTTGTTAATGATCAAGTACACTTCTCTGTCCGCTTCTTCTAAATCAAATCCCTCACTAATTTTTGTTTGTTCGGCTGTCTTGTAGACTATCTGAGTGTTGTTTTTCTGCCATGTGATGATGTCGGCCTTTTCCAAGCTGTGTTGGCATTTCAGTCTCGCTGCCTTGTTTGTGTCAGCGTACCATGGTACAGCCGAGGCTGCAGGACAGAGAATACAGGATTCAGGACATAAAAAAGGTGTTAAACTCCATTCAAGTATCCATCTGTCTGCAGGCGGCTGCTCCAGTGTCGTCCCCTAAACTTCTCCTTTTATAACTTATCCCACTATCACTGCACAGCCATGCACACAAACACCAACAGTGAGATGACACAAAATTTTGAATTGGTAGCTGAATGTTTAAGTTGCTAATGCATATTATCATTCATCTTTTGGTTTGAATTATCTAAAGTCGTTGCGAATTTGTGTCTCTCCCACCACAGTATAGCATTTTAACAACAGGTAGGTAAGTGGATATCTGCCCCACTGGAACCAAGAATTGGAACACTCTAATCTGTGACTTTACTAATTCTGAATTTCTCTATTTCATTCCTAGCCCAAGAACACCATCTTTCCTGTGAACTTTTCTGGGATTTTTAATGTGAAGATCACTTTCTTAAGCACTGTATTGATCTAAAGTAGGCGTATACATGACAATACCTGGTTTTGATATAAATAAGCTTAACGTGTGACAAGACGTGCAAATTCTTTTTTTTCTTTTTTTTTTTGTCCTGATCCTCATCTCAGTGCCCTACACTGTGACATGGATCTTAGCAGATTTGGTTTAAGAAGATTAATCCTCCTTACGCCTCATTAGCGTGTTACTGTTATCACACAGAACCACATACATGTCAGACACGGATGCATATTCATGTTAGAAAAATGGAAATTCACTTGCCTGTGGTGAAAAATAGAAAATTTAGAAAGATTATATTCTTCACCAGTATTCTGAAAGACATCAAAACACAAGAACACATATCTCAACAGGGATTTTACATTTGAATACACTTTATACAGTTACTAAATTTGTACTGGAATTTGCCCCCCCCCCTCCAGAATTACCAATTTTCGCAGATTTTATATTCGGCACCCAACCCCAAAAAGTTTCATAGGGCATTGGCTTTGTGTTACTGGCAGGCAATCTGGAGGAAAATGTCTGCCCTAATACTTTGTAATGCCCAAATAAAATGTCTTGTATTTCATATGCTATGCTCTTCAGTTTGCTGTTTACCTCTATTTATGATCTTCTTGTAAACCCCTCAGGTGGATTGTTATTTAATGATTGTATGTTAAAACAAGTCCAGTGGGTCTTTATTGCCATTCCTTCTATATACAATCCTCAGCATACAGCAGCATCAAATAATGTTCCTCTGGACTGCATTGCAGCATATATACCATCAAATGCTATTTATTCATACACTGCACTCTTTGCATTTGCCAGTGTCCGCTGGATAAGATGGTTATATAGTACGGATGTAGGAAAAGGTGCAGTGTTTGGACAGTGTCCGCTGGATAATGTGGCTGCTGCTGGTGGTAAGTCAGGTTTATAACGGTACCAGTATATAGTTCCAAGTTCAGAGTTCCGCTTTGGAAAAACGACCTCCAAGGTGAATATATACACACATTCATTAAAAGCATTACAACAAACACATATGCAGACAGCTTGGTACATACACTAGTTACACTACTAATATTATCTCCAGTCTAGCAGATAGAAACTCTTTGTAACCTAACCCTGTTTGCAGGACTCTTGAGTTCACTGGCATATCTAATTAGTTAGTGAATTAGTGAAGTATATGATACTTACTGCAGTAATGTCATGATTCTTTGAGTATTCTGGATACTGATCTGCTGTGTCTTAGTTCGGCGCTGCTCTAGAACGCGAGCGATCACACGCTCACTGCATCCTGTAACACATCCCGGATTATGAATTGTAAATCAAAAAATGTAAAGGCTTTGTCTGATTGTTTATTATTATTATTACTATTTCACACAGCCCGTTTCAAAACAATGTGACCTCGGACTGCTGCTACCCAATTACACGTAGACTGAGAAATAATTATAATATTCAGATACGAATAACATTCCTGGGTACAGTTGCATTTTAAATCAGCAAAGATGTATTTTAGCGGCGCAGCAATGTAGCCTCGCATCAGGTTGGCGGCTTTAATGTCTGCGCCATATTCTTAGCGCAACGGTCGGGTTCGCGCTTGTGAAAACTGCTGATATTTAACATAAAGCGCATGAAGGACGTAGAAGCATGAACTAAACTGCCCATCCATCCATTATCCAGCAGCTAATATTCCCTTGCTATACTGCGCCATTTCAGCCGCGTAAATCCTGAACTCACAGATCTGTTCTTCAGACTATCTGGACAAACGAAACCTAAAAACGAGCACAGACCCTCATCTTCCTTTACCCATGCATATAGCCTATATTTCTTCCAAAGATATTTTCTGCTGGCGGTTATTTCAACAAAAACATAAATCGAATTTATAATCCAAGGCTGATATAAATAATGATCTTGCCCGCTATCAAAAAGGGTGGGTGATGCCGTAAACAAATCGCCATTTCTCTAAACACAAACGTGGATTAACGAAGATATTCAGCTACATATATCTTCATTCCTTCCACATATCCACATAAATTACTTATTTGTTCTAACGAATTTCCGTTCCGAATAGAATTATCTACACCAAACGTTAACAAGTTTATCCAGCTAACCTGGTATTCAAGAAAAACTATATTTTAGATAGAAACCATTGCAAAAAAGCGATAACCAAAATATAGTAAAATATAATACCTCTCCTCTCCACTACAGAAGTACAAGGTTACATAAGCCTACGGACTTTACCAACGGGCAGTCAAGAGTCTGTTGCAGGTTAATAACTGTTGTTTTTTTTGTTTGCAAACAAACAAAATTAAAGAATAATCGGCTCACGAAATGCGTACCTTTCCGTCTCCTTCGATGTTCAGTGCAGAAGGGGGCGGTATGTGACGGACATCTCCCATCCCTGAAGGCAGATGGTGTGTAGGCCTAGTTGTAGTAAGACTGGATTTCGTATTAGCCTGGTGTCTGTCTTTAACGCTCCTAAATTCGTAAGTTGTCGATAATGAATTATCTTAATATGTCACTGAGTTGCTCTTGCTCCGGTACTACAAACGCTAATAGATGTGAATTTATCTGAAGCTTATAGCCTCACTTAGAACAAAAGCTTCGTGAATAAAGCAAATGCATTTTTCCAGGCGCAGCTAGTTACTCAAGAACTGAAACATGCAGCATAGCAGTATGACCTAATATTGACATAAGCATATTGATTCAGGAAGGTGGATGTGAGAGGAACGGAACGGCGTATAAGTGGCATGATGCGATTGTTGATAAAATCAGTTAGTTTTACACCGCATTTCAGTATTTTTCAGCGACGTTTGAACCAGATGTTATTTATTCGCAAATGTATGTGACTTTTACAAAACATTGACGATCAGTTAAGATTCAGAGGTAATTTCTTGTGATTACAGGAAACTACACGAAAAGACAAAGACTTGCGCAGTATACATACAAATACTATGACCTAAAATAAATTTCTGACATTTAGAGGTCGTGATAAGTGGGTGAATAAAACAATAAGTACAGTAAGTATTGCACGAGAAAGATAACTAAATAGAAACTGATAAATATCTATTATCGCACATATGCCATGGGCGATTCAAGTTCGGTCCAGTAAATCGTAAATCGTGTTCTTGCGATGTTGTTTTGAATGTTTTATCTTTTCTTTGTTTTGTTTTGCCACAGTTTTCGGAATTTTGTCTTAAAAACATAGCAATGTGTCGCAACTACAAATATATTTTTGGGCTAAGACTAACCACTATATGAGGCATCACACCACACGCAGTAACAGAATTACTTCTTTTTCTTTAGCTGGGTTTTTAGGAATATGTCGTCAATGCTTATGGTATCATTGCAGTTTGTACTATAACCAGATATTTTAACTGTGGGGTTTGGTTTCTTTGTTTAATGTTGATTTGCTTATGGGCTCTCAAACAACCGTGAGACACGCATTTGAACCAGTTCACACGCCACACCCTGTTTTTCTCACGCCCACCGAGGTGTCCAGTTACCCAGAATTTTTGGATGATGCGCAGCATACGGAGTGGAGTTATCTGCCTAGTTCATAGCTGTCCCGAGTTATACAGAGTTAACAGTCAATGGCATTTGATGTTTCCGAGTAAATCCCAAACTAAGTTACATGTTATCCCCTTGCAAGCGCGTTAACATGGATGCGCGCACATGGATTGCAGATAAGATCCGAGTGGAAGAGCAAGACCCGATGAATGCGGTAGGTCGGGCTCTAAAGTGTCACGCATTGACCGTGAGACACGAGCTTCGTCCCTAATGTAATCTCACTCCACACTTTTGATGAAACCCGAGAGCCCTAGTTTAGTGTTAATGCTTCATGCAAACTGACTTAACAATCAATGTCGGAACGGCGGTCTAGTGCTTATGCTGCGCGCGCGCGGTGTTCAGTGTTTTCTTAACCGTTTTCCCAGATATCTAACTGCTCTGAATATTAATTTAACTATAAATATACTGAAAGTAAAACCTGTTTTGGCAAAACCGTCTGAAAAGTTTTGTGGGATCGAAGAATGAGTCTATCTACACGTAAGACTATTTTTTAGTAATGTCAGATAACCTTTTATGCCTTTTTACTGAGGCATTTGGGAGATCCAGGGGTGGGCCATTTGGCAAAATATTTATTCATGATATTTTTTTCCATATCAAACGATATCGGTAATGATATAACTCAAGTCATTATTTCTTTACTTACTACAATGCTCAATTTAACGTAAAATCGCCCTTAAACCAATTCAGAACATGAAACGACGAATTGAACGGACTGCAAACTAAAGTCTAATTTAATAAATAAATCATACGAAAAATACGAGCAAAAACACGTATTGTTGGCGTTTTCTGATATCAGCCCCTACTATTTATGTGTAAAAAAGCCAGTAATACGTTTTGTCGCTAGTGTTTTCTCTGACTGCCTGGCGTTTTGTTCAAGGGTTTGACTAGGGCTGGGCGGTATGCCTTAAAAACCATATCACTGAATTTTCAGCAATTTTCACAGTATCAATATTTAATTCCTATATTATCGGCATGTAAACAGTAAAATATGACGGGTAATTTTAAATATTTCTGAATCTGATGACTAAATAGTTTTACTAGTAGTCATGGAGGATGTGTCAGGTATAATGATAAATTACCAACAACAGACTCATACCTGGATGGAATTTGGGTAAAAATGTACAGGGAGTGCAGAATTATTAGGCAAATGAGTATTTTGTCCACATCATCCTCTTTATGCATGTTGTCTTACTCCAAGCTGTATAGGCTCGAAAGCCTACTACCAATTAAGCATATTAGGTGATGTGCATCCCTGTAATGAGAAGGGGTGTGGTCTAATGACATCAACACCCTATATCAGGTGTGCATAATTATTAGGCAACTTAACAAAAAACAAATATATACCCATTTCAATTATTTATTTTTACCAGTGAAACCAATATAACATCTCCACATTCACAAATATACATTTCTGACATTCAAAAACAAAACAAAAACAAATCAGTGACCAATATAGCCACCTTTCTTTGCAAGGACACTCAAAAGCCTGCCATCCATGGATTCTGTCAGTGTTTTGATCTGTTCACCATCAACATTGCGTGCAGCAGCAACCTCAGCCTCCCAGACACTGTTCGGAGAGGTGTACTGTTTTTCCTCCTTGTAAATCTCACATTTGATGATGGACCACAGGTTCTCAATGGGGTTCAGATCAGGTGAACAAGGAGGCCATGTCATTAGTTTTTCTTCTTTTATACCCTTTCTTGCCAGCCACGCTGTGGAGTACTTGGACGCGTGTAATGGAGCATTGTCCTGCATGAAAATCATGTTTTTCTTGAAGGATGCAGACTTCTTCCTGTACCACTGCTTGAAGAAGGTGTCTTCCAGAAACTGGCAGTAGGACTGGGAGTTGAGCTTGACTCCATCCTCAACCCGAAAAGGCCCCACAAGCTCATCTTTGATGATACCAGCCCAAACCAGTACTCCACCTCCACCTTGCTGGCGTCTGAGTCGGACTGGAGCTCTCTGCCCTTTACCAATCCAGCCATGGGCCCATCCATCTGGCCCATCAAGACTCACTCTCATTTCATCAGTCCATAAAACCTTAGAAAAATTAGTCTTGAGATATTTCTTGGCCCAGTCTTGATGTTTCAGCTTGTGTGTCTTGTTCAGTGGTGGTCGTCTTTCAGCCTTTCTTACCTTGGCCATGTCTCTGAGGATTGCACACCTTGTGCTTTTGGGCACTCCAGTGATGTTGCAGCTCTGAAATATGGCGAAACTGGTGGCAAGTGGCATCTTGGCAGCTGCACGCTTGACTTTTCTCAGTTCATGGGCAGTTATTTTGCGCCTTGGTTTTTCCACACGCTTCTTGCGACCCTGTTGACTATTTTGAATGAAACGCTTGATTGTTCGATGATCACGCTTCAGAAGCTTTGCAATTTTAAGAGTGCTGCATCCCTCTGCAAGATATCTCAGTATTTTTGACTTTTCTGAGCCTGTCAAGTCCTTCTTTTGACCCATTTTGCCAAAGGAAAGGAAGTTGCCTAATAATTATGCACACCTGATATAGGGTGTTGATGTCAATAGACCACACCCCTTCTCATTACAGGGATGCACATCACCTAATATGCTTAATTGGTAGTAGGCTTTCGAGCCTATACAGCTTGGAGTAAGACAACATGCATAAAGAGGATGATGTGGACAAAATACTCATTTGCCTAATAATTCTGCACTCCCTGTATAGCTATAGCTGTATAGGTTATATCACGATACTCATGATATTCACATTGAAGACGATATGAATGATCATAAAAACAATACATTTTATCGATATGTTGCTCAGCCCTAGGGAAATCCTTACACTGAGACTGCAATTATAATGTCGGTTAACGTTTTTTATTTACTTTGTATATTTTCTGGGTTCACTGCAATTTGCGTAATTTATTGAGGACAGGTAGCATTTGTTAGAAGATTTCATACAAATATTATAACAGCTCATCCTTTTCAGGTTTGTAAATCATAGGAAAGTAAAATGAAACACAATTCTAATTATCTAAAGAAATATGTATTTTATACTTTTGTTCCTTATTCAAAGAAATATGGTTGAATGGTTTAGTGCAGGAGTGTCAAACTGCAGTCCTGGAGGGCCGGAGCCCTACACATTTTTGGGTTTCCATTTAACACACCTGATTCACCTCTTTGCGCTAATTATCACGTCGCTCTTGAGATGAGTCGTTTGTGGTGGAACAGGGAAAGAACTAAACTACACAGGGCTCCGGCCCCCCAGGACTGGAGTTTGACACCTCTGGTTTAGTGTGATGCCTTCTTATTTATTGTGCAAAAAATCTATTCATAGGCCACGTAAAATGTATTAGTGTGGAAATTCGAAATGACAGTGATATGTATAGTGATGATGCAATTTGAGTTTTTGGTTTCAGTTAGGAAGCCATTGTATTAAGGGGGTATGGAGCTGGAGCCTGCCTCAGGCACTGGGCAGATGGCGGGGTTGTCAGTCCATTGCAGTTTTCACTGGTTTACTCTCTTTAAATTATGTAGACATGTCCACAGAATATGCCAGTGGATCCTGAGAACCATCTTATCGCTTGATCTTCTTTAATAATCCATTCATCCATTTTCCAAACTGCTTATCCTACTGGGTCGTGGGGGGTCCGAGCCTATCCCGGAAGCAATGGGCACGAGGCATGGAACAACCCAGGAACAAACCCCATGACGACATGGGGAGAACATGCAAACTCCACACACATGTGACCCAGGCGGAGACTCGAACACGGGTCCCAGAGGTGTGAGGCAACAGTGCTAACCACTGCACCACCATGCCACCCCCCTCTTTAATAATTTTAAGTATTATTTTTATTTCAGCCATAGAGCCTAAATTGGAGGAGCTGAAGGGAAAAATCAGACACCTACAGCAAGGTAAACACCCCCCAGAATTACAAAGCCTGCACTCAGTATCAGTGTGAGCATGTTCTTTTACTAGGTCAAAGATGCACCAATTACTTCAGGCTTCCTCTTCTAAATGAGTCTCTGCATATCTATACTCAGTGTATAACACTCTATATTTGTGTATATTTGTGTATATGAGGAATTGGTTATATTCTGTACTTTTTCATACTCAAGTCTGTTTTATACTATTATTTTATTTCCACTTACTCCATTTTTCTTTTTATGTTCTGTGTTGTCTGTGAATGTATGGACCTGTAATGGCAAAACAAATCCTTAGTACATGTAGATGTACCTGACCATTAAAGTGAATTCTGATTCCAGTTCTGCTTAAACTTTTTCATCTTGTTCTGTTTGTTTTCTCTCCATCCAGTTGCTTTTCTATTCAATTGATTGTCATTTCAGTTGATTGTCATTGTCATTGACAGTCAAAAGGACACTTGAAGAGGATCTGAGGGAGGCCCAGTGTCTGAGGCATGCGCTGCAAGAAGAACAAGATGCTCGTAGGAGAATCGAACCCTTAACACATATTGAAATTACCGAAGTTTGTGTGGTGGTATGTAAACATTTGTGACCTCCTCTACAGTGTGCACAGCGGCTCACCAGCTGGAGATGACATACAAAGAGAAAGAAGGTACAGCATTTGTGCAATTTCTTACACCATCCTTCACTGTACAATGGACACCTGATATATCACTTTATTTGTTATAAAAAAATTGTTAATTTGGGCAATATGACAAAACCAAACCCATACTCTGCAAAATCCCTATAGAAATCTTTATTGCCAGATCCATCTCTGAGATTGACTGTTGCTCTCTGTGGGATGGTTGCATCTGTATTAGGAGAACAACTAGCCAAACAGGTTAAACTTTGACATGTACTGTCAGGTTTCTGCTTATTTTGCATGTAACAACTCAAAAAATAACAATGTTGTATGGTAAAACCGTTGGACAAAGGAACATGGACAAAGGAGTTTTTTTAAGGGCCAAAGTGGAGATTTATTTTCACAAAAATGGCAGTGGACATGAAAACGATGTCCATTTCAGAGTCAGTAATCCACCAGAAATATGGGGTCAGGTCATGGAACTGGAGCTATAATTCTGTGATAAACGAAAAGATAGGTCAGTCATATAAGTAACTCTTAATGTCTTAGGACTGGTCTAGTTGGATTTTTATTTTTCCTCCCAGAGTCTTGCAAGGTGCTGCAGTATAAATGTGAGGAGCTGGAATTTGATTTAAAGAGGTAATCATTTGCATTGTAGCTACAGCATGGGGTTATAAATAGGAATATTACATGTAGCACGCAGCAGTTTCTCATTGTAAATCGAGTTATTGAAAAGACTAGTCAGTAATTTAGCTTTCCTTTTGTCAGCCTGATACCATTGGAATATTTTTAATGAGGGACAGTGCTATTTGTACATGGACAGCAGGTGCTTTGTGTCTCTCCTGGCTTTTGCCTCTGGTTTTATAGTCTGTGGGGATTGCTGCTGATTAGTTCTGGATCCTTGCTGTTCCTTGCAGAGAGCAGCAGCTGAGCAGTGAGACTGAGGACCTTGTTCAGCAGTATACCTTTCAAATACAAGAGATGAAGCTGAAACACAGGAAACTACGGTACTGATTAGGCAACTGCTAATCCAATCTGGGCTGCTGTCATCCATAGTCCGTCTCTGGGTGTGTTAATAGAAGGTGGGCAGTACGTAATGTTACAGGCTCCTCTAACATCCTCACCTTGTTTGAAGAATCATTTTCATTTATTTTTCTTCGAGACAATTACTGTTGGTTATATATGTGAGTAAGTCTTAATATGTGAAAGTGACATAAGCTATACGTGTTACACTATGTGAAGTTATTAGCTGTGAAAAATATTGACCCAATATCTTGAAAAGCTGTTAGAAGATTATACAGCACCGAGCTATAATATTAAGTATTCAAAATAATTTTCACAGGATGAAATTTGAAGGTGAACTTCAGCAGCTGATGGCCCAGCACAAGCACCTCTACTCAGTTTATGTGAGTTTTGGGTGGGATTCCAGGTTGCTGTTTGAAGAAATGGACACTTAAGGGAAAATTACATGATGATTCTGGGGCATTCAGGTTGTGCCTTAGGGCAAAAAGATGAATAGCTAGTTTAGAAGAATCAACATAAGCTGCATAAATGGTTTATATACACTGTCTGAAAAAAAGTACCAGTTTGTACCTTTGAGGGTACAGTTATTTGTCACCCTCAAGGGTCTGCCAGTTGTACCATAACTGTAGGTAAATGTACCTTAGAATTTAATGTAAGGTACAGAAATGTTATTTATTACAGCAAAATTGTACCAGGGCTGCACCCATTATCCTGACAGTGTAGGGTGACATGTGCATATTTGATACTCTATATCAGGGGTTCTCAAAATCTGGATTGTGGTCTGAATGTGGACCGAACTGCAAGTTAATCTGGACCCAGCCGATAATGTGCCTTATAAATCAGTATGATTAACATGAAAAGACAGTCGAAAAATTAAAAAGTTCCCATTTCCATTGTTTTGATATCTCCATCGAAGGTTATTGTTAATTCATTAAAGTTCATAACTTACGCTCAGTTTTTGAGTTTTCAATAATATGTTCATGTTTTAATATTAATAATTAGGATAATATTTTTAAATAAAGTAAAATTCCCAAACTTATTGCAGTTTACCAATGTCCCTTTAAGTCTCCAGAACAGCTACCTGGAGAAATAGAGAGGCTTCAGAAAGTCACAGCGCAGTTGCTAAAAGCAGGCAAGGGCCCATCCTGTCCCATACCTCTCATCTGATTTGTGTTATTGTCCTTATGTTCTGGCTCCATCAGTTATAATCTATACAATTTATTCAGTGAAGAGAAGGAACCACTAAGAGTATTGTTCTCATGCTAGCAGAAGAGCTGCGGCTGTCGCAGCTGAATTCCCTCGAGGGGGAGTTAAAGCGAGTGGTGAATGGGCAGCAGCCAGTGGGGGGCGCTGCAGACACAACGGAGGCCCACATTGAGCAGGCCTCTGTTCCTCACATGGCTTAAAGCAGAATGCAGCTTCATGGATTCCAGTGCGCAAAGCAAACCCAGGAAGAGTTGTTCTCGTTAACACATATAGCAAGATCTCAAATGAAAGGAGTGCAGACATGTTTTTCTTTTGCACGACCACAGTATTTTATAATGGACCACAGGAAATTTATAGATGTATAGCTGGTGTAGCTGGATGGTTTGTGGTATGCAAAGCAGTAAAGCAAAGTAGCACATGTTAGTGTTCATGATTTACCCGTATGTGTGTGAATATTGGAAAACATTTCACAGCTGTTCCCTTGTATTGTTGCTTTATGAAATAAAATTGATTTAAATTCAAACGTTATGGGTAGTTTATTCATCTTATGTTTATATGAATGCAAAATATTTTATATGGCGTTACACACGTGGAGCTGGCCATAGGTTATTTTTCGCTTAATTAGCTTTCGTTTGGTGCCTTTGCTGTTTCTGGTGCTACTGCACCACCTACTGGTTGATCTTTAATCCACAGCTCAGCCACAAACATGCATATTGGCAAGCGGGAGCTCATTTTACCTGCAGTGTGTGTCCTTGACGTTACTGCTGACCATTCAGAGGGGATGTTGTATTAGCATAATGCTTTAGCATTCTGAAACATTGGTAGGTATTGAAGAATTATATAGAAAAATAGAAAAACATAAAAACAGCTTTACTCACGATTTTCATGTAGTTTATACTTTAGTGCACAAAGTTTGACTATTCGCTGTGAGCAGTAAACCATAAAACATTTCCAACCTGTACCAGGACCACCTTCCTACACTTCATCCACTCTAGTGTCTCAACATAACTGGAGAATGTTACATAAACACATATTTGGCCTGTGTCTTTATAGTCCGTTTGAATTACATGACAAAGGTAGCAAATATAGCTTAAAACAACCCTGCTAAATATTTCTCCCTTCACTATTGTTATTTGGTCATTTGCGAACATTTTAATGGTTTACATGGCAGGACATCTTGCTGTCTTTTTGGCCATCAAACTGGCAGCCTGACTCTCAGCCTCCATAACTGTGTCTGCCTTGTATCTGTACTCTTCTCTTCCATATTTTGTATTCTGACATTGAAAATGGGGTCTTAAAAAAAGAATAATTCATGAGATCACCTTTGCTCACCAGCTGTCTTTTTGCCAAATTAACAAGAGACAGCGGGTCCTCAGTGGTGATCCATTTACTATGTACTCCGATCCGCCTTTACTGAGCATCAGAACCAGTGATGCTGATACAGTCACTGAACTGATGCTTGAGGGAAATTGTATTGTATTTGAAACTAACCTCCTCATTCAGCCAATATCATAAAACAATAAATCACAGTTTGATGTGGAGTTAAAATGATGTTTTTCAGAACCTGTACGGTTGTGATTTGTGTCATTTAAAGGATTCTGATATCTGTGAAACAGTAGAAATGGTTACGAGGAACAGCATTTTCAGACACGTAAGAAATGAGAATATTTTAATACAGCTGACATGGAATACAATTAAAACATAACTCCTGTGTTGAGTTCCCTTTCCACATCTGTCAAAGGCAATCATGTATATGCACAGAATATAGTACAAATAACATATAAAGGCACTTAAGTGTTGAGGAAATTACAGAATTTAATCTGCTACCATTTAATGTACCGCCCAGCTGTGTAAGAAATTCCTGAATGTATAGAAACAGTAATCATTTAATGATCAGACGTGCGTAGTTCTTTTGTTGGACCATGGAGTACTTGTACAAAGTAAGATCAAGTCATTCTTTGTAAATCACCTTGTGCAGCTGCTTGTATCCCTGTTTTATAGACTGTGCTTCAGCATTCTTACAAATGCACCCTGAGTCACCAAATGCTACTGATCGGCGTCAGCTGGATAGTCAGTACATGTTCCATTTGTCAGATAAAAACAAGGGCTTTAACCCTACACAGTCAAGCTCACCTGAGAAAATGAAATGATTGTTTGCTTTGGTGAAATATATTCTCATTCTTTTGTCTTTTCTGTTATTTATGTTTTCCCTCCTTTCTCATTCAAATGAATATTTTTATGATGCAGGCTGTAGTGTAGAACAGGAACAGATCCATGGCTCACTGTCCACATTTCATTCAGGTCTGTAGGCATTGTTAAGGCCACATTTCCACAGAGCCCTCTGGGCCTCGAGACGCAGCCATGTTGGCTAACTGCACGGCTTTGGTCGCTTGCATCCTGTACCTGTGCAGGCACAGTGTAGCTAATGGCTCAGCGGTTCGCAGCTGTTCAAGGGTGTTCACAACGATCCTTTCATGTCAGGATGTTAGGTAATTTGTCTGTTTTTGCGTTGGTGTTTCAGATGTTCAGCTGTCAAAAACTGCACACAGCTAGGTGCAAAATAGAGATGATAGGGCTGGAGCGATTAAGCAAATGTGACGACAGAACCGTGACACTGAAAGACACAAAGAAGGCAAAAAGGAAGGAAAATCTTTTCTCTGCCAGTGTCGCGTCTGTAGACTCGTCTCGTTCACATTCTTTTCTGCATGTTATCCTGCTGCTAATCCTGCTGTAGGGCAGACGCTCTGGAATAGATCCTGAGTAGATCTCTTCCTGCACTAAATACATGGGCCTTTGTTGTGTTTTTCTGTGGAAGATCCAAGGCAGCCTCCGCTTCAGAACCCCAAATCAAGCTTATTGTAGCAAAGTAGTGAACAGGACCTTAGCAGTCGTTTCCCATCTGTTTCATTATCCAAGAGTATTTCCCATCTGTTAACATACAGAAAACATAAGTTGGAGAACATCCAGCTATCCCGACATACTGACTTATCGGTAGATCATGCAAACTAGACTCTACTATCCTCTGTCAAGTGATCAACTAATCATTTCAATTATACAGAAATAGTAAATCTCTTAATATGCATGGTTTAATAATTTGTATAAAAAAATGCAAATTAATATGCATCAAAGAAATACTATATCAAATTGAAATACTGTAATAAATTTTTTTTAAATCACTCATTTTATGCAAAGATGTAAAATGTGTTTTGCAATATTTTTTTTTCTTCATATTTTGGAGTAAGTGATGGCACATAAAATAGGTACCCCCAGAAGTTCAGCTTTCTGAAAACAAACAGCACACATTAGCTCCTCTACAGTACCTCAAAGCGGCTGTAGACTTTCTTCTCTTTACGCAAGCTCTCAATCCTCTTCAGGATACTGTCTCTTTCATGGCTGTTGGCTTGGGTGCGCTGGAACCGGTTCCTGCTCTGGTAAGAAACGGATGGATCTGGCTCGGTCTTCTTCTGCACGTTTCCCTCCCCTTCTTTGACCTTTTCTACGCTGTCAGGCGGCTGCTTGGCCAACTCCATCCTGTTCTTTTGGCTGTTTGCAGAGATCTGTTCTAGAATAACCTTGGTATCATCGCGAAGGTTACTACTGTAGAGCATGTTACTAGTAGAGGACTGATAACCAGGTCGGGTTGTCTTGGACGCTGCTTTGTTGACTTTCTCTCCCTTACTCCCTGTCGCCGTTATGCTACTGTCACCTTGTGATGTCCTTGCGATGCTGTCAGATGCTGGGTAAACGTTTTGAACGGGATTCTCTGATACTTCTTTAACTGTATAGATAACCTGACCTGTCTTTTCCTCAGCGGCTCCCACGGCTTTCTTATCGCTTTTCGTTCCAAGCAATCCCTTCAGTCGTTGCTTCTGCTTCTTCAGAAAATCCATTGCCTTAGTGTCTTGCTTGCCTTCCCCATCTGAGTTTAGCGAGCTGGTGGAGCCGAGCCTCCTAGTCAGCTTCCCCGCTGACTCTCCACTTGGTGTGGCAGTAGCTTTCTTCATTTCACTCTTCTCGGCATCCGTGGCATCTGTGAACACCTTCTCGTCGCAGGAGACGCGTCGAGAGTGACTTTTGAAAGGATTCAGTGAATCTTTTTTGAAGAACTTGGGAGAAGGGGATAATTTTGTTGGCTTTGACGGCAGAGCTTCTTTGTTTGGCACTTCTGGAGCATCACTGAGTTCTCTCTGCCCTGCAGACTGAAGCTCATCTTCTTTAAAATTAACTTCTGATGAAGTTATTACTGACGCTTCAGGCTCCATCTCTGCTGTTTCTGGCGTACTGGCAGTAGGTTTTGTCAGTGTGTCAACAATGGCTGATTTTTGGGGAGCAAGATCTGGTGGAGTGTCTGAGAGGTCTGGCTTTTTGAGAGCTGGCTCTGGGCTTCTGACAGCAGATTCCATTGCCATCCTTGATGCCTTTCGTTTGGCAGCGAGTTCTTTGAAGTACTGAAGCCTGCTCTCAGGATCATTCAAGCTTGTTGCAGTGCTTAAAGTGTTTGGAGGCTCCACTGGTGGTGTGGCTTCAGTTTTTTCCTCGGGTAACGGCTTTTTAATCTCTCCTTCACTAGAGGGAACTTGAGATGACTCCTGTGTTTGTGGAGTCTCTGTAGGGGCTGAATCTTTGGCATCTAGCTTTTTGTGACTGCTCCAGTCAAATGGCTCTCTTGACATGGATCTCCTCTTTTCCAATATCTGAGCAACGATAGAGGTGGTTTTACTGGGATTTGTCTCGTCCTCTTCCTCGTGACTTGAGACAGTTTTCGCTACCAGAGAGCTGTGCTGCTCAAACTTGGATGAGCTGAAGATCAGTGACGATCGCAGTCTAGAGTTTCTATGAAGCATTGGGTTCAGTCTGGTGCGGAAGGAGTCATGCTTTGTGAGGCCGATCTCCCGGAGATCCCGGTTCTGCACCTCCTCTGGTTTGCTTTCAGCTCCAGTGGTGTATGGTAAGTCAGAGGTAGCTCTGTATTCTGTCACTGGCTGAGCCGGATCTTCAGTGTGTGGAGACCCTGCCACTCCAGGCAGCATGGGCTTCCCGTAGCGTGGGAGCATATCAGTCCTGCCAGATGTGATGCTGGGAAATTCTCTGGTACGAAATCTGGGCTCCTGTTCTTGCAGCTTCCCCTCCAAAGGCTCGTCAAGAGCATCAGGCCCCAGTGGCTGCAACAGGCCCTCCTCATCTGGGTTTTCATAGGTACTTAAATATGAGGAAATCCTCCAGTTCCGCAATCCCTGTTTTGCGCTGTGGTCCTGTGGTTGCCTGTCCATACTGTCCCCAGTACTGAGCAGTTTAAAGTCAGGGGGGTGTGGCTGTGTAGGGGAGGTCTGACATGCATATGACTGGCCCATACTTGGCCTCATTGGTTTTGTCTGAGTGTAGCGCCCCCCACTGGGGCCCGTTAGATTCTCAGATTCATGCATTGTTCCTTTGCAGGTTTCAGGAAGCATGTAGCCTCCCAGGCGGTTATAGCTCTCTGGAGGTTCTAGCTCAGGTAGGTAAGCTGATTCCAAATGCTGGTCCGAATGATGCTGCCCTTGGTTCCTTATTTTATCATAAATTCCTCCTTGGGCATGAAACTGATCTCTCTGAAAGTGTGTCTCTTTCTCCTCCAGGTTATTCATGACTCGGTGCTTCATGAACTGTCGAGATGAGGAGTAGCTCTCGTACGTGCCCTCCGCATAGCTGTGCCTCTTGAACGCATTCATTTCCATCTGGCGGGAGGCCATCATTGGTCTGCCTTGGTCCAGGAAAGATCGTTCCATCCTGGAGAATTTATTGCTTGACATCTGCATCTGGCCTAAATCTTTGGTTGCGTGGCGAAAGGGGTCTTCCAACCTGAATGAACGATCAACATCCATTCGTTCTCCATAGGGGTATCCAGACAGCTCCCCGTGATGGGCTGTCTCCAAGTGCAGGTATGGGACGCCTCTGGGGTTTCTTAGTGACTGGGTCCTTTTAAAAGCAAACTGGCTGCCATATTTGCCGACATCCCCTGGAAATGGAGCCAGGGCGTTTTCCATGACCAGAGGCTTAGACTGAGCAAACAGAATCCGAAACTCCTCATCAAACGTGGTCACCAGATCCCCGAGGAAAAGGTGAGCGATGCAGCGGTGGATCTTCTCAAACGACCACATGAAGCTGTGAGAGGAGCAGAGAAGAAAGTGAAATGCCTCGGTCGGTGAACAAGTGGAACACGTGAGCCGTAACATTAAAAATGTATCTGAAACATTTGTATTGTTAACAGTGTAAATAATAAATGCACAACATAGCCATTTACTGGATGCCTGCCTATTAAATGATGTACAAAAATAACTCATTAATAACAAACAGCCTATGAGGCTGACCTGTAGCTGCCGCTGAGCACGGCCTGGCAGTCGACCAGCAGGAAGCGGGCCATCAGCTGGCCCTTGAAGGACTTCCCAGTGCGACAGAAGTACGTCGTACCCGACACGGTCCTCACACGCATCATCTGAAACAGAGGTCATGTGTCTCACACGCCCAGCACCTGCCGCTTTCTTCCTTTGCAAATTTCACTAGAGAAGATTAGAATTTTCTTTCAGCTGTCCTCCGTCTGTTTTCCGATCACTTATCCTGGAATGAGGAGCCTATCCAAGGCTGAATAGGGTAGAGGCAGGTGGACACCCTGGACCAGAATGCAGCCCATCACAGGACACAAACTCACATTACGTGCAATACAGAGATACCAATTAACCTTACTTTGCATCTTTGGACTGCAGTGTGAACCCACATGACAGAGGAGGAATATGCAAACTGTATAATCACAGAGCAGAGGCAGGATACCAGCAAGCAGTGCTGAAGGTGTGACGCCTAAGGGCTGCCATAGCACTCAGGTTCGAGCTGCTGGTCTGATTAAATAAGAATAAAATATCTAATATGCTATGGCAGTGAATCTTAACCCAGTTCCCGGGCACCCATGGACAGTCCATGTTTTTGCTGCCTCCTAGCTCCCTGCCAGACTGTCCACATTTTTGCTGCCTTCCAGCTCCAGCAAAAAACTTGGACTGTCTGTGAGTCTCCAAGGACTGGATTAGGAAACACTGCTGTGGAAGCTAATTTTAAGTTAGCCGGTAAACTCTGTCACTGTAAGTCATTTACTATATAGCATATTTACTACATGGTGGTTTCGATTCAATAAGATCATATTTAAAAACAACTGTTGCAATGGAGATGCATTTACATTTACATATTTAGCAGACGTGTTTGTTCAAAGCAACACGCAAGTGAGGGCAATAACGCATCGCAAGCATACCTGCCCTCGAGGAGTCTGCTAGGCATGGGTACAGCTAAGCTGAGCTTCCAATGAATGCCCAGGTACCAGCGTAAGCAGGATTAGAGCAAGAGCTACAGAACAACTTCTAACAAAACAAAAACCTAATAAGACTATTCAGTGACCAGAAGAGCAACATAAGGACATCCAGGGAACGTAAAGTGGTGTCAGGTTTGTGGGATATTTGTAGTCGTAATACCAGCAAGCACATCGTGTTTTTCCTCTTCTTTAAGATAATACAGAACCGCTCTGTCTAAATACATGGAAAATAGGCTTGTAGAATAGAATAGAATAGAAATGTGATACTTGATTAATTTAATGATTTTGTGGTCAACAGTCAACCAGTCAAAGAAAAACATTTAGTACTGTCGATGGATTAACAAATCTCTTGGGGAATTTTATAAAACTTAAACTTCTTTAATTCCCATGTTTTATAGGGCAGCACTGTAGCCTCATTTACAGGTTTGAGGGTCCAGCCTACGTGGTGGTAAGATGAATGGATGGATGGCTATATGGTCATTTACATGCAATCAAACTCACAGGAAGTGCGCCCAGGTTGACTCTGCAGCCGGTAACCATGGTGGTGAAGTGGTGCGAGTTCTGCTCGTCCAGCAGAATGTAGACGGCCACATGCCGCGCCGCCGCGTCCACGAGGTCCGCAAAAATGTCAACATCTGTGAACATGTCCATCACCACCGCGATGACCTGCGATACAGACCAGCGAATAAGGCGCAAAGCCACATTTACTGGGTAATACACGTTGGCCGTTCATTTAAATACTAACTACGTGGGGTTTCAATTAATAGAGTTTCAATTGATGATATTTCTTAGTTACAGGCCGCTATTTTTGGAATAGCAGAATAACAAACTCTATTAATACTATTTTCTGATGCATACTGTAGCAAACACGCAACAATGATGCAAACACGTAGTCTGTTGCGAACACTTCGGTCATATTCTGTTTCCAGACCGAGAGCGTCGGGATGGTGCACTCCATTGGCTCACCTGCTGGGCGTTTTTAATCAGCCTACGGGCCTGTTCCTTGATGCTGGGCATTTCTGGATCTGCAGGGTTGACCAGCGTGGTAACTTCTGTGGGGCCGACGAAGCTGTGGCGTGTGGGCCAACCCAGGTCCAGGGCCGGGGCCTCCATGTCTGAATGAATGGGCCAGTAGGTGTCGGAGGAACCGTCAGCCTCACCGTCCGTGTACAGAACGTCTGGCTGAGAAATCTCTCTGGGTTCCTGCACTCTACTCTTGATGTGCTCCACCTCGGGGCGAGACAGAAAGTCCACCACACCTTCGGTCTGAAGGAATGCATGGTAGCCCTCCAGATCATCTTCCACCAAAGCGTCAATGGCCAAACGATACTCTTCACGGTAATGTGGTGGCAGATAGTTTGAGTCTAATGGATTGTCCGCCAGGTTGGAGCACTGTGAGCGGTGGGCCATGGCCAAACGAGGACTCAGCCTGGAGGAAGGGAGAGGTGAGCATATAAGGACAGTACAGGCAACTTACAACTAGAAAAATACAGCAACCAGGACTGTATAACTGAATGTTATATACAGTTACAGTGGCCATGACTAAACCAGAAAATATGAGTAATAGAATATTTTTAGGGTTTTGGCTTCCCTCTAAGATCCTGCCAAAGAAATGAAACAGTCTGTGCTTCATTAGCTACGCTGCTCTATATTAGTCTTTAAACTAAATTAGACTATGGTATTTCTTTGTCTTCATAATTCATTTTCAGCCTCCAAATGTAAATTCCAAGCTCCCTAATAAAGAACAAAACCGACTCAGTTTAACAATCTTCGTTATGTCAGTAGCTGGTCCTCCCCGGTCTTGTGAGATTTGGAGTAATGTCCTGCGTTTCAGACATATTGCAGAATCCGTCCTAAATACTATGAATCTGGCTGGATAAGTTTAAATTAAACCTCAATAAAACCATGAGACCTGACTTTTGCAGTTTTGTAAGCATCAGTCTTCTTTCTGCACGATTGATTCTTTCATTCAAACTGCTTTCATCAGAGGATCAATAGTCATTGTCTAAACACCAGAAAATCAATCTCTGAATATTTTGCAAATTGTAAGGCCACTGAATAAAACCACAGAGCATGCTTGCATTTTACAAGCCATCTTTTATTCACCAAATACTAGTGGTAAGACTGGTCTTTCCAGATAAATGACATTCTATCTTTTTATTCTGTGCAATGCACATTAAAATGGATGCTAAATTAATCATGTTCTTATGTTTAAGGAAGTTTTCCTCCACTGCTAGGCTGGGGCTGCTCGATTATGGCAAAAAAATATTAATTGTGATTATTTATCATGTTTACTCATTGACTTTGGAAACGTTCATTTATTGGACTTTTTAAAAAAACCTTGACTTTTTAACAACGGTTTTCCTTGAACTCTAAATATAATTCAACTGAGAAACAAATAAAAAGGGTTGTGCACTGTGGTGCACTGTGGTGCACTGTGGTGCCGAGACGATGCTCAAGCAGCAAAATATTGATTTATTTCCTTGTTTCCTTGGTTTCCTTACTAACTTCCTTACTAGATTCCAAAGCTGACCCAGTCTGATTTGTGAACAATGCTGGACGACTCTAGTCATCATCACTGTGTGCATATAAACAGACCAAGACACACACAAACACACACACACACAGACCTGTATTCATATCTTTGTGGGGACTCTCCATGCTTTTCTATGGGGAAAACTCTATTCACTACATGATGACCTTAATTCCTACCCAGCCCTAGCCTTAACCATAACTAACCAAAGAAAATGCAAGACTTTTAGCATTTTTTTTTGTTTGCAGTCACAGATCTTTGTGGGGACTTGAGAAATGGTCCCCACAACGTCACTCACGTTTTGGCCAGCAGGCTGGGCAGCTGGGCGCGGCCCCTGAGACCCCCTGTGCACGGCCTTCCACAGCCAGAGCAGCCGGGCTCACTCACATTTACACTTAGCTAGCTACACTTCCTCTTGCTGTTCCTACAAGCAGGTGTGGAATTTCAACTCCTACACAATGTGAAACTATGCAAATATTTTAACATCTTCAGATAGAAAAAATGATTATATCAATTAAAAAGTAGAAGTGGATTTTCAGGTCCTATCCAGACAGCAACTTAATGTCTGGCATACCTCTTTCTTGGGCTGCGTGACATGGCAAAATATTTTATCTCAATTATTTAATTATCACAGTATAATTCAAGACACTATTTCTTAACTTCAAGGTCCGATTTTTGCTTAAAATGACAGCACATCCCTTTTAATGTAGATGCAGCCTCTAGAGTAGGCTCCGGACCCCCCACTACCCTGAATAGGACAAGCGGCTACAGAAAAGGGATGGATGGATGGATGGAGATTGCGAATGAACTGTACATGTACATTATGTTGATTTTTTTGCTTTTCGGCAAATATAACATGTACTTGTGGGCTGTGTGAAAAAATAGAAACTAATAAGATAACAGAATTAATACAATTTCACAAACAAGAAACGATACTATATAAACCAGCAGTCGATGGACGCACAGGTAAGCAGCGACGGGGGACAGAAACAGCTGCGGTATGGAGTGGGGGAAAATTACTGTACAATGAAGCTGGACGGGCTACTGGCCGTCGCCTACTGTCGGTAATCGCTCTGCTGCCGTTCCTCATACCTCAGGTTAATTATATTCTATTGTGCGGTATAGATAGCGCGCATAACCTCACAGGACTGTCACTGAAAATCCACTTCATCACTCCTATAACTACTGGACGCCAACATGTCGTACAGCAGCAATTTGCTTAAAATTTAAATAAACAAAAACACTACAAGTTGAAATCCTTCAACAGCCCACTGTAATTTGAAATACCGCCGCCTTTTGGATTTGGTGTCCAGAGCGATTTTCGGCAGGTTTAATGCGTGTCTGGGTGAACCTGGGTGTCCTGTTGGCTCCATAAACACGGTTTCTCGTTTCTACTGGTGACACATATAATTACAAAACAATATAACTTGTCTGAGTTACAAAACCACCAAAAAGCCTAAAAACATTTAAGGGAGTAAATTGCTGTGTATGCAATATTACATATTATTTCATATAGGCTACTATTGTGCCACAATGTGATACAAATTTAATATACGATCTACTGACAATGTCTGTGGTACTTTTCCATGTCACGCTATAATATATGCATGAACTCACACTAATGATTTACCATCCAAAGGAAAGTATATTAATAAAATGAACATTTACAATCTCTGGGAATAATTTCTATATAGTTAAATTAACGAAGTAGAAAAAAGTAAGTATCCAATATTTTCAAAACAGGAAAGTTTCCTGCTGCCTCGTGTAACGAGCGAAGTCCCGGCGGCCGGCTGCCGATCGAAGGGCTACCCGTTTCCGCACCGGCTTTCTTTATTAGAAAAACTGGGTAGGATTTTCTGATGCCCGTCAGGAGTATGTGTTCTGCAAAGATACTGACGTTTTTTGCGGGGATGGGAAGGAAAATACCCTTTTTAACCCGGTTTCTGGATTTTATTACATTTTAAATCAAAGGTACATAAGCGTATTTTTAGCCGGTCCATGGGCTGCCTTACCGTGAGATGCGCGATCGCCAGCGTCGATCGCCGCTTCCCCTCCGTCCCGATCCCTCGGAACCCCGCGTCTGCGCTCGCGCTCGCGCGCGCTCTCTCACATTCCAGATCCCGAGCGCGGCTCCACCCAAAGAGGTGCAGTAGCAGAACGAAGCGAAACTCCGGTGAAACCTGTTTGTGTTCCTTCTTTAGAACCAAGTTATTTGACCGGCAAATGAAATATAAAATTACATAAGTAGATGACTAATTAGAACATTGATATTGCTTGGTTTTTTATGTGTATAATGCTACTTACTCAGATGGTATGAATAACCAGTCCGATGTGAGTAATTTCTTACTTCCTTATGCACCTTAAAGGAAATCATCAACACCACCGTACTGAGATTCATGCAGCCGGGAAAACCTCTCTTGTTGCCTCACACGTTTCTCTACGAATTTTAGTCAGCACATAATTTACTTTTTTTATTTGGTTGGCTTCATGACCTGAACTGCGGTTTCAAACGTCCGGATCCCAGTCAGTTAGTGAATCACATGACATTCGTGATGTGGGTGGGGGGGGGGGGGGGGGCAGTAAAAGAGGTCGCACTGTACTGCAGGGGCCATGGTTATCCCTGGGGGGTGCTGGGGAACTCAGTAGGCTTCTTCCTGCCAAGGCCTGCTCAGCTACCGATCCACCACTCACTGAGCAAAGTGCCTTCAAATGGATGAAAATATGAAGCTGCTTGTAAAATTCATTATCGATGTCTATGTTTAAGAATTACGAGCTTTATTTTTCGTGGAGTAATTCTTTATCCTGAGAATGAACCCATAGCACTAATGAAAGGAAGTACTGCAAATGTTATTTTTCATGCAAAACCAAGGATTAAGGTTTAGAAACACACTTTGGGCTATGTTGCCTCGCCTAGTGTAAAACAGTGTAAACCCTGTATCCCTGACCTTAGACCTGCACACAGGGCTGGGCCGGATTTGACAGCCTGCATGTCTTCGCCGCTGCCTGCATGAATCACAGATTTCCTGCGTGTCACTATCTGCACCATGGAAACTTCACAGCCAGCTATAATAATGCAGTGATCAGATAGGCGGTCAACCGTGTGACAAGGCCTGGCATTCCTCTGGAGGTGAAAGTGTACATGTGTGTGTGTGAGAAAGAGAGAGAGAATAAAAATGATACGTTTGGTACGGTTCTTAGAAAGTGTGTAAGGGCAGTGTGTAGCTCTGTGGGTTATGACTCTGTGCCAGTGCTCAGATGGTTGCTGGTTCTAATCCCAGCATAGTGATTCTTTCATTGTGCTTAACTCAACTGCTCCAGGGACCAGCTAACTCTGCTCTGCTAAGTGTATGTTGCTTTGGATAGAGATATCAGCTAAATTTGTAAACCGGTACAGCAGAAGTAAAGGGAATTTGCTGTGCATGATGCTGCTGGAGGTGGCGCAGTGAGTATGCTAAAGGCTTAAATATTTACGAAGGACTTGTTGTGGCAAGCAGGCTCTGCTTTTCCTCTGCAAGGTAGGCTAATAAAACAAAACAAGCCCCCCCCCTTGGCCTGTGAGCCACACCCTGCTCTTCTCTTCTTACAAGCAGAGGTGTCTGCCCACAGAGCTCTTATGTTTATGGTGGGTGGATGGCTGTTCTTCCCTCTAGGCATGAACAGCCCTGAACACGGCCTTTGCTGCCTTCATACTTAACACTGCCCGAGAACGGCCTTCATACTTAACACTGCCCGAGAACGGCGTCCTTCATGCTTCTGCCGCCAGTGGTCTTACAGTGCTGAATTTAAAAGGTTAACGTAGAGCCTTCGGAGCTTATCCCACAGCAGAGGACACGCAATCCTGTTTTCACTTGTTGCTCTGATATATGTGTAGCAATAGCAGTGGAGTTGCTGAGACAAGCCAGTCTTTCTGATTTTTCCTGCCTGCAGTGGTAAAATCAGTCAGCGTGCATGTTTTTGCGTGTATATATGTGTAAACGCTTCTTTGCCTGTCTTGTGTTGTGTTTTTTTAAATAACTTAGCAACCAGTCAAATTTTAAGGGCGGGCTTATGTGTGGGCGGAGCTTCAACTTTCCAGGGTGCAGTCATCTCGTGGAATGTGGCTACGCTGTTCCAGACCACACCCACAGGCTGCAACGGAGAACTACCTCACCACTCTCCTCTCCACCTTTGACTCACAACCTTGTCAACAGGCATAAGGGGAAGCCAGACCAGGGGAGGCTGCAAAACCAGGTCTGGATTACTGGCATCAAAAGCAGCCTGCTGATTGGACCCCAGGATGGGGACATAGAGCCTCTGGTCTGGGTGTCAGGTTAGGGAAGGAAGAAAAACAAAAGTCTGTCCATCCGTTGAGACTAACATTTCGAGTTTAGCTTAGCATCCATGATAAATCTGCCAGCATGATCTCCGAGTCACAGCTAATGCTGTAATGTCACACCTGGATATAAGGTAACATGTATTTAAACTGAATACACAACCCTTATGTCAGGTGAGGAATTGTTCTTCATATTAAACATTCATCGGTTTAATGAGTATTATTATTATTACTTTTAAGTGTGCAGTGTAAATTTCATTGGCCACAATACTTTTTATAATTAGTGCCACATTGGAGGGCACTGCAAAGTTTCAGGTAATTGTTTAATTGCGTGTCAGGAAAGCCCCACAGGTAGTTATCATGCGACATGATCAGTTAATTAAAAATATCTGTGAAACCAAGAAGAAACTACTCGTAGCAGCTGTCTGGTTGATTGCATCTATAGCCTAGTTTTTAGTTAAATCCCATTTAATATTTCAATAAAAGGTTTCGCTAGTAGAAAAATAGTATAGTCAGTTTCTTAACATGTAGTGTCTCCCAATCCCTTTGATTTGTATATTTTAGCTTAACTAACTACACCTGTTTTGAAATTGAATACTATACTGAACTGAACTGCTATTGACCCAGAGGGTTAAACGATTCTACGTACGTGCCGTTCAAGGCAAAGCAGAAGAGAGCCAAAGCAGAAGAATAGGTCAGCTCTATTCCTTATGCTAGGATATAGCCAGAGGCTGAGTCACCGTGCAGTGCGTACGAAAGATGGCGTGCCCTACCCAGGGTTTCAACACAACACAGCCTAAGGCCAGGAAAGAGTCTATGATTCTGTTCAAGTTAAAAAGAATAGCACAATAGACTAACAGAAGCTGGTAATATCCAGCCGTTCATATCCTGGGATAACAGCACTGAATTTTTACTCTTACAAATGTGTAAACTGCAATTATCCTGATTCCTGTGAAATATTACTAGCAGGTTGTACTGATTATGCTGAGTCGGTCATTAATTATGGCAATTATTATGATAAATTCCTGACAGAAGGGAAAAACATGATCAGCTAGCTGAGTAGCAGCTGGAGTCCAGCCGTAAAATTGTGAAGGAAAGGTTTCAGGTTGAGAAAGTTCATTTCTGAATATAGTAAAAAAAATATTTACTTACCGGAAATACATTTAGTTATAATACATTTTAGGATAGACGTGTGAAAGGAAATATATATTTTAAAATATACATGTGGTAGATAAGTAGATTAGCCTTTTTTTACTCAAACCAGTCAGACCAGCAGCTCTTTTTTCAGTCCCAGAAGAAACAATGAATGTTTCCAGACACGCTCTGTCTACTGTGCCTACCTTATCACTCCACATGACTGCCTCTCAGCATTTGACATTTTAAATGATGCCTGCGGGGCTCAAGCCGCAATACAACGGATCTTCTGTGGTGTTCCACTTTCTGCCCAACGTGTCTGGTGCAACATTTTTGTGAGGCTGCAGCAAGATTAGTGCGTTAAGAGGGTTAAATCAGTTGTATTATTGTTGTTTGATTTTATTTTAGGGCTCAAGAGTGTAGTAACCTAGAGAACACCCTAAATCAGTATGTGTATGATATGGGCCATGCTAAGTAAGCTCATGTACAGTGGATTTTACCTCGAACACTCCATACTCTTTACTGAGCACCCTCCTGTTGCTGAGAAGTAATTCAAGCACTCTGTATTTGGGCATGTCGTGCAGTCAGTAATGCATAGAATGTGTTTGACTGGACTGCACTACAAAGTAAATGCCATCTGTAAAGTGTAAAGACGACACATACTCACCCACTACACTAGGGGAGGCAGGTTAACAGCACGGACTGTGCCGCTACTCGCAATTACACAGAACAAGTGGATTCGGCAGCTTCCTGGCCTTCAGCTTAGATGGCGATGGGACCTATCAGAGGTATGAGTTTGCCGATGTTTCTTATCAGTGGAATGAAAAACATGTTCCTGTGCGGGATGTGAACCAGAAACGTTTCTTGGTTATAGATCCTCATCAAACAATGTAAGACACCGAGTAGGAACGGTATCTGTAACCAACATCTTAAACCTTCTGCCCAAATGATACCCTCAATCGAGCCCATATACAAGAGTACTACTAACACTACTTTAGTGAACTGCACAAACCCATGGACGTTAGGAAAAGCACATAAATGTCAGCTGAACAAAATTACCCCTTGTTAGTTTAACTGCAGATATCCAGTGAGTCAGCTAATGATGGTGGAGAACCTACTGTACTGGTTGTGGTCAGTTCTTTCATTTTTTCCTTGTGATGGCATCTCCATTTTCCATTGCCACCAAAACTCAACAACAAAACAAGCCTCGAGCTAAGTTATCCAACTCACGTGACATCCTGTTCTTTAGTGGTCAGTGCTAAAATTAGAAGATAAACTTAGAGCATACTGGTAATAAATCAGATGGAGGGAAACTATCCAAAACCCAAAGTTAACAAGCTGAAAACAGGACTGGAGTTTGCATTATGTTGTATTTTGTCAGTCCGCATATGTTCAGCTCCTTCAAGAAATAGCTGGTTGCTGCACTGGACAATCCATCCATTGTTATACCCCAGTGCTGCCAGTGCACCTGCTGTGGAGCTGAAGCATGTGCGTTAAGTGTAAGGTCTGGATATCGTACCAGCTGTGAAATAACATGCTAGCAAAAATGTGGCAGTTAGGAGTTTTAATCCTAACTGTGCTGCACTAAATAATGTGCTTCCATCAGAGCTGACTCTGGGAAACATGCAGACATTTTTTTCCCAGAAAAGGCTTGTTTTCCTGCAGCCATATAGGGGTTCCCCAACCGGGCCCGGGGACGCTGGGTGTTTTCAAAATAAACCGTCGATCTGCCGGTCCTCCAGCGCCCCCACCCGGCCATTTTACCCGTTCATGCAATTTCTGTAACACATAAACCGGTCCGAGGCTATCAACAGGTTGGGGAATCTTGCATTGCATATCCAGCTAACCTGAAGCGACATAGCTAATTTTTAATCATTTACCCCCCTCTAGTGGTAATTATCCAAAAGTACACGAAGTACAACGCAAAAACCCGGAAGGAATACGCTTTCACGAAAGACGTATTCCCCAACTCTTACTTTACCAGCCTTACCCCTCACTCACTTTTATTGTATGTATTCAGGGGCGGATCCCGACAGGGGCAGGACTGGCAGTTGCCCAAGGCGGCATCGTCTGAGGGATCGCCAACTTGGCAAAGTCCCGGCGCCGCCCCACCCTCGGTCGACAAGTCTCTTTTATGATGTTTCACTGAACATCAAACTGGGTGTGTAGGAGCTGTGTCGTTTTCTTCAAATGTTGTTCTTCTCAATGAATAGACTTAACTTCAGGGAAGAATCTACGCAAGACCAGTCATCCCTATAGGCGACATAGGCGGCCTAGGGCGCCAACTTCCGAGAGGGCGCCGGCTTGTCAGCCAATTTCACTTTGCCTCGAAGGGTGGGGGGAGGGGGGGGTGCTGACGGTGAGCTCATCCAGGGCATCCCCGTCGGCTAAGACAAATACTAAATCTGTGTCTCATGTCTTTAAAATGAATTGATTTGATTTCAGAACTATCATAAGCCTACCTATAACTTACTGACTATCAGCGATTAATCCCTGAATGTACGATTGGCGCTTTTCTCCCTCACGGTGCATTGGATCCCATGTGTGTCTATTCGTTTCCCTTGTGTGAGACATTAAAGAATATGCATTGCTTTGTACAGTACTTTTACATCAGGAGTTTGAAAACGAGGCAATATACAGGCATCTTTAAATCTTTAATTATTTACTCTCAAAAGTAAATTGACTCAAAAGTAGGCCGAAACTGAACAGCAGCGAAAAATGAACAGCAACATTTCTCAACAGCAATTCCTGAGGGGGACACAAAACTACTGCTGTACTGTTATTAAATGTATATATATTCATATACACTAAAGCAGTGGCTGGTTAATAACAATATTAGCAAGTTGAAATGTTTTAAGTACATTATAAAGTCACTGCATGTGCGTCACTTGACTAATTTCCGAGTGAGAATGACCCTAAACTAAATCAATCAAAATATTCTTAAAAAATATTTATTCTGCTGTTTCTCTAAAGAACATACGTAGAATTAGGCTACGACACCAAATGTTCTCTGTCTCTTATACCTAATGACACCAGTATATGTATTATATTGACATTGTCATAATCTTTTATGATTTTTTTTTATCAAATTGCCTTTGAAATTACTGATGACTTTCTTTTTTTACTTACTTGGCATTTTGGTGCGCTCAAAAAAGACTATTTGTTTACCTTTTTGCCATTTTGGCTGGATGACAAAACTCAAAACACACACACAGCATGTAAATGATTTACGGCAGGAGAGAAGTAACACCCATCAACGGATCTGAAATTAGGCAGATCGACGGTTTATTTTGAAAACACCCAGCGTCCCATGAGATGACGGAACGAACAAGATGCAGTCTGGTTACACACTGCATCTAATAGAAGTAAACGAGAAGTTTATTAAAAGTTTCATCATAATAAACCAATTGCATCATGTTTAACCCCTGGTCCACTTACGTGTGAATACAGTGTCCGTGCTCTATTATACAATAAAACTGGAAATTTTAAAAACCAGATAAGTTGGGCGAAAGCTGGAAATCCTACATCTACGTATTTGCCCAGTTTTACATAACATGAGTATAAAATGTATGTCAAGTAACGCAGAAAAGCATACAATGAAGATAAAGCATACATTTAATACATGACACATTTCTTTCAGATTCACAATTAGCCTAAATAGCTACAGAATCAGAAAATAACAGCCATCCCGGTCCCCGCGTTTCCCTCGGGCGTGGCTGCTGATCAGGCGTGCATGAAGCTCGTTAGGCTCACCTCCTGTTCCTATCTCACCTCCTGTTCCTGTCTCACCTCCTGTTCCTGGCTCATCTCCTGTTCCTGTCTCACCTGCTGTTTCTGGCTCATCTCCTGTTCCTGTCTCACCCCCTGTTCCTGCCTCACCTCCTGTTCCTGCCTCACCTCCTGTTCCTGTCTTACCTCCTGTTGCTGTCTCACCTCCTGTTCCTGCCGTTGATAACCAGCCACAGCTGCCTCGTGTTTTCTCCTCTGTTAATCTTGTACAAAAGCGTCTCCTAATCCTGCGCTCCCCCTTCGGTTATCGTTCTCTGTCTGTGCTGCTGCCCTGCCTGGTTTCCCCGCAATAAACATCCCCTACTTGGGGTTATTTACCAACGGCCTGCAAGCTTTCCGGTCGCTCCGACATGACAACAGCGTTATACTGTATTTTCCCCAAACTTAGGCTATACATAAAACATTAGTACCACTTTAATTGACGGAACACAAATTATGTAGCATTATGTTATTACTGCAGTAATTAACCACAAACTAAGTCTTACATACTGGTCTCTTGTTAATTTATCAATATTGAATAGTGACACATGTTTTATCTCAATATATTTATATATTATTATACAATAATATATTCGTTACTATATGTTACTTCTGTTCACCTTTGTGATCTACTGAAGAAACAAGTCATGAGTAACAGAAGGTCTCATATTTGTTCTTCATTAATGAATCATGACGCATCTTTTATCTGAAGTAGCGACTGTATTTTTTTCATGATTTGTCAGTAGTAACTGACTTATTACTACGTATTTGTGACCCGTTTAGTAAAATGTTACCAAAACATTTGATAGTCATTGTCTTCCCCTGGGCGATAAACATATGAAAACGAAACAAAATGAAATGAAAGTGATCTGCATCGCATCACAATAATTACATGGCCTCTACTTTCGGTTTCCTGACTTCACAGGCTGGGCGGCATGAAACGGTTATTAAACATCTGAGTCCAAGACCGGAGAAGCCAGTCTTCCTACAGTCAGATATCGTCAGGAACAGACAACACATCAGAGAACTGAGCTCTCTAGACAGGAGGCGGTTGTGCAAAATGACTAGAGGTTCGTATAATAATAATAATAATAATAATAATTATTATTATATTTCGAGCGTTCCATTCTTGAAAAATTCTTAGCAACACGGACCATACAACAAACGTATATTACGGATCCTATCTTTTATAATTATACAGCTGGTATGTCTGACTTTATACCCTTAACTATCAGACTGGACTCCTGCTCTCTGGTCGGATACCTTCGCTCAGCTGGAAGAGGACGAGCTGGAACACGACGACAGCTGGGCGTTTGCGTTCAACTACAGCCTGACGGAGACCCTGACTTACGCCGAGAGGAGAAGAGGCTGGAAGATCTACCGTCACCATGCTCACGGAGGGTGAGGCCACCTTTATAATAATAATTATGCCTACTTAAGACTACAAAAAATGAGCTTATAGAATTGCATAAGGTCCAGCGCAATATGAAAAGTGAATTTGGTCTGCTAACAGCCATGATATATGACTTTATAAACAGATGTGTTCTTGCGTTTACTCAACTGATTCACAATGACCCTTTCAGGACCTGTGATAATTGTTTAAATTTTAAATTATATGAATAATTTAAATAGTGTAATATGAGGAATGAATACTGAGCACATGGTATTTCGCACGATGAGTGACTGATCCGGAGGTGTCACTCATACATTTAGCAGTTTGAGGACCGGCAGGCCTGGGCCACAGACACCGGAGATGTGGATGATGAAGTATCTTTACGGTTCCCATTTCAGGTTCAGGTGCAGCACATGTTCCAGACAATGGTCCTCAGCCAGAGCTGTAGTCCTCTTCCGCTACCGCCTGCAGAGCTCTTTGTGCCGGGGAACCATCATCATGCGGCCCTTCGGCCAGGCCTGCCGCCACTGCGGCGGGGATTTTGAACGGCCGGGGTTCTCCCCAAAGGAAGTAGAGAATGTCTTGCTCTGCCTCTTTGATAGGATCAGGAAGAACTGCTACGGGGAGAGAGAGGAAGGCGATGAAGACCTTGACTCCATCTCCCCTGAGAAGGTGTGGACCAAACCCCATGAGAGCACGTTATGCGAGGCCTGCAGTCAAAACATCTGCTGCCAGGATAAGTAGTGCTTGCAGGGCCAAGCACAGGAAGGCAGGCATTCAGCAGGCCTGACTCTCTGTAGAGGGGACATGGGCTGGGGGATTGTGTGCTGCCTTGGAAATCGTCCTTTTTACCAGATAAATAACCAGCAGTAAGGGGTTTAAACCCTTGTGTTTGTAAGACTAATACAAGCCAATTACCCATAAATCACTGTATATAAGCAGACTATCTATACTCCGTAAAAAATAGTTTTGAATTCGACATTAAAATCAGCTTTTGAATGTAACTATATTTAAATGCATTTTAATGCAATAAAATATTTTTTTATTGTCTTGTGCTGTGTAATGTAAAAATAATTAAAATTCTTATGTTAAATGTTAAGAAATTTGAAGAAATCATGTACTAATGTAATCAGTATTTTTTGGTGTAACGAGTTTTGTGGTTAGTGCTTGTTAAAAAAAATTATATACTGTGCTCACAGAAAATCTGTCACAGCAGGAGCGACAGAAGGTACACAGGCTGGAAATTTTATTAAAGATACAATTAGCAAAAAAAATTTAAATGGATACGAGGGGTTACATGAAAGGAAATAAGGGAGGCAGGGATGCAGCCGGTCGGGGGACTGACAGGGCCAGCACTTAGTAAATGGAAGGTTTCACACCGGAAATCTAGTTTTACTGACCTGAAATGATAAATTTCAAGGGAACAGTTGGGCTCCTGTCCCCTGGAAGAAAAAAATCTGTTTCACACAACTTAATACTAAATATTAATTTTATACAGTTATTCATATGGTGAATGAACAAGATTTAGTGTTAAAAGACTTTTGAAGAATGTTAACCAACTGACCATAACAAAGCAGGAGCCAAAATGGCAACGGAAATGAAAGAACGAATCTTCTGTGTTGAAAGCAGCTTCCCAATGGCTGCTGAGTCACGTGCCGATGAAGCGTTTCTCTGCCGAGGAATGAAAGTTTTGGGTGAAGCCAGACACGTTCCTCCCTGCGTCACCAAAAAGAGGGTCGACATCCATGCAACTACATTCACAATAAAATAATAATAAAATACTTACAGAAATAGATGAGGGTATGCACTCTCGGTCCTGTTGCGAAATGTGTATTACAGGCATAATGTTAATTTAAAACATGCAATTTCTCTGTCCTGGATATGATTTTAATCTATATCCAGCCCTATAAGGAAGTCCTCCAACTTGCAGGGGAAATTTGGGGGTTGGTGGCAGAATTGGCACTCCAGTCACCAGAAAAAAACCACACTCTTCCATTCCACTCAAACTAGCCTGGTGCTGAAGTATCGCCCGCCCCATGGCCATGGTGCTGAGGTATCGCCCCCCCTACGGCCAGTGTTGCCAATTTAGCGACTTTGTCGCTAGATTTAGCGACTTTTCAGACCCCCTTGACGACTTTTTTTTTTTTAAACCACCTAGCGACAATTCTAGCGACTTTTGGACAAACCTTAGCAACTTTCCAAATGTCGCCAGTACTGTCCTGTAAGCGCGAGGTCTTGCTTTTCCGGTACAATTACTCATCTCCCTGTGTCTGCTCTGATCAGTGAGCGCTAGCTCCGGCTGAAAGGAGCAGCAAATTCCCGTGACCGCACGGCAGCTGACATAGATGTGAATGAGCTGCGCATGTGCAAACGAATAAGGAGAATAAGGAAAGCATTCTGTGGCATAAATTATATCTATTTTCATTTTATTTGTAAATATAACTGATAATATCACAACACATATGCTGTCTTTAACTTTTGTCCAACGCGATTAAATCCGGATTCCGGAATTATTTCATTGCAGAGGATGTAACTGCTGGTTAATAAGTTCCGTCGTGTTGTCTGACAGAAAATATGTAACGTAATTGATAACAGTTTTATATTGGACACGTGAGGAAGGATTAGGGAAAACACGCAGAATGCAAATACGACGTAATTACGTCTACAATATGCAAATATACAAGCGCAAACAATAACTATAAATGGGCTCCACTACTATTGGCCGCTGAGATTGTATTAAGTTACAGCTGGGGGGGCGTTTTGTACTTTGTATTTCAGTGAATCTTCCTGGTCTCCGACAGTATGGAATCAAGTTTTGTGTATATCAGAAACAACCCGTAAGTGTGGCAGTAATACAATTAAGCGCTTAAATTAGTTGTGGACAAAACCGGTCAGATTGGGAACCATTTCTGCGTATCTTTCTCTACTGGATTCCAGGCGAGTCTGAAAAATATGACTCCTAAAAGCACTTTGATTTTAGTGACTTGCGTGGCTTTGTGTGGCTCTAAGGGCGCACTGAGCGACAATGTGCTGGTGGTGCCAGGAGAGTACAGCCACTGGCTCAACATGCGTGCCATGCTGGAGGAGCTGGTGAACCGCAATCACAGCGTCACCGTGCTGGTGAATTCCGCCTCCCCGACGGTGGACTACACCCGCCTGGAGCGCTTCCACTTCGAGGTCTTCCAAGTGCCTTTCAGCAAGTGCCAGTTGCATGGCATTTCCGAGGAGCTGATCCGTTTCTGGATATACAATGCGTCCGACGCTTCCGTAATGGAAATTGCGTCTAAGGTCATAGAAGTGACGAGCCAAGCGACACCTCTGCAAATGCAAGCGTGCGACGCGATGCTCCGCAACAAGGAGCTGCAGGACAAGCTGAGACGCGGCAGCTTCCATGTCCTGCTGTCTGATCCCATGATCCAGTGCGGCGATCTGCTGGCCGAAGCTCTCGGGATCCCCCTGATCTACTCCTTAAGGTTCTCCTTCGGTTATACCATAGAAAGGTTTTGCGGACAGCTGCCAGTCCCGGCTTCTTACGTCCCAGCCGCCCCACTACAGTATTCCGACCGGATGAGTTTTGTGGAAAGATTAACAAACGTCTTAATGTATGCCTTTCATACCTCATTTTTTCACATCTACTCGATAGTCAACTGGAATAGATACTACAGTGACTTTTTGGGTAAGGTAAAAATTGGAGACAAAGAACATGTGTACAAAAATTATACCCAACAAATCAGACATTTGCACAATGAACGCTGATAGCAAATTTCTCGTGTACATCATAAATAAGAATTTTTTAAAAGTAATTCTAATTTAAATTGATCACATCACTATTTTTCGGTAAAGGTTACTTGAATTAATATTTATGCTTGTTTGTCCATTATGCCGCCATAATGTACGAGGATTGTCAAATACGTGCATGCAATACACAAGGCAAATTGTAATGGTGTTAGCAGCAGTGAAACTGAAGTAAAAAATGACAGCCATGCTGAATCAGTCAGTAGGCCGACATGGTGCAAGAGGGTCTAGCTGCAGGCGTCTGTAGAGTGGTATACGTCACCTCCACAGGAATCACGTGATCTTTAAGGACGTAAAGTGGTGCTCCGGTTAATGTTTATTTGCTGTAACACAGAGTTGAGGTCACTCTACAGGCGTCTGCAGCTGGACCCTTCTCACATGGTGCAGGACATGTAGCCGTACGTGTAGTTGCGTGTCCTCGCGATGAGGCTTGGTCTTATCTATCACAAGATAAGGTTTGCATTTAAAGTTCAAGGTGCACAGTTAATCATTCGGTATATTTTGCGATCTATCAAAAAATCAGTTTATAGCATTCCTAATCATCTGAAAGGTGGCATCAGACACGCGCGTCATAGTTGGGATTAAGGTTTTGCCCATAGAAATGAATGGACGGTCCCCACAAATATGAATACAGGTGTGTGCATTTGTGTATGTGTGTGAGGAACTTGCATCTTCTCCATGTCTTTTGCTCACCATGACGTGATGCTGGATAAATCAATAAAGATAGTGGAGGGTTCCCCCCCTCTTGCCGTTGTTGCCGCTGCTTCATTGAAGAATTCTCTATCCATCCTGTGCAGGCAGACCCACGACGGTCTGTGACGTCATGGGGAAGGCGGATGTTTGGCTGATTCGCACCTACTGGGACTTTGAGTATCCTCGGCCTTTGCTGCCGAACTTTCAGTTTGTGGGGGGGCTTCACTGCAAGCCGGCCAAACCGCTGCCCAGTGTAAGTGTCTCTGAAGCGTGCCTCAGTCGGGCAGCTTACGCGTGTCCAAAACTATTGATAACCACAACCTGATGTGTCAGGCGTTTCTCCACAGATGAATGTGTGAATAAGCACTTATTTGACATGGTCTCAGAGGAGAGCTTTGCTATGCAACACAAGAGAGGAATATCATTCTGAAATTCTCTGGGGATTTGCAGCAATACCTATGTTTTGGCTCGTGTGAATTTTGCATAATAATGCAAAGTACTCTGCAGTGAATCAGCCAAAGTTACTAAAATGATATGTGTAAGAGAGTCACCTTCAAAATGACAGCTCATTACATCACACTGTAAAACTGTATATTGCTGTAGTTCTGCTTGGCGGTTCCCCCACCTTCCGCACTGCGCTGGCAGCTGGAAGGTGGATGGAGAGAGAATTTTCAGAACATTACTGAACAGTTTTGAAAGCGATACGCGGCGATGGGTGACTTGCGGGCCATTTTCATTATTGTTTGTGTCGCTGCCATAAACCCTCTGAGGGAACCTAAACTGTTGTGTTTCAGGATATAGAAGAGTTTGTGCAGAGCTCTGGAGATGCCGGTATTGTGGTGATTTCTTTCGGAACGCTGATTCCGAACCTGACCCGGGATAAGGGGAACGTGATTGCTTCTGCTCTTGGACAGATCCCACAGAAGGTCGGAGCCAGACTATTATCCATACTATTCCATTTTCAAAACTATTTCAAACTCACTCCCATGTATGCAGCACATTTGCCTGGCGGTATTCATGCCTGCTACCTGTTCAACAACAGTAGGGCCCTCGTTGTTCTATGTCCTTAATTGAATCTTCTGCTCTGTAATGACCCAAGGATGTTCACTGTGTGTCTATGTTCTGCCGGCAGGTTCTGTGGAAGTACAGCGGGGAGAAACCAGACACCTTAGCTCCGAACACTAGAGTTTATGACTGGTTACCGCAAAATGATCTTCTGGGTAATGCGTTCACTGTCTGTAAAATGCCCACTGTCTCCTTGTCAGTCTTCTAACTTAATAGATGACATAGAATAACCCACCAATTTCTGTCACGTTGATAAGGTCACCCCAAGACTAGAGCTTTTGTTACCCACGGTGGCACCAATGGCATCTATGAAGCCATCTACCACGCCGTCCCCATGGTCGGCATCCCCATGTTTTCTGACCAGCCGGACAACATGGCCCGTATGAGGAATAAAGGGGCTGCTGTTGTCCTGGACTTTAACACCATGCGTTCCAAAGACCTGGTCGACGCCCTGAACACTGTGATCAACGTGCCGTCGTAAGCCAATCATGAGTGCCATTGGGGCAATAAAGTCAGAAAACTATAGCAGTGTATAATCTTAAGACAAGCCTTTCAAACTTAGGTTTACTGTGTAAAGTCACTAGCTATCCTGAAGCTAGAATGCCAGAATACATATATAATATATATATATATATATATTGAAAAATTGAATCAACTTCAGTTTAAAATGTAATGCAGTTTAATGTAATATACAAATAATATCCAAATGCAGTGACAAGATAATTTATTTTAAAGCTGTTTAATTTCCACTTTTAATTAATTTCTTGACTGTCTGAAGTCTCTTGGTTTTATCTGCGTCTTCATGTGATTTTTGCGCTCGCAGGTACAAGGAGAGTGTGACGAGGTTGTCTCGGATCCATCACGACCAGCCGATGAAACCGCTGGACCGCGCCGTCTTCTGGATCGAGTTTGTCATGCGGAACAAAGGAGCCAAACACCTGCGTGTCCAAGCTCACAACCTGACCTGGTTCCAGTACCACAGTCTGGACGTGCTCGCAGTGCTGCTGTGCAGTGCAGCACTGGCCCTCTACACCTTCCTGAAGACATGCAAGTATTGTTTCCGGTTGTGCTGCCAGAAGTCAAAAGCAAAGAACAAAACGGAATGATGTCTGTACTTTGTTAAAGAACTTCCTGTTAGATACTTTTGTACATACTTCCAGTAAGCAGTTAAACATTTAAACAATGTGCTATATATACAAATGATTGGTCTTGCCAGTACTGTAGCTCACTGATATAATTTTATCACTGCAACATAGTTAGTTTCCCTTAAATAGCTACTTGCTGTAATAATTATTCTGTCTCAGTAGGTGATTGAAGGAATTTCAGTAGGATGCTAATGGCATAAGTGGTGTTTTTTCTTATACAGCAAATGGAAATATTCTAATGTATATTGACCTGGGATTTGTAACATGTACATATGCAGCTATTAAATTACTTTTCCTCTTGGGGTAAATACCCAATTTGAAGTGCTTAATTAAAAATAAAACTTAATTTTTTATATTTTTAGTCTCTATGAATAAAAAATTAGGCAAAGCAGCTAAATCGCATCTGACCCAGTCAATGTTTCCCTGCATGACATAAATCCAGTTAGTGATTGATGTGGCGCTCCCCCTAGTGGACATTGGAAACCTTACACTCCTTAGAGGTAAATGTTCTTTTATTCTGGGACCAAGTAACAGTTCTAGTCTGTCACTCAAGTGTGTTTTTGTTTAAACTACTACTGAATTGGCTGTATTACAAACACTTAGTCACAGATGGTAACCTGTGGCGCCCCCTAGTGGCCCAGCTGGGTAATTATGAGGGGCTGAACTTCTGCGGCTGAGTAGTTGGTGATTCCACACAATGTGTCAATGGACTGGGAGGCAAACTGTGACGGTCTTTGGAACGCATTAATATTTACATGTATCTGCTGCCATTGGATCTCCTTTGTTCAGCAAAGTGCTCTCCGTTTGATAGTCACAGTTGAAGAGAAGCAAGCTGTATATGTATCTGAGAATCTATTACACTGATTCAAGTTCACACGAGTGCATCTTGGTGTCAGGCAGGGCCACCGACAGGGGGAAACCGACTCAGCCTGTAACCTTTAAATAATATGCTGGAATAATTTATGAAAAATACGTGTTTGTGAAAACTAGAGTGAAAATGGTTTGTCCTGTTTACGCCATGACAAAGCAAAAGTGTAATATTTAGCCGCCCCCCAGAGTTAAGTGTCAAAATGGCAGGTTAACCATAACCCTAATCATGTTCCATAAGGAGCATTGCTTAATAGGACACATCAGCCTATCAGATCGCAGAAGCAAACTCAAGCAATCGATCATTAGGCAGAATTGTAGTATTTTTAAGAACAGGCAACCTATGAACATCAAGCGCACAGTGATGTTGACTGAGTTATGCAGTACATACTACTGTTTTGGTAATGCATGGTATGGATGGGTGATACCATGGACTTTCTGATTCAGCATTTCAATATGGGTCTGCAACATCACTAATACTCGCGATGGAAGAGATCTGCGCTCCATCAGGAGAAACGTCGAATGTAAGTGAAGGAAGCAACAGCTGGGCGGCCACATTTTCAAAAGGGAGATGTTGTGGGTGGAAGGGGAAAAAGTCAGTGGTGTGGCAATACTTAGTCTGTTTAATATCTGACAGTCAACAGACTGGTTTTGTGAATTGTAAACTCTGAAAACTTATGCCAACTAAAACCGGAAATTCTGCTGACTTTTCAGCACCTGAAGCATCGCCATCCAATAAAACATACTGAATGCGAGCGCTTACAGTCACAGACGCCAGTAACGTCAAACCTGCACCCCGGAACAAGGAGTGAGGCAGTCAGAAAAATGACAGCAGTAAATCGTAACTTTTTGGGGGGGAGTGTGAACAATAAAGAATTCCTGTGTATTCATACTTATATAATGGCCACATTAAATATCATTATTATAATTGACTGTAAAGGCATTGTAGGCCCATATAAATTAGGGACGGGCAACTGGTAGCCGGCATCCAGTCCCTTGTACTTTTTTTCCCAGCCTGCTCGCCGCACAACAATTTTAAATGTATTATACCGCCGGTGAGATGACATATCCCAGCATGCTCTGCTGGTATGTGTATAATAGCCCCTTGTTTGTGTTAAAAAGCAGCAGAAGAAGAATAATATTGGAAGCTAGAAATAAGGTCATAAGCCCCATGTGTATAACTCACATATATCCATTGATTCGTCTATTTTATATACCCATTTGTCTTTGCAGGGTAGCGAGCGTCCTGAGCCCATCCATCCATTTTCCAAACCGCTTATCCTACTGGGTCGCGGGGGTCCGGAGCCTATCCCGGAAGCAATGGGCACGATGCAGGGAACAACCCAGGATGGGGGGTTAGCCCATCGCAGGGCACACTCACACACCATTCACTTACACATGCACACCTACGGGCAATTTAGCAAATCAAATTAGCCTCCGCATGTTTTTGGACTGTGGGGGGAAACCAGAGTATCCGGAGGAAACCCCACGACGACATGGGGAGAAAATGCAAACTCTGGATGGAGAGAATAACTCTGGATGGAGTGCCAACCCACCGCAGGGAACACTCGCACACCACTCACGCAAAAATAAGCAACTCAAATTCAGAAAACAACCAGAAGGAAAGCTCAAGGGGAGAACATGCAAACTCCACACACGCATCAAAGCCGGTGTTCTGTCGAGTTATGCTACCGTAGAGCTAACCGACAGCCCTAACCATAACCCTCACCCCCCAAAAATCCCTAAAACTTAACCCTAACCCAAACGGTGGAACTGCACATGAGCAGAAAGGCTCGATAGTACGTCTCGATAGCTGAACTCGTCGGAATACAGGGCCGGAGACTCCAACCCTGGTCTACAGGTTTTTTAAGTTTGGGAGCTACATCAGTGTTTCATAATATTAACTCAAAGCGCAATTACGTTTTGTTTTACATTATTTTCTAGATTCTTCCCATGTCATTCTTGGTACTCGTTGAAGACACTTCCTGAAAAACACTACAGAAAGAAGAAAACTTTTTTTAGCCAATCAGCAGCGAGCAGGAAGTCCACCGCCTACCCACAATCCCTTTGGCGCCTGTGAATCAGAATGAGGGAAGATGGCAGCGAACCCGAGCACAAACACACCTCTTTTTGAATGTCCATCATGGTAAGGCGTGGCAGCTGAAGTCGTTGTTTAGTTAATGGATTTTAAAATCTGTGACCATATGCATATGGCCTTGATAGTCGTGTGGAAATATGCGAGCTTCGTGCTCCTCTCGCACGCACCTAACCGATAGCTATCCACTGCCAGCAGCAGCCCTGCTTTGCATGTAGTCCGGAGCTCTAATCCTCTTTTGTGACCCATATTTGCTGCACAATGCGTTGTGTGGCGCCGCTGTGTTTTATCTTTGCTTTTAATAAACAGTTCATGGTGACTGCAAACTAGAGGCGCCACTGCCTTTATTAGTACCCGAACAATGGGTACATCATTACACTTAACTCCGTGGTCCCCGGTGCCAGCTGTTTCAAAGTTGCACTTTGGCAAGTTTTGTTCGTTGGAAGCACATGCCGTTCGTGCGTGGGTGTATGCATCAGCTTTTTAAAAACACTGAATTTCATTAAACCCGAAATTAAAAGGCTGCAAATAAACAACGCATTCGGAGTTTAGGCGCCTTGTTTACTAGACTGTTCGCGTTTCTAATAAGTTGTTAATGCAGTGTGCCGTCTCACAATATGTACTTTTAAATGTGACAGCGTTCGTCTCTCTTCATTGGTTTTTAGTTTTGGAACCGAATGTGCTTTATTATTTTTAAATGAATGCCAGTCGATTTGAATAAAGTGTCTGGTTAATGCACAGCTGAGAAGACATTACGTGGTCTTATTTTAGGGCAGGGAAGCCACAGCAAGGTCTGCATCTGGATGTGGTGAAAGGAGAGAAGCTGGTGGAGGTATGAGTCCGGGTCTTCTAACATTTAACTTGCAAAATATGATGAGCAGCGATACTGTTACATGGCCTTATCAGTCTGGTTCAGATACTGCCATGTTCTAGTGTGTGGCCTGGCCATACATTCCATTGCACCTAGTAATAAGGGCATATCTGATTTGTGCAGAAGTTGTGAATGTCAGTTGATGTCATCCTCTTCCTTTGGGGAGTTTTTTAGATGCAGGTCGTAAACTGGACAAGTGATTCTAGTTTTAATTTAGCATCTTAGATTTTCTTGGTCGATGTTTAGCCTGGGTTGGTCGCTAAGGACCATATTACCGCTCACTTTAATTCGGAGCTGGAATTCCAGCAGATATGACTCGCTATGCATATTTTTTACTCAATAATGAAAGTTCACCTGGATCAGCTTCACAGTTGATATCACAATGGTTTGGTCAGCCAGCCTAATGGGTGCCACGTTCCCCGGCTGTGTATGTACGCAGAAGCTGATCATCGACGAGAAGAAATGCTACCTGTTTGGGCGCAACCCAGATATGTGTGACTTCACCATCGACCACCAGTCGTGCTCCCGCATTCATGCCGCCTTGGTGTACCACCGGCATCTCAAGAGGGTCTTCCTCATTGACCTCAACAGCAGTGAGTGCACACAAACATGCCGTCCTCTCTTCTTTCTATGCTGGCAGTTCATTTTGGCCTTTGATCCTTAAAAGCCACCCTTTTAATGCATCGACCGGCTTATTTATAGTACTTTCCAAATAATGCAGTGGGTGATTTGGTGTAAATTTGAAAAAATTCATTGAAACATTCGCATTAGTATTCTGATACCACATTTCCGCTGTAGTGATGTCATCAGTCCTTGAAGCTCTGCCGTTGCTGCCTCAATGTCTTAGTTCCTCCGTTATCGGTTTAAATAGTTCTGCCTGTGTACTAAAGCTGGGGCACTTTTTTATGGTTGTTTCACACCAAGGCAGATTTTTCACTCAAATAAACAAAAATAACATAATTCTGAAAAATACACGTTTTTATATGAAGGTTTTTGTACCAAGTCTGACATCATTGCATTGGTATCCTCACCTTTTTCTCTTCACTTACTTGCCCATAAGAGAGACCACTGCTAGTGTTTGTCGCCAGTTTGACAGATTCTTTCGTAGGCAAACCTTTCTCAATTGTGAAAAATTCACATCGCTTTTGGTCTGAAAGTTTTTGATCCGTCAAATTCCGCATCCGAATATTTTGCAAATTTGTGTCATTTCTTCGCGTCGGGGTTGGTGTGAAGTGGCCTTCAGTTGTCTTCTTTTCAGTCGCTGATGGCTGCCTCTCTGCTCTGGGACTGAGTGGCTCCTGTCGCCCACCAGCTCATGGCACTTTCTTGGGTCACATCCGTCTGGAGCCTCACAAGCCTCAGCAGGTGCCAATTGACTCCACCATGTCTTTCGGGGCATCAACGCGAGCCTACACCCTGCGAGAGAAGCCCCAGGCCCCGGCCAGCGCTGCCGCCGGGGAGAGCAAAGCTGGGGAGGACGAGGAGCTCCGTGGGCTGCTGGGACTGCCCGAGGAAGAGACGGAGCTGGAGGTGCGTGTGTCTGCGTGCGCCCGAATGTCCGCATGCGTGTGTCCGCCCTCCTCTTTGTGCGTGGAAGAGGATGGGGATATGTTGGTTTTTACCATGCGTACTGCATCTGATAGAACCTGACAGAGTTCAACACGGCCCACAACAAGCGGATCTCGACGCTCACTATCGAGGAGGGCAACCTGGACCTGCCAAGACCCAAACGGAAAAGAAGGAGTTCCAGGGTCACTTTTAGTGAGGAGGAAGAAATCATTAACCCAGGTACACACACTGCTTCCCGCAGCCCCGCCATGTGCACAGACACACTGCTTCCCGCAGCCGCGCCATGTGCACAGACACACTGCTTCCCGCAGCCGCGCCATGTGCACAGACACACTGCTTCCCGCAGCCGCGCCATGTGCACAGGCACACTGCTTCCCGCAGCCGCGCCATGTGCACAGGCACACTGCTTCCCGCAGCCGCGCCATGTGCACAGGCACACTGCTTCCCGCAGCCGCGCCATGTGCACAGGCACACTGCTTCCCGCAGCCGCGCCATGTGCACAGGCACACTGCTTCCCGCAGCCGCGCCATGTGCACAGACACACTGCTTCCCGCAGCCGCGCCATGTGCACAGACACACTGCTTCCCGCAGCCCCGCCATGTGCACAGACACACTCATGCTACATACATTCACATGGGCACAGCGGTGGGCTAAATCGGCTCCGCAATAAATCGCTTCAGGCACAGACATTCCCGCAGCTTCATGCCTATCGCACCACAAATACAGGTTTCCAGAACTGCAGATGCGTGTTCTGATCTCTGCCCTTTATGACTTGTGCCACACAGAGGATGTGGACCCATCAGTTGGTCGCTTCAGGAACATGATCCAGACTGCAGTCGTTCCCCTCAAGGTAAACAGTTTCTTATAAGTAATAACTTTTGCTGTGGATGGGGCAGACGGCAAACAGGAAGTTGCTGTTGCTGTTGCGTTTGGCACTTTGTGATTTAAAAAAGATGACACCCTAATTTAGCGTAACCACCAGCTAAATGTCTGCCCTCTGCAGAGGAAGAGGTGCGACGGCCGCAGTGGGCTGGGCCTGGAGGAGGCGATGGCTCACCGCACACACAATTTCTCCTTAAGCGGAGGCCTTTATGGAGACCTGCCACCCACCAGTCACGAAACCGGCCCCCACCCGGCTGCTGCCCAGAGTGGATCCACCATCCTGGGGGGTCTGCCGCTGCCCTTCCCCAACCCCGCTCCGGAGGTGGATCTGGCCCCCGCTGCTGCCCAGCCACCCGTCACTCTGAATCCCACCCCTGCGCCTGGACCCTATGTCGCTGAGATGCACAACGAGCCTCGCAAGAAGAAATATGCCAAGGAGGCGTGGCCTGGAAAGAAGCCCACGCCCTCCTTGCTTATCTAGCTCTGCCCACCAAGGAATGGGCGGAGTCACTGCACAGTGGGCAGGCTTCATGGGTGTGTGTTTGCGCAGGATTGGCCGAAACGTGGGCTGAGGACGAAGTAGGCTTTCATTTGTGCCGTCATTTTGTGTGTTTCTTTATTCTTATTAAATCCTAAGGTCACACCAGTTGAATGCATATGAACTATTAACGGGTCACTTTTCTAAGTATGATCAGTAAAGGCTGAGAACTCGGCTCACTGAGGGGGTCGGTGTTGGAGCTTCCTGCCACTGCAGGGGCTGCTTCCTGCGGCATCCCAGCTGCCTCGTGTCAGAGAACCGCACATCCTGCTCTGTGGCAGCTTCACAGACTTAATGGAACTCCACGTCTGATCATATGACCCTGCTTCTGTGCAGTGACTTCCAGTTTTCATTTTTTTTTTGTATGTCTGTGTGTGAGAGATGACTTCCCACGACATGTGAGGACAGTGGAGGGTGTCGTCAAGATGCAATGGTTGCAGTCTGATCTCCGCGCTGCTCTATGATTGGAGGTTGCTCATTTCCGGACCTTGTGGGCGTGGCCGTGGTCCAGTTTTGATGGACCATCACCGTCTGCAGGTGTTTTGTTTTTCGATGTGGACACGAGGTGGACTTGATTTTATATTTTTATATTTAACGTGAGCCGCGGTGGGTTTTCAGCTGAACCTCATTGTGAAGGGTCTTGTCTGTGTGTTTGAATACTGCTTGTGTAATAAACATTCACACAAACACATCCAGTGTTGCAGTGACTACAGTGTTGGCAGTTTGCCAAGTCTCACGGTCTTAGTCTCGTAACACAATGCTGGGTTTCGACAGGCATGTCAGAAGTTTGATTACGATTGAACAGAATACTGATATAAAATGTGCCCTTGAGAGGTAAAATGGGCTATCCCACTAAAACAAAGTTTTGAGGAAATGAGCTCCAAAGTTGAAATAAAAAAAAAAAAAATCAGTGTGTCTATACCCTACAATTGATATATATCATAGGTAGCACAGAGGTATGACGTGGATAATAACTTATCCAATTGAAAATATTCAATAAAAAGGGGGTAGGGGTCAAAAATGTGGGATAGCCCACTTTACCTCTCAAGGGCACAAATATGAAATGAGTATTGGGCTTAAATAATCCGCTGAGCGTAGAGCTTTGTCCTCGTTCCAGTGGGCACAGAGGAGGGGCTCTGGATGGGCATCACCTGGAGCTTCTGTGTCTGGCCCAGTCTGTCCAGCGCCCAACAATCACCCCCCACCCCCTCCGAGGAAGCTGCCGCCCTCGTTACCCGAAGATCAAGCGAGTGTCGTGCAGATATATTTGTTCTTGTTGTTGGGTGGTCTTCAATCTGTCACAACTGCTCTTAGCATGAATGTAGCTCTAACTACACACTTTCTCACTGGTGCAGCGGATGTAGGGGTTCTCGGTGTCGCTCTATCATCACAGCTTCCCAGTCCTGGTCCTGGCACCCCCCCTGCCACTATGTGTTCATTCCAAGACACTCTGGTGGGGGGGGGGGAGGAATGGAGATCTGCTGTTTTCTCACCTTTATTTTCTGTGTTTCATATTTCACACATTGTCCTATAGATTGTCTTTTATTTAAGGCACAATGTCGTAGAAATTCCTGAGCCCTCTGTCTGGCACCTTAATCCGTAAAGGATCTTAAAACACTTTTTGGAAAAGTGGGCACAGATGAACTCAACGTAATTTCATTCCAAATTATGGCAATATCCGAGTTCATTAGTTTATGCTTGATTGCCGAACAAACGCTATGTCGCAAAGTACCTGTGGTGTCCAGTAGAGGTCTCCCAAGATCGTTGTCTGGCTGATTTTCATCGAAAATTGCTAACACCTTTTTTGCAATGTTGCTATGGTAACATTTAAGAGTACCTCATTATATTCCATTTTTAAGAAAAAAAAATGTAATTCTTTATAAATTACTTAGCAGTACCGCTGACTGTAACATGAAGCCTGTTGTTCTCTCTCTTCCTGTAAGCTTGTGTATTAGGCCAGGTTCAAACAATGTTTTATGTGAGATGCTATGAACCCGATACGCTCCTTAGACAGAAGCACTGGGTAAGTGATGGGCGGGAAGAGCGCTTCACTGGGTAAGGTAGTGAAAGTTGGTCTCAGAGTTCACCCCCTTGAATGACAGCGCGTGGCCGTTTGCTGAGTGATCTGCCACGTTTGTGTGCAACGCAGCAATTATTTCCAGTCTCAGCAATTATTCCATGACCAGTCTCTAGTCTGTATGACTTAATCTGAACACCCTGAAAATCTGTTTGCGGTGTTCTGTTACTTGGGTGTTCTAGCCAGGTTCTGTACTTTGAAGTCACGTGAAACGTGTTTTAATATGCAAACGCTGTGCCTCTATACGTGCGCTTTAATCTATACTATCACCCTATTAGACTCAGCGTTTGCTCTGAACCTGTACGCTGCTTTTCTTGTGCGTTTCAGTTGTTTTGTTGCTTAAACGATATTTGCTAGTGCTGTCACCTCGATATAGCATCAGTCTACATCGCGGTTCTGTCTGCCACTAAGAATATGATTATGTTGATCTTTCATTTTCAGTTTTCAAAACAATAATCCAGTTTTTATTTTTTTATTTTATATTTAAGCAATTTAAGATCCCCTCAGTTCAATAATTACCCATCTAATCATTTTGTGAGGTTGGTTGGTCACCTGATTCTGTCATATAATAACCCCTGTAAGTATTATATTCTAATTACAGACTTACATTTCCTCTTGGTGGGTATTGTATTACATCCCCTCAGCAAGATAAAAATATAGGGTTGTTAATTTTAGTATGGTTCTAAAATGTTTTACTTAAATGGTGGTTCCTATTAACTTCTGATACTCGTATAATTTTCACATTGATTAGCCGAGAGTTAACCTGTTACACAAATCTACGGAAAGTTCGTCTTGCATGACTACCAAGAAAGATGTTAACGTTATTGTGAAATGCTACCTTTACGTGTAGCTTATATAGTATAAACAGAGTGACGTATAACGCTCATAATAGTTCTTAGTGTGTATATTTGATGTATTGGATAAGCAGAATAATTGCCCCGTTCGGCTGGCCTCTTCTCGCTGTTTTCATTTCTGAGGTTGAGGTTTTACCACACTGTTGTTACAACTTCACTGCGGTGCCTAAAATTCCGCTCTTCAAAACCACGGCTCCATGTGTTTTGAATTATCTCCGTTATTTACTACGCAGTTCTTTGTGCCTTTTTAAAATGTTAATAATCAAAACACTCCCTAGAATGGCATTTGGATTTAAGGTCGCAACTGACAACAATGTTTCAGTAAGCAGCAGTGTCATCACTGGGAGATTTTCCATTGTAAGAGGAGAGAGAGATGAGAATAGGGTGAAAACAGCTGGCCTGAGTCTCCGATCAGTCCATTAATAAAAGAACCGAGGTGTAGCGGGTGGGGTCAGACAATGAGAGGCCGTTGGCCGGTGCGTCGCTTCGGCCCTCCCGGCCATCCAGTCGCATCCAATCAGGAGCCTCCGCCGGCCTCGTAACGTGTCCGGAATCCCCTCCGTCAGTGTGGCCGTGTCACAGTGCCATGTGCGCATCTTCGGCCCCGAACGACGTGTCACTGAAATATTAAGCGCATTCTGAGTAATATGACTTTGGGCAGCAGTTAGACAAGCGGTTTATAGGCCATAAACCCCGGCGCATTTTGTCTCTAGCCAGCAGATTTGCTGTCACTTAAATGGTGAAATCTGTGATATGAGTCATTTGTGTTATTTCCAGAAATGAAGAGGGCAGCAGGGATCACTGGCACCGTGAGAGACATCTAGACGGGCACACCCGCGCACAAGAGCGACTTCCGACCTACCTGAACGTGAAGCTGCGGTTGTAGGACTCCAAGGGGCATATGCGCCATAATTAGCAGTCGTTTTAACCTTGGCTGTGCTAAAGAAAGTGCCAGCGCAGTTCAAACTATCGGGGATAAGCTTTTATACAACTCTCCATAATAGAACATGAAGCAGTTAACGGTGCATTTCGCTGTTCAGCGCCCCACCTTGACAACGAGACATACAAAGAAATGGATCGCATTCATTATTTTGCGCTATTGACTGTGTGTTTAATTTGTGGGTTGATCGTTGGGCTAATTTAGTGTAGTTTCTCGTTTTCCCCTTCTATGCGACACCTGTTTTGGGGGTAGTGACTTATACAAGCACCGTCAGATTTCTTGATAGCCTGAAATAATCGATTACAACCCATGAAATCGAGAGATTGGGAAAGTGGAATAAATCATAACAAACAAAAAAAAAACGAAGGTGAAGTCCTTCAGCCGCCTGGCTAGACGACTGCAACTGGAAAGGGAGAGAGTAGTGGGGGCGCCGCCGAAGCTCTTAGGCGGATCTCGTCTGCAATTCTGCCGCTTTATACATTATTCATGCGACCTGATTTTTTGGAGTGTAATTGCCCTCGCAGCGGGAGGTAATCGGTATTGTGAGCGTGCTTGTGTGAGTGGGAGCGCGTCGCCGGTTACCGATCTGCAGAAAGGGCACGAGACCTCCAGACGTAGGGAATTAGAAACAGACCTCTTTGGGGAAAATAGACGTCTATTGATTTTTTTCTCTTGTCGTTTGACAAATCTACGTCAGCCATCCCTACAAGTCCGAGATCAGAACAGTCATCTGTTGCTGCTACTGCCTTGAATTGCCGGGAAATAAGATTCACAAGTAGTTCTTTAGGAGAGTCTCCGATTAATCCGGGCATGGATTCCATATCATTTCCAGACTGGTGAGCATATTTTATACTTCCACGACTATTAAATCATTGGTACTGAAGTCGAATCAAAATGGGAAAACGACTGTTGCCACTACTGTTGCTATTGTCTTTCCATGTTCAAACACCGAAGGGAAGGTGTGCGAAATTCTGCTATCGACGACTGACAGTTTTCTGAAATATACATTTAATTTCTGTATATCCTGTGAAATGGATCTATCAAGACGTTTGCATTTGTGACATTAGAGATCAGAAGCAATACTCAACGGATGCTTAAGATTTGTCATTGCCTCTTGACAGAAACCTGTAACTGAAGACAAACGCTGATGATGGGAGATGTCAGTTCAATTGATCTGGATTTTGAACCTCACGGTCGACCTCGTTCGTGCACCTGGCCTCTGCCTTGTCCGGAAGATTTTCCCGGAGAGGATGAAAACCTAGGTTTCCCCTTGCCTACAATAAAGGTGGAGCCCGACTGCGTTCCTGCTTGCAGAGGCGAGAGAAATGGAGGTGCTCCGATCGAAATGAAACACCCAACCGGCGTCCTTGCTCCATCCACCGGCTCTCTGTCGTACATGAGTGGCGGAGCGCTGGATGTAGCTGGTCAGCTGCGCAAAGCCAAGTCCTCGCGCAGGAACGCGTGGGGAAACCAGTCGTACGCGGACCTCATCACGCGCGCCATTGAGAGCAGCGCGGACCGAAGGCTGACGCTGTCACAGATCTATGACTGGATGGTCCGCTACGTCCCTTATTTCAAGGATAAGGGCGATAGCAACAGCTCAGCTGGTTGGAAGGTAAGGTTTTGTATGCAAAAACGTGATTCATTTTATTGGTGACTTAAAATCGGAAATTATTAACAAGTCACAGGCTCCTATGTTTGTTGCAGTAATTTGATAATAAACGGGAATCAGAGTCATCACCCCTATATTTCAGTACGAAGTTTTGCTGAAAAGGTTTCGCCTGGACGAGTCGACGTGTACAGATTTTTTTCTGGCTTTCTAGTTGTGAAGAAAGTTCTCTACACTTTCCTGACTTATTTTGACTGCAGTTGCCGCAACGTTGATGTAACTTGGACCAATTTCGGCGTAAGATTTGACATCTTTGCAGCAAGGAAAGTCCTACATTTGAGCATAAGATTGCAGTGCGTTTACCAAATTCGAATTCCTCGTAATGAAATACTTACATTATGAGCAAAAAGAATGTTATGTTTGTCAGCCAAAAGCTTTTGAGATAAAACCAGTCTGATTGTAATGTTGGACTCGTAAACTTCTTTATTTTTAATAGGGTCGATGCACTGATTCCTTCACAAATTTTAGGCTCGCAGCTAAGGAACACTGCGGTTAATTTAACAATGCAGTTTACTCCGAAGTGAGACCTTTGCCGGCTTGGAGCTATTAATCCATTTTAATCTGTTTTTCACTCCGCAATGTGCAACAAAGACTTGTCTCGCCCCTCTGCTCAACACTTGTTTGTTGTTTGTTTATTTGTTCGTTATGTTTGTTCATTGGGAATATACTAACTTTCATCCATCAACCCATCGTGAGTCAGCCCCTGGTAGGAGGGTATGAGGGTGATTTGTTTTTAGGGAACTGGATGCTTTAGTGACTTACTAAGTGGTGCAGTCTGTCATTAACCTGGAAGAAAATGACTAAGGGGAATGCTGTAGCCTGGCTGCAGTGGGGCTGTCTTTGTAGATGCCCATTACGGTGGTTCCCCTTGCATTATCAGCCCGGAGGACTGTTTTTGGGCATGGTGCCCTGTGCTGGGCCCATGTGTTTTTGACACTTTTTAGATGGAGAGCACCAATAACATCTATGTAATTTGCTTATCTCTCTCTATTAATTTATCTATCTACCATTTATTGGAACCTTGGTTGTGAGTTGCATTGTTATATTTTGTTCCGGATTTGTCTTGTGACTTTAGGCCTGAGGCTGTCGTGAAGAAGCTAGAGTGGCTCCTTAAACTGCCACTAGGGCTTTCAGTCCTGTCAAGAAGGAGGTCATTAATGTCTCCCCAGTGACTCAAGGAGTTTGCTCTTCTTACAGTACAGTCGCTCTGGCTGAGGTTCAAGTCAGCGCCATGTCATTTTGGCCCGGAATTCCTTATTTTCCAAAGTTTTTTACAGCCAAGAATCCATCTCTCTTCAGTCTTTTGGGGCATATTGAAGCTGGGGTATTGGATGTACAAGCACATTTACATATTCATGTCTGATGTTGAAAGATGTTTCGAGACCCTGTGCTAGCTAACTTGGTAACAATAGTAACTAACTTAGTAACTGCAAACTTGGTAACAATTCTAAAAAATGAAAGCATTAATTATAGAAATTTGACAATTTTTTTTGCATGGGGAGAGGTGCGAGACGTGACGTATTAGAAGCTCAGTGTAATGGCTCCTGTTTAACCCTGTCTGGGTGTGAGTCGTCTGTTTAGCCCTGTCCTCGGATAGCCAAAGGAACAGCCGTGCGCCTGTCCTGGGATAGCACAGAGGGGTGTTGCATCTTTTGCTGGGGGGGGGGGGGGTTATTCACTAAGCAGCTTTGGAGGGGGACAGGCCCGGAGGCCCGAGCAGTGCCGTGGGAGGCGGTTTCCTCACCGTGGTGAGTGTCAGGGTGGAGGCTCACTGCACGCTGCACAGACATGTTTGCATTAGTGCTACATCTTGCAGTTGAATCATTTAAAGCCAATTTTAATGCAGAGTTCAATGTAATTTCCCCCAGTTTAAAATATATAGCATGGGCTGATTATCATGATGGTTTGACCCAGCCACCTGTTTACTGCTGGTTTCAGTCTTGACCACTTCAAGTGGTGGGTGTGTGTCTGTTCATGTGTTTGACAGTGTGTCTGTGTGTGTTTGACAGTGTGTGAGACAGTGTGTCTGTGTGTGTTTGACAGTGTGTGAGACAATGTCTGTGTGTTTGACAGTGTGTGAGACAGTGTCTGTGTGTGTTTGACAGTGTCTGTGTGTTTGACAGTGTGTGAGACAGTGTCTGTGTGTGTTTGACAGTGTGTGAGACAATGTCTGTGTGTTTGACAGTGTCTGTGTGTTTGACAGTGTGTGAGACAGTATCTGTGTGTGTTTGACAGTGTGTGAGACAATGTCTGTGTGTTTGACAGTGTCTGTGTGTTTGACAGTGTGTGAGACAGTGTCTGTGTGTGTTTGACAGTGTGTGAGACAGTATGTCTGTGTGTGTTTGACAGTGTGTGAGACAGTGTCTGTGTGTTTGACAGTGTGTGAGACAGTGTCTGTGTGTGTTTGACAGTGTGTGAGACAGTGTGTCTGTGTGTGTTTGACAGTGTGTGAGACAGTGTCTGTGTGTGTTTAACAGTGTGCGAGACAGTGTCTGTGTGTTTGACAGTGTGTGAGACAGTGTGTGTGTGTTTGACAGTGTGTGAGACAGTGTGTGTGTGTGTCTGACAGTGTGTGAGACAGTGTCTGTGTGTTTGACAGTGTGTGAGACAGTGTCTGTGTGTGTTTGACAGTGTGTGAGACAGTGTGTCTGTGTGTGTTTGACAGTGTGTGAGACAGTGTCTGTGTGTTTGACAGTGTGTGAGACAGTGTCTGTGTGTGTTTAACAGTGTGCGAGACAGTGTCTGTGTGTTTGACAGTGTGTGAGACAGTGTGTGTGTGTTTGACAGTGTGTGAGACAGTGTGTGTGTGTGTGTCTGACAGTGTGTGAGACAGTGTCTGTGTGTTTGACAGTGTGTGTGTGTGTCTGTTCATGTGTTTGACAGTGTGTGAGACAGTGTGTGAAACAGTGTGTGTTTGTGTGACAGTGTGTCTGTGTGTGTTTGACAGTGTGTGAGACAGTGTGTGTGTGTCTGTGTGTTTGACAGTGTATGTGTGTTTGACAGTGTGTGAGACAGTGTGTGTGTGTGTGTGTGACATAGAGAGACTCAGTTTAGTTTTAATACTTTTCAGTGATAATTCAGGCCAGGCATCTTTCCAGGGCTCTTCAGATATCTTGCTTCCGCCTTAATTATAATTCATAGTGCCGGCTTGTCTGCTCAGCTTAAATGGATTCCACACATCATTTCATTGGTATTTGTATGTGAAATCTAGGCATTGAATACAGGTCAGTATAAAGTTTACATGTTCTTTAAAATCAATGAATATCATGCATTCAAATAATCATTTTGCATTTATTTGCAATTTGGTGACCAACAAAGGCGACGGTCCGCATATGTGTAATTTTGATAAAGTTAAACTGAATAAGCGAACAGACCTTACTTGGATAAGCGTACACCCACTTAGAAGAGCCATTATTAAAAATGTTCATTCCAGGAATGATGGACTGCCTTCCATTTACAGTGTCAGTAACATGATGTTCAAATGTAATGATTGTGATTAGCCCTGAATAGATAATCTTCCTTTATAAGGTGGTGCATTTCAAAGTAGAGATTCTAAAAAGATCTTCAGAGTGAAGCTGTGACAAGCCATAGATCAGGAGATGGGCGCAAAGTGATTTCAGAGGATTTAAATAGCCCTTGGAACTCTGTCAAGAGAAGCATTAAAGAGCGGCTCGCCCATGGTAGCATGCAAACTTCTCGTAGACAGCGTCATCCTGCGAAAATGAGGAGAGAGAGAAAGTAGGGAAGACTAAGGCCTTTCTGTTAATGGTCAGTTACAGTGAAATCACAAGCCAAGGACAGAACCTGTACTGAAAACAGCCACAGTACACGGAGACTCACTGTATACAGAAACGGCTCACTGTATATAGAAACGGCTCACTGTATGCTCACCGGGGGTCCTGGAATCGTGCACAGAATGGTTTTGCTGTCCAATAAAACCATGATAGAACTTCTTGGTCTCAAGGGAAAATGTCATATCTGACTAAACCAAACGCAGTGCATCACTCAATAAATGCAGTGTCTAATGTAACGGTGGGAATTTCGCCTCATCAGCCGTTTATGGTCTTTTGAGGAGAACCAGGTAGTGTCCAACGCCAAAGTTTAAGGGAATCTTGTGCCCTCTCCTTGAAAACGGAAAGGAGGAGAAATACAACATGGAAAACACTGCGAGTTTTACAGGGATCGTTTGACAAATATTATAAATGTCACTATGTCTAACTGTGGTTTGCTGGTGCAATCGGATAGTTACCCAGTGGTTTGTTGACTTATACATCCTCTTTGTTTGCTTTTTTTATTCATTTTCTGGCTCTTAAAATTTGATTTCCAAAAATGTATCTCACTCCTCTTGGGTTGGGGGAGTCAAATTGTGCCTCTGCTTTATCAGTATGGAGTCCTGTGTACACCATCTCGCCACGTTTGTGTGTGTGTGTGTGTGTGTGTGTGTATGTGCATGTGCCCGCACCACACCATTACTGTATTTTTACCATTCATCAAGAAAGGAAACCATCTGCGTTTCTCGGGGCTGCTGGGAGTTGGTTATTTGTGCTGCTGAGGACTGATCACCTTTTATACACAAGGCAGGCTGAGGACTGCTCACCTTTTAATCATTTGTGTTTCACCTGAGTTACTCTTAGGTTTTGTTCCAGCTCTCTTAGCCTCAACTGCTGTGTAGTCATGTGAATGTTTTAGCTGGACTGGAGTCTGAGCGATGAGTACGTCAGGATCCTGGGTGTGGGGGGGGGGGGAATGCCGTCACCGAGTACATAGAATGGACCACTGACGTGTACCTGGTAGTCATGGAAACAGAGATGAGGGTGATACAGGGCTGTTTCAGCTGGAACACCTGTTTGTTAATTTTTCCTTTTAAGTTTATCTTTTTAAGCACATGTACAGTGAAGTGTCTGCCTTTGGCTGAGGTTCAGCTGCTTTGGCACATGGTAAGTCTCCGTGAAAATGGGCTCTGCAGTCGGGGTACCTTACCACATGCCGCCCAGAAAGATGCACACTTCTCGTGCTCAGCTGTCCACCCCCAGGCCTCCCACACTCACCTCAGTGTTTTCATCTCTTTTATTGTCCATCACTGTTGTTTTTACACCCTTTTTGGTTTGGTCCATGGTTGACATGCTTACAGCAGAGCGGGTTTTGAGCCTGCAGTATTGCCTATTAGTTGTGAGAGTTACTGCAGTCTGATTATTAGACTGATTCTTAGATTGGAGCTGATTGGAGCAGTGACTAGCTGGATCTGGGTAGTCATGTGATCCTGGTCATGTGAACAGCGTGAGGTGCCTGACTTATGGAAATCGGCCTTGTGTGTGTGTGTCTCAGCTGTTGTGTGAGAACTCTCAATATTGAAACAGTCAGTTGTGTGACGACTGCATTTGCAATTCATGAACAGGCTTTTGATTAAGGCCTAGAATCTCTGTAGCCGCTGGAAGGCACAGAATCTCTGCATTTATTCTTGCGGTCCTGCAGGCCGCTGGGTCTTCTGCTTCCCTCTGCCATGCCTCCCTTTTGTTTCTCATCCTCTTTGTCCTTGTCCAAGTGGGAGTGAGGTCATTTTTGGACGCACGTACTGGATAAACTTCTCCTACTCGCTGATTGTGGAATGGGACCCCCCCCCCCCCACCGCTCCATGCCGATTGTGAAATGGGACCCCCCCTGTTGGAGTCTCTCGCAGAGGTTCCACCTCCACCATGACTCGTCAGTCCACTTGGGCCTGACGGTCTGGCTCTGGTTATTTTGTCAGTGACTATGGGGTAGGGATTTATGGCAGGGAGGGGGGGGGGCTGGGATGGGTACCGGCGTGTGGCTGTGGTTTCCTCCGGGCAGAACTCTTCCTGATGGCTCCAGCACAGCGGCATGGAGACGCTACACACCTCCGTCCCACATTACAGCTTGCATCCCTTCCATTACTATCATTGTGGATCCTATTGTTGCTCTAGTGATGTTCCTGCATCCATAACTTCTCTATCGCTCCCACATTTTCAGACTCGGCGCCCCTGCTTTTTCTCTTCCTCTTTGTCTGTTTTGCTACTTTCTCCATTTCTACTCTGACTGGGTCTCTTGGGGAAGGATAGTAGACAGGAAAAGTGGCTTGCTTCCATGGCAACAAGAACCCTCCCTCTCTATTCTGTTTCCTTAGCAACCGATAGCTTGACATTGTGGTGATGAGCATGCCCAGTACAGCAGGGCTGATAGAGCAAGGAATGTGTGCATTTCAGTATGTGGCTTTTCTATCCTAAAGCATTTCTGTGTCGTATATATATATATATATATATAAAATGAATAAGGATAGAGATGATCATTTGTATTTATTTTTTGACAATGCCATGTGTTTTGTTGTCAGATATGTACCTGGGATTTGCAGGCACCCACACATATAAAGCCCACTTCCTAGTAGGCTATACCGCAGTCAGAGTCGTAACTGTGCTGAACACGTGGCTGAGAGTGCAGAAGTGCATTGTTTGCAGTTCCTGTGGGATTAGTGTTTCTGCTGTGTCATTATCAAGGATTGACGGCTTGTTTACTGCTAGTGTAGAGCCAGCTGAAAGGTGACAGTGGACACTTCTGCATATGAAGTAGCAGCTTGATGCTCATGCCATGTCGGTCAAGGGTGTTAATTTTTATTTTGCCAACCAGTGGTAATCCTCTCAGCACTTCTGAAATGAGGCAGCCCCGCAGTACGGGGTGAGCGGCTGGACAGGAAGTGGCACGCTGGCCGTGAAACAGCCACTGAAACACCGTTGGCTTCCTTAGCAATGCCCAGCCGCTCTTAATGGCCTCCCGTGCATCTGTTGTTACAGCAGAGTCCCACACTGGACCTGACTGGACCAAGTTCACTGTTATTGTCTTTTAGACTAAGCTTTAAACCAAGAAGAAAACCTCATAACATCTTAATAGCTTTTCAGAATCCCAAAGCATTCCATGATTAACACGGTGTGAAAGCAACCAAACCGCACTGAAATGTTCCCAGAATCAGTCTAACAAAGGAAGATTCATTTAACAAAAGAATTTCAAACAGAACTGTCAAGAGGAAGAGAATGACAGCTACACAAACAAGGGGCATGTGTAAGAGACTCAAGTGCAGAGAGAAATGGGAGCAATGGAGGAATAAATGGAGAGAGAGTGCGTGATAGGAGAAGGAGGCTTTTGGGCATTGCCATTCTAGTGCCCATTATCACGCCATCATTCAGGGCCACTCAAAGCTTGGCTCAGGCTTGCTGGTTGGGTGCCAGATTTGCACCGTGGTCACAGCACCACTGAAGGCAGGTGCCATGACAGGCAGGCATTCCTGTAATTTAAGAGGTCCTCATCCCCAGCCTCTCCAGGCCTGGCCAGACAGCCGTGCTGCATTTAATCAGCTCAGCTTGTTGTGCTGACTTTTATATGAGGTTGCGGTTGGTACAGTTTGAGTTTGCATCATTTATTTCGAGGACCATTTGCTACTTCACGGCCAAACTGCAGGATTCACAGCTTCAGTGCTGAGCTTACATGGAAGGTTTAGTGTTTAAGGATGGTAATAGATTATCATACTTTTATTTGTCATTTTTGTGAGTTTGAGCATTGGTGTTTAGGGAGCTGCAATGATTTTCTGGGTACACAGTTCCATAAACTCAGTAACAGCTGAATGCTAAGACTTGGCCACAAATGCCGGACTACTGAGATTTCTGCAACAAGCAGCCGTGTGTCGGTTATTTGTGCTGTGGGGAGAGCCGTCCGTCTCGTTCTGCCGTGTGTCGGTTATTTGTCCTGTTGGGGAGAGCCGTCCGTCTCGTTCTGCCGTGTGTCGGTTATTTGTCCTGTTGGGGAGAGCCGTCCGTCTCGTTCTGCCGTGTGTCGGTTATTTGTCCTGTTGGGGAGAGCCGTCCGTCTCGTTCTGCCGTGTGTCGGTTATTTGTGCTGTTGGGGAGAGCCGTCCGTCTCGTTCTGCCGTGTGTCGGTTATTTGTCCTGTTGGGGAGAGCCGTCCGTCTCGTTCTGTCGTGTGTCAGTTATTTGTCCTGTTGGGGAGAGCCGTCCGTCTCGTTCTTCCGTGTGTCGGTTATTTGTCCTGTTGGGGAGAGCCGTCCGTCTCGTTCTGCCGTGTGTCGGTTATTTGTGCTGTTGGGGAGAGCCGTCCGTCTCGTTCTGCCGTGTGTCGGTTATTTGTGCTGTTGGGGAGAGCCGTCTGTCTCGTTCTGCCGTGTGTCGGTTATTTGTGCTGTTGGGGAGAGCCGTCCGTCTCGTTCTGCCGTGTGTCGGTTATTTGTGCTGTTGGGGAGAGCCGTCCGTCTCGTTCTGCCGTGTGTCGGTTATTTGTGCTGTTGGGGAGAGCCGTCCGTCTCGTTCTGCCGTGTGTCGGTTATTTGTGCTGTTGGGGAGAGCCGTCCGTCTCGTTCTGCCGTGTGTCGGTTATTTGTACTGTTGGGGAGAGCCGTCCGTCTCGTTCTGCCGTGTGTCGGTTATTTGTCCTGTTGGGGAGAGCCGTCCGTCTCGTTCTGCCGTGTGTCGGTTATTTGTCCTGTTGGGGAGAGCCGTCCGTCTCGTTCTTCCGTGTGTCGGTTATTTGTCCTGTTGGGGAGAGCCGTCCGTCTCGTTCTGCCGTGTGTCGGTTATTTGTGCTGTTGGGGAGAGCCGTCCGTCTCGTTCTGCCGTGTGTCGGTTATTTGTACTGTTGGGGAGAGCCGTCCGTCTCGTTCTTCCGTGTGTCGGTTATTTGTGCTGTTGGGGAGAGCCGTCCGTCTCGTTCTGCCGTGTGTCGGTTATTTGTGCTGTGGGGAGAGCCGTCTGTCTCGTTCTGCCGTGTGTTGGTTATTTGTGCTGTTGGGGAGAGCCGCCTCTCTCTCTTTCCTTATCTCTGCTCCTGTCTCTGTCCCTGAGGTACATTTAGATCTGCAATTCTCAAACCAAGGGCAAGTTTTGAAAGGGTCGCAAGGCAGAGTTGGAAATGTAAGCGTTTTAAAACCAGCAAACTCCTACACTGATCCACGATCAGATTTCCCAGTCCCAGTCCTAGAATTAACCTATATAAACGAGTTTTGGGTCTGAAAATGCTTAACGTAAAACTAGTGAACACTCAACCAACCCAAGAAGCCAAACCACAGATGCTTAATTTAAAATTCACTGGCACATCCAATCAGATTGGTGTGCTAGGCATTGATTGGTGTATCTTGCACTGCGTACTTGATCATAGAGCTAATTTAAACCTATACTTGATGTAGGGTTGCGACTGAGCTGGCACTGTAAAGATTGGGTCACGGTTGTGAACCACTCATTTTGATTACCATATCAGTGTACACAGTTACCGGGATATATGTCTTCCTACAACCAAATGATGTTTTCCTTTGCCGACTTGTTTTTTGCAGACTAAGCTTTGTTTAGTGCGCAGGGGTGTGATGGTCCTAAAATGAGTGTTTTTTTGTTTTTAAAGCTTCCTATATATAGGATCAATATATAACAATATGGGGTAGAACACTAGCCTAAGAAACCACAGGCCAGACAGATGCTCTTCCAAAATCAATAGTTTTTATTTGTTGATTGGATGTTGGCTTTTTTCCATACATAGTGGATGACGGGGGCTCGGACCATAGCTTTCCAATGTGTGTGAAGGTCTGATTCTCACAGAAGAATTATGCACTAAATTGAATGAAATATTTTCCCAATGTTGTGTTGTCTGTCATTCTGGAGGTCGTGACCTCTTGACACGCAGTGGCCCTCCATCACCTGGATTCGACATGCCCGTCTATTAAAGATAGTTGTAATTATAATGAATTTATGATCTTTTTCTCTTCTTCCTGGTGCAGAACTCCATCCGCCACAACCTGTCGCTGCACACCCGCTTCATTCGGGTGCAGAACGAGGGCACGGGCAAGAGCTCCTGGTGGATGCTGAACCCGGAAGGCGGCAGGGCAGGCAAGGCGCCCCGGCGGCGGGCCGGGTCTGTGGACGGCGAGGCCCGCTACCTGAAGTGTAAGGGGCGGATTCCTCGCAGGAGGATGGTAGGAGGGGCAGGGCCTTGCCCACAGGGCTCCCCGGAGCATGGCAGCCCGGCGGGGGCAGTGGCTGCTGGGGGAGGTACCATGGGAGGTGCTGTGGGTGGAGCTGCAGGAGGCAGTTCCATGGGATTCGACACATGGTCGGGATTCCCCTCCCGCACGAGCTGCTCCGCACCGCCGCCTGTGAAGACTGAGCCGGAACCACGGGAGCCCGAGGAGGAAAGTCCGGCCTGCTCGGCCTCGCCCCAGGTGTACTGCAGCCCGCATGGGGCCCACTCCCCCGCTCTGGAGGTGCCTGGACAGCTGGCGGCCCTCGCGGGAGCGGTGGCGCTGGAGGAGCCGTACAAGCAGCCCCAGCGGCTCAAGCCTGTTAGCTTCCCATTCCCAGGCCAGGACTCCTACTGCACACCCGTGTACAGACAGTCAACCCCACGGCGCCACTCGCCGATGCAGACCATCCAGGAGGACCGGCCTGCCGGCTTCCATGGTGCCCCCTATGCCAACTCCAGTGCATTGCAGGAGCTACTTGCCGGCGGTCCTCGGTACTGCGGCGAGGATGTGGATGGTGACACACGGCCGCTGATGGGCACCACTGCAGGCGAGCTGGTTCCCCACATCCAGAGCGTAGATGTCAGCCACCGTCAGAGACAGCACGGTGGGCACAGACAGCCTCCCGTCCCCCGTGGGCACGGCCACGCCCACGGCCAGCCCACCCGGAGCCACAGCCTGGTGCACGCTCAGCCCCGACCACAGCAGCTGGCTGCCCAGTTCAGCAGCAGCCACCTTCCCTCCTACAGTCTGAAGGCCCCGAGCTTGTACAGCCCCCCAGGCCATGCCTGTGTGCATGCGGCGGCCCCTGCCAGCCTGCCCCCAAACCCCGCCAGCATGCTGGGGGTGCTGCAGGACTCCTGCCGTTTGGCCACTGCCCCGCACCCTCGCCAGCCGCCCTGTCCCGGAGGCTACCTGCAAGGCGGCCTCGACACTGGCTGTGGGCCTCTCCTGCATGGCCAGGGCATCGGTTATGTCGCACGCCCGGAGCCACAGCATGAGGGCGCTGTGCTGCACGGCAACCTGGACTGCAGCATGGAGTCTGCCTTCCGCAGTGACTTTTCAGACTTCGAGGAGGTGGATTTCAACTTTGACTGCTCAGTCTCCCAGGGGATGGGACCTGGAAGCGGTGTGGGCGTGGGTTTAGGGGTATGGGGGTTCAGCTACCCTCAGCAAGCCCACGGAAGCCAGGGCTGGGTGCCGAGCTGAGGAAGGGGCAGTGTGCTGTGTGTGTTTGTGTGTTTGACCTGGCAAGCTATCCACGGTACTCTCAGTGTCTCCGGTGCCTTTGTGAGTCCGAGTCTCCTGCTGCTTTGCTGGTGTCTGTGCCCCGCCCTCTCCCATGAGAGCGATACTGTGGGGAAATCCTCACTGAGCTGCACCGTCTAACACGTACACTGTATAGTTGGTAGGACAAGCATCTCATCTACTCCATTTCCTTACGCATATTTATTTTAGGAAACCCCAAAATCAGCCTGCATAGCTCACTTGATATCTGTAGCGTTATCTACATGAATACTAAACAGTGACTTATATTTGAATACATGACACACAAAAGAATTTTAAGTATTTTATATAAACCTTCCTCTTACGGTGGAAAATGTACGAATCAGTGGAAGTTTTTACAGATCCTCTGAAGAGTGGATTTTACAGCAAATTCTAAGAAGCATGTCTAAAATCATGCACCACTTGCAATAAAAAATGCTCTCATATGCAGCAAATTTAAATACATGGTCAAATCGGTTGCGTAGCATGTCCTTCTCGTCGGCTGTGTGGCAGCCTTGCTAATGACTATCGGCTCTGACGGGCCCTCCCAGAACTGCCGCCCGGGATCCGCAACCTGAGCTCTGTTTCCCATCTCAATGTCCACATCCCTCAATTGAAATTCAGCACCTCACTTTTAATAAACACTCTTGCCTTGCTGCTGCATTACAATTGCAAATTCAGAGGGGCATTTTTTTTACCTCAGCTTTACACCTACTGAATAGGTTGAGTGAAAGTATGAATCAATTGTCCTGCGGTGTTTTGTGTAGGTGTGTGTGTGTGTGTGTGCGTGCGAGTGTGGGTGTGGACAGAGGCTATTTCATTTGTCCAGAAGGGCAAACGCATGAAAAACAGGCCCCCAGATGCCCTTCCCTGTGGATTTCTGTGAAATCAGTTGCATATGAGAGGAATGACCAGGAGCTGGTACCCGGTAGGGGGGGGGGGGGGGGGGGGGGGGGGACGGTGCCGTCCCTTTGCCGCTTCCTTTGGCCGGCTCCGGGGCGTCTGTTAAACGGCCAGACAGCGCCTCATCACTTAGCTTCTCCGTAATTTACTTCTGTCGCCAGTCTCCTCTGAGTCTCAGTATGGCCAGTATGGATCCAGCCCAGTCCATGGAGTCCTGGCTGTCTGGCTTCCCCCTGACGAATGTGGCCCGATCTTGCTCGAAGGGTGGACCATGCTGTATTGCCCTATTAGCAAGGCGCTTATGAACCAGTAAGAAAAGAAGTGTTAGATAAAGGCTTCAGCTAAACAACTAAATCTAAAAATAATAGCTAGTTTCTGATAGCTGATCTATGCTATGTGCCTGATAGCAGATCTATGCGATGTGCCCTTTGAGCTGGACCCTCACGGCTCTTTTTCCATAATTTTATTTTGCCATATGTGTGGATTCTGTCACTCCCAGTAAAGCAGCTCATTCCCACGTGTGACAGATTTGGCTTCCCTGCCACCAGAGCCTTCAGCAGGCTGCAGAGATCAGCACTACCCAGACACAGAGCGCAGGTTATACACACGGTGCTGTTACCTATATATACTTAGACTGCTCTGGATTACGCATCTTGTTCCAGTTATTTGCAAGGCTGTTCTGATGCCACAGTACAGTGTGACCTGCTCACTGACGCATGGTTTTCTGAATTTAAAAAAAAACACAGGAAATTCCAGCAGTAGACTAATTGTAAATTAAGTTATTGAATTATTCTGCAAGTCTTTCATTGTCTTCTAATTTTTATCATGGGAAGACATTTCTAAATTGCAAATGTGTGTTATCCCTTCTTGGCCAATTTAACAATGAGGATCGATCTTGCTGACATTCAGATCAGAAATGATCACCTGGTGATGATGTCAGATCAGAAAGTGTGCGGCCTGACCTGTCGCCTGGTGATGATGTCAGGCATACAGAATATTCTGCTCTCTCCACCTTCGTGCATTTTCAGGTGCACACACGTGTGGAGCTCATTGATATCTGAGTATGCAAACAGGCTGTTGGCAAGTCCATTTCCACATTAAAGGTCTTGGCTCTCTGGGATTTAGAATCAGCCAGAAAGTCGAGTGCTGTGCTGGCTGTTATTATCGCCCATTACCGAGGTGAGACAGCGGTTACATTAACTCACCTCAATGAGATTAATACCACGACTCTGCCTGCTCAGAGCTCTTCTTCATTTCTTGCATTTTGTGTTTTCCTGAGAGTTGACGAATTTCACTGTGACTCTGGAAGGTTGGGTTTTAATCACCCGGTAGCCCATTCCTGCCTGCGTTGCTGTACATTGATTTACAGGGAAGAGTTCTGGAATACTTAAACTCTGTCTCTGTGTCTGCAAAGCGATGTCTGCATATTCCTATACATATACAAGTAATAGTTTGCTGCATTTATCATTCTGCTCTTTGCCCTGTCTAGGTCTCTTTCCTCTCTGCTTCTATGCTCCTGTGTCTCAGCTCTTATTTTGTAAAAAAATATATATAGAAAATATTGTATAATTTCAAACATAAAAATATTCTCTGTTGGTTGTTTTTTAGAATGTATTTGGTCATATGGTGAATTAAATAAAAGAAAAAAGTTGGGTTGTGTGTGTGTGTGTGGGTGGGTTTGCATAGATCACATCTGAGGACCAAATTGTCCCCAAAGTGTGGTAAAACCTGAACCTGTTGTTGTGTTACGATTGACGTTTTCCCCATAGAAATGAATGGAGAGTCCCCACAAAGATATAATTACAATCCCGTGTGTGTGTGTGTGTGTGTGGTGAGGTTGCTATGGTGACGGCTGTTGCTGCCCTGTGGGGGCCGGGCTGTCCCTACCTACTTACTGTGCCCCACTAAGACTCTTCGAGGGGATGCAGGCGGACAGCTCTGCACCACCAATGTCTCAAGGTAAGGACTGCAAGATGGTGGAAAATCACTCAAAGGCATTTTTCGTTCTTTGCCGATTTTTGTTTTCGTTTGCTGTCTTCATTTCTATGTCTGTTAGATTAGAATATCAAGCACTAACATATGAATCATACTCAGGTATTTGGTGAGCACAGAGTGCAGATGCTGAGCTCTAAGCAAATCATTCAAACCATTCCAGTGATCTGATATGTACTTAGCTGCTTCTCTGCAGGGATGTCTTACCCTGCTTCTGAATCGTCTTCCCCAAAGTGCCGGTACGTAACGGCAGAGCCCCAGGGTTAGGGGGCTGGTGCAGGGCAGCGGCTGAGCAGAGTGCTAAGCGAAGCATCAGTCTTCCACATGGTGAAGATCTCGCTGCATGCTGCCGGGGTCGGGGGGGGCTCCTCTCTGGCAGGGCTCCTGTCTGGCACGGCTTGTGCCTCCATTCCCAGGGCTGCTCGCTTGGCGGAGGTCCGCTGCTGCCGATGTGCTGCCTCGCCTGCTCCTCCTCGACTTTCCAGGGGGAGGGACTCTCCTCAGATGACCTCATATTCCCTTCCATGAGCTCCCCCTCCTGGTCAACTGTAGCCCCTACAGGTTAAGAAGCAGAAGAGAGCCAAAAGAACATCAGAAATGAAGCGGATAATGATGTGTATGACTTTCTTCCTGTTCCTTCCTCCATTCTGACTCCCAAAGCAATGGACAAAGTCAGCATTTACGAAAGGGTGCAGGTTAAGGCAGAATTGCATGACGCGTTCATTTAGCAGACGCTTTCGTCCAAAGTGACGTCTGCCTATCCGTGTAGTGATTGGGCTTAAGGGTGTTGTTCTAGGGCCTGACAGTGACATCACTCTGCCAACCCTGGGATTCGAACCAGCAACCTCCCAGTCAAAGGCAGTGAGTTTGTATCCACAGAGCCTGCTCTGATTGTAAGGATTTAGCTGTTAACCTGGTTCAGGCAGAATGGGATAGAATAGGCCAGGCTTTTCCTGAGGACTGGGTGACCTGACATTCCTGAGTTCTTCAGGAATCTCATCCGTCCATCCATCCCTCTGTACACCCCTAAGTTCCCCACTGCTTATCATCGATCATCAGACTTCACTGCAGCTCCTGCTCGCTTGCCTGAAAGCTCATGCCGTGTACTTCTTCATAAATGTCTTTGTGTTTAAAAGACTCATTCATTGTTAATATTAAATGTATTCATATATATATATATATCAGTTTATAAATGTTTAAGTTCTTTCGCAGTTTAAGATGTCGTGCTAAAATATCAGACTGAAAAATGAGTGTCACCATTTATACCTTATAAATGAAATCCCCAAGTGAGCCACCCTTTGACTGTCTCCTTTGTCCATTCTGTGTTTGCTGCCCTGTGTAAAGCTTCTGACCTCTAGTGGCACCTCAAGCCCGTTTACCTGTTCGGGGTACAGAACTCAGAAAATGCTGGAAATGTCTGGCCATCTCTCTTTGCTATGGTGTTGTTGCGGTATGCTGGTTTATCTACCATTTCCTGGGGGATGCGGTATTTTGCATACCATGATTTAAGAGAGCAGCTGTACTGTAAATAGCTGCATGGTTTTGGGCTGAATATGTGCACATCTGCGGGGGTCAGAATCTCTTTGCTGGGTTGATCTATTGGCGTGACCATGAAGAACCACACATGAGGCTCAGAAAGCATCTTCCATCGTATTTATCAAAAACATTCATGTGAATTTGGTAGCTCTCTTTCACCACGCATCCATTAGCTGCATATGGCATCTCCCATCAAAGAGGATTCTGGGTATTTTGCTTATCTATGTAATGGGATAAGGCAGGACTAGGGCAACCGCCAAGGGGGTATCCTTATGAGCAGCGCCCCCAAACATTCCCAGGATGAGACGGGCGCTGCACAATCCCCGCCCGCCCCTGAAAGCCATGTAAGGGTTTTGATGTTGCAAACCAGCAGAGCCGAGTGTTAATGAAATGCAGCTTTGAAGACGCGGCGTTTGAAGTTATGCATGAGTTTCCCTTCTTTGTGCCGTTTTCTCGCTCGCCTTTTTTAATTTTTTTTTTAACAGCACTCTGTCTAACTGTAGCCATTTGTTTGAAGTGGCTGGGATTCCTGGGGCATCTGCCAGCGCCCCTGCAGTTAAAACAAGCATTTTTGGGTTCAAGTCATAATTGTTTTTGAGCCAAGAGTGAAATCTGGCAGTAACACTGGCTGCTTGCTTCTCTGCGTTAGTGAACACACCAGCTTAATCATGATTATTGCAAGTTGTGATTTTTATTTATGCATGTGTTTGCTTGCTTGCTAGCTTGTGTATTTGCTTGCTTGCTCGCTAGTGTGTGTGTATTTGCTTGCTTGCTAGCTTGTGTGTTTGCTTCCTTGCTAGCTTGTTGTCTTTGCTTGCTTGCTCGCTAGTGTGTGTGTGTTTTCTTGCTTGCTAGCATGTATTTGCTTGCTTGCTAGCTTGTGTGTTTGCCTGGTTGCTAGCTTGTTGTCTTTGCTTGCTTGCTGGCTAGTGTGTGTTTTCTTTCTTGCTAGCATGTGTTTGCTTGAGCTAGCATGTGAATTTGTCGGCTTGCTAACTACTTACCTGGTCCCTCAGCCCCAGAAATCCCTGGCTGACAGGGAGTGACCCCCTCAGGACTTCTAGACTTGATGGCTTAAACGGTCACTGTACCAAACTCATAAACAACAGTGGCATAAAAAACAGACACACTGCTCTTATATTTTAGCTGGACGCTAAACAGGCACCTTGATTTAAAGTTTTAAATTTTTTAGCTTTGCATCACAATTTGCACATACGTTTAATGAGATAAAATGGCGGTATCTCCTACAGACACTGGTCTTGCATGGAGCTGATTAATTCCGGGAGCGTTTGGCCTCATTCTGGCTGAACGCCTCATTGGCGGAGAGGCAGCTGCCTCTAAGCGTCCTCTGGAGTTTTAATTAGGAGCCACAGTGACCTGTGGACCTGCGAGGCTGCAGCACTTATACAGACACATCACAGGTGCATGCAGACACTGTCCAGGACACCTCTAGCCCACGGCCAAGCTGCTCCGCCTTCTATAGGCTTAAGGCTGTGAGTCACAGCTGCTCTGGACAGAGGACACCCAAGGCAGAGCAGCATGATGATTGGCTGCCAGCTAAGGCACAGCCATGTGGGTGTTTGAGTACGAGTCGGGGTCCGGCGACTTGCTGGTCCTGCCCTGTGCAGGATGGCATGTCCATTTGCTCTTGGGAGTATTTTTAGGTGCCTGGCTCAGTCAGATTACCTTGGTGTGATCTCCCACACACACACACACACACACACACACACACACACACACACATACCTGCACATGGTGAAGGTACCTTAAGCATATTCTGCTCAGTGTCAGTAATGACAGCTGCTTTATCCATGAAGGCTACATGGAATTTAATCCCCGAACAGCCTTTACGCCGCTTTTCTGGTTCTCATATCAGGGGAGTCCAAAGGGTCGTTTCCTGGTCCTGCAGCCTTTCCTGTGTAAAGTCTGTTCTTCGCATGGCTCCACCTGCTGGCCGAATGTGCAGCACCCGGCGACCCCACGGCTCCACCCGCTGACCGAGCACGCAGCACCTGGTGGGCGCAAAGCTCCACCCGCTGGCTGAGGACAGCTCCTCTTATTAGCCACCCTGCGTTTTTGGCCTCTTCCTCCTGTCAGTCGTGTGATAAATTTTGCTGCTGGGTATGACAGCTACGATAGAAAAGGAGACAATGGCTCTTCATGGGCATTCATCCCCAAATGCCAGCTGCTTGGTGGTTATGCCCAGCCACAGAGAAGCTGTCCTGCACCATTTTGTTTAGTGCCACCCCCCCTTGTGTAAAAACGTCCCCTGTCACTGTCTGCTTCCTGCTTAGTCCTCACTCCTGCCCAGTACTGCTACCGCTCTGTCTGTCTTTAGTCTCTAACTCTAGAAGAATCTCTAGATTAGTCTTTCCTAATCTTGTCCTCCGGGACCCACAGACTGTCCACATTTTCGCTCTGTCCCAGCTCCCTATTACAACTCCACATACTTTGGGATCCTGAAGACCGGATTGAGAGACGCTGCTCTAGATTAATGCAGGTGAATGCCTAAATGAACCCCTACCCTGCATGAAACCTGCTCAGTGCTTGTATCCCATATATGCATATGCCCTGCCAATCCCATCATGCTCCAGTCCTTCCTCATCCTCATGCGAGAATGGCCACTGATTAAAAGCCCCCTCTGTCACTGGCTTTTGTATTTTCTTTCTCCCTTCATCTCTATCATGCCCAGATTTCTTTGGTAGCATGGTTGGCACATCTGCATGTAACAGTTCAGCTCACAAAGACTGCAATTCGACTACTAATTATGACATGAAATAACAAAAGAAACAAAAAGACCATCTGTGGTGGCGGTGGAGATGGGAGAGGCGTGCTCGGCGGCCCGTTGGCTCTGTGCTGATCTCAGGAACTCTGCTCATTATTTTATTATTTTTTAAGGAGGGAGCTGGGAAGGAACCCTGGAAACTGCTGGTGGAGATGCAGGCGGGATCATTTCAGTTCATGATTCCAATGCTAAAAACAGATGCGTGAAATGAGAGATTGCTGCCAGAGGCTCCAAAAGCCGCGAGATACAAAAGCGCGGCCCTGGTGCAGGCAGGGAAGTCGAGGGGCGCCGCGCGGGACGCCAGAATCGCGGCCCTGGTGCAGGCAGGGAAGTCGAGGGGCGCCGCGCGGGACGCCAGAATCACGGCCCTGGTGCAGGCAGGGAAGTCGAGGGGCGCCGCGCGGGACGCCAGAATCGCGGCCCTGGTGCAGGCAGGGAAGTCGAGGGGCGCCGCGCGGGACGCCAGAATCGCGGCCCTGGTGCAGGCAGGGAAGTCGAGGGGCGCCGCGCGGGACGCCAGAATCGCGGCCCTGGTGCAGGCAGGGAAGTCGAGGGGCGCCCCATCAACCCCGCTTGCTCAAAGAAGAGTAAAGGTGGAGTCTGGTCTTCTTCCTTGTCTTGAGAAGGACTGATGCCTTCAAAACCATGCGGGATGCTCCTTCTCGCTCCTTCTCACTCCTTCTCTCTCTGTAATACGCTCTCGCCCCTTTTCCCTCCTTCTTGTTCTTTCTCCCCTTCTCACTCCTTCTTGCTCTTTCTCTCTCCTCTTATTTTCTCTCCTTTCCCTTTCTTATCACTCCTTCTCGCTTTCTTGCTCAATTCTCTCTCCTACTCACTCCTTCTCTCTTTTTCTCTACTTCTTGCTCATTTTCCCTTTCTCACTCTATCTTTCTTGCTTCTTCTCTCCTTTTCCTTCCATTGCACTCATTCCCTCTCCTTCTCACTCCTTCTCTCCTTCCCTCTCCTTCTCACTCCTTTTAGCCACTTCTTTCATTTTCTTTCCATTTAGGTCCTTCCCTATCCTTCTCTCTTCTTCTTCTCTTTTTCTCTCCTTCCCATTCCTTCTCTCTGCTTCTCTCTCCCTTTCTCTCATTCTCTCTCCTTCTCCTTTTCTCTCCTTCTCATTCCTTGTGTCTTGCTCTGTCTCTCGTTGTGCATGTTGACATCTTTTCTGGTCACAGTATGGCCATGAATAATGCGCAGTAGACGCTTTTGCCCAAGGAATGTTCCCAGAGCTCAAACTTCCAGCTGAAATCGTTTATTAGAGGCTCTGGGATGTTAGACAGCCAATGCTAAAAACGGCGGCAAACCAGACAAGAACAGCTTACTTGGTGAGACTGGTCCTGAGCAGCCATAGCAACTGAAAATGGAGCTGTGGGCTGGTTGCTAGGTGGGAACACTAAGAGATGGGCTGGGTGTGGAAGCCAGGACAGATGTACACATGGAGAATGAGTTTCCCAGTCATAGCCCAGTTTGCCTCCTTAATCTCAGTCATCTTCAGAAACCCTCTACTCTCTCACTCTCCCCGCTTCCCTCTCTCCACCCACTTTCTCATTAAAAACAGGAGACTTGGCTTCTAATTAAATCCCACTTGAAAGTCTTAAAAGTCAGACTGTGACTCAATTTGCATTTCTGAATATGGAACATGGCTTAAAGAGGTTTAATGAACTGCCTGAAAACATCTCTTCCTGAGTGACGCTGTTGCGACAACACTCTGAAAAGCTCAAATTCAGGCATGTTCACACAAACACGAAGACACACATGCATGTGTGCACACACAGACACACACAATCAAAGATGCGCATTCATGGGTGCACACGCAAAGACATGCATGCATATGTGTACATACAAACATTGACATGCGTGCCTGTGTGCACACACAAACGCAGACACGCATGTCTGTTTGCACAAACAAGCAGATCTGCAAACATTTATGACACATAACCATGCATATCTATGTGCAATATGCGTGTATGTGCCTCTACAATGAAAACACATTCTCAGGCATGTATGTACAGAAAATCTCTTTTACTTGCACATGTGGCAGTGTTCACACTGGAATGCATTTTAGAAATAGTCTTTGCAGCCTGAAAATGCTGGTGGTTTCAAGAACAGGACAATAAAATCACATGTATTCCACAGGAGACACTGACTATGGTACAAGTAAGAGCAGTGGTACAGTTGTACCCACAGGTTGGATGATCAGAATAAGACTGTGTGACAAGGCTTGGTATTTATATGGGGTACTAGTCCAGAAAATACATTAATCTAATCCCAGTCTTTGTTTTCCCTTTCTTTTGGTGACTATATTCAGTCACAGATACAACACAATCGGAGGATTGATTAAACTGAGAATCATCAGCAATAAAAGTCATGCTGGAAAGGAAGGAATATCTCTTTACTGTGCAACAGTGGCACCTACAGCTCAATTCTGTCAGTGCACGTTTGAAACGGCCAGGATCGCAAAAATGTCTAGTTTCGATTTTGGATTCATCTAGCGGTGATTGAACGATTACCTGCTAACCCCGTCCGAAAGTCACTAACTACACCACTGAAGCTGCATCACCTCATATAGCGCATGGACTCCGATCGTGCTAATCTGACTCTGGATGCATCCATGCTCCTGACCAAAAGTTTCATTGCAAACCGAATGGTTATGATTCCCTTGTCCTCCATCAGTGTATGTGATACTGCGCCTGTAAATGTACGTCGCTGATGCTCTGCGCTTCCCTCTTACAATTACAGATTACAGTTATTCCCTTTAACTTTATACCGTTACAGCTTTTGTTGCTCATAGTACCGTACTGGATAGTTGGTCAGCAACCAAGGAATTAAACTAGGAATCAAATGGTTATATGGCTCTGAGTTCTAAAAACGGATATTTTGTTCTACTTTACTCCAAGAGCCGTAAATATAGACTTATAACCTGTTATTCGTGGTCCTGCTATTCAAATTTCAGCCTTAATGAGCAGTTTATATTAATATCCATATATGCTAAGGTTTCCTCCTAGTGCATGCATGTGTCCTAAGCCCTGTGATGGACTGGCATCCCGTCCAGGGTGTCCCCTGCCCTGTGCTTTATGGTGGCATTTTGGTAACTTCAGTTAACCTCAGCATGTCTTTGGACTGTGGGGAAAACCGGAATATCCGGAGGAAACCCCATGACGACAGGGGGAGAAAACTCCACACATATGAAGCCGTGGTGGAGACTTAAACTCTGGTCCCAGAGGAGCAAGGTAACAGTGCCGCCACACTGCACTACCGTGCCACCCCCTACTAAATGTCCATGTCACCTAATAGATTGCGAATATGAATTATCTGTAGGCCAAGCAATCCTTCGTTTTGTATGCCATGTTTACATCAAATTCAGTGAGATTCACTTTTCCACTTTTTTATATGAAAATCAGTCACTGTTTATCAACAACAAGAACCAGCAAATTCATAAGTTTTACAATTAAAGATCCGCGTTCTTTATTGGGGTAGTGTAAAGTTTTAACTGCACATTAACTTGCACCACCACTATGGTTAATTCTATATTGCAATTCATCTTGTATGACAATTATTTTAAAGTGTAAGTTATATTTTCCGGTAGAGGGAAATACAGGCCGAAAACTTCCGTAACAGTAGTAGTAACAGAAGCAACACGAGAATTGCTTTTTCTTTAAGGGCCATCGTGTTTCAAAGATCTGATCACACGGACGGTGACAGCGGAAACGTTTCAGTTCCACCCACTCAGAGGGTTCACATATAGGTCTGCGGACTGAAACGTGAAAGACTCGATTTCCCTGCGTGCTTTGTGCTCACCTTCCCTTCTCGCGCCTTTCCTTCTCGCGTCACCCTAGGACCTGTCGTTGTTGTGGTGAAGTTAGCTAACAATGGCGGCGGCGGGTTGCGGATTAGCTGCCGGGGCGTCAGCGGGAGGACAAGCCTGTACGACCACGGCCCGAGGTCGCTTCCCAGGTCGGCCATGGACATCTCGCAGCCGACTTCGGTTGGACAAACGCTCACAGCTTGGTCGTCTGGGAGTTATAGATGGAGAGGCAGCTGCCGGAGGCCCGCGGCCCTCCATCTCTGGGCTGAGTCTCAGCGAAGATCCGTCGCTCTTGCGTTTACTCGGTATAGCAGAGAACCACAAACGTCAGGGAGCGGCGGGTTACAGCTCAAGTGGAAGCGAGGAGGTAAGTTGCTAAACGATTACGTGTCATACACAGTAGTTTTGAGGACTACTTTGTACGGACGAAAATAAATGAACAGGCGGGATGCTTTTCATGAATTTAAAAATGGCCAACTGAAATGTAATGGCAGAGCATTTCGGCGGGTCAAGTGCCAGTTTAACCTAGAAACATTCTAGTTCAGTATAGGACGGTTGATTGGGTGAACGTATGAAATACGACGGTATGTTTACTGAAAGGACACGGTTCCGCATTTCTTTTTAGAAAGAGCACACTGAATCAAACGGATGCGATGTCTGACAGGCAATTTTGTGGAAGATGCATGCAGCTTAGCAGCTAATTCAGAAACATATGCTGTGTTGTTAAACTCTGACGTCAGCAGTTAGTGCGGCCTCTTGTTCGCCGTTCCGCTGCCGCCAGTATCGACTGTAAACACATGGGAAAGGGTATGGCTATAAATGACCACGTATTTGTTATTAACTTACTAATACTGAGAGCTGCCATCTGCTTACGCTGCAAGGCATAATCACATGTAACATTTCCACGGAACTTTGGGGTACTTAAGATTATTTTTTTTCTTCCATTCAGCCCGAAATGAGCTGACAGTGCGAGTAAAATGGACCATATTTCAAAGGGTAATTAAAAAAGAAAATACAGTAAACAAAACATTTATGAGTAATATATGATTTGTGTGTATTTCGTTCGGCAGTTTTCATCCAAATCAAAAATGGTGATGCACAGGCGTGAATTAAAATGGAATGATGGAATATATGCAGTCATTTTTTCTATGTTACAATAATAGCCTTCTTGGATTACACTTTTGCTCATTGATTATAGCAGCTAACATTTCCTTTTGGACTCAACGTGATGTGGTCTCTCAGGAGAGGTTCCACGATGGGTCTCAAATAACAAAGCTGATCTAACACACGTAGTATGGTACATTTTATTTAGAAGATTGCAATGTTGGTCCTAAAGTCTCGTTCAGCTGGGAACCATCAAATCATTAAAGAATGACGGGCATAACTGACTATTTAGCAGGTGACCCCATATGTAGCTGTATATTATTTTTCATTAACCAAGAAGGTTGTGGATTTGTGTATCTGCTTAAGATTTATAGTAAAACTGTAATTTTGGAAAACTCATTCATGCAGAATTAGCACCTCCATTGTATTAAATGCAGCTCTCTATTCTCCTCTTGTGGGAAATTTGTACCTCTTATCTTGCCAGAACTTAAGGTGCCGTCATTTTATATTGAAGGAATAAATCATATTGTCACAAAGTCAGGCATTAAGGAAAGGCAGCAAAATTGAGAAATATCTCAGTACTGTGCATGGGGTGTGAATCTTAAATGTCATCTGCTCAGTTCTGAAGTGCACTCTTGATTGCTACCATTGAGGACTCAGAAATTGATGTCTGCCTAGCACTGACAAATATGTACATTTTCTAAATTTAATCAAGCACTCTAGTGTGGCTGACTTATGCACAGCCAAAATGCCCAGTGACTTAAGATAGTCCGAATAACTGTAATTAAGAGATGTATATATACATAGTACTCTCTGGTTTTGTGTTTTTAAAGTAGCATATTCAGAATGTATACCGCTGTTTTAAATGGCATGCTTGTGTGTTTGTTGTATTCATTTAGAGCTGTCACTATTGATTATATAAATAATCAAGTAATTTTCACATTGAATGAACTGCGATCGTCTTCTGGATTCAAAACGAAAATAAGGAAACATTTTTACTCTCACAGAAAACTAAACTTGGCAAGCTTTGCAATTTTAATGATGGTTCTTTGATAACATTATCTAGTATAGGTTAGTCTCTTGCATGAGCTCTGCATGTGATCTCTGAGACAAAATCATACTTATCCTTGCAGTTGGACTCGCTCATAGATTTTGTGGCACGTTTGTGGGATACAAAAATAAGTGAACAGGAACTGGTGATGAAAAGACATCCATCTTCCGCTATGTGGAAATATTTTGTGTTCCATGGAGACAATAATGACCAGATGCAAGTATTTTATCAGCACTGCTTTGTGTCAGCAACACCACCTTATTTGACAGACTGTTGGTAGATATTAAGCTATATTTGGGTATATAGTTAATTTTCAACTCCTAAATATAGCGAAAACTTCAAATATTGCAATGTGAGCTGTTTCGAGCGTCTCATGTGAAGTGCTTTCGTGCAAAGGATGTTTCTGCTCTTTATTTGAAGCCTCGCCCTATATGTGCCGTCATCCTTCCGCTATATTGCCCGGTAATCGAGAAGGAAAATTTGTTGATGCTTTTTAATAAACAAATAATCAAGTTTTACTTGGTAACCGTGATCGCCCTGTACTCATTATAACTCCCTGTTTTGAAAATTTTAGTCTGACTTGCAGTAGATGTCCCTGCTTTAAGAACTACCTGTTCATGTTTCTTATAGGAAAAAATAAGAAGAAAGTGAGAGAGCGTGCCAGTCTGATGAAGGTGCCTTTTTGGCCTGTTTTTTTTGTTTGGTACAAGAGCCCTGTTCTGCATGCGATGTGATTATTGCAGAAAAGCATTTCAGAAATGGGTCGTGTAAAAGATGGCAGTAAACATTGTTCACAACATGTGTACCAGCAGTGATGGTTGTCAGGGTTTCATTGGCTGCAATCTTTGACTTAATGTGAGAACCATGAGGACCTCATAGTTACTCCACTCATTTTGTGCAATGTCAGACATGACTGCACATGAATTATGTGCCTAGTGTTGCTGTGTGTTTAATTGCCCGGGGTTTAATTGCGATGAAACCAGAGAGATCACAAAAATGCGCTGCATAGATTAATTTTGTTGTATCCACTTTCAGCAAAAGTCACTTTTCAAAGCTGTGTTCTGTATGTAGCCAGAAGTAGCCGACTGCACTCTGAATCGTTTCTTTTGGGTCTTGGGTTATTGCAGTGTGCTTGGTAATGAACCAGCAGGGTTTCTCGCTAAGGACATGCTGTTCAGACACACCATTTGACCTCACACCTGTGTTGAACGCATGTGTAAGTAGAGTGTACAAAGTGCATGGGATAATAGGGTTGTCACTATCTATAATTGCAATAATTGAATAATCTGCTGACCAATCTGATGATTCATCAGATGATAGTTTAAATATAATATGATATAAAAATTGCCTCGTGCCCATTACTTCCGGGATAGGTTCCGTACCCCCCGCAGCCCAGTAGGATAAGGGATTTGGAAAATGGGTGGATGATATAAAAATTGCCATTGATACAATGCAGGAGCTATCCAACCATTACAGGGTGCACACAAAGTCATATGGTCAATTTAGGCACTGCAGTTCACTTAAGTTGCATGTTTTTGTGTAGTGGAAGGAAATTAGAAGATCTGGTGAAAAGCCACACACACACACAAGTTGAATATGGAAGTTCCACACACACAAAGGGGTCGTGTGTGGCAACAGACAAGAACAAGACCATCATCCATACATTCAATTAAATTCATAAGGGATATATGCACCTCTGCCTTATCATTATTAATGCATGTCAGAAGGGCGGAGCTCTGTGTGTGAGGAGAGTATTGAGGGGACGGGTGGGATCAGTATGGATGCGATTCATTGTACGGATTTTGAGAGGGTGCCGTTCTGCCAAATAAAATAAAATGGCTACATGCAAAACTAATGTGTTTTTGCTGTGATCAAACTTGTCACCATTACTCTCCACTGTAAAAAAGAAAAAAAAATTAAAAATAGATGAGACGGATGAGATAAGCACCCATAAAAGTTACAGAAGTTTCTTCTGCTTTCTTCCATTCATCTGTTCACTAAATGTATAAGGAACCTCCTATGCAGTGCTTTATGCATGATTATTTTACTGCTTAAAAGAACTGCATAGCATAACCTGTAGGAACAGATACTAATTTGTTGTTAATGTGGTCTGTTTGCTTCCTATTTTATAAAGCCCTTTGCATAAGTCACTGACTTGAAGCTAGAGATACATTTTAGTAGCCTCACACCATTTTATGCAGAGCATTTAGAGCTTTGCTGGGACTATATGCTATGTAGCATGATGCATACTATTCTGTCATAAGACAATTGAGTTTCGGCAATGGTTTGGATGCATTACGTCCATGGTTCTCATTTGACGGTTAGCGTTAGCAGTATACATAGTATTACCGATGCCTGTAGTAGTATAATTAGTACCAGTACTAAAGAAATGTAATACTGAACAGCTTTCAAAAATGCAGTATAGTGGTACCTTTTCAGTACTGGTATCCCATGCAACACTAATAAAAAAACACCTTTTTGTTTTGTGGTAATCCGAACTATGTACATAGTTATGTAGTGATATTTAAGGAATACATTGGTTATAATGTACTGAAGTGTTTTAGAAATCAAAAACGGAATTTCATAAAAATAATTTTAAAAAATGACGCATTGATTAAAAATATTGACGTCGATGCATTTTTATCATGAACGTCAACGACTACGTTGATTACCTAATTAATAATGAACTCTTTGAAATGTTACAAATGGTGCAGCAGTCAGTCATTAAAAGCGGCGGGACCAGGATATGCATGCAAGGTATAATTACAGATACCAGGCTGACCCACATGTTTTTACTTTTACAGCTGAAGATCCACCTGCATGTCCTGCATATAACACTCCTTTGAATATTAAGCATGTTTTATTATATCGCCTTTCAATTAACCACCTTCAATGTATGTATTGGTTCCTGGCTCTTTGAGGTTTTTAGTAAAGTCAAGCAAGAGGCTTTATATATTATGTAGATTTTGACTAACAATTTCTACTTATTTGTGATGATTTGACATTTTTATTTGTCCACTTTGTTTTGCTGTGAGTTTGCTCAGCATGAATGAATCTTAGTTGCTCCCATGGTGTTAAGTCTGAATTCTTCCTCGTGATGAGTTTGGTGAATTCATGATTATATGTAGATTATAGTAATTGCTGGAACATTATGGAAGCAGCTCACTACTACTTTTGTGCCTTTTAACAGTGATTGTTCAGTTATCCAGTACAAGAATGGGAAAAGTTTCACATTTATCACGATTATTGCATTTGTTATGGTCGTAATAATTACATATAATTTTAACATGCTGCCAAGTGGGGAACGGTTGGTGCTTCTGTATAAGCTGATTATAAGAAGCTATTAAAATGCTATTCTGAATTTTGGTTTAGTGTTTATTAGTGTAATTCCAGTCCAGCAAACTAATTTACAGCTAAAGCTAATAGCTGCGCTGCTGGCCAAATTAAAACCCAAAGCAGTGCTTATAAAGGAGAGCGAGGAAAAAGCCAGTTTATCGGTCAGAGGAAAAGCCGGTGTTCTGACAGCCTTGTTCATGTTGGAGAGGTTGCATGACCAATATGAAGGTATTTCATATTTTTTGATTGTGTGTTAAGGCTGCATGATTCTGGTTTAAATGTGAATCACAATTACCTCGAATTGAGATTGTAATTTTCTCTTATGACCATTCATTCATTCATTAAATTCTTATTACATATTATGTTTATCAAGACTGAACAAACAATATGATCATTACTGACATGGGACTGTCAAACCTTTGCGTAACAAAGGACATACTGCAGGTTTTTAACAAACAACTTAATTTCCAACTAAACATAACCCTTATCTTCTCCTAATTATAATAATTACCATTTTCGGTACGAGCGAACTGAGGTTGGAAAAAAATTCTTTGCTCTTCCTCGTCATCACCAGGAAGATCGTCTTGGGTTTGCATCATTTTCTTCTTCTTTTCATAGCATTTTCTTTTATCTTTTGGCTCACATTATACATTTTTCATATCTACCCTCTCTTCCCAGACTTCCTGTATAGCTTGTCACATGGTGTAACACAGTCCTGTCATTTGTTGATACAGCTTACGGAGGAAAAAGTGAGCGCTTGGTTTTATGCAGCCCATTTCCCTGCTAATACAGACATGGCAGAAGTGTCATGTGAAAATGGGATTGTCTAGGGGTGTGAATTCATATAACGATTTAAAAACGATTCATTGTGTAGCCCTGATATATTCTAGATTGTTCTGTGTTCTTAATGCTTGTTTGTCTTTATCTCTTTAGGGAGAAGATTTTAGGGGGTTCGAAACCGAGACTGAAAACATCCCAAGTCCACTACGCTCAGGTCATCGTTTTTCTATAAGTAAGTAATGAAGAAGCCTCCACTTCTAGGACACACACATTTATTGGAAATTATTATCCCAGCCAATTCCCACACTTTGTTCATATCTTTCAGTATATAAGAACCTATAACAATTTATCTTCCGATTGTGTAGTATTTGTGTGAACCCCAGATGACACCGATGAGTGGTGAACGGCATGTGAGCTTTTTTCCTTGAACTTGAGCTTGAACTCACACTCATGCAAGGTAGAGTTTGATGAAATGGCGGTCTAGCTTCCGACTGCACACAGGTGAACATAAGACTGAAACATTGGATAAGCATGCTTTGTACCGGGCCTGGCTGGTATTCGCATTCTGGACAAATAAGTGCTCCCGTTTTTTTTTAAAAAGCGTTTTTGCACAGATGGGAAACCAATTCACTTTTATCCCACAGGAAATCACTTATCTGAATCACATCTAAGTCTGTGGCACGGACGTGATAATTTGATGTGTTCTGCATTCTGACCATATTTTTTGGGTAGATTTCATTGTTTGGTCTGAAAACGGTGTCCATTGATAAAGTTGTACCTGTGACTGGCTTTGAACCATCTTTGCCGCTTTATCTCCTGCCTAGTAGCAGGAGATAAAGCGCAATGAAAACTCTGCAACAATATGATCAGTACCAGTTTGGTGCGAGTGGCTGAGATTTTGGGCAGCATTGTAAGTTGAAGCCTCATACTGCTGCTGATGTTTTATTTCCACCTGTTTCAGATCTACTATTGCAATTGTTAGTGATACCGGGGTGGCAGAATATCATGTTTTTATCAAAACAAACATGCAATAAGATTTAACTGAGTAATGGTTTCACTTTGTCCCCCCACCCTTCCTTATTTCAGGCCATTCTCCGAAAAAAAAAGTTTTCAAACGAACACAGCAGAAGCCTCCTCCGGCACCGGACTTAGAAACCAGCACAGAGTCGCGGGCTCCCAAAAAGGGATCAAAGCCATCACAGGGGACAAAGCAGGTTTCTTTAACAGCTAAGTCTCGGAACAACCGCAGGAACTCAACAAAAAGTAATAACCCTAAACAGACAAAGATCAAAGGGATGAGGCTTGGAGTTCGGTCTGCTCAGGGTTTGCAAAGAGGACAGTCAACATCCAAGATTACACTGAAGCTGGCTGCAAAGAAAGCCCGCAAGAAGGACGTCAGCCCCAGTCAGAAACGCACGAAAAGGTCCGAAGACCAGGTTGTGGGCAATGTAGTTATAACAAAAAATGAAAATGCGGGGGTAGGCAAGCCTTCAAAAGATCGTATTAAACTAGTGTCTCCAAAAACTAAGCTGGGCAGTGGATTAACAAGTAAGGGAACTAAATTTAACAGTGGCAGGAGAGGGTTCAAAGCAGAGTTTGTAGACCAGAAATGTAAAATCTCTTTGCCGAGATGTGAGTTTGTACCCAAAAACAAATGCACTGTATCCAAAATTAAAAATAAAGCTGGGAAAACTAAGAGGCGGAACACTGTAGATGTCAGTGCTGACAAGCAGACACAGTGTAATCGGTCTGCCCTGGGTCAGCAACTCAGTCAGCATTTAACTGAAGCACTAGAAGGTGAGAATACAGAAGAAAGCAAGGAAGAATTATCTTCTAAAGATGCTGACGATTCTGAATTGGTCATCAGAACAGGGAAACGAAATCAAGGAAGTACGAGGCAGATTAGACAGACCCCTGAAAGTCGTATTACTCAAGGAGCGGAGAGTGTGTCCTCTGCTGTGAATCCAGACACATCAGTTCCTGGACTGAAACTAAAGAGGGTGAGAAGTTCTAAAGCCCTTTTCTCAAGTCCAGTTAAACCCAGCCTGAGGAGCAGTAGCTTAAAGGGATTTTCACGGAAGAAGCAAAGCAAATTTATATGGACTCTGACATTTACGAAGGGTAAGAAGAAAGCGGTGAGGGTGCAAGAGTCTAGGAACAGTGGTAAGGCTGGGCGGAAGGAAGATGAGGAGAAAAGCGAAGATGTAGTTATACATACAGAGCAAACTGCTCATAAAGATGCCGCTCTGGGCCTCTCTCAGAGGGGAATAAAACTGGTGCCAGAAGATACTGCTACAGACTCCATCGGGCTTGAAATGGAGGAGATGATGGAGGCGTGTTCTGAGGGAGATTTTGTAGTAGGAAAAGTTGTCGTTTCGCCACTAAAGCTGAAAGTGCTTTCTTCATCAGACAAACAAACTTTACAGCCATCGCTTTTGATCCAGCAGGTGGGCACTGCTTTAGTGGATAAAGATCTTGTGATGAAAAATATCAGTGAAGACCCACAGGATTGGTCAACCTTCTCTGAAGTCACTGGTCCACTTGTTCCTAAAGCTGCTCCTAAACTAGCTAAAAGAAATCTCTCTTCTCTAAGAAGAAAACCTGGACATAAGAGGCGGACTCAAAGAAAACCAAAGCAGAAGGAAAATCTGGTTTGTGAAGACACTGTACATTTATCATGTCCTCAAGGTCTGATAAAAGAATCGTCTGAACCCGATGATAAAGCTGGTGAACTTTCAGATGATATAAAGCCCTTACCAGAAATTAAGAGTGAAATATCGATGCCGACAGATTCTGTTGAATATGCATCTTCTGTGGCGGAGACTAAACCTCGGATAGATTCAGAGGTTCCAGTTGTGGGAGAAAGAGGAGTTCTTGAACTGGAGTCAGCGTTAACTGAGCAAGGACAAACACATGCAGTGGAAAAGCCCATCAAACAGAAGCGACGCAAGTCAGTATTTGGGTATCGAAGGAAGCTGGGTTTTAACAAAGCTTCAACTGAAAATTCCAGCCAAAAGCTAAAGCGCAACAGACGCAGACAAGTTACATTTACCTCTGTGGATCTCGATGCAACTGAAGAGACGATTAAAGAGGGGACAAAGGACCAGATGGAGCAGGACCAACAGATGCTATCCAGAGAGGCCCAGCAAGGCGGATGTCTGAAGAGCACGCGGCACTTCATCATGCCTGTGGTTAGTGCGCGGTCCTCTCGGGTGATCAAGACACCAAAGAGGTTTATGGATGATGAGGACATGTCTGTACTGCCTCCCAGGATTTATCTAAAAAAAGCGTCTCCCTTTCTCCAAGCCCCATCCGACGCACTTGGCACTTCTGCTACTGAGGACTTATTTCCTGACCTGTCTCAGCAGGAGGATTTTGTAAAGGAATCCTTGTTTGAGTCTGAAGATGCAGAAGTTTCCCAAATGATAGAATCTGACTGTGACCCAAGACCTTCTGACCCAGACCCTAGCAGCCTGCCACGAAAGCGGAGGTCTGTGCTGCGGGAGCCAAATTTCACGTGGCTTGACTTGGAAGAATCGACTGCGGAGATGTATACCTTAAACCAACTGAAAGGTCAAGACAGTAGAAACCCCTTCTTCTCTGAAGATGCATTTCAGGACCCAAATCCTAGTGTTGCAAAAGATACTGCCTCCAGCAAAGGTGTAATGCATTTAAAAGGCCCTGAGAAGCGAAAGAAGCTATTCCAGGATCAGAAGAAGGTGAAAGAACCATTTTACAAAACATGCAGGCTGGATTCTGAGCTGGTGGAACAAAACGAAGCAGATGTCCAGGATTCCAGTCTGAAAGAATCATCCTCGCTCAAAAAAAAGAAAGCCAAGCTGAAAATGGAGGATATGGATTCCCCCGGCGTTGTGCGGAGAGTAGCTGTGCATCTGCGTGGTGCCCACTGCAAGCCGTCCTGGCTGGAATACGAATCGGCGCTGGAACATGACGACACGGATGTAAACGAATATTCCGCACGGCGCTGTGTGAAGGGTAAGCATTCTGATTCTAATGCTTATGTGGGGTTAAGTTTCTCTGCATTTGTTCTCTTGGTTGGTTGAGGTTTTATATGTTTGCTCTTCTGAGTGACCTGGAGATCTTCTCTTTTTAGGGGAATATAATCCACTGAGTGTGTCAGAGGAACCAGAAAGAAATCAGAGTTCAAAAGCTGAGCAACTGAAGAAGAAGAGCACTTCACACAGGTCCTGTCTTACTGGTGCCAACAAGAAGATGCTGCATTTGCTCAGAAAAGCAAAGGTCCAGCTTATGAAGATCGACCAGCAGAAGCATCTGAAATCCTCTCTGGTGATGAATATTAATACAATCATTATTTATTTATTTTTTTATTTAAAAAGGAAAAACATTGAATCGGGCTCGACAAACAAAAGGCAGTTTTCAGTGACTTCTTAAGTTAACGGAAAATCACTTGGTGAAATTTCAGTTTTACTAGCATTGAGTATTTATTTTTGATGTATCATATTTTCTTAAAGTAACCCTACAGTTTTTCCGCTGAGTTTTTGCTGTTATATAAAATATAAAATTGTAGATTTTTAAAATAGATTTTATATTTCTTCCTCTTAAGTGTCTGAGATTGACACTTAGTTGAAGCCCTCCTCCCTGCTGTTTTTCAAACCTCTTGCAGCCATATTCACAGGCCAGTTATCCTATTGGTACAGTATGGTCCTGTCAGTTCTTGCAAAGTTGAAAGATACTCGTTTAGTCTTGGGTCGAAATTTACTTTTCATCCTAGTATGGTACTCTCAAAGCATTTTCTATCATACGTCATTTACAGAAATGTTTGTTGTAAGGATTTTCACCATCTGCATTCTTCATGAATTGGTAAGATTTTCATGAGCAAGATTACCGGTGCTGAGTCTGCTTTGGTATCTCGGCAGCTCCTGTCCCAATCTGCGACTGTCGGAAACCATGATAAGGAGTCGGAAGATGTGAAGAGAGGAGAGATGAAAACCTCACACACAGAGCTGTCTACTGAGGTATGGAGAAGCGTGCGTCTGCGTACGTGTCTGCGCGTCTGCACGTGTGGGGGCCAGTAGGTGGCTGTGTTAGTGGAGTCGTCCCACTTTCAAGGCTGGGGGGTTAATTCCTGTGTTTGTGCTTTGGTGCTCCTTAATATTTTGTGTTATGTGTGTTGTATTTACTGGAAAATAAAATGTTTAGCTCTGTACCACCTACCTGCTTGTTGTAATATTTTAAAGGACTCTTCCCCTTTTAGTCATTAATCTCATTACACGCTTTTGTCCTGAAGTCTCGGGCTCCGGGGGGGCCACGGATCAAGCACGTGTGTCGTGATGCCGCCGTGGCGCTGGGGCAGCCTCGCGCCCTTGTGCCCGACGACGTGCCAAGACTCAGCGCCCTGCCGCTGCACGAACGGGATGGCATCACACCCTTTACTGCAGCTGAAGGTGAGAGGCCTCCTGAAGGCTCTCATAAGGAGGCGTAAGCCTTAGTAATGTCGCAGTTCAACATCAGATACAGTAACAATTTTTCTATGAGAATTCATCTGTTGCTAACTGTACAGTGCAGTTTTTCTGGGCCCAGTGTACTCAGCTGTGACTTTCCCCTGTGCCAGAGCTGGGTTCGCCCTCGGAGCCGGAAAGCCCCATCCTGCAGGACTGCAAAGTCTCCAAAGTGCGGAAGCCAAGCAGGGGAGCGTCAGGCCGATTCGGCCGCGACTACGGGCCCTCGGGGAACCGCTCTCGCAGGTGTGGGAAGTGCAAGGGCTGCCTCCACGAGGAGGACTGCGGCAGGTGCATGAACTGTCTGGACAAGCCCAAATTCGGGGGACCCAACACAAAGCGTCAGTGCTGTGTGTAAGTGTGCGGTCACTGCGTGACACGTGGAGCCAGTGATACATGCTTGGCACTCTGATGCTAGTGAGAAATGCTTTATTAACGACATTACAAAAAACGATCTTATTGAACTGTGCTTTGTGATGTCTGTGGTATACGAATCAAGGGGGTGTTTTTTTGGTCACATGGTACGTGTAAAACAAATGAGGAAATGGTGCTCTGCTGAGGGGGCGAAGGGAAGCGAGGATTGATTGTGTGTATGTGAATTTTTACAATGTATTAACATTTCATCAGTGTGAGAGATAAGCACTTGATTATATGGAAACAGTCTGTTTAAAAAGCAGTGATCTTAGAGGTTTTGGGACCAGAAAATTAAAAAAAACCCTTTTATTTAATGAAGTTAGTCTTGTTGAGATTTACAATCTCTTTATGTGGGAGACCTGCCCAAGATGGTTGACGATGACAGTCAGAGCGCATAAGTAATATTGTCTACTTCAGAAACAACAAGCTAAAAAAGTAAAATAATCATTTGAGAAGTTACTAATATCCATGAAAACTGACGTGGTCTGTCTTAGGTATAAGCGATGTGCTCGGATCGAAGCCCGCAAAGCCCAGCGGCTCGGATACAAACTCTACAAGGGTATGTGCGTCCTACATTACCATCTTGCAGCACGCACGCACTGGTACTTTTCTGACGGAAGTGCCTCTTCTTAAAAGCGCAAGAAATCACTTGAGTGTCTTTTACTACAGAGCAGATAAAGCGGCCATGGTCAACAGTCAGTGCGTGCCTGTCTAGTGAGGAGGAGGGTGAGGAAGAGAGCAAGGAAGGTGAAGGAAAGAGAGGAGCTGCACTAGCACCTTCTGCCGACAGCCGGAGCGCCTCGGTGAGGAGGCAGCCCCTGCGCGGCGTGAAGCCGCGCTCCTACTGCGACCTGCTGCCCTCCGACTCCGACTCGGAACTGGAGCTCATGGGACGCCCCTTTTACGTCTCCCCCAGCAAACGGAGGGCTCTGTCCTCACGCACTCAAGGTACGAAAGCAGGAGGGGCTGTGCCGGTGCACCTGCTGGATGAAGCAGGTTGGCCTTTTGCCCAGCCATTGTAGAATGTGCTTTTAAGTATCGCTTCTGGGAAGTCTGAGCTTGCTTTGTGGTTCTTGTTTCTTTCAGAGGGTACACCTCGCCATGATACTCCAGATGGAGACTGCGCTCGTCAGCGCCGGCCCTGCCCCTCGCGGGGTCCAGTGGGGCGTCGCAGGATGGAGCGGGTGAGACCCCTGTTCCCTGTTTACATCATCACCTCCCCACTTGCATGAGCACGACGGCAGCAGAAATTCAGAAGAAACCTGTCAGAATTTTAATGTAATGCACGGTGTTGATGACCTTAAAGTCATTAAAGTTTCAGTCCTCCGTACCCAAAAGGAGACGTGTGGGAATTCCACAGATACAGCTGCATGTCTGAGCTTTCTTTGCGTTTGCAAACCTGAAACCTAAAAAAGCTAGAATCGTCTGTTTATAACGGCTAAGAAATCCTGGTATCAGTTTTTCTGTTATTTGACTGACTGGTGTTGCCGTCACCCCATCTGCAGGGTCCGTTAGAGCAGACGCCGGCCAGTGTTCTTGCTGCCCTGGCTAACGGTTTCTCCCAACGAGAGCAAGAGCCCTGCGAATCCGCACACAAGATCTGTGTCGACTTTAAGGTAGGGGCCCTTCCTCTGAAACCGGCTTGTTTTCTCACATGGTGTCCTATCTCACCTAGGACTGGGTACCTAACAGTGCATTAACACTGAGTGGCAGGTCCATCCTCTGTCTGCACAACAGCTTCAGTCTTTTTTTTAAATCATGCAAGACCTGCAAGCCTGAAATGTGTGCCGAATGTGACCATTAAAGGATTAAGTATAATATCACATGTATAATATTGTTTTCTTAAGTGTAGATTGTTGCATTCTTAATGTTTTTTTCTTATTTTTTAAAACCAGCTCAGTATTCTCAACATGCTAATGTCTAAAGTATGACAACACTGTTTCACATCAGTTTATCATACAAGTTAATTCTGACCAGAAAAAGTTTTATAGAAAAATAGCAGAGCGCAGCATTTTACTACGATTTCCTGTAGATACACGTAGATTGCTGTAGATGTGGAAACGCTGCCCTGACACACTGTGCACTGGCCTGCAGGAGGATTGCTCCATCCAGAACGTCTGGCTTCTGGGGGGACTCAGCGTCCTCACGTCTGTCCCTGTTATCCCGCCGATCCTCTGCCTGCTCTGTGCCAGCAAAGGCCAGCACCAGGTACCGCTGTGCAGGGCATCACAGGCGCGGGGCCGCTGACTGGGGGTAATGCTGAGTGCAGTGCCTGATGTGGAAGGGGCATCTTGGAAAGAGTGGGCTTGGTGTGGATTAATGTGCAAAGAGGCATGACCCTGAGGTGAATGAGCAATAACTACAGGTCTGAGAGCATGACAACAGTGCTGAAGACGCAGTGACATGGCAGTGAGGTGCGGGCAGTACAGCACGCAGGACTGATCATTGCTGCTTCAACAGGGGAACAGCTTGCGAGTAGAAGCTGCTCCTCATTCTTGAGCTGTGAACCTGGATGGTTCTCAGTTGTCTGCCTGATGGCAAGAGGTTGAACGGATATCAAATCGGTTTTAATATTAATATTGTAAACATCAGTTTGTTCCACAGTTTTGTCCTTGATTTTAGTGATGTTTGAATCTATCATCTACTAACATTTAAAATTTGGCCTTGATGATGGAAAGTGTTTCACAAACTTGCTTATCGTCACAAAGACCATCCAAAGAACTTTGTATTTAATGTAATATGTGATTGTATCACTACTGTGCAGCTGCACCGAGTGCTTCTGTGCTTTGCACTTACATTTACATTCAAATAAAGGAGTTTGTTAGCGTTTCTCGCGGCTTCCGAGCCCTAACTAGTCAGCCAAGAGTGCCGAGGTATCCCACATGTGAACCAACTTCTTGATTTACTTGTGTAATAGATTAAATCTTGCAAGATTGTCTAGTGTTACCAGTTAGCCGTTTATATCTCCATACATTTCCATACATAGATAACGGGTAGATTGGTTGTCTTTAAATTTATTTTTAACCAGACTTCATAGTACTGTAGCTAAAAGTACAAATATTGTCCTTTTTAGGGTTAAAGAGCACTGCAGTAATGTTATTGGTTTGAGTTTAGTGCACTGTTAATTGGTGTTGAGCACTGACTTATGGTAGACTGTGATATTTTTAATTTTTTTTGAAACACCAGATATGTGTGAATAAATGCTAAATGATTATGTCCTCTTTGTAGATGTTGTTTTGTCAGGTGTGCTGTGAACCCTTTCACTGGTTCTGTCTGGAGCCAGAGGAACGCCCTCTAGTGGAGAACAAAGACAAGTGGTGCTGCCGGCGATGCAAATTCTGCCATGTGTGCGGCCACCGAAACAAGCACTGCAAGGTAGAGGTTCTCCATTTGCGTGGAGCTGAACTGCGGCCATGTTCTCTCCTCATGTCCTGCATCTCACAATGACTTGTATTTTGTAGGCCCTAATAGAGTGTGAAAGGTGTCAGAATTGCTATCATCCTTCCTGTCTGGGCCCGAATTACCCAAACCCCAGCAAATGGAAAAAGGCTTGGGTAAGTGCTTAGAAGCTGGTGAGGTGGGGGGGGTGCACTCTGACTATTTGCAGTGGTATTTTGATGCTGTATATTTGTGCTTGTGAGAGAATATTTCAAATTTGCATAGTGATGTTCAGAAAGCTGTTTGAAATTATACTCCGCAGAGGACCTGCAGCAGTGTGTTTATATGAATGATACTCGGATAGCAGAGGACTTGCGGCGGTGTGTTGTATGGACGATGCTCAGATAGCAGAGGACTTGCGGCGGGGTGTTGTATGGACGATGCTCAGATAGCAGAGGACTTGCGGCGGTGTGTTGTATGGACGATGCTCAGATAGCAGAGGACTTGCGGCGGTGTGTTGTATGGACGATGCTCAGATAGCAGAGGACTTGCGGCGGTGTGTTGTATGGACGATGCTCGGATAGCAGAGGACTTGCGGCGGTGTGTTGTATGGACGAGGCTCGGATAGCAGAGGACTTGCGGCGGTGTGTTGTATGCATGACGCTTGGATAGCAGAGGACTTGCGGCGGTGTGTTGTATGGACGATGTTCGGATCACAGAGGACTTGCGGTGGTGTGTTGTATGGATGACGCTCGGATAGCAGAGGACTTGCGGCGGTGTGTTGTATGGACGAGGCTCGGATAGCAGAGGACTTGCGGCGGTGTGTTGTATGGATGACGCTTGGATAGCAAAGGACTTGCGGCGGTGTGTTGTATGGACGATGCTCGGATAGCAGAGGACTTGCGGCGGTGTGTTGTATGGACGAGGCTCGGATAGCAGAGGACTTGCGGCGGTGTGTTGTATGGACGATGCCTGGATAGCAGAGGACTTGCGGCGGTGTGTTGTATGGACGACGCTCGGATAGCAGAGGACTTGCGGCGGTGTGTTGTATGGACGACGCTCGGATAGCAGAGGACTTGCGGCGGTGTGTTGTATGGACGATGTTCGGATCACAGAGGACTTGCGGCGGTGTGTTGTATGGACGACGCTCGGATAGCAGAGGACTTGCGGCGGTGTGTTGTATGGACGATGTTCGGATCACAGAGGACTTGCGGCGGTGTGTTGTATGGACGACGCTCGGATAGCAGAGGACTTGCGGCTGTGTGTTGTATGGACGACGCTCGGATGGCAGAGGACTTGCGGCGGTGTGTTGTATGGACGACGCTCGGATAGCAGAGGACTTGCGGCTGTGTGTTGTATGGACGACGCTCGGATGGCAGAGGACTTGCGGCGGTGTGTTGTATGGATGACGCTTGGATAGCAGAGGACTTGCGGCGGTGTGTTGTATGGACGATGTTCGGATCACAGAGGACTTGCGGTGGTGTGTTGTATGGATGACGCTCGGATAGCAGAGGACTTGCGGCGGTGTGTTGTATGGACGAGGCTCGGATAGCAAAGGACTTGCGGTGGTTTGTTGTATGGATGACGCTTGGATAGCAGAGGACTTGCGGCGGTGTGTTGTATGGACGATGCTCGGATAGCAGAGGACTTGCGGCGGTTTGTTGTATGGACGACGCTTGGATAGCAGAGGACTTGCGGCGGTTTGTTGTATGGACGATGTTCGGATCACAGAGGACTTGCGGTGGTGTGTTGTATGGATGACGCTTGGATAGCAGAGGACTTGCGGCGGTGTGTTGTATGGACGATGCTCGGATAGCAGAGGACTTGCGGCGGTTTGTTGTATGGACGACGCTTGGATAGCAGAGGACTTGCGGCGGTTTGTTGTATGGACGACGCTCGGATAGCAGAGGACTTGCGGCGCTGTGTTGTTTGAAGCTTGCTACACTGACGTCCCCACTTGTCCGCAGGTCTGCATGACGTGTGTGCGCTGCAAAAGCTGCGGAGCTACTCCAGGGACAAACTGGGAGACTGAATGGAACCATGAGAAGGATCTGTGTCCCGACTGCAAGAAACTCTACGACCAAGGTGAACCCCGTCCAAACATTCAGATGGTCCTGTGCTGCTGCACTGCTCTCCAGTAAAGTACAGGAAATGACAGGCTCATTTCAGGTGATGTCAACTGTGCTTATTTTGTTTTTTTTTTTTTTTTTTTTTTTTTGATCCATCCTTGTGCAGGCAATTTCTGCCCTGTCTGTTTCGGGTGTTATGAGGATGATGACTATACCAGCCAGATGATCCAGTGTGCTGAGTGCAGCCACTGGGTTCATGCCAAGTGTGAGAGCTTGTCAGGTAGGTGTCCGGCATGCAATGACCCCAGATGCTCTATATAGGGCCTCCTGGCTTCCACTTGATTTGCCAGCACAAATTTCACATCATTTACATTGCCTTTTACATTCAGTACATTTCTAGGATGGTTTAATACATTTTCCCAACCCGGTCCTCAGGCACCACCAGTCTGGTAGGGTGCTGGGAGGGAGCAATATTGTGGACCGTCTGGGGATCCCCCATAACTAGGTTGGGGAAACACCGGTGTAATAGGTTAAGTTGGTTGATTTAATGATTAATCTGTCTTGCAGATGACTTGTACAAAATGCTGTCCAGCCTGCCAGATAGTGTGGTGTACATCTGTGAGCCCTGCAGTCACGCCCAGTCCAGCACATGGAGAGAGCAGCTGATGTCGGAGCTGAAGGAGCGGCTGAGCAAGCTTCTGGCCAGTATGAGGAACTCCAGTCTGACGCAGCACATGCTGTGCCACCCCGAGGTGCGGCTCTGGCTTCTTGGGGGGGGGGGGGGACTACTAACTGCTTGCTGCTGAGCCGTGCTGCCGGCTGCCTGTTCACTCTCTTCATACCAAATGGAGGATTTTGAAAAACCTGTGGAGTCTCAGAATGTGATATACATAGTTGTTCCCAGTTCACTTTTAGTGTGCAGCTATTAGTGGTTATTTCTGTTGTTTTTCGCCAATATAAATGTACCTTAAGAAGCTGCCCTGTATCCTCTGGTATCTCCTTGCTCTTTATACGCCTCTCTCTCCCTGCTTCGTGCTCTGTGCAGTCCTCCCCGCTGCCTGGCCCTCTGAATTTTAAGGATCAGCCAGCCGTTGACCTCCAGACAGTAAACGTCAAATTTGAGGGCGGATTTTACACTACCCTGGTGAGTTCCTGTGCCTTATTTATGCTCGACATTACCCTTTATAAATAGGGACCTGATGTTCCAATAATGCTTAATGTCAGCAAGACAGAAGTGTTACAGCCACAGGCCTCTTTCAGAAACACTCTATCCCCCGACTGGCTGTACGTCAAAGTGGATGTGTTTCCAAATAGGATAATTGGATTGGCCGTGTTTTTGAGTTCTTGTGATTTGGGCACAGTCTATAGGCTCCCCCATACAGTGCCTGACGAGTCCCGCCTGTCTCTGTTAGGAGCTGTTCCACGAGGACATGATCCAGATGTTCCAGAAGTGGCTGGAAGAGGAGGAGGATGCTCTTCCGTGGGAGCAGAGCTCCTCAGCCCTGGCCAGGTCCTTCTACTTACATGTAAGGGCTCACGTCGTGGCCCCTGTACTCGGGACTGGGGAAAAGCTCATAACATAATGTAACAGTTACCCTCAGGTGTGGGATGTGAGTAATGTGTCATACTTCCAGTGCCGGAGAAGAATACACTAAACTTTGGTTTGTATTAGCAGTTTGGTAGCTTGTGATGCTTTACTAAATAAAATCAGTCCAGTCCAGATGCTGCTTGATATTTAGCAATTTAGCAGATCAGTGTAATTCTGCTGCACACCTACATTGCCGCTAACCCTCAGAAAGAGTGTTATATCTGACTTATCTTTAATGAGTTAGAGGAATTTTTTGATCTCCCAGCATTACTTGGTGTAAGCGATGTTTAACCTTCAATGCTATGCAGTTTTAATGGTTTCATCTACTTTTTCCACAGCTCATGGAAGAGGAATTTCCATGGTTCAGTAGCCAGGATGCTAAAGAGTGGGATCCTCGCTCTAAAGATGTTTTGAAGTATGTATAGCTTTACAGTGATATTTTCACAAGTCTAGAGCTGCTTTTCCAAATCCAACACAGAGATGTAGGTAGATTTTTATGTCCAGTAAATTTTCACCATGTTGCTTAATGAAGGTACGTCCACAGAAACATTTTTATGTAATTGATGGGTTTGTACAGTGTTGGGATCGCCTGATTAGCACTGACATTTAACTGCATGTATTAATTGGCAAAGCCTCTAATAGTCACCGTTATCAGCTGTAAATTGATTATAGTACAAAAATGAGGTTGCTGTGAACAGCTCTGTGCAGTTTGCTTTCTGGCTGGTTGAACCTTGCACATGTATGCTTACATGTAGAATAGAGGTTATGAGCAGGATCTACACATTTTTCACTTGGTACAAAATTTCAGTAAATCCATATTTGTTGTGGGCCGATCACGCACTCTCTGCTTCCCCCACAGCGGCATGCTGCCTTATGCCGTCCCACCCCCCTCTTCTGAGCATGTTTATGCCCAGTGGCGAGTGAGGGAGGGCCAAGCCTCCGCCAGGGCTAGGGGGGACCTCGAGACCCGTGCTGGTGCAACCAGCGACCCTAGAGATCTTAGCGGGTCTGGCTGCAGATTCCAAGGTTTGGCTTTGCCCCTGTTGAAATCACTGGAATTACTTATTTTTAACAGAAATCCCCAACACAGTCCCCTGGGTCACTTATTTTAATTATCACTTCTTTCCCCGCCAGGAGAACTGGATAATATCTCATCCAGTGTTGATGACTGGTCGAAGGAAGATGAGAGACAGTGTGCCTTGTGTCAGAAATATGGAGACGCCAAACCCAATGTGAGCGCTCACAGTGGGAGATCTGTTCCGTGCGCCACTGTGCATTGAATGTATGAATGTGCAGAGTTGCCATTTTCAAAGAAAGCTGTACCTTACATTCCTACTTTATGCTTCATGAATTCTGTGCGCTGAACCATTAAGCACTGGCTTAAGCTGTCGGGCAGGGCAGCAGATCAGCTCTGTTCTGTTTGCGTTTCTGCAGGATGCCGGAAGGTTGTTGTATCTGGGCCAGAATGAGTGGGCACATGTGAACTGCTCGCTGTGGTCTGCAGAGGTCTTTGAAGATGATGGTTCACTGATGCATGTGCACAGTGCAGTCACCAGGGGGCGCCTTATGGTACGACTGAATGAACTGCCAGGTCCCCTCCAGTCCCCTCCACCTGTGTATGCTCTATATCACGCTCTGCCTGACGTTTTTCCTGTTGATGTCTTCAGAGATGTGAGGGCTGTCACCAGACTGGGGCCACAGTGGGCTGCTGTCTGTCATCGTGTCAGAGTAATTACCACTTCATGTGTGCACGTGCACACAACTGCGTATTCCAGGATGACAAGAAGGTTTTCTGCTACAAACACCGGGACCTCATTAGTGACAAGGTAATCTTTTTCCCTGCCTCTCTCCGTCCCCCTGCCTCTCTCCGTCCCCCTGCCTCTCTTCGTCCCCCTGCCTGTCTCTGATGGCACCTGCTCTCCTTCACTGTAATCATGAATAGTTCCTTCTTGTCTTAATGGGTAGATGGTTACTGAGGACGGATTTGAAGTTCTTCGTCGGGTCTTTGTGGATTTTGAGGGAATCAGTCTCCGCAGAAAATTCCTCACTGGTTTGGAGCCAGAATGCATCAATATGATAATTGGTGAGTTGTCATATATTTATACAAAAAATGAAGGCATTGTTTTGTGTTAGAATTTACCAGCTGACCTGAGACCTGCATGAGGGTGATGTAATTTTTGCTGTTTGTGCTTCACGGTTGCTCTGCTTGCAGGTTCTTTAACTATTCAGAACCTGGGAGTGTTGACTGAAGTATCTGCAAGTCAGGGAAAACTCTTTCCGGTTGGTTATCAGTGAGTATTTTCTTTGTCTGTCTCTCACCTTCGTCGTCTATGGACCCCCTGCAGAGGCATGCTTTAGGGGTGCAACAGCATTTGATCATTTACATAAATTTCCCTTTGAAAATGTCTTTAATGAAGTAATGTTCTAATTCTTTTACAAATGTTCTGTAATTCTCACATTTTCAGTCTAGTAAATTTATGCATTAATTCAAGCATAAATTTTACGTGTAGTTCATAGTTTTTTTCCCATCGCATAAGTGCGGCTTTTGCCATCGCAGATGACGTCTAACAGGCTGTATGTTTTAGTCTAAAGTAACTTTGTCGTCCCCCAAGCTAATTTTTATCTCTCTTGTATACAAAAACAGCTTTGTTCATTTGCCAGGCAGAAACATTCCCCTCCCCCCCTTTTCCTTACCCCTTCTCATGCCCTAGATGCTCTCGTTGGTACTGGAGCACGGTGGATCCTCGCCGGCGATGTAGATACACCTTCACCGTAAAAGAGGCGCGGCCCCCTCTGCCGGAGAGACTCATGGAGGACACTAGCGACCAAGGAGAAAATCAGACCATCGCACACAGTCCCAGTCACTCTTCAGGTAAGGCCTCATGACGCACGCGGCATTTTAATATCACGCAATCCTGCGACTTCTTTTCAGCGTCTCTACATATTTTAGTGCTGGTTCTGCTTAACGATGGTTTTAAATGAGAGCACAGCTTTGCAGTCAAATGAGTAATTGCTGGTAAGCTTGTAGTCCTGCTTTAAGATCTTCCCTCATAGGTAGTCGTATTGCAGATGAGTGCCGGTGTACAATTTCATGTTGAGTTCATCCATTCCCCCCCCCCCCCCCCCCCCCCCCCCCCCCAGAATCTGAAGCTTCCGGTGAAGCGAAAATTCCCGTAATGACTGACACGCCTGCTGACAGCCCAGCCGCTCAGCCGAAAGCGGGGGCTCTGCACAAACCCCCAGCGTATCCCCAGAGCAGGAGGCCAGCGGGGGGGACGCCCCGGCCCTTACCCTTCCCAGGTGCCCATTGTACTCTAACCGATACATCATGAGTCCTGCATCACAGTACCCTGTTCTTTAAAGTATTGCCTTTATTAAAGTATGTCTTGCTTAAAGCTGCAGCAGATGGTCAGTGTAACAGTTTGTGAGGCTGTAAGTAATTTGAACATTCTCGACCTTCAGGGAACTCCTCAACTAAGAGTCACCATGTGCTGGCCGTCAGCGATCTGGAGGAAGCGCGCCGGATGCGTCGCCATTGCAGTGTCTCCCGCGGTGCACAAAGCCGGTTCGAGTCCTCTTCCTCGGGATTCTGCACGGAGGGCGGCTCGCCCTCCAAGATTAGTGCTAGTGCTTCTCTTGATGAAGCTGAGAGCCAGCTGACGTCTTTTCAGTGTTCCGATAGAGGGGCCTCACCTCATAGTTTTGTCGGTGACGTTGCGCGAGCACCTTCTGTGCCTCTTCCCCAACGTCCATGTCCAGGTATTCTCTCGTCATCCAGCACTTGTCGCTCTTATCTCTCATGTCCCCAGAAAATGGGTGAGCTAGATACTTCAGAAGGTCCTCATGCCTTCCTGACTTCACCAGATAGAGGAGACATTACAGAAGCAAACAGGACCGTATTATCCCCAGGGAGCAGTGCTTTGGCTCATGAAAACGTCTCACAGCTGCCCTTTGAACCTGAGATGCCTACAGCTTCACTGTTTAGTGCTAATTTAGACTTGGATGATGTGCTGCAATGTGAGGGTCACCTTGCGGTGGATAGGGAACGGCAGCTCAGCTCAGGGTGGCTCCAGGATGGTGGTGACACTGCTACGGAAAGACCAGCGGCTGTCCAGGTTTCGCCCCTCCCCGTGACCTCTGCCAGAGCGCAGGGTGAGAGCGCTTTTTGTGATGATCGGCAGACATATGTTAATTTCCAGCGCACTGATATCACATACGCGTCTTCCAAGGATCCAGATGTGGCACTCCCTTCCTCTGGATCTATATCACAGTTGGATGGTGCCGATGATGGAACCGAAAGCGACTCAAGTAATGACGAAGATCAAAGCTTAAAGAGTACAAAGCAAGCACAGACACAGCCTGCCACACAACCGTCTGCAGTTATTTCACAGAACAAGCAGAAAAGCAGAGAGAACTCCACCCCTGCAAGTACTGCTGCTATTGTTTGTGAGGAAATTGTACCCTTGCCTGAAGTAAATTCCCAGCACCTCCATACTGTGACCTTTGGAATAGATGAGCCCATCAGAAGGGATGATTCCACCTCACTGCCTGCAGTCGGAACTCAAAATCCAGCTACTGAGGCTTTTATTTTGACTGGATGTAGCTCTGATTATCGTCCTGCACCACAACAGTTATCTGTAGATAACAATGATGAGGTTTATTCTGCCGCTGATCTGATATTGCAGAAAGAGCAAATGCTTACTGAAACCATTACAGAACACAGCCATGAGACTGTGCCTCCAAGCCCCATTCCGGCGCCCGTGAACGCTAGCACACCGTTACCAATTCCCACACCCTCTTCCAAATTCACATCTTGCCCCTACATTGCACTTGATTCATCTTCTGGGTTAGTTGTGCCTGTGTTTCAGTCCACACTGAAACAATCCCGAGAGCAGCCTAGCCAGCCATCTTCCAGCCGAAGCCTGCCTTCCGTTTCTACTAGCTGCTCATCTCAGGCGAGGCCATTAAAAGTGCAGTTTAACTCTTATGGGTCATTGACGGCGGCGCCGTCTCACGCCGTCTCAACCGTCACTATTCTGTCACCTTCCCACTCCGTAACTACCACTTCTTTTGCGAGACTGGGCACCAAAATTTCATTGCCTGTTGTCATTAATGGGTATAACTCTGCACCAGTGCAAGAGGAAATTTCAAGTGGGGTTGCGATTCCTGTTAGTGTCAGTGTCTCTAGGGCTGTAGTGGAGCCGCGACCTCAGCTGGTTACTCAGGTAGTGCCAGGTCACACCATCCACATGGGAAGAAGCCTTGTTGGCGCGAATCCAGTTTTGCTTGTCAATAGCGTTGGTCAAATTTTCCTCAAGGAATCGGAAAATGGGACTTTTCAGGCGGCCAGCGTCAGCTCCCCGTCACGCGGCTGCACTAGTCAGATTTCACAGCCAGTCATGACCAGCCCGCCCTCAAGCCGCCATATTGTCACTTACAGCAACCTTGGAGCCTCGAGGGCACAGTCCTCTGAAGTCCTGGTGTCTAAAGACAAGAAACCACGAAGAAAAAGAACTGAAATAACTCCAGGAAGCTTGACAGCTACCGTCTCAGACTGGCATGAATCCACCGCTCACGCTGGTGGCGTCTCCGTTACCCATAATCCCTCCCCGGCTCGTATCCTTGGCCCCTCTCAGTTTCTCGTTAATCCTGTCCAAAGCAAGGTTCAGGCGCTAGGCTCTGTGCAGCTTCCACCAACCCTTTTGAAGGAGTCGAAGCCTGCAGCGGTCGGGCCGCGTCCTCACGCTCGCGTCAAACGGGTGTCCTCTCTGTCCGAACGCGCCGGTAGTAAGAAGCCAAAGTCTGACTTGAAGCTAGAGCACAGTAATGTACCGGAGGTGGGGATCGCCAGCGGTGCCGGCAGGTGAGGCCGTGCTGAGGGGAGGGGCATCGCATTCTCACCCCTGCCATGTCTGCGGCCGACGGCTTCATGTGTGAATGTTGCTGCCTTCGTTGCAGGTCCAGTGGAGTTCGGATGAAAGCACCGAGTGTGAAGAACCTGCCGGATCGTGCGAAGCCGGAGAAGGACAGCTTGGAGGAGAAAAGGTGAGAAGTTGGGATGGCAGTTTCTCTCTACATCCCAGTGTCCTGGAGAGAGGTCCCCACGATTCCTGTTCTAGATAACCAAGTGGACGTGGCTGGGTTTTCGCTTCGTTTAAAAACCCTTTACCTCCTGTTTCAGGAACGCCTTTTGTAGCTTTCAGTGCATACATGATACACTGACTCGTAGTAGTTAGGGAGAATGGTGACTTGCTCAGGTGACTTCGCTCTGTTTAATTCCTTGAAGGATTTAAGAATTAAGCTAAACAAAATGAACAGAAAAATCTGAATTAATCCTGCAATAATGCTGAATGTGAATGATAATTCTTATTTGTTATATGCAAGTCATAAAGATCCTGCAGGAAAGGCAGTTTCTATTTGCATTTGATTAGAGCTGCATCTTGGAGCTTCTATAGTAGAATGAAGCATGTTATAATGGACCAGCAAGGTTGCAACATTGTGACCTCGGGGATGTCCACTGTAGAGTGCAAAGTAACTTCGTTGCATGCTGGTTTTGACACTAGTTCTAGCAGCTTCACGTGTAACAGCTGTGAGAGGTTTGAGATGCAGCATAGTTTTTATGTGTGTTCTGTCTACGATGCAGAATTGACCCCGGTGATCATACGTCCAGTTCGGCCCAGGGGAACCACAGCAGCCAGGCCAAAGCCTTATCCCTGGACTGCTGCAGGCGCACTGGCCCTATCGACTGGGGCAGTTACTCTGGTGGGTTTCAGCTCTGTTGATCTCCTCTCTCGCTGAAGTGTTTCTTTAGGCCGGACCGGCCATCTGGCACGGCGCAGTTGGATGGTGTCGCTGATGGAACCGAAAGCGAGGCTGGCGATGCTGGTTATGGTGGCTTAAAGCAACCACATGCCAGTGTTCTGCTGGGGGGGCACATGGAGCCCTTCCCCCACCCCCAGTTGGCAAATTGTCTGTGCGGTGGCCACTGCCGACATTTTATTTAATTTATTTATTTTTAATTCCAATGTAGTCATTTAATTGCAGTTTCATAAGAAGATTAAAAACCAAGAGAAAAAACGAAGTTCTCCAAAAATGAAATCATTCAGCCGGTCCTTTCATGATGGCTAGTTTCTTTAGACCATTAAAATTTTTTTTTTTAATGATTTATAATATGCACCTAAAGTTTGTTTTAGATGCATCCAAAGAACTTTTAAATATTATTTACCGTAGGATCTTCTTTTCAATTGCCACAAGTTAATGTCGTTAGAACTTTAAAATGTCTTGATTTTGTTTTCTGAAATAAATGATTTAGGAGCAGATATTTGAATTCCCTTTTGTTTAACCGTTACACACATTGTAAATGTGGGTGAATGTGATTCACTGTGATTCACAGACCGCTGCATTGACACTGGCATTCTCTCCTGCAGGCGCAGCATCCAGTTCTGATGAAGCGACCTCTGACCCAGAAGAGCAACAGCTCAACGGCCATGAGAAGCCGCACCTTCGCTTCCAGATCACAAGTGAAGACGGCTTCAGTGTGGAAGCCGACACCATTGAAGGTCAGTAGCAGGAGCCATCTTAAGCTGGCGCCGAATATTGGGCCTGGAAACTCCTGCAGAAGGTTCCATTTTTAAGAAAGGTCTGCGTACCTGATCTCCGTGGCTCAGTTCGCAGCGTTTTTTTCCGGCTGGAATCCTGCCTCCTCTCTCTGCATATGGAGTTTGCACGGTTAATTGTGAATCAAGAAATCATTCCCCCAGCATTGCAGGCCTCATTGCTCACCTGAACTGTTGACACAAGGCAGGTTAGATCCATAGATTCATGGCTGTTTTTGCCAAATTCTGACCCTGTTGTCTGAATGTAGCAGTAAGACAAGCTGACTTTTCATTGTGTTTTAGTCCGATAGTCATCTGCTCTGACATACAAGCTTGAGTGTGACTTTTCTGCAGGATGGTCTCTGGCCACGAACTCTAACCTTCATACGGTTCCTGCCTCTGCTCCTTTCATGATGTAGACTGACTGTAGTTTAGTTTTGGTCTCACTTCAGTTTTTTCCACTATTGTCTTCTCAGACTTTGAACCTGCGGCTCTTGATGCACTGCCTGTTCTAAGGGGGGGGCTCTTGTGAATTGATAGCTACTGGCCGTGAATACATGTGCCTCTGTGTCCGCAGTGGCGTGGAAGGCTGTGATTGAGGGCGTGCTGGAGGCCCGTGCAGGCTGCCTGCTCCCGCAGCTCTCCTTCATGGGCAGGAATGGGGCACGCATGCTCGGGGTCGTGCACGACGCCGTCATCTTCCTGCTGGAGCAACTCCAGGGCGCCTCCCGCTGCCGAAAGCACAACTTCCGCTTCCACAAGCAGGAGACCCAGGAGGAGGAGCTTCCCATTAACCCTACAGGCTGCGCCCGCTCCGAGGTCTACCTGCGGTAAGCCACTGGGCTGTGCCCTCGGGATGCCATCTTCGGCGGGTATTTTGGTGTATCCTTTGGGAACGGTTTAGCAGCCAGACATACAGTTCACAAATCGTTATGCAAAGATTTATTACAAGATTGATTTTTATTATCAAGAGTATGAATGGGTTCCACCTTTTTTGCTTTCTGCTTATAGAAAGTCAACTTTTGATATGTTCAACTTCCTGGCCTCCCAACACCGGCAGCTGCCGGACCCAGGGCCCTACGATGAGGAAGAGGATGACGTCCTGCTCAAGTCCACCAGGTTGTTTTAGCATCTTCATCCAAGGCGACATCTGCCATCGCAGCTCGTTATTCTCAGTGCCTGCGACTGGCTTCCTCACTTTGGGCAGACATACAGAATGGGGTGTTTTTGGATTCTGTTGGAGTTATTGTGTCGTCTGAATTTTTGTGTGAGGAAACCTCGAGTGTCCTGAAAGGCACCTTAAGATAACATTCATTCATTCAGTCTCTCTCTGTGTCTGTGTGTGTCTCTGTCTCTGTCCATGTGTGTCTGTCTGTCTGCCATGCCAATTATTGTAGGTATTAGTTGCACTAGCATGACAGGATGTTGCTCTCTCTGCTTGTGCAGGCGCGCCACCAGCCTGGAGCTGCCCATGGCCATGCGTTTCCGGCACTTGGAGAGGACATCCAAGGAGGCTGTTGGGGTGTACAGGTGCACACACTGACTTTTAGCTTGCAGTTCTAATACGCGACATCGACAACCAGTGCCTGTGAACTCCTAAGAGTGCCTTGGAGCATGCTTTAAAGAGCACGAGTGCAGACTGGAAATCGCCTGTCACACCCTCAGATGTTTCCTGACTACAGTATTGTGGTTGATGCTTTGTGTTGTACACAAGGCGTGACAAGCTGAGCCCTTCGGCAAGACCTTTAACTACCCCCAGATGCTCCTGGGGTAGTAGGTGACCCAGCTGTCTTGAGTGTATCATTCTGGATATAAGCATCTTCGTTTTTCCATGCCTTTTATAGAAGTTCCTTGTTAGGGTCTTTGATAAGCAGACAGGCTCACTATAATGGCGACTCCCCTGAGCGCACAGCCTGGCCAGAGTGAAGCATAAAAATAGCCGGTTGTGTCTTGCTTTGTGTAATGTGTTTCCCCCCCCCCCCCTCCATCAGATCTGCTATTCATGGTAGAGGCTTGTTCTGCAAGAGGAACATTGATGCAGGAGAAATGGTCATTGAGTATTCCGGCACTGTCATACGCGCAGTGCTGACAGACAAGCGCGAGAAGTACTATGAGAGCAAGGTGAGCCGTGATTGGCTGAAGCCCAGGACAGCTGCAGCTTTTTCATTGGGCGTGACTGTCTTTGAATTAATGTTAAATGTCTATTTATTAGTACGTGGTGGTAATTAAAAAAAACAAAAAAAAACGCCTACACAAAAGCTTTATTTTGGCTTGTAACCCTATAAACCGTTCTGGTGTCTTCAGGGCATTGGCTGTTACATGTTCCGCATGGATGACTTCGAGGTGGTGGACGCCACCATGCACGGCAACGCGGCACGCTTCATCAACCACTCCTGCGAGCCCAACTGCTACTCGCGTGTCATCAACGTGGAGGGCCAGAAGCACATCGTGATCTTTGCGCTGCGCAAGATCTATCGCGGCGAGGAGCTCACTTACGACTACAAGTTCCCCTTTGAGGATGCGAGTAACAAGTTGCGTTGCAACTGCGGTGCAAAGCGATGCAGGCATTTCCTTAACTAGTCCCCAGACGGGCTGAATGGTTTTACACTGAGACGAGAGGACAGGGTGGAGAAAGAAGACTATATGCAGAAAAGGGCGACACCATGGATGTTTGAGAATCAGAATGAGAGCCCCTGAGCTGTTTAGACTTCACAGTGGGGAGAATCTCTCCACGTCCAGGGTGCGGGCGGCTTGACCAGGCACACATACACCCCCTGCATTGCGGCCCCTGTAATCAGGACTCTGTGGCATGTAACTTTTAACCTGCCGTTTCTCATCTTCCATTCTGTCTGCTCTTTCTTTTGGAGATCAACTCAAAGTCCATCTGCAAAAAAATCAGCCAACAGCAGAAGTATAATTTATTTTTTTTGCACGAGAGACTGTTCTCTTAGGTCTTTGCTGATATATCTTGTTAAATACCCAAATAGCACTAGCTATTAACATTAGACTGGGAACAAAGCATATTGCTTGACTTCCACCATGCTTGGGCCTCCACAATAATGTTATCCCACCATTTCAATTTTTATTAGACATTTGTCAGGGGTGCAAGGGATCAGTCATTAGCTTCAGGACATACTTAAAATCCTGTTGTTACTAGGATATTTCAGGCTTCTAGGATTGTGTAATTTAAATATATAATAGCTTGCCACCACTTCTTTGCAGTGCTTAATACTCGTATTTTTAAGTCTGTAGGCAGTTAAGTCTCCCCCACCACCCCCAGTTTACCCTTGTGATGTGTGAGATTTAGTGGGACTAGATTTCATTCAGAGGAATGAAAGGTGAGGATGATTGCTGGCTTACTGAGCTGTGACAGGCCTGCTTTGTGGCTCTTCCCTTTCAGCCATGCGTTCTCTCCATGGTATCGTTTTACTGGCTCCGGCATCATTATCGAAGTCGAATTATTTCAAACGCCTAATGCCATTGTAAAAATGTACATTGTGCAGCATTTTTTTCTGGAAGAGCTCAGGATTACCTAATCAAAGTAGTAAAAATAAAGAAATTGTCAGAGAAGTAAGTTTTAAAAAGCACCTTATGTAAGGAAAGCACTGACCTTGAATCTCTAGCGAATGCAGGGATGGATATGGATGGACCAGGTGGCCAGGTCCCCCCCCCCCCCCCCCCCGAGAAGGGGTCCAACTGACCCTGGCCCCAACTCCCCACAGCCCCTTCCGTCCCTCTAGGGCTCGATGAGGGTCCAGCATTAAGCTGTAGCATGGAGCTGCTCAATACTGAATTCACTGTCCAGAAGCAAATTACATTTTAGGTTTTAAACTGCTTGTTTGTATTTTATAGCCTGGCTGTACCTTGCGTTTAAAATCAAGTATTTGAAAAACCAATGAGATTGAGAATTTCGCCCCCTCTGGGCTCGGCACTGGCGTCGGGGCGGGGTGGTATGTTATACCCTTAAGCAGTGGGAAAATCGGGGGAAGCGACCACCTCACATTTTCCACTTTAGGTCTGTATAGCTATACCTGGTAATTCCCACGTTTTCTTTAACTCATACATAATACGACATTGTGTAATTCACCTTTTAGAAATTTTACAACTAGTGTGTTTCTTGGTGAGTTATTAATGTAATTTAGCACATAGGTCTTTTTTTTTTTTTTCTTCAGACATTTTCTGCTGCGATAGGTTCTGGTTTCCTTTCTCTTGTTGAACGCACAACTACCACAATGAGCTTGCAGGTAGGGAAGAGCCAACCTCGGGCGGCTTTCTCCTGCTTCCCAGCCGGTATATGCGCCTGTTCTGAGCCGTTCCAACCGCTGGGGTTCTCTCGATCTGCTGCAGGGACTCTACCTCAGTAGGAGATAGCTGCAAAAGTCTCCTTGATCTGTCTCGACTGATCTCAGTGCAGTGAGGATGCGTAATCAGTGTATCTTGCATTCTGGGGAAATCTTAGTACTGTCGGTAAACTTGTGCACCAGTGAAGACTTATTTTAATACAAAGTCTTAAGTGAAACTAGGTTTAGTCACCTTGTATAAAGAAACTTTGTCTGTATATAGTTGTATACAAAATTTCTAAACCTGTTAAATTTTTCTATGCACTTTTTTATTTATGATGTTCTATGCTTAATAAAGATGTGGTTTGAAGAAAGTTTTGTAAGAATGATTCATGTAAAATGGGTCTTTTGCTGTTGATTATTCTTAAACTTTGGGTTTTTAATACTTTACGATTATTGATTTCGTAATGAACAAAAAAAACTGTATAATGTCACATGGCAAACACAATGCAACATTTACATTCAGTTTTTTCGAGAAAAAAAAAACCTACTCTGCACTGCCCTCTACAGAACACTAAGTGCACATGCTGTGGTACATATTTGCGTGTGTATGTTCATACTGTATCTGTGGGCGGCATGGTGGCGTATGAGGTCACAATGTAGCCACAAGCCCACAGAACCGCAGTGGGTTCATCCAATCCATGCTAATATTTCTAGTCCAGTATGTATCGGGACATTGTCAGAATGGAGGCTGACGGGAATTCCGGAAAACCTGGTAGAACCCGACAGGCACCATGTTATAACGATATAATATAACATCTGAAAAGGGCCGCATTAACCCATTTAATTGGTTGATCAGTTTCTACATATAAGCCGACCTTAAAATGAAATCAATGCATATTTGCACTTAAAAATAATCTTCCACTTTATAACTTTGGTGATTATTAAATTATTAGCCAATAAAGTGCCTTAATAGCTAATTGATCATATTCGGTTGAAGTCCTTTACATGGTAGTCTTCAAATTGTTTCATAGCTGATTATAAGCAGTTCACAATATAGAATTCGATGTTTTCAGCAGTGCAGTCAGAATTCAATAAAATATAAGTTTTATAGTTGTACTATTCCATAGGTACAGTATGTATAACCGTAACAGTGAAACTAGTGAACTATATCTGGCAATCTCTTGTGTGCTTTGAACGAAAAACATCGTTATAATTCGTAAATGGTTTAATTTCATGAATTGTGGAGCGTTTTCGGTGTTTATTCTTTCAGGAATGTTTTAAATGACGAGGTTTGTAGGTTCGCAGATGATTAATGAGTGGTTTTGTTGAGAGAAAATCCACGGCGTCACATTACACTATCGGGATGTTTAAAATAAAATACGAGCTAGCCCAGATAAAACCACACACCCCTTGTCTAGGAAATCTAGCTGGAACAGCTAACAATGCATCCGTCTTCTGAGTCATTACATTGGCATCTAAGCATATGTCTTCAAATAATCATGACTTTAAGCTTACTTATCATAGCAAATCTACTAAATGTAAGGACTTCACCCCCATGAAGATTTCTCTACTAAAACCATTTAATAATTTATAAGTGATTTCCCTTTTTTGTAGCGAGTACACAGAATCGGTTTTTGCGTAATTATATTAAAAGCCCAGAATTTTCTAGCGCTTAGGTTGTACGTACGGCCAGTCTGGGGCACTACTGTCGAATAGCCAAGACAATCAGTGACCTTCATCCGAAATTTACCGTCACAACCAAACCTCTCAGATGCCACACCCCCTGTCCAATGGGAAGCCACCGGTTGAAGTTTCATCCATCCATCCATGTAAACAATTCGCATAAGGTAGGGCAACACCCGGCGCCCAGTGTCATTGAAGAACGACATTTTTTGTTCTGAGCGGAGTTATTTTGTGCTGAAGCGTGGGCTAAACCGTTAAACCTACCTCCCGACGTCTCTTATTCTCGCAGAAATTGAGGTGGCGATTGAAGATTGACTGAAGACTGACAAGTTTTTACACCAATCGCCAATGAGTTTTTGGGCAGAGTAGGCGGGCCTTAGCATCAGCACGCAGTACGCAGTTTCCTTTCCGTGCGTCCGGCGTTGCGGCTCCGTCCTCTAAGCAGAAGCGTGAGTATCTGCGGCACGATGGTTTGAATGAAAGCCACACGCTAAATAGGCAACACTGTCCCTGAAATGTACAGTTAATCTGTTAGGATTATAAATGTTGGCGGTGTACGACGGGCGTCTCAATAGCGAATGTATTCTTTGAAAATCAATGACGTATTCAAGCCTGCTGTTCTCCGCAGTTACGCTGTTGCCGCTGCCTTAATGTTCCTGGGCGTGCGGGTGCTGTTCAGAGCCAAGTTATTATAAGGGGTCAAGTCATGTCAGGTGAATATATGATGTAACTAGGGTATTTTCCATCCATTGTAAAAATCGTTTCTGTGGTGAAGTGCGTGTCATTCGAAGAGATAAGCCCAGTTTAGGGGCACAGTCATACGCATTTGTCAGTCGTAAGGGATGGAAATATTCACGTTATCGCATCATAAATCACGACATGCCTGTACAGTTAGGTTAGTAGGCCAAAGCCTAATTTTTCCCCATTCCCCATCTTTCATGAAATGTTAGCTACCAGTCGAAGACATTTAAAAGCTTTGTACGCCGCTATATGGTACTAGCTGTTGTTTTATTTTCCTCCTGAATTGAGTGGTTAATATTTTAATGTCTAACCAAAAAATTGATTTGGATAAGCGTATCCTGAGGTACACGTTTCCAGCTCTGTTTATAAGGCGTTAGGGTTATTTTTTTTATTCACTCAGTTTTGTCATTTCTGCATTTAAGATTTTTTTCCATACCTACCTGCTTGGTTAGTACAGACAGGTATAATTTTATGCTGTTTTACTCAAGAAATAATCCTTGGCGGTAAGGTTATGATATTGTTAAATCAGTCATTGTAGCAGGATCTGTGCGCCCCCGCCACCCCCCCCTCAGAGAGAACTTTGTCTGCTCTCGCCCAGCATGGGCAGCGTGCTTGCTGCCAGCTCGTCACCCCCAGCTCCGAGGGAACCGGGGCAGATCTCCGTGCCCCCAGGCTTCACCATGCCCCCTGTCTCATCCCTGCTGACCCCCCCGAATGTGGGTGATCAGGTGGCTGAAGTGGAGAGTCCCCTGCCCAACCCCGGCACTTTTGAGGAGTGTCACCGCAAATGCAAAGGTGGGACAGTGGCGTTTCGGCGAGTTTTGATTGATCTGGTGTCAAATGAGGAAAGGTTGAAACTTTTATTGCTGTTTATAATCTGCTGTTTACTTTGGCAGTTGTAATATATAGTCACATCACTAGGGGGCATGTTAGCCAGTGCTAACGCTTAATGAGTTAATGATAACCTTTCATGCTTAATGCCTTGTTTTAGAGATCTTCCCTATGGAAACAGAAGGAGTAAGATTGGTGGTCAACAAGGGTCTGAGCAATCATTTCCAGGTCAGTAACCATGTTATGCTTATCACTACAGCAGAGACTTTTATCCAAAGAAGCCTCCTTTTTGAGGAAGCAGGGTTAGACAATCCCCAGAGTTATTGGGGCGTAGGGGCCCCACTCAGGGGCCCAACAGAGAGATCACTCTGCTCACCGTGGGGTTTAAAGCAGCAACCTCCCAATCAATCTCACAAAATAGCTAACACACCGAGCCACACACTGTCCCATGTGAGAAATTAATGACGATCAATAGGATGAGTAATATGAATTCTACATGTAGGAAAAAGCGGCATCTCTGCTAGTTCCACTACTGGAACAGTCTGGAAGCAGGCCGGCTTTTTATAGCGAGGCAGGCCTTTTGTAAAGCTGTATGCATGCTGTGCTGGAATCAGCCGTGAAATTTTTGGATCTGTTATTTCACATTCAATACGGTGACTTAGACATTGGATACAACAGTTGACTGAATGCAGCAGCGTATTAAAAGTAAATTTACAGAGTGATTAGTAAATTAACATTGTCTTGGTGCCTGGGCTGGGCGGTGGAAGGATGGAACCACCCCTGTGCAGGAGAACAGAACTTATTTTCATGTACTTGCATCACTTTTCTAAGGTGTTAAATTCCTTTTGCCTGCTACTTTATGCTCAACCATCTTCAGTTCAATTCAGGCTTATTTGTAAAGTGCATTTTCACAATACGTTATCTCAAATGCTTTACATTATCCCTGCCCTGAGCCCCCAGTGAGCAAGCCAGAGGTCTCTCAGTAGCAAGAAAAAACTTCATGGAAGAAAGAAACCTTGGGGCTTCTTAATTATCCCATTAATTATCATATTAACACTGGACATCATTTTTCTTTGTGTTAAAAGGCCATAATTCAGTTTAGGTTTCATATGTAGAAATGGCCCCAGCTGGTGTATTTCCCGTGTATTTCCCGTGTATGTCATGTAGACTGCCCTTCCCCTCTCTGGCCGGCAGGTCAATCACACGCTGTCTCTCAGCACCCTGGGTGACTCCAGCTACAGGTTCGGGGCCACCTACGTCGGCTGCAAGCAGTCAGGACCAGCTGAGGTGCCGGCTGCCATTTGCTGATGATTTGCACGTCAGACGGATTTCCACAAATTAGCTGTTTGCACATTTACACGTAGTCTGACATTAGCCACTCTGTACTATTACAATTTGTAGTTATAACGCATCGTCCTGCCAGTGCATGTCGAATCCACAATATCCACGGGTTGAAAGTTTAGTTTCAAGACATGTTGGTTTCTGTCAGTAGTATTTATGATGTAATGCACGCCTCCACAGTCCTTTCCGGTAATGGTGGGGGATATGGACAACAGCGGCAGTCTCAATGCCCAGGTCATCCACCAGCTCACGGAGAGAGTGCGTTCCAAAATGGCTTTCCAGGTACGAGGGTGGGGCACAAGCTATGCGGCCAGCTACTTCCACATACTAACCGCGCATCACCAAAGCAGTGATTCACATTTAAAATTAAGAACTATATACTGTGCCGGTCAAAAGTTTGGACACGCTAAGCCACCTACAAAGGAGAGTGATATCGTGACATCACTTGACCTGGTCACCTGACCTAAACACAGTAGAAATGGTTTTGGGGGAGATTGAGAGTAAAGGAAGATCAGCCATTGAAAGCTCAGCACATATGTGGGACCTCCTTCAGGACAGCTGGAAAAGCATCTCAGAAGGTGACCTCATGAAACTGGCATAGAGGAGAATGTAGGGTCAGTCAGTCCCTGGAACAATTAGGGTTAGGAGGCTTGTTCTAAAATGTAGAGAATAGTACAAATAAACCTTTCTATGGGTGGATGTGTCCAGACGTTTGACTGGCGCTGTGTATGAATATGAGGCGAAAATGGAATTTTGTTTAAAGTATCAACAAATCTATCTACTCCTTCAATATTAGCTGCACAGATGAGCAAAGTTGTGCAGATAAGGAATTTGGGAATATTTTATTGATTTATTAAAAGTGCTGATCGGGAACGTTTACCTATGAGGTTTATTTGTTATATATGTGAAATCTTCATGTGAATTAGTTTTTCCGCCTTGAATGATGGATATTCTGAGTGATGCACATAGACTGTCTTCTCGCTGTGCCCGTGTTCGCTCGTGAATGGGCGGCTTGTCTCTGAAATGCACCGGCAGCAGTTCTCAGGCTTTGTCGCCTCGTTAGACGCAGCAGCAGAAGTTCGTGAACTGGCAGTGTGATGCTGAGTACCGCGGCGCCGACTTCACCACCGCCGTCACCCTCGGCAACCCGGACCTGCTTCTCGGCTCCGGTAGTGTCCCGATTTCAGCGTCAGGGAGCCTGCAGGTGCTGCGTGTCTGCACCATGCCGAATGCCCTGCTCTCTCTATTTTAGGTATTGTGGTGGCGCATTACCTGCAGTCTGTTACCGCCTCGCTAGCGCTGGGGGGGGAGCTTGTGTACCACTGCAGACCTGGAGAACAGGGTGCCGTGTTGTCCCTGGCTGGCAGGTACACAGGTGAGAGAATAATTGGTTCTAATGCCACATAAGCAGTAGAGAATAATTGCCTCTAACGCCACATAAACAGTTTGCTCTTATGTTATTGCACAATAAGCTATCAGTAACCACACTTTTCTAAAACCATCTTTTGGTGCTTGTGCAGACTAGTGCTTTGTGTGTCTGTATCTTTTAAGCTGCATCATTTAGTGTGTCTGTTCATTTAAAATCTGGAATAGCAGATGTGGTTCTTGATGCATGTGCAGTAACCAGGCTGTGCTCTCTGTTTCAGGCACTAATTACATCGCCACTGTAACTGTTGGGGGTGCGGGGGCCCATGCGTCATATTACCACAGGGCCAATGAGCAGGTAGTGTGCTGCAAGACGTGCGACATGCAGCTTGACACCTCAGCACTAGGCAGCACTAGCCGATCAGCGAGTGCCATCGCTCTGAAATGAGCTCCACGTGGAACGAAAGCTCATAAGTCCCTTGTGAGGAAACTTGACAGAAAAATGACGCATCTGTCTGGCTTTAAGTTTGTCTCTCTGCTTAAAATGCCTCACGCAGCGCATCTCAGTGTCACATGCTGACGTTATAGAACAATTAACACAGTTATAGTTGCAAATGAAAGGGGCTGGACAAGCGTATTTCATTTTTGACTAAGCTTTTTAGCATTTTATATATAATGTTCTGTACGTTTCTCAGCTTAATAGATTGATAGGATTAGAAAAGTATTCTCCAAATTTGGAACATTGTAAAAAGGGGAAAATTAAATGTGCTTAATTTACAGTCCCGAAACTGCAAAATAACTCCTTTTTTAAACCATGCACAAAAATGGCATTTATTTCTAAATGAAGTAACCAGCTTATTAAGATTTAAAAACCTAACATGTACATTTAACAGCATATGTGTTAAAATAGATGGGATAAAAATGTCATTTTTATGAGCACGATGTCATTTTGAGTTCCCCTTGGCAGTAATGGCTCTGCGGTCCTTTTAAAGCCGCCTGTCTTTTCAGAACACGCCATGCACGCGCCCCGCATTGCTCCCTCTTATTGCTCCCTCTTATTGCTCCCTCCATTTCCATTATGTATTTACATATATGATGTATATATGCTGACTGTACCTGCTAACTCTTAAATAGCTCACTCTCTCATTCACACTCAAGACGCAGACGTCTTTGCTTTTGCCTTAAATTGGCTTGTCCTTCAGCTGAACTTGTCCCTGTCTTGGTGTCGCAGTTGCAGGTGGGGGTGGAGTTGGAGGCCAGCACGCGCATGCAGGATACCAGCGTTTCCTTTGGCTACCAGCTAGATGTGCCCAAAACCAACCTGCTCTTCAAAGGTCCGACAGACCAGAAATGTTTAGGGTGCTATAATGAGTGCCTGCCTGTGCCTGTCTGTCTATGTCAATCTGTGTGCCTGTGTGTGTCTGTCGGTCTGTGTCAATCTCTGTGCCTGTGTGTGTCTGTCGGTCTGTGTCAATCTCTGTGCCTGTGTGTGTCTCTCGGTCTGTGTCAATCTCTGTGCCTGTGTCTGTCTCTCGGTCTGTGTCAATCTCTGTGCCTGTGTCTGTCTCTCGGTCTGTGTCAATCTCTGTGCCTGTGTCTGTCTCTCGGTCTGTGTCAATCTCTGTGCCTGTGTCTGTCTCTCGGTCTGTGTCAATCTCTGTGCCTGTGTCTGTCTCTCGGTCTGTGTCAATCTCTGTGCCTGTGTCTGTCTCTCGGTCTGTGTCAATCTCTCTGTCTGTGTGTATTTTGCTTCTCTGACATTGGCCTCCCCAGCCAGAAGGCACCCTCGGCTCCCAGTCTGCAGATACCCTTAACCGGCTGGATCACCATCAGTGGTTCTTTTGTCTTCAGGCTCGATCGACAGTAACTGGGTGGTGGGAGCTACGCTGGAGAAGAAGCTGCTTCCCCTGCCACTCTCGCTGGCGCTGGGGGCGTTCCTCAACCACCGCAAGAACAAGTTCCAGTGCGGCTTTGGCATCACCATCGGGTGAAGGGCAGGCAGCAGCACCCACGGCTTCGTCGGGCAGTCAGGCAGGCGAGCGGCGGCCTTTGAACACCGGGGGGCACAGCACCCCCCGTAACCACACAGCCGTAACAGCTGCTTCTCTACTGTACTGCACGAGAGAGAAAGGAGAAGCCAGTATTGGCTAAAGCTGGTAATTGGGTAGAATGATAGTTATTTTGCTTTTGAAATTCTTTTAGCCGTTCGTATGTATAAAGTGTGAATCGGTATGTCACGTGTATGAATGTTACAAAAGGAAATTTTCTAATAAAATGAGGTTCATGATCAATAAAGTGATCTTAAGGATGCACAGATGGTAATGAAAGGCAATAAAAATAAAAGAATGTAAACACAATACCAAAAATCTACAGGTCAATTATGTATATGAATATAACAGGGAAGACTTATCTGTTGCGAGCAGTGCAAAGTGAGAGCAGTGTCTTGGATCATTATTGGCAGTGAGAGTGCACCTTCTGCGGGCGGCTGTGTCATGGCTGGCCGCCGGCCCTGGTTCCTCACTGGCTTTTCCTGGACTAAAAAGCCCGTCCAGTTACTTTTCACTGACAGGACCGTTTTATGTCAGAGGTCCACTGCTTGCTTAAAAGCATCCAACTGATCTGGATTCTCCTCCAGAAGATGCCGTAGGATTTATTTGATGGTCTACCACTGTGAGAGGCCTGCACAGGTGGTCCCTTGACTAGACTATGACTGCATTTGCTTGTCACTCCGTGTACCAATCAGGTGAGACCTTGAAAGGATTTTAAAAGGCCCTTGAGCAGCTGTTTAGTCATCCCGCAAAAGATGGGCTCTTATTTCCAGGATTCTGCAAGCAAGCAGGCAGGCAGTTGCAGGAGAGGGCCTGCCAATTACCAATCACTGCATTCTCCTAAGCTTTGTAGGAGCAGAAGTGTTTTACTTAGTTGTTGTGTCTGGCATTGTTTTTCCATGAGGGTAGGCTGTTCCTCTGGCCCGTGCCCCTTGCCCTGTGATGGGCTTTCGTTCCACGCGGGCTGTTCCTCTGCCTTGTGCCCTGTCTTCCAGGGAGAGGTTACCTGGTTACCCCAACACTGTCCTATGTGAGCAGCATGGAAGATGAATAATGGACAGACTGCTGGATGATAGGGTGGATGTATTTATTGTATATTCAGTACAATAAGGAAACCAGACCATTGCTTTGGTCGTAAGGTATAACAACAGAGTGACTGTCTCAGAGTTTTGTTTTGCACTGTACTAGTATACGCATTTTATTCTTAAGGCAACCAAAATGCCCATCTAGTTAAACACAATTTTTCAGTGAAGCATTTCACTGCTTCTAGGATATTGACCATTGCTAGCAGTGTACACCCACCCCAAACCACTCTCTGCCAGCAAGCATTCTCCAGTTACAGTCGTATTTTAACTAAAAAAAAAGTCCTTGATAAATTCCAATCTGGATTTAGTACTAATGTTGACACCGAAAGACAATGTTCATTTTTAACATGTATCATGTTCCTTCAGATTTAGCTGTTGCAATTGACTGTAACGCATTAATCCTGAGCTGCTGTAATGAAAAAGATCAGGAGGGCAATTTTTAGATGCATCTTTATAGAAATCTTAGTCAAACATGGTTATCGGCCCCTAACAGCATTAAATGCAAAATCACTCTGAAACTTGGATTTGGTGACTTTCATAACTAATCACAATAACGAATCTCAAAAGCACATAAGCTACACACCAGGAGAGCTCGAAACATATTGCTTACCATCAATCATACCAATAAAGTTTAAAATAACACAACTTCTCTGCTGTTATTTCCAACTCAGTGTATGTAACAGTTGTCTTTCTGTTGTTCTCTACATTGCAGGTTAAAAAGAGAATATCGCGTCAGCATAAGTCGCAGAGACGAGCATTTTTAAGAGAGACTAGCCCACTGCGCAGTTCCAGCTGGAATTCTGGCTGCTTCATTTGCATTCCAGTGTATGAACAGAACAAGAAAATATGACAACTCTGGACATACAGCTTTCAGATCGCAGATCATTAGTGACATTAGCAGGAAATAGACACACTTGGGCCCAATGTTCATTTACATACAAATGACGTTTTCATTCATAGCTTAAAATAATTTAAATATATACACCCAACTCTTTAATATTAAAAAATAATTCAACATTTAATTACATCAATAAATATTTAAATATATAGTTCAAATAAACCTACATTTATTTACCTGCATAAGGTTCATTAAAAGGAATGTCTGCAGTTTGACTGGGTGATGGTGGAGGGAGAGAAGCATCCAGGCAAATTTAAAGCAGGGTCTGTTTTTAGGACTATTGCAGTGACTGAAACTCCAAAATGACTATTTTAAGTGATTATTTCAAACAATAATTTGGTTATAATTTATTCAAAATGTTACTGATTCTCAAATAGTGTGCCTAAAACGCTGTTTAAATCAACAAATACATTTAGACCGAGCCTTTAGTGATCCTGTTCAGCAAAATGACAGAGTATGGTTTACGTGTTTGTCTCTACACTCTTTGAATTTTCTGCTCTCTTTGCCCAACTTGTCCTGTCTAAGCATGTATCAGCCAAAGCAACTAACTCAACTAACCTTACACATCTTGAAAAATTAACTCAAACCACCTGCCTAGAACCCGACCCACCAGGGATTCACATCATTAGCTGGGTGACTTTTTCCCCAATGACAGAACACAACTGAGATGGCAGAAAGTGGCAGCTGTTAACCAAAAGTATCACTTGTTACTTAGTAATGGAAATGGTGTATTTCTATAAGGTAATAAAGCTAGTAGATCTTGTGAGACCCTGCCTCACTCTTCTCTCTCAGGCTGTAGCGTCTTGTGCATTTTGTGACTCCTTAATATTTTACTAAATAGTACAATGTCTCTCTTTTTCTTTATTATACTGAGTGTACCTTTAGTTGCTTTCTATTTCCTTTTTCCAGTACAGAACTACTCAGAAGAAAAACCAAATACTTTCACATAAATGACATAAACTGCTTGCAGGCTGGGTCATAAAAAGGCTGTTTCTCCTGTGGCTGTTGGCTCACTTGTCATTCCTGTCTCCCTTCTACCCGCCATTCCTGTCTCCCTTCTACCCGCCATTCCTGTCTCCTTCTACCCGCCATTCCTGTCTCCTTCTACCCACCATTCCTGTCTCCCTTCCACCTGCCATTCCTGTCTCCCTTCTACCTGCCATTCCTGTCTCCCTTCCACCCGCCATTCCTGTCTCCCTTCTACCCGCCATTCCTGTCTCCCTTCCACCCGCCATTCCTGTCTCCCTTCCACCCGCCATTCCTGTCTCCCTTCTACCCGCCATTCCTGTCTCCTTCTACCCGCCATTCCTGTCTCCTTCTACCCACCATTCCTGTCTCCCTTCCACCCACCATTCCTGTCTCCCTTCTACCTGCCATTCCTGTCTCCCTTCCACCCGCCATTCCTGTCTCCCTTCTACCCGCCATTCCTGTCTCCTTCTACCCGCCATTCCTGTCTCCTTCTACCCACCATTCCTGTCTCCTTCTACCCGCCATTCCTGTCTCCCTTCCACCCACCATTCCTGTCTCCCTTCCACCCACCATTCCTGTCTCCTTCTACCTGCCATTCCTGTCTCCCTTCCACCCGCCATTCCTGTCTCCCTTCCCTTTGAAATGTCTTCCTCGGGATTTGCAGTCTAAAGAGTGGCAAGCACCATTTGGCCATTAGCAGAACACCATTACTGTGCTGTTAGGGTTGATAGTGTTTGCATTACTGGACCGGATAAGGCCTTTATCAGGGAAATTCCCCCAGTGTAACGGTTTCCCAGGAGATACATGGCTGATGGGTGACTGAGTGAGGCCAAGCAAAGCCTCTGGCAAGACGGCAGCCAGATGAAGCAAAAAAGGAGGCTGTTTTGGTCAAACTCTGTCTGCTTATGATCAGAGTTAAGCCTGAGAGCAAAGAAAAAAATGTAAGAATATGGTTGTGAATGATGGGGAAGGATGGGAGAGAAGGAAAGAGAAAAACAAATGAAGCTAAAGCGAGACTACTAACGTTTTAGATATAAATGGTCACTAGGTGAATTATGGCTCACATCAAAACACAGTCACAATCATTGTCTTAGTAACAAGTATGATTAATTTTACTTGATGTTTCTGTTTTATCCTTCCTTATTCTTTGATTCTACGGTAGGGTTTTGTACAGAGGACAAGGAGACAGGAGTAGAGATGGGCTGTGCCGGTTTGCTAGACACCTGGGAGTCCAGATCCACTGCATCTGGACCGAGGAATGAGTCAGGTGTTTTACTGACTGGGAGAGGTGGTGATACGGCAATGGGCGCAGCTGTATGGCCACTTTCTGTGCTGGTTCCACCACACCCTCCATCTGTAGTGATTTTGCTGTGATCTGAGTCTCCTACAAGACAGCAGGAAAGATTGGTGAAAACCTTACATAAAGACTGAAGAAGTACTAATTAGTAAACCAAGGGGATCACTGACCTCCACAAGAACACAGATACTCATGTACTCACTGAGAGCCAAGAAATGGCCATGATTTACCTTCTTACCTTCATGGATCTGAGTACCTTATCCCAGCAACCTTAGATGGACCCCATAAGGGATCCACACGCAGTGGCTTGTAAGCTACTGAAATGAGGTTTCTATATCCCAGGGTACCGTTATAATTCATCTGCATAGGTGTTAACTCTGCAAATGATAAGGATTCATTGAACATGGTTCTTTGTGCCTCACTCACCACTGGAGCCCCAAGGATCAGAAGAGGCTTCTCCTGTGGTACTGTCACCTCTCCATGGATCTGAGTCGGCAGGATGGGCAGTGGATGTACCATTTCCTCCCCAAGGATCATTGCTTGCAGGAGGAGCACTGGAGGTCTCTTTATCTCCCCAAGGATCATTGCTTGCAGGAGGAGCACTGGAGGTCTCTTTATCTCCCCAAGGATCATTGCTTGCAGGAGGAGAACTGGAGGTCTCTTTATCTCCCCAAGGATCATTGCTTGCAGGAGGAGAACTGGAGGTCTCTTTATCTCCCCAAGGATCATTGCTTGCAGGAGGAACACTGGAGGTCTCTTTATTTCCCCAAGGATCATTGCTTGCAGGAGGAGCACTGGATGTCTCTTTATCTCCCCAAGGATCATTGCTTGCAGGAGGAGCACTGGAGGTCTCTTTATCTCCCCATGGATCATTGCTTGCAGGAGGAGCACTGGAGGTCTCTTCACCTCCCCAATGATCACTGCTTGCAGAAGGAGCACTGGAGGTCTCTTTACCTCCCCAAGGATCATTGCTTGCAGGAGTGGTAGTGGAGGTATCTTCACCTCCCCAAGGATCATTGCTTGCAGGAGCGGTAGAGGAGGTCTCTTCACCTCCCCAAGGATCATTGCTTGCAGGTGGGGCAGTGGAGGTCTCTTTACCTCCCCAAGGATCATTGCTTGCAGGAGCGGTAGAGGAGGTCTCTTTACCTCCCCAAGGATCGTTGCTTGCAGGAGCAGCAGTGGAGGTCTCTTTAGCTCCCCAAGGATCATTGCTTGCAGGAGGGGATTTGGAGGTCTCTTCACCTCCCCAAGGATCATTGTTTGCAGGAGGGGCAGTAGAGGTCCCATCACCGCCCCAAGGATCATTACTTGCAGGAGGGGATTTGGAGGGCCCATCACCTTCTTGGGTATCCACAGTCCCCTTCTCTATTGCAGAAGACTAAGGGAATATGAGAAGGCATTCCCAACAGTTAAACAGAATCTGAGTAGGCATGTTGTTCTTCTAACCAGACTTAGAAGATGTTCTCTGTAACTAGAAGCAGCTTTGTAATGCTGATAATCCCAAATGGTATGACACTGCTGTAGGGTACCAGGGTAGTTACTCAATACAAAGTTTCAGTCCCTATTTTATAGTTTTCATCTGTCATTATTATATCATGATGCAACTTCCCCTTGTTTTTGAACGAACAGAACAGAAGCTAACCCTAACCCTAACCAGGGGGCTCTGACGAACAGGCCCAGGGGATGCACATTTGGCTCAGGTTGGCCTGGATGACTTGGTATTTCGCTATGATGACTCCTACAGTGGCACTTTTCCCCATTCCAAATGGATATGCATTGATTATGATTTTTAGAATAAAATGAAGCAATCCGAAGTGGGAGAAAATGGGGAAAGTCATAGAATGGCCAAACAGTGGACACTAGACGACAGCAGCAGTTTGACAAGTTCATTCGTGATCTTCTTGCCTTTTCGAAATGGTCACTAACCCTCTGGGGTCTAGGGGTAGGGAACACACTTTCACTGACTGGGGCATGGTCACACATTTCACTCAATATCACAAACGTAATTCATGGCAAATAAATTATTTCTTATACATTTGTTTTGGCATTAAACTCATCTTGACCTTAGTGTACTTTGTAAATATGTCAGATTTATGTGAAGGTTGTAATTTGACATTAAAGTATAGACATTCCATTGTTCATCAAATTACCATGCAAATGCAATTTCAAGACGCGCTAATGCGGCTATTTATAATGCGAACCGCGATCTTCAGGTGAGGGCGGCACTACACGCCCCCGATGCAGCTAAGACAAAGAAAGGTGACATGGTTTACTTCTTAACCGATTTAACCTAATTTTAAAATGCTTTAATACTTCTGACGTTTTGAAAAGAAGACAGATTCCAGATTTACTCAGCGGTTCTTTCATGATTCTACATGAAGATTTCATCGAGATATAAATTGAAATAGACGCGAAAAGTACGCTGCATGGCCGACGACGCACTCGACCCCAGAGGGTTAATGGATTAATATGACATGAAATGCATCTCCTGATGGTTTACCTGCGCAGCCATTTCCTTCTTTCTGGCCATTTCAAGCTGCAGAGCAGCCACACCACCCAGAACCCGGTCCATGTCGATAGGGCCAGCTACAGGGGCCGGCGGTGGGGTGGCCGAAGAAGCTGGGGCAGGAGGACATGAAGAACTAACCGTTCATGAGCACCGAGCATGCCCAGGAGGACTCAGACCCCATGCTCTCCCCAATGTGGTACCGTACAGGGCTGTCGTCCTGCAGTCTGACAACATGCCATTAGCTGAACTGGCATCCATATTGGCCACTGTCTCAGAATGGCATCTTGTCTTCTATCCATCCCTCTATCCCTCCCCATATCCTCCCCTCTGTCCATCTATTCTGTATAGTCTATCACAGGGCATGCCTTCCCTCGCATGTAATCACATAACTACAAGCAATCTAGAGGCGTCAATCCAGCTACTGGAAGAACACATTCCCCACACAAGCAGAGCATTGGCGTCATGGAGTTCTTACTGTTGGTAGACTTGGCCATCTTCTCTTTGGTCTTCAGCGCATGGCTCCTCTCCTCCTGCAGTTTGCCTGCGTCTGTCAGTAGCACGAGTAACTGCTTTGCTTTCTCCCTCACATTCACGCCCTGCAGAAGACGGCCTCACACATGAATTCCACTGGATTCGTTTCACTGATGCTTATCCAGTTAGGATGGAGTTGATGCACAGCCTGTATGACAGGGCAGACCCTGGGTGCAATGCTAGTCCATCACAGTCATATTTGCGCATACCTGCAGCCAGTAATTGATGGACTGATCTCAATTTGAAGTTACTTGGTTTATCAGAAACAGCATGTCTTAGGTTGAGAACAGCATTCAAACTGTTCACATACTGGCTGCAGTTGGATTCAAACACAAGTAATCCAGATATTTTTAATGCACTGCATATTATTTACTGCGCATCTCAAAGTTATTGTTAGTACACAGCAGCATATTCATATACACTAAACTGTACTGCTGCAGAGTCTTTAATCTTGACTGATCTGAGGAAAGATGTACACACTCCCTGCTGAGGTCACACTGCATATGAGCTGCCATTTATCACTTGTGAGTTAGTCAGGGAGACGATTCACAGTTAACTTTCACATCGTTGCTAGACCAGCCAACGACACATGCGCAATAAATGTACTTTGTTGGGCTGCAACATTTACAGTTAAATTAATGAGCTGCTTTTTAGGCATATTTTCGCCTGTACATTTTTAATCCGTTTGTTCATCATTCTGACTTCTATTCCAGGAGGAAAAGCAAAGTTCCCGATATACATTCTGAAATTGAAGGGCAATGCAGAGTCACCAAAATGCATTTTGGAATGTAGCTTAAACAGTGGTTGGCAGGGTTCTGCCAATCTGCTAAACGCTAATAAGTGATACAATTTTTTTTGTTAGCGAATTAGCATTTTTACTAACTTTGAAAACTGTTAGAGGACCAATTAGCTTCCACTTTTAGTGCTGATAACTGTAAATCCACTAACATTTTTTTGCTGGTAAATTGAACATAGTTTAATGGTCAAAAATGTTTGTAAACCCTAAAATCATCTATATTTGTTCCTATCTGTTGTTAACACGTCTGCAATACTGTATCTGGCACGTAGTTGGCTGACTATGTGTAAACATGAGACGGGATTGGTTGTCGAATTTAAGGTAGTCTGGGTTAAGTGAACAAAGAAACAAGTCATTTTAAACAGGGGTACTCTGAACTAAATGGACAACCAGGGCCTGCATTACAAAGATATATTTCTTGCTTAGCCAGATAACTTTAAATTATTTAAAGTACCCTTTATCTTCGTTGACTTACATTTGACCCAGACTACCTTACATCCGACAAGTTATCCGGAAAAACAAGAAATCTAACTTTGTGATACAGGCCCCCTATTGTATTTTCTGGATTTTGATTGGCAGAGCTATAAACCAATAAATAGCTGAGGCCCTTGTTCCTGGTTCCAGCCAAACACCACCATGTTTGTAGTCCCCAAGTGGCTTCACTGAGAGTAAAATGTCAGCATGAGCCAGTTATGAAATAGGGCTTCTCCGCTAAAAACACTTATATCTCACAAACAGAATATCATAGAAAGGAAATTTCAATGCAGATTTATCCTGGAGACTCTACAGAACCCAATGATACACAACAGAGTAAGTCTTAAATACCCTCTGGTAATCACGCTAATTCAACTGAAGGGACTTAAGTGTTATACAGGTTAAAATGTTAGCTCTCTGTGTATGTTTTTAAGGGTTTCAGAAGCAAAAACCAAACTGAAGATAAATTCATATAATAAAAGTTAGTGCTCAGCAGTTATCTTTAGCTTCTGCTAAGGTTTTCACTGGTTTATTGATTTAGTGTTATCAAACTAAACTTTGGAGTTAGCGGATTAGCGGTTACTGAGGCTAACTTTTCGGTTAGCTGTGCCCACCAATGAGCCTAAGCACACAGCACACAGAAAGGTAAGAAAGCTCATCGCAATGGCCCTGTAATAACCATGTGTCACGGTCTGCACCATCCTCCCCCGCCCTTCAGCCCCAGTGTGCCTAAGTCCCCAGTGTGTTTTCCCTGTTACATGGACTGCCGCATGGCTCAGTAGGCTGAGCATGTGGGACTGGGACTAGGATCCCGCTGGCCAAAGGCCGACCTCATTTGTAAGGTAAATACAAGTTTTTCCTGTGTGTTTGGTATTGTATCTTATGTTTTTGTCCCCACTTTTGATGTACCATGTGCCTGATTTTATTCTGTTCTGCTTAGCCGTACGTTCCTAGTCTTCCCTTGTGGTGTTAAACCTTAGTGTTTGTTAGGTTCCCTGCTTCCCGATTGTGTTAATTGTAAGTTATATCACCTGTGACTTGTTGTTCCGTGGCCTTGTTGATTAGTTGTTCACACCTGCCCTTTGTTAGTCCTCGTTATCAGGGTATTTAAGTACCTGCCTTTGTTCATTTCCCCAGTCAGTCGTCGCATCATCTATGCCTGCGTTACCTTGCAAGTAATTTCTTTACTTGCCATCTAACCTGGTCCCCATTATCTCTGAGTTCCTTTGTGTGATGAGTAAACGTAAGACCATTATGTCACTTTTCTGGTTATTTTGACCCCTTGTGGTCCTCTTGGTTTGGTGCCCCCCCCCCCCCCCTTTGTTCCTTTTATTCAGTAACCCCCTGTTGTCTTGTAGCTGCTAAGTAGGCCGTCAGCCTCTCTTCCCACCTGCCCTACGGCACCAACTGCTTTTCATATGTTTGGCTGCCGTATGTTTTTAGCGCTAATAATTATTGACTCCTGTGGGGAAATTCTCTTTACAGCTCCCCAAACTTGCAGTGTAGGTGAGAGCACACTGGGGGTTAGGGGCCTCGCTACGGGAGCTGCAGATGTGCCGAGGCCAGGCTCAAACCATGACCTCCTGACCACAGGCTTAGCCTGCTGAGCCCCAAGCACACATGGTCATTTAAGGGCCCCTTCACTGATGGAAAAGGGTACCGTGTTTTTTACGAAGAAAAGTTAATGGTTTAAATGGTTTAAATTTTCCCCGTTTTGGACTTTGAAGTCTCATTCAATCCAACAGCAGGTGTTGTATTTTGGTCCGGTCCGGTATAGACTGAGATACTTTTGTTTCCATTGAAGTGAAGCATTTCTTGCTGAGGGGATCCAGTGCTGGATGACCTCAGCAGACAGGTGAAATACAGGATTTCTGTGTTCGAAGTTTCACGTTTGTTACTGAAGTTCAGTCGTGTCCAGCGTAGTTTGCTGCCCATGATCCCGTTTGGTAGGACATCAGTGTGTGGCGAGCTACCTGATCCTTGCTGTCCTTGTCAATGTACTGGAACTCCGTGAGGTACTGGATGACAGAAATGTTCTCCTGGCATTGCTGGGCCACTCGGTCCGAGCCAGTCTTGACCATACACTCCAACAGAGTCAGGGCCTGAAGCAGAGAGAGGGGCGCGTCACCATAAATCATCCCTTTAACTCATTTTCATATGATCACATCTGTAGTACTTTTGCTGCACTAAGTAAATATTTCAGATACTTTTCTGTGATCTTGTGAGTCTTTAATGCTTCCTGTTACATTATACGTTTTCATCTTTGTTAGCTGAATAACAAACACTGATGCACATTCGATATGTATGATGTGCATTATGTAGAATAAGTATTTAGCTTTTCAAGAAAGTTCTAAGAATCTACGTCCACACAGAATTTGCGCAGAGATTCAATATTCAGTTCTTTGTCATTGTACCCCATGGGGACAGCCGGCCCTCGAGGGGAGCAAGCAAAACACAAGACAGGACAAGACGTGTGTCATGTGAGTCCTCGTGTGTGCCACGCCCCCTGATCATCCACGTGTGCTTCCCCGCTTGAGATCACCTGTTTCCTGTTTTTTTAGTCTTGTCTTGTGTATTTCAGTCCGTGTTCCAGTCAGCTTCCCGAGGTCTGTCAGTGATGTTCGTCTCCGTCTGCCCTGTCTTCCTTAATAAACCCTTGTATCCCGCAATCCTGCTTACCTGCCTCGTCCTTCCCCGCTTCCTGCCTGCCCGTCTACCCGCGGTCGTCACAACATATGACATTTAACATGTGCAGAATACAAAGGGGTCTCTCCCGAAGCGATAACAGGAACCTTGTGAATTCAGCAAGTGAACAGCAGCAGGAGGACAGTATCCCCGTGAGCAGCCAGCACTCACCTTGTAAACGTGCCTCCAGTTCTTTCCCTGGTCGCTGAGTCTCTTCCAGAGCATGTTCATGATCTCAGACAGGGCCACCACGTTGTAGGTGAGGTCGGAGATCTCGCACATCAGAGAGCTGGACGGACCCCATGGGTCGTTGGATGTTGCTTCTCTAACCTAAACCCAACGGAACGGGTGAGGGAGGGGGTTCTCAGGTCAGAGCAGAGCAGTGACCTACGTTTATTTGCTGCTTCTGTTAACACAGCTGCGCATTGGCTACGTGAGAATGGAGGGCGATCACTCTGAAGGGAAGAGTCTCCTCTCACCTTGATTTCTGCCTCAGAGAAGTTCTGAACGATGTTCTTCAGCTGACGGCGTAGCATTGAAGTCGACATGGTGACAGTTAGGCTTTCTCTGAATCCTGAAAAATTATCCAGAACAACATCAAAGCACATGATTCATTTGTGTTTTGTACAATAATGGAAAAATACATCCAATCTCTAATGACTTTTTCACAGTAGCACAGTAAAATAACACATCTGAATGACAGTTGAATCATAAAGAAGGCTCTATTAAGAGATACCAAGTACAATTAAAAATTCTTCGACCTAAAAGAAATGGATTTTGGGAGCAGTGTTGTTCTGTCTGTCTGTCTCTTATGGAATACCCAAACCAATCCTATCTGTCTCTAACAAAGTGTCCAAACCAGTCCTGTCTGTCTCTCAAAGTACCCAAACCAGTCCTGTCTGTCTCTTACAGAGTATCCAAACCAGTCCTGTCTGTCTCTGAGTACCAAAACGAGTCCTGTCTTTCTCTTATGGAATACGCAAACCAGTCTAGTCTGTCGCATGCCAGAATGTCGTTAGGATTCAGGACCAGATTTTTCAATGCAGGAAACTGCAATGACAAATAGTAACAAGTTACAGTATATCAAAAGGGTAAACAAATTTGGTACGGTAACAAAATGCAAAGCAGGACGGGAGTCACTAAGTCAAAGGGTGTCTCGGGGTCAGTTGCCAAGGCACGATGAAAAGGCAGAAATCCTAATGCATCTGTAAATACGGTAGAGAGATGAACCGTGTCCAGGCCGAACTCAACGAATTCAAAGATAAACTATTTGTGGTCAAACTAATGTTACTTTTCTTTCTATTTAGAAACAAACAGAAGTAAATAAACATTAAGTATTTTAATGCAATTCCACAGACATTCTCGGACATTTTCCCGTACCGATACACAGATCAAAATAAAACGAAGCTTCTGTCCGCAGTATAAGGGACACGCGTATGTCAGAATATTCATCTGCTGTTCCTTCGCTGTATTTGTTTGACGGGGATTGCAAAAGTGTGGTCAACCAAATTATGTTCATAAATATGACAGTGCTAGGACATGTTACTTGCATAAAACTGATAACGTATACAGTTTTTAAAATTATTTTTGAAACCGCATGCATAATATGCAGAATCATCAGCACTATTCGCATGGAGCACCTAGAGAATATAATCATCATCGATGCTGGACCACATTCAACGTATCACACAGTTATGCGTATATACTGCGTAGCATAATTACACAACATGACACAATACGACAATACGGAGAATAGCAAGCAATCTGCATTGAATCCGTATTTACAATCACGGTCGCGGCACTATGTCATTGTATGCAGGGCCTAAATGGGTTCAAATTACAAATTACGTGAAACAGCATTCATGGGGATATCTGCGGAATGATACGCGTGCCGTTATTTAACTGATAATACGACTATCGATCGTCCAAATCCACGACCCCTACCCCTTATTATGACCATCGCAGCTGAATCGGTAAAAACCCAGCAAAAATGGTAATATATAAACACGCAGACTCTGCTACCCCACCTCAAGCTTGTCAGGTATAATCAGATCTTCGACCAAAACGGCCCCAGCAGTGAGATGCCGGCGGGTGCTTTATCCGTCTCACTAGGTGTTTCAGCACCGGCGTGCTGTCCCCTTTCTGCAGGGCAAAGCACAGGGAGACACCCAGCGTTAGCGAACAGCGAAAATGGCAAAAAAATACCTCTGTATCTCACCTTTCATTTGGCGATCACATAAGATATAATAATGTGCATTTAGCCACACTCTCTTGCTTACCCATGTACGGGTGAATGAGATGCTGGAGGTACTAAACCTTCCCCTTCCGCTCACGCCGGAAAGACTACAAGCAAACCAGCTTTGTATCTTACAGAATAAGCGCGACGGGCGAGGGCAGGCATGGTGAAATCAGGACTGACTCCGCGCAGAAAAGGGTGAAGAACAAGAGGGTACACACCATCTCAGAGGAGCGCCCGGACAAAGCTGGCTATCACACAGATAATATCTGGCATTCTTCCTAATTAGTGAATAAAAATCGAGCAATTTTTATATTGAGAATTGGGAACAAGATAGAATTTAATACAGAAAAACACTTTGAAGTGTAAATACAGCAAGTGCACACCACATGTTTTATGTAGTAATTGAGTCAGGTCTCTGTGAGGAATTCGGTGTTTGCTCCACAGCCACCGGCTGGTTCCTGACTTGCCTGCACCAGTGTGTCACCGATGATTAGTCAGCCGGTGTAGTAGCTGGCTGGTTGCTTTTGAGTCTGGTGATTTTTCTGTCTCAATGTCGTACATCAGTGACATTTGGACTGTGTGTGAACTACAAACTACAGTCTTACAATCTTGCATCTGTCATTTTCTTTCTGTGACTGTTCAGTCTATTGCCTGTGCGTAGGAATTCAGTTTTGCGTTTCTGTCTGAAAACAAACCTGGTGCTTTGGTTTTTTCGTCCTTACTTGTTTAATAATTATACCAGCACAGCATTTATAAAACAGTACTAAAACTGCTGTTGTGTTATTTTGGTGATGTGAATATGGGGAATTGTTATAGAGGTGTTATCATTCTGAAGTTCTCTCAGCACGTCTGCTCCTGACATTCCTTAAGAGCACCCTTTCACACATTCACTCCCCCTGCATTTCCCCACTGTGAGACCAGCCCACAGAGGGCGCCATATCCAATGTACTTCATGCCAACCAAGTTTTCTTGGATAGATAAATTTGCTAGATATCATACTTGCATCATTCCTTCTGGCCCAATTATCAGTTTCTGAAATCGTTCAATTCTTGGGAGTCACCATCACCAACAAACTCAAGGTCACATGACCCTTCAGCAGTCTTTAGGAAGTTCCGAATGCTATCATCTTCTGCAGAAATATTATAAAATCCATCCTCAAAAGCTGCATCACGTCTTGAGCTGCTTGAGCAAGTACAAAACAGAAGGAGCCCTGTAGGGGGCGCCAAAGAAACCTCAGGTCATTATGAGCCCGCTACCCCTCGCCGATCCACCACTAACGGCCTTAGAGAGGCGTGCAGCGTCATAAAAGACGTCAGCCTCCAGCTCACGTCAACCAGAGCACAAGATTCTTGCACTGGCTTGTTATGCTCTAAACACCGGTAAAATCGGACGTTTCAGACTGTATTCCCAGATTCTATACCTCTGTCATTTGTACAAATAAATATGAAATGTTTCTTTTAGCTGTGACGCAACATATTGCAATTTCTTTATTACTGAGGCGCAAAAGAAATTTACTGTACTGTACATACATGACAATAAACATTTACAACATTTTTATGATCACATTCAATCCTGATTTTTATAATCATTGCAAAGTCAATCTGACGCTATGGCTGAGATGCCAGTCCATCAGAGGAACACAAACATGCAGAATTGGGCATATAAAGGGCACTTTGGAGATCCCAGCTCACCATTTGCCTAAAATGCATGTGTGGAGCCATACAGGGCACAGCAGCGCCCCCTAGATCGCCAGCTGAGATATATAAGCATCAGCGGAGAAGATAAAGGTCTACGATCCGAATTAGATGTCCCTCGTTCTGCTGAGGCTGTGAGGGTACAGCTCGCAGATCAGACTTGTTAGACGACTTCAAGTCTTGTTGGTGATGGATGGTTGTTTTAAACAAACAAACAAACAAACAATAAAATACCGGTTCAATAAAACAGTTCTTAAAACAAATCTGCTTCAGTATAGCGTCTTGGTGTCATTAAAGTCTTTGAGTCTTATCGGGGAGTATCATTTCACAAAAAACTGCTTGGCATAGAACAGTCACTGTATAGAGTTCTCGGTCTAGTAAAGTCTAAAGCTCAGCAGATGCAATCGTGCAATAAAAGAAAAATATACATAACACTTATTTATTTGCTTTTTTGTAAAAAGACAATCTTGTCCCGCAGTTCAGCGTTATTACCTTGTAGTGATGTCTACTATTTTACGTGATATTTAGCTGCAGATGACAATGAGAAGAGGAAGCAGGAGAATTTTCCCTAAGAAAAGGAATTTTATTTAGGCCTACAGTAAAAACAAACCGACCTTATTAAGTAAGTAAAGTCAAGAAGCACACCAAACGAAGTAGCAAAATAAAGAAAAGAGCATGATTGACGTGTCTATGAAACTTCCTTGCGCCCAGAGATACAGGCTTAGCTGAATAAGACGCGATGCAGCTCTGCAACCCTGCAGGGAGCTGTCCACGAGCCGCGGTTCTGATCCGCTCTCACTCCTGTTCAGCATCCATCCATTTTCTGTAGCCGCTTATACTATTCAGGGTAGTGGGGGTCCGGAGCTTATTCCAGAGGCTACGGGCAGAAGGCAGGGAGCAACCCAGGATGGAGCACCAACCCATCGCAGGGGACACACGCTACAGTCACTCACACATGCACACCTACGGGCAATTGGGCAACTCCAATTAACCTCAGCATGTTTTGGACTGTGGGGGGAAACCGGACGACACGGGGAGAACATGCAAACACACATAGATAATTATAACTATAGCATAATTCATACTTTTATGCATAAGATCAATATCCCAAAATGTACATTTATAGAGATATTTCGTGCTAGAGCGCTCCACCTGGGTGCGTGTGTATGTATGTGTGTGTGTCTGTCTGTTTGTGTTTGTGGCTTGTACTGAATCAGGGACGTGTAAATGTCCACTAATTAGTGTACATAAAATGCCGTTTCCATTAGACGCTCCTAGTAAAGGCTTGGTCGCCCTTTTCATAAAACTCAAGCTACGTTGCTGATTAATATCATTATCTAATGGTTTATAAGACCCAACCTGCTAAAATATGAAATATTCTTATGCGTGTTAAAAATAATATTTGTACGTAAGTCGTAATCGTTGTGGAAATTACAAAGCAGCGGCTATGAGTCAGGCTATATTTGGTCACATGTTGCAAATCAGCTGAAATGGCAGAACTATGTACGGACAGTATCAGTCAGTGGGGAGCCTAGCTTACTATCCGATAGGTATTGGTGTCGAAAATCGGCCGAAAATCAGAAATCCATCATTGCTGTCCTCAAGGTCACGCGCGTACGGCACTGAGGGGGACGCACTAGGGTTAAATTCCCAAATGAAGATTTGATGAGGGGGGTGACTGCGCAGTAATACGTAATACTATATATGTCACGGGATGCTCTGCAAAACTGGGCAAGGGCATTCAGAGAAAAAATAGGATGCGTACGTGTCGCTTTGGGGGTTCCTTTGCTCAACTGGGAAACGATCAAGGTTCTTCATGGGGTACGTGCAGCTGGACGGTAGGCGTCTGGATTAAATGAGAGGCGATCGCTGCTTGGTAACAGTACTGAGCCAGACGGGATTATAAAAGACAAGAATTCAGCATACGGAGACATTTCACGAAATACCGTGAGTGCAGAATATCAAACAGAATATTGTCATGGCTAGAATTCTTACCAAAACAATACATTTACGTTATATTAAAAAGAATAATAAACCAAGTATTTTATCGAGCTATGCCATCATAAAAACAAGATTGAATTGCGGCGCATGTGAAAAATGTAAGCTATGTATTTCGGTTGTCATAGCTACGCTTGAAATGTAAAATATGAAATGAATATTCTACGGATAGAAATAATTGAGAAATATCAGTAATATAAGATATTTGACATTATGTGATATCTGAGATCATAACAAATCATTACTAATGTATATTGCTCATATTAATTAATGAATTATAATTCAGTAATCATTTTTTGTTTATATTGAACCACAGATAACAGCTTCATTGTAACAACAACAACATTTATCAGTCATATTTAACTGGTGTTAAGTGATATCAGTACCTATAGAATAATTTTATTTTATTATTGATCTTACTGAGCTATGAATATAAATCGTAAATGCAAAATTTGGAATGAAATGGACAGGACCTCTAGCCCTGCACTGGAATATTTCTTGGTAAATTCTGTATTTATGCACAGCTGGATTTTTTACAGGCCAGAGAGATTCTGACAACAAGCTGAGGGAACATTCCGGATTCTGCTGTTAGGGCTGCCGAAGACTTAACCGGGAAAATGGATGGCCAGAAGGTAGGCCTGCATTTCTTTTCATTATTCTCTTGTTCTTCAGCATATTCTCAGTACCAGATTATTGCATTAAATAATTCGCTCTATTCTTTGATAAGCCACTGCAGTGCAAGGGTCTTGTTACATGTGGTTTGTTAAGATGAATGTATTTCAGAAACAGATACAGGGTGAATTGGGTAAGTTAGACTAACTTGTACAGTCTGTTTTGCTGGGTGTGTCCCCTCATTCGTCATGCGCTCCATGTCATATTGTCGTGCACGCTGCTCACATCTGTTTGCAGATCAGCCCTCCTGATACTGCACAGCAAACTGATAGGATTTGGGAAGCATATTTAACAAATGACTGCATATACAGAATCCAGATAGTCTTAATGACCAGACCATGACCATTTATTGTCCATTTTAATGATTAGTATTAAGTATTTTTTGATAACAAATAAGTGACTGTCTTAGAGATTTTTATTAGTGGAGGGGAATAAGTTAACTGTAGCAGAATTATTTAAGAATTATTTATAAATGTATGAAAAGCAATCTGAGTGCAGTGTTTTTCAGTGTTATACAGTCTGCTATTAAGAACCGTAACAGCAGCTTAAGTTCAGAGAAACTGAATAAATGTTCCTGCTGTAAAAAGTGAGAATAGTAGTTGGAGGCTGTGTATGTAATGACTGAATGCTATTGATCAGGCTCTTAGATTCACTGGGCGTGACACAGACCTTATACCGTGTGCATTATGTCATAAATCGTGTGTCATGATGTTCTGTAAATTTCGCAACAGTTGGTCCTGAACTGGAATTAGAAGGACGAGAACCATGCCTGACGTAGTGCCGGCACTTTATCGAGGACTGAACTGATTGCTGGAATGGATACTAAAGTGATGCATGTTCATTTATAACTGCAGCTAAGAGGACTGATGTCTAATTCCACTTGCTAAGTAGGGAGTCGATCTTTAGAGGCTTCGAAAACATATCCATTAAGTAGCAATACATTTATAATGTGATGTTTGGACAAGGTAACTGGGTAACTAGCATAACTAGGTAACTAAAATTACCTGCTGCTTGTTATTAGACATTGGTTATCTTATTTCTGAGAATTTCGTCTGAGATAATGACAGTTCTGATTCATACCTGCAGAACTGGCGTAGCGTAATTAAATTTAAGTAGATTGATTAGACCCGTTAGTGCAGGTTTCGGGTTGTTAAATTGCCCCCAGTTTGTAAGCAGTCACCAGTGAGGAGTCTTTCGTGTTCATCGTCTTCCACTGCCGAGGACCAGTTCCAATAAAAATCCCTGGATGTTGTTCTTGCTATGGCCAAATACCAAAGATACATCAGCTGCATCCTCACCGAATGACATCAATCAGATGATTCATGGAGCCTCGAGTTCGTTCTTGGAAGGAACGTTAGGAAGACTGATCTTGCCAAGACCTCGAGAACAATCTTTGTGTTCTTGGTTTAAGAAACCCATTGATTTTGATTGTAATTCAAAAATCAGTTCATTTGTTATTTAACATATCTGCTACGAATTTTCAAAGAAACCGACACATTCTGGCTTTATAAAAGTAAATGAAAGAATCTTTGATATGAATGAAAATAAAGCTCTGAATTTAAATCTTCATTGGAACTGACTGGTCACACATAAAACCAAGACCTTCAGTATTAAATACTTAGGTATGCCTAATTATTATTAGAATTAAAATTGTGCCGTTATTAAACATTTTATAAAACGAGCATGGGAAATCCTACTGCTACGTATCCTTACATGTTTAAATTTACATACATACCAATTTGTGAGATAAAGTTTTTCAGAGTTTCTGCATAAATAATTTGGCAGGTTAAAATTTGGCAGGTTAAAAGTTTTTACAGATGCATGTTTGCAAGATTGAAATCATGAATTAAACAATAATGTTTTAAACTGTTTTTGTCCTGGTACCCTACGTCTATTTTCCAAGGTTGGTCGGCTGAATTCATATAATTTTCAATGAGTCATGCTGAGCTGGCAGACAGGGCAAGGACAGGAGGGCAGGGCCTAAGCGGGGAAGGTGAAAGAATAAGCTAATGAGAGCGTTAGCGACTGTCTACTCCGTAATTAACATACTATATACAGTATACTATGCTTTTCATATATTGCTTATTAATTGTAATATGGTGTTATAATCATTTTTGTAAAATCAATATGTGTGTAATATAGAACCAGTCAAATGTCTGGACACACTTGTTTTTAATACATTTGTCTGTTTCTGCCGTGTTACTCACCTTGTAGTAGAAGGTCTCTGGGCAATGAAGTCATACATAGCAAATATTGCAATGACCAAGTGTTGTCCAGTATCTCAGAATTTTCTCAAATTACAGGCAAAACAGAACATTGCAGATTCTTGGAATTCTTCAATCATCTCCCAGATGTAGCCTCCTGAAAAGCTTCTCCAACAGTTCTGAAGGAGTTTCCATAAGTTCTGGGCACCAGTTGGCTACGTTGCTCTTACTCATTGGTCCAGCTCATCCGAAAGCAGCTCTGTAGGGTTTAGGTGGGGGGATTGTGGGGGCCAGGTCAAATGTCACAGCACTTTTCTTGTTCATGAAAGAGAACTTACTGCATAACCTCCAGGTGTGATTATGGTCGTTATCTTGTTGAAAAACAAAATGATTTTCTGTAGATGTGACTTTTGACTGGTACTGTATGTGCAGCTCTGGAGAAAATTATTGTTAATGTTTTTTTATTGCATTTTTAAACCCTGGTTTAAACCTGGGTCTCCTGGCAGAAGGCTACACTGAGCAGAAGGTTGCTTCCAGGCTCAAAGTTACAGTAGACAGTAGTTGCAATACACAAGAACAAGGTAAAGCAGGAGATACAGGCAATAACCAAAACCCAGCCAGTTAGAGAGCAGAAGTGACTTTCTAATGTCAGAGATGACAGTCACCTCACCCAGCAGTGCCTCATAAATCAGAAGACGACCTCTAGTGACCTTCAAAAATAATGGTAAACATTAAGTGCAGATATGAAGTGCACTCCTAGGACAATTCATAACAGGCTCCCAGAAGCAGGACTGAAGACCCATAAAGCAAGGAACAAGCCCTTCATCAACGAGAAATGGAGAAGAATCAGGCTGGAGTTTGCAAAAAGATCCATGTTTTACCCGGGCGTACGCCCATAAATTGAAAAGTAAATGAAACAACATCTCTTAATTTTTTCCAGAGCTATATGTACACACAGTACCAGTCAATAGTATGGACACTTCAAGCTGTTTACAAAGGAGAGTGATAATGTCGCGTCACATGACCTAGTCACCTGACCTAAAGACAGTAGAAATGGTTTTGGAGGAGTTTGGCCAGAGAGTGAAGGAAAAGAAGCCATTGAGAGCTCAGCTTATATGTGGGACCCCCTTCAGGACAGCTGGGAAAGCATCTCAGGAGGCCACCTCATGGAGCCGGTATAGAGGAGAATGTAGGGTCAGTCAGTCCCTGGAGCAATTAGGGTTAAGGACCTTTGCTCAAGGGCCCAATGGTGGAATCACCTAGGGATTTGAACCAACAACCTTCTGAGTCTCAACCCACAGAGCTGCCCTCCAACAATTTTTTTTTTTTCACGTAATACTTTTCTGGTCAGCTGTAGTGAGCTGTAATATAACACTTCTACATCCTGTCTGAACGCCTCCCTGCCCCCTGGTCCCCATGAATCCCCAGAAACAGCAGGTGACGTGCTACCTCGTCTTCTCTGTCTCCATCGTGGTCATCGGCTCTCTGCAGTTTGGCTACAACACTGGGGTCATTAATGCCCCTGAGCAGGTGATGTCCACCTTCTGTCCGACAATAATAATAATAATAATAATAATAATAATGAATAGGTTGCCGTGGTTGTTATGTATTATGTCTTAGCTTTATTCTTGGAGACTGTCAAAGATGGCGTTTGTGTTCTGCCCAGTAAAGCTGGTTTATCCTGCTGACTGGTCTGGTCGGCCCTGAGTGTTGGTCTGTATGTGCACCTCAGAAACTGCGAGCCTTCTTCAACAGCACCTGGGTGGGGCGCTATGGCCAGTCCATCAGCCCCGGGGTGTGCACGCTGATCTGGAGCCTGTCAGTGGCCATCTTCAGCGTGGGCGGCATGGCCGGATCCTTCAGCGTGGGCGTCATGGCAAACACCTTCGGCCGGTGAGTGGCGCCCTCATGGGGCAGCGTAAACCTGCAGATAATATCCGACACAGATCATGTCTGAGATCTGATGAGGCGCCCTCCTGCCTCTGTCCCCTTGCATCCCCAGGCGGAATTCCATGCTGATTATCAATGTCCTGGCTCTGATTGGTGCAGTCCTGATGGGGCTGTCCACTCTCTGCGCTTCCTTTGAGATGGTGATAGCAGGGAGGTTGGTGATTGGTCTGTTCTGTGGCCTGTGCACGGGCCTGACTCCCATGTATGTGGGTGAGGTGGCCCCCACCGCCCTCCGCGGAGCCTTCGGGACTCTACACCAGCTGGGAGTCGTGGTGGGGATCCTGATTGCTCAGGTGTGTCAGCTTCACAGAGTGACTGGTGATGTATTCTTTCTTTAGGTGTTTGATACTTCATCTGTCTGGTGTTTTCTCCTGGTCTGCAGTGGCTGGTGTAAATTCAGTTTTTCATTCCACCTGATAAGGGCGCATGTTGAAGTCTGTTTTGTCGAGCGGAGACTGACCATGAGGTGCGGCCTGTTGGCATGGAGACCCCCGAAGCTCAGGGTGGTCCCGGTGCCCTCTTGATCTTTGGCCCCCATCAGATGTCACTGTTCTGCCTGCAGATCTTCGGCTTGGAGGCCCTGCTCGGTTCGGAGAAGCTCTGGCCGGTGCTGCTGGCCCTGACTGCTATTCCAGCCCTGATCCAGTGTCTGCTGCTGCCCTTCTGTCCCGAGAGTCCGAGATTCCTGCTCATCAACAGGAACGAGGAGGAACTCGCTCGCAAAGGTGTGCCTGCACTTCCTGCCCGGTGCTGCCTTTGAGATTCTCACTGGATTTTTTCACTGTCCGGCTGTGTTTATTCAGAATCCTTACCGACAGCTCAGAACTCACTGTCATCCAGAGTACAAACGTGCTTTTAAGTAATTTCTGTGTATATATTTGATCCTTCTGTCTTTACCACAGAAATTTGGAGAAGCTCTTAGGACAGGAAGTGGATAATAATGGCTGGTAGCTGCTTTTCACTTGGTGCTATAATATTTTGAAAATGTCGGTTTTTGTTGCTCTATAGAATTAAAAATGAAGAAAACACACATTCTGAGCCTCTGTCAAATGCAGAGATTCAAACGTGGTTAAAACTCATTGATAAATATCCCTCATGAAGCAGCAGTCTGTTTTTGTCCATGATGCTCTGACATCAAACAAGCCTTGTCGGTATTTAATTGGATATCTTCCGTATTCTAACTGTGTGACAGTAGTGTGGAGGGTACTTGCCTTGTTTCATGTGAAAAATACCTTTACGCTGGCTATGGGTTTCTCAGCCTTCACACTATAACCAAAAACACATCACATCCAAACTTTATTTTTACTTTTGACTGCCATGATGGGAGCGGCATGGTGGTGCAGTGGTTAGCACTGTTGCCTCACACCTCTGGGACCCGGGTTCGAGTCTCCGACTGGGTCACATGTGTGCGGAGTTTGCATGTTCTCCCCATGTCGTCGTGGGGTTTCCTCCGGGTACTCCGGTTTCCCCCGACAGTCCAAAGAGGCTGCTGAGGCTAATTGGAGTTGCTAAAATTTCCCGTAGGTGTGCGTGCATGAATGAATGGTGTGTGAGTGTGCCCTGCGATGGGCTGGCCCCCCATCCTGGGTTGTTCCCTGCCTCGTGCCTATTGATTCCGGGATAGGCTCCGGACCCCCCGCGACCCAGTAGGGTAAGCGGTTTGGAAAATGGATGGATGGACTGCCATGATCCATCACCCCCAGCCCCATCTGTCCGGACATGGTCGCGCTGACCCGGGCCCTGTCCAAGACCTGATCTCAGGCATAAGGGATAAGGCAGCCGTTCCAGTCCCAGGCAGTGCACTGGAACTTTTTGTCAGTGGAAAAGGAAAAAGTACCTTTGCTGATTCTCTCGATTCCTAGAGCCTGGGGCAATTTTCCTTAGCATAACTACACTCTGGACAATAAAGATCTATATTACCACTGTAATCCCGCTGAGTCTATAGGAACTCCATGAAACTGCAGTAGTTTATGAAAACCACCTTTGACCTGGTGTTGTCATGGGGTCCATGTGTGCTGTTTTATGTTTAACTGCTGAGCTTTGTGTATAATCACTTCCTGTTTCTGTTGTGTGCCCTTCCCCCAACTCCTGTTATTTCCTGTTAAGGGCGGAGTTACGTCTAGGATGTACACGGTTCATGACAAAGAAAGGTTAAAGAAGCATTGTATTATTATTATTATGGTAACGGTTGACAATATTCCTGAAGTGAATCTGCTGGCTGAGGTTGTCTGAATGCGCAGCCTGAATGAATGCCCTTGGAACTGCGGTGTGACGTTACCCAACCTGAATGCCATGTCTGAATGCATGGTCACATGTCTTTTCTCTGAATACCCTACCTGAAAGATCTGTCAAAAAACACACCTTGTCTTGTTGAAATATCCAACCTGAAACCGGTGCCTAGAGCCCAGTTGAACCACTTTGCCTGTGTGAATGCCCTGCCTGGAATGCCGAATCCGAATTATTCCGTTGGGATGCCATGCCTGATTGCTGGTTCACTTGCTCTTTTGGAATGAAGTTAAGTGGGAAGTATTGCTCTCATTAGATCAGTGTTGGGTTTGTTTTTCCTCTACAGAAAGCTGCAGCGGTATCTGTGTCCTTTTGGTTTCTTGTAGACAAATGTGACATCACAAGGAACACAAAAAGACCTGTAATGTTAGTGTTTGTGCCAATTTATCCATCTTTAAAAAAATGTTAAAAAGTACATCTCTGCATGGACTATGGTAACTGCAGACATCTTAACATGGGACTCTGATATCAAATTGATTTTTTTTTTATAAACCTTTTGCTCATATTCCACTTTAAAACGTTTTTATGTCGTTAAATTTTCTTTTTTGGGAGTTTAAAACTCATTCATGACTATAATAGCAGAATGTGGACACTCATTACCAGTTATCAGACTCGTGGCTGTCTGCTCTTATTAATAACAGCTGATGTTTTCTGTGTAATCCTGCTCAGTTTTGAAATAGTTGGCTCCTGGGTCTGGGTCCCTGCTCTGAACGTGTGGTAACCGCCTCCTGTCTTCTCGCTGTGGCTCAGCCCTCGTGAGGTTGCGCGGTTGTGATGATGTCAGCGAGGACATGCAGGAGATGAAGGAGGAAAGCATGAAGATGGCCATGGAGAAGAAGGTGACCATACCCGAGCTCTTCCGCTCTCCGCTGTACCGGCAGCCCATCGTCATCGCCATCATGCTGCAGCTCTCCCAACAGCTGTCCGGGATCAATGCCGTAAGCGAGCGTCCGCCACCCAAGACTAATGCCACTTTCTTTAAGGTTGCACCCGTCTTCTGGAGGGAGGTAGACCAGTCATACCAAAAGACAAAATACATTCCAGACTTCTAACCCTACAGCTATATACCTGAGACGAATTTAGCTTGAAAGCAAATGCAAAGGCCTTTGATTGGGAATGAAGTAGACAGCAGGTTGGATGAAACAGGTCGCCGGTTTCCTTTTGCTCATTCTTCTGCTTCCTTCTTTCCTCCCCTCCATCCATCCTCTGCCTCTCAGGTGTTTTATTACTCCACCGGTATTTTCGAGTCTGCCGGAGTGACCAAACCCATCTACGCCACCATCGGAGCCGGGGTGGTCAACACCGTCTTCACCGTGGTATCGGTACGGATGCAGACTGCCGTCCTGCCGGCTTTGACCACCCTGTCCTATGCACTGCCGAATCCCTCAGAGTCATTCCCAGTGTGGCAGAAAGTGCTGTGCGATGGCGAGACTAAAGGTAAAGAATAAATCTTGTCCCTGGATGATTTTCTTTGTTCCTTCTTTGCTTGCCAGCTGTTTCTGGTGGAGAGGGCGGGCCGCAGAACTCTCCATCTCCTCGGCCTGGCTGGAATGGCAGTCAGCGCACTGCTTTTGACTATTGCATTACTATTGGTGGGTTAATTGTCATATTTTTCTATACTGCAATGTACTTTACATTGCTGTCTCTGCATTAACTTTAAAAGCGAGTCTGCCGTACCTCTACGTCTTCAGAAGTAACTCCATCGCCGTGCCTTTCTTTGAGCAGAAGGACATACAGTCTTTGAGTTACCTCAGCATCGCGGCAGTGTTCGCCTTCGTGGCCATGTTCGAGATGGGGCCAGGGCCCATTCCCTGGTTCATCGTGGCTGAGCTGTTCTCCCAAGGGCCTCGACCGGCCGCCATGGCTGTAGCTGGCTGCTCCAACTGGACGTCCAACTTCCTTGTAGGAATCAGCTTCCCCAAGCTGGTGGTGGGTTTTCGTTTGCACATTCGCAGTCATTTTTACTCGTTGATCGATTTTGCTTATTGTCTGGTGTTTTCGTTCATGTGTCTGGTGTCCTGGTCCATCTGAAGGCTAGTTTGCTTAAGCAGACTTTCTGCGTCTGTAACCCTTTCAGTTTTTTGTCTGTTCCTTTCTCTTCATGTCTTATTTCTAGGAATGGTGTGGTCCTTACGTCTTCATCATCTTCATGATCTTTCTCATCATCTTCTTCGTCTTCACCTTCTTCCGAGTTCCTGAGACTAAAGGACGGACCTTCGAAGACATTGCCCGTGGATTCAGTGGGTCCGCCAACCCCCCCTCCAGCCTGGCCCAGCCCTTCCCACAGCAGGATGAATCCACCCTGTCTGCTTCTCCTACCAAGGAGAAGGTTCCGTTAGAGAATGTTCCAGCAGAGGACATGACAGAAACACCTCAGAAACCCAGTAGCAACACATAGGAAAGCCAATTTACTGTTAGGCCCGCAAGACGACAGTCAGAGTAACTAAGAATGGAGATATGTGAGTTTTTTGTTGCTTGTTGCGTTTTTTTTTTTTTTTTTTTCGTAAATGTGTGTGGAATTTGAATGATAAACATGCATAAGTGGAAGAGGAAAGAGTTTAGCTTTCAATATGTGCAGATTGGATAGTCTAGTGTTTTAATGAGAAATATTTATGAGTATATTTTGTGTTTAATGTGTACATGTATTTTGAGTTCACTTACAGGTGTAAATTCAATTATAATTAAGTTACATTTATCACAACATTTTATGCACCCGTAACACCAACATACCCATTAGCTGACTGCAATCAATGCTGTTTGTTATTTTCTTTTCATAACATACAAAGGGATTAAAAATGAATGGTAATGTTGTTTAACCTTTTCGATGACAGCAATTCGTTGGTGGTTTTTAGCAAAACTTACTGATACACAATCTACTCAGACCATTTTTACACGCGGCACAAAATGTGAAAAATTTACTAGCGCCCCATCTGATCTGTTGTCCAATTTAATTAAGTGATAGTAGTAACACTGGACTTAGCTGATGTCTGAATTACTGCCTCTCTATGTATTTCCCAAGCACCTTTGCGAACACATAAGCTGACCTGGGAGATTCATTCTTACAGTGTATGTGTCACTGACTTTCATATGTGTTGCATTTTTCACATTTAATCAGATATTTTGACCACCCAAAGCTAGTAAGGCAGGAGTGCAGGTTTGTTGTCACATTAGCAGTAAATTTGTCCGTTTAGATTTAGCTGCATTTTTCCACAGTGGTGTTCATTTACTTACCATATAGATTTAATTTTCAGAGGGTTACTCGAAGGAACTTAAAAATGCTCCTTTTTGGCCAAATGGCAGAAAGTATTATTATCAGTGAGCGATGTAGATTTTAGAATAAAATACTTATACAGAAACCTTTCCCTTGCACTTTAGTACCGTAATGTATGTAAAATCTCAACAGAGCTTAAGTATATCATAGCAGTGGGGGCTGCCACAGACACAGGGCTCCAGCATTCAGAGCAAGCAGCAGCTTCTGCCATTCAACTGAACCTATTCAAACCAAAATAGATGTTTTTACTAAACGACCAGCAGTGCTTTAATGCATAGATCCTTTAGAAGGCAAAAGTTATTTTATGGAAAAATATATATATTTGATGTTTTTTGTTTGACAGAATAATTTAATATGTTGGCCTCAAAGAACTAATATTTTTGTTAAAGGTTAGTCTCTATAGTATATTTTATTTATTTAATCTGATAAAATGTAGATAACACACAGTAAACATGACATTAAAATACAATTTAGGCAAATAAAGTAGGTGCCGATAGGAGTGAGAGAGAGAGATAAGAGATAAATATTTATTGTTACTGTCACTTGAACAACGATATTGTAATGCAATCGACTCAGTGTGAGTGGGGTGGCTTTGCGATGCTGTTGGGTTGTTCTACATGCCCTCTGTCACGATGTCCGCTGTGAACACCTGTAAACTTTTGTATTTGTGGAAATATGTAACGTTGCGGTGATTTCTGTGTTTTCGTGTAGATTTTAGTAGGTGGTCACATACTGTTGAGTACTTCTTGGCTTGAAAAGTGATTAAGAGAACTTTGTCTGCAAATGTTTGGGTGTCACACTGGAGTACTGGTCAAAGGTCAAAGTATGGCGTCTCCTTCTTTTAAGGACCTGTCTCATTTGACAGGGACCCTTAACAGAATACAAACGGATGCAGTGCCACTGTATGACTGTGTTCTGCACCAGTGGACACTTTCTTATATTGTGCTATATCCTGATTACTTCAGCACATGTGTATGTGCTGCTTATTTACACGAAGAGAATAAACCTTGTAAAACCTCACTGCGTTCACTGCACCTTCTTGTATTTGTGTCAGGACTGACTTAAAAATGTACAAAATCCAGTCTCTAACAAAAAGACTGTGACACATTCTATTCCTGTTTATTAAGTTAATGCATGTCCATCCATTCATCCATCCATCCATCCATCCTGCAGAGGGTCATGAGGCTATGGGGCAGGGAAGCCCATCTGTTGCAGAGGAGAGGTTAGCTGAGCTGAATCTGTTCAGCCTCGAGCAAAGGAGACTAAGGGGGGACATGATCCAGGTGTATAAGATTCTAACAGGTCGGGATGCTGTTCAGCCAAATGGCTACTTCATTATTAGTTTAAATACTAGAACTCATGGCCATAAGTGGAAATTAGTGGGACAAAAATTAATTTGAGGAAGCACTTCTCTACACAGCGTGTAGTTTGAGTATGGAATAGTCTTCCTGTTAGTGTAGCGTAAGCTAAAACCCTGGGTTCCTTTAAATCAGAGCTAGATAAGATTTTAACAACTCTGAGCTATTAGTTAAGTTCTTCCCAAAAGAGCCTGATGGGCCGAATGGCCTCTCGTTTGAAAATTTTCTTATGTTCTTATGTTCTCATTTTCTTATGTTCTTATGTTCCCATTTTCTTATGTTCTTATGTTCCCATTTTCCTATGTTCTTATCCCTGCCATTAAATAAATAGGTTAATAGAAGAATAAATGCGGAATCCAGGTCAATTGAATTAGGTCTCCGGTTGACTGAAGCAAACTTGTCGGATGTTTCATTTACCTAAATGAAGGAGTCATACGGACCCCTCAGAATGTGAGGTCAAGCCCGTGAAATTCTGGCCGATTTGGAGGGAATGGAATTTCCATTTAGCCCTGGGGAGTGAATAAGCGAACGCGTTTCATCCGCTCGTTGTCCGTCTCCTCACCCTGGGCAGCGTGGCAGGAAGCCTGAGGCCGATGCCAGGCGTCACAGGGCACAAAGTCAGGTAGCCAAGCTGGGTGTCTTTGGCCGGAAGGAGGCAAACCAGGGCCTCCGGAGGGGCTCGCACGTCACGGGGGGGGGGGGGGGGGGGGGGGGGGGTCATGCGGGATCCACAGCCCCGGCTTCGGAGGTCTCCGCAGTGCTGCTGTAATACACACGTTTGTACTAGTAATACATGCGGTACCATAACACATGTGCAGCCCCACTGGCTGGATACCAAAATAAGTGTCACCAGCTGCTCCATATAGTCCAAGAGTTTCAAAATAAGAGTGTCTAAAAGGTTTATTGCGTAGTGGACAATCTTGCTGAAACCGGAGATTCGCATCATGTTTATCCAGCATGATTATGTGCTGCAGCGCTATTGCGAGAGCCTTGTACCTGCTGTGATCACATCCATGCCGCTTACAGATGCAGCCGGTGCAGTAGCGACACAGCAAACATGCAAAGTGCGTCATTAAGTTACAGTAAATGTTCAGCCCGCGCTGTAGATACCATAAACTTACAGTCGCACCTAAAGTCACACAAACGCCGGCGTGCAGGTTACCGCTCTCGGTTGCTCACGTCTCTCAGCAATCGCTGTATTGTATGACTGGTATCTGTGGTAAAGGTGAGAACCACGGAGGACGGCAGCGCGTGGCGGGCGACTCCGGCGGGATTCCCGAGCCGACAGAGCCAGCTGGAGCTCAGAATCAAAAAATAAATAACAGCTGATCACCCTCTAATCTGTTGCCATGGGTTACATCATGAGTGACACCTGATGCTGCCCCATCAACCTGATGCTTCCTAATTAAAGAACCTGTTGAGTTTGCACATTGTCATTGTTTCCCGAAGATCATATCAGTTTGGAGGACGGTGCTGAGGCAGGTGGGGTAGCTGTTCCCGCTCTCCAAATGGTGCACACACCAGCACACCGCTGAAAATGCCTGGGGCGACCGCATGTTTATTTTTGGGTCAGTGACAGTATGTCAATGGCCGGCAATGCTTCGCAGCGGGAGGCTCTGAGATACCAGCAAACCCTGGTCAGTACCGCTCCCTCTCTGCTTCACTCTGCTTCACTCTGCTTCACTCTGCTTCACTGCCATATCGCTTCTCTCCTGCTGTCCACCCTTTGAGCCTCTCTTAGGAAACACCCCGCAAAGCGGACTGTTGTGAGTCCTGGTTCTTTTTCCCATTGACTGTTGGTCCGTCTTGGATGATGTCTGACATGATGAGTCTCAGCTCTACATGCATTTGCTAGCTACTGACCACCTGGTCCTTCCAGCTTCTTCATTGAAACACTGCATCTCTGCTCTAGTCGATTCTGCTTTTTAATGTTATTTTTAATGTGATTTTCTTTCACATTTTTTTTACTTCTGCATTAAATATGCTTAAATGATATATGTGCATTGTAAATTCATAGTACATTCAATATTCAGTAGTTAGGGATTTTTGAATCTTTATTGTGTGTTTGCTGGAATGTGGCACCCAGTTTTGTGCCATTGCATGTCGATTTGATTTGCTCCATGTCGATCTTTTATATCTATTCGCTAATTTTCTTTTTAAAATGTTTATTGCTATTGAAAATTTAATTGAGTAAATAACAGCAGCATTGGATTACTTCAGAGTGAAAGACTGAGCTGTGGCTTATACTTTCTGATATTTCAGCGTTTTTTAAATTTGATGGCACAATGATTATCACTGTAGCCTCACACCTCTGAGACCAGGGTTCGAGTCCCCACCATGGCACCATGTGTGTGGAGTTCGCATGTTCTCCCCATGTCGTTGTGGGGTTTCCTCTGGGTACTTCGGTTTGCCCCCACAGTCCAAAAACCTGCCGAGGTTAACTGAAGTTACCAAATTGCCCGAGTGCATGGTGTGTGAGTGTGCCCTGCGATGGGTTGGCTCCCCATCCCGCGTTGTTCCCTGCCTTGTGCCCGTAGCCTTCAGGATAGGCTCTGGACCCCCCTGACCCTGCAAGCGGGTAGAGAGAATGTATGGATGGATGGGTTTGTTCTGTGACCTCAGACCATGAGTGAATGGATTTATTGTTTGACTCATTTTGACTTCTTTTTTTTTTTTATTTCAACCCATATGACAAACTGTTTTGTAAACATCCCTAAATTCATAAATTGGCTGACTAGCTCATTCAGAATTTCAGCTGACCAGTCATTTTTGTTTTAAGCACTAAAATGTTTTACATGCTCATGAAATTATATGTAACTGCTTCTTGAAATTATATATGGAAATTAGTCATGGACAACTTTCTTATTAGTGTCTGTCTAGGTGTATCGTCTCATCGAAATCATTCACAAATTTGCCAACCAGTAATTAAGATAAAAGTTGGCGATTCACAGAATGTATAAAGAGGAGACAAACATACTGGATGTTTAATATATTCAGGTACAGGTATGTTAGCCACACACAGCAAAGCTTACTGGCTCTGGGATATCCACAAAAATCCACAGCTATAAGAAAAGATAAAAATATCTTAAAAGGAAATAATATTTAACACATTCAAGTTCACAAACACAGGAACCCAAGAAAAGAAAGATTTTTTAACACTTGCATTACAGTAAATGATTTATCGTGCGGCTTTTGTGATGTGTGCTAGGCTGACTAGCTACCTTAGTGCTAACATCAAAACATGTCTGATATTATAGAAAGCATGAATCCCTCATGAAAGGTGACACCATCCACCCATCTGCCCCAAACTGGTACATATAAACGTTAAAATTGATTTAGAATAATTAACAAAAATTAAATTTAATGAATGCATAAAATAAACACTAAATGGATAATATATCAAGCAGTAAACAATTAAGTCTAGTCTGATTAACTAATTAAATTCCTGATTGATATTAAGTTAAAACTGGAATTTTAGGGTCCACATGTGAGGGAACTGGATGCTTCATATCAATCAGGAATTGGCCTGAGGAGAGACATACAAGTGACCATGTGGGTCAAGGGAAAGCTAAATATAACAGGAAGAGTAGGGTTACACCGAAGGGGGGGGGGGGAGCTGGGGGTGAGAGAGAAAACCCTGAAACAGGTGGTAAAGTGTGAAGATTTAGCTACAGCAACCCTGTACTGGTAAAATGTGAGAAAGATAACAGTGACAGAGGTGCCATGGACACTGTGAGGCACATCGGGGTCCAGGCTCAGTGACGCCCTCTTGTGGCTCAGCAGGGAGTCACCCTCGGCCAGCGCTGGCTGAGGGCAGGACCGCAGGTTATTTGAAGAGCACAGGTATAATTGTAGAGTGACGGCAGAAGCAAAGCCTATTTAAATTCTGTACATATTTACTTCAAAGTCATAAACACTATTTCTCACAAACAATTAGCTCCTTTGCACTTGTAGACCACACAACTACATTAAAGCAGCATCATCGAAGAAATGTAAGTATCTAAGGCTAACAAACTTTGCTGCACTGTAATTCAGATACTGTTACACATAAACACGATGTTTTTGACAGAGCATTTAACCTCCTCAGCATTTTCCGGGTGCGTGTCTTCACCACCAAAACATAACATGTTACTGTGATAATGTGTTGCTGACTAATGAGGAAAAATCTTCAAAATAGATGCCACAGCTGACCTTTAGTAAAAGGACAAAAAAGACTCACCAAAATATATCATGCTTTTTCATTTTTTTTAGCTTTTTTTTTTTACTTTCCCTTTAGTAATTAAGTAATCTGATTAAAAGATAATACCTGAAAATGAACAAAATAATATTATATATATAAGGGTTCAAGGAAACTGAAAGTAAAATAAAAAAAAGGTTTTCATGCAATACCCCCTAATTAGTTTTAATAATGAAAAATCTACGTATCAAAGATAGATAGAGAATGCCTGGTTATGTAATACATTTAAACGTTAAACTTCTTATGCTTCTTTTAAGATGTCACAGGCTGTGCTAAGGTGATGAAGATTTGCAGGATTAAAGCTACTGTCAGCCATGGATGTGATTGGCAGAGGTGGACATTTCAGGTCCAGAGAATACAAATCCAGACCATGATTTTGTTTCAACCAGCCAGTTGAGTACTCTGTGTCTGTGACTCTTTATGCTCAACTGGTTGGTTGAAAGTAAATCATGGTCTGGATTTTTACTTTCTGGACCTGAAATTGCCACCCCTGGTGATTGGTGTGGAAAATCGGTAACACCAGTGGGGGCATTAAGGCTGAAATGTAACTCAGTAACTACTGGAGTACAAATCATGAACAAATAATCTTGAGATAAAAGATGATTCATTAATGGTAAACAGACATAAGCTCAGTATTTACCTTCTGTTACTCATTACTTGTTTCTTCAGTAGATCACAAAGGTTTATAGAATTAACAGATTATTAACAGATATAGTAGCAATTATAATAACTGCTTGGGATAAAAGATCAGTCACCATTCATAAGTGATGAAAGAACGAGATCTTAGATCAAGAGACTTAGTTTGTGGTTAATTACTGCATAAGTAATAACATAATGCTACGGTATTTGTGCTCCGTCAAGTGAAGCGTCTATATTTCCTTTTGATTTTTCCATTTACGACTTTGTGGAAAAGGTGCTTGCCTGGTTTTTCTAGATTACTGTGTGAGCCTATCAGGTACCTAGTCCAAATATGAATGTATTCCGGTGAACCAAAAGCGAGTAAATGACCTACAGTGTTCATCCATCCATCCATCCATCCATCCATCCATCTATCCATCCATCCATCCATCCATCCATACATCCATCCATTTTCTGTAACCGCTTATCCCATTCTGGATCCAGAGCCTATCCCAAAGGCTGCGAGCGTAAGATAGTAAAAAAGCCAGGATGGGGTGCCAACCCATTGCTGGGGACACTCACACACCAGTCACTCACACACCAGTCACTCTCTCTCTCACACACACACACACACACTTATGGGCAATTTGTTAACTCCAATTAACCTCAACAGTTTTATGGATTGTGGGGGCAAACCGGACTCTGTAATGTTCACACTGATGCATATACCTAATGTGAATGAGGGCATTATGGGTAATGTAGTATTGCTCTCTTTAGTTGTATGGGCAGTACAGGGAGCAACTGGGAAGCGCAGCTCAGAAGAAAGCTAGGCAGCTGTTTTACAAAAATCGGGCACACCCTGCGCCTCAGGGGGCTGGAAAACATCCCTCAGAAGCTGCTGAAGAAAATGGCCAATTCTTCAAGAGGAAGAAGCTGCATCCTTACTCTGAGTGCAGAGGTAAGACGCTGGAGAGCAAAGTCGTAGTGAAGGCCAGCATAGCAGGACTCTACTCCTGTATGTGTCCATAACATCAGAGGCCAAACAGCAAAGAGCTTAAGGAGCTGCATTGTGTCAACCAGCTTATCATAGTAAGGAATTTGCTTATGTAACCCCCTTGCCTCCTAAATTTCTTCAAAGGTACAGAGTGTTATACTTTAGCATAGGAAAGAGAGCAGGTCACAGCGCCCTGTCACTGTACGCCGTTTCTCCTGTGAGCTGGGCCACACTCTCTCATTGCACAGACTGTGTGGCTCGAATGCACATGTACGTTGTGGAGAAGCTGGGCGGGGACTGGATCTTCCTGGTGCTCCTGGGCATTACCATGGCCCTGGTGAGCTGGAGCATGGATTACGCCAGCACCAAGAGCCTGCAAGGTACCGCCCTCCTGCCTGTTTGTAAACGGCGCCACAGCTGAGTGCAGTATGACCTGAGCATGGCCTGAGCATGGCCTGAGGATTGCCTGAGAATTGCTTAAGTAAGGCCTGAGTATTGCCAGAGTATGGTCTGAGCATAGCCTGAGTATGGCCTGAGTATAGCCAGAGTATGGTTTGAGTATGTGCTGTACATCAGATTATGCTGACTTGTTTCACACTCATTGTAGGGCACACAATACCTAAAAGAGCTATTGAATATGCCTTCAAGAAAGCTTTTGAACATGATCACAGTGCAGCAGGCTGAGTGTGTGTAGATATTCTGGAGTGTATGATGAGGCAGTTATACCGCACATCTGTCCAACAGCCGCCCCTATCTCTTGTCTCCTCCCCCAGTGTACAAGTGGCTGTACAGTGAGCTGAGGGGGAACGTGGCCCTGCAGTACATAGTTTGGACAGCATATCCCATGGTGCTCATCATCTTTGCCTCCCTCTTCTGCCAGATGGTGGCACCGCAGTCAGTCGGTGTGTATTGTGTATGGGGTCACTGTGTGCTTGTACACCGCAGTCAGTTGGTGTGTACTGTGTGTGCGGTCGCTGAGTGCTTGTACACCGCAGTCAGTCGGTGTGTATTGTGTATGGGGTCACTGTGTGCTTGTACACTGCAGTCAGTCGGTGTGTACTGTGTGTACCAGTGTGGTCTCTGTCACTGCTCCTCTGTCCTGGGTGCTCCCATGCCTCAACCCCAATGCTGCTCGGATGGGTGGAACACACCAGACCAGGGACACTGTGCACTGGGCCAGGAGCTGGGAAATGAAAGGAATGATTTTGCTACAAAAATTCAATATTACAAAAAATATTAACCGAAAATCATTGTGGAGTTTAGTAGTGGTCATTTGAGTACAGTTACAAAACCAAAAAGCTGCCAGATACGTGTAACTTCAGGAGCTATGAGGAAATATAAAATAACAATTTCTAATGTTATCCAGAATGTTTTTGCGCTGGTTTCTGATAGGGTGCTGTCAATGGAAGGCACCTTACAGGGATCGCTGCAACCTTCTGCCCTGTCTTCTCTGTCCCAGGCTCGGGCATTCCGGAGCTGAAAACCATCCTCAGAGGGGTCATGCTGAAGGAGTATCTCACTCTCAAAGCCTTCCTGGCCAAAGTCATCGGCCTGACAGCTGCCCTGGGCAGCGGGATGCCCCTGGGCAAAGAGGTTCCACGTCCACCCTACCGCCCTACTCTATGCCACATTAAACATGCTGTACAGACGCTTCCTGGGAATCAGACCTCATTGTAACTCCAGCTCCTTATGCAGTGTCTGCAGCTGGGGATGCATGAGTTGTTCAAAACAAAATGCCTTTTGACAATATGGGAAGGTGATCGTTTTCTTGGTCTATGCCTGCAGGGCCCATTCGTGCACATAGCCAGCATCTGCGCAGTGATGCTGAGCAGGCTGATGTCCATCATCTCTGGTGTGTACCAGGTACGTAGCCCTGCAGCCCAGAGGCTCCATTACAGCTGCTTCTACAAGTCAGCCTTAAGCATGCTGTTGTGAAACATGGGGGGGTTAAACTCCTTCCCCTTCCTCTCTCATGCGTTCCATTCCCTCCATCTCTCCTTTAATCCTCTGCATCCTGTCCTCCAACTATCTGCACCTTGCCTTCTTCCCTCTTCCTTACCTTATCACTTTCCTCCTTTTTGCTCACTCTTCCATTCATTCTATGCCCCCCCCACAGAACCACTATTGTTACACAGACATCCTGACGGTGGGCTGTGCAGTGGGAGTCGGCTGCTGCTTCGGCAGTCCTTTGGGAGGTAAAGCACCCCGATAATCATCCTTTTCTCCTCGTCGGTGTTCATTCTGTTATTTGTTATTCTGCTCTCCTCCTTCTCCCAAAGATCCTTCAGCTACACTTTTCCCTCAAGTGCTCTCTCCTTATCTGTTCACCAGGGGTGCTGTTCAGTATTGAGGTTACATCTACCTACTTTGCTGTGAGGAACTACTGGAGAGGCTACTTTGCTGCTACTTTCAGTGCATTCATATTCAGAGTTCTGTCTGTATTTAACAAGGATGCAGGTGAGTTACATTCGAAGGCCACCCCATCTGCTGACCTTTGTCAAATAGTGAAATGTGGTTGTTGGTCATTGTGTTGGTGATCGGTAGCTCTTCCTCTGTGTCAGGATCAGTCCCTGCCCTGTCCTGTTTGTCATTTACCTGCCAGCAGTTGCCACTGGCCATCCCATTCCTAATGCTTCAATCCTTCGTGATTAAGGACCCACACCTGTTCCTTATTATTATTTTGGGAGTGTTTCCTCTGCTTCTCCTTATGTGTAGTTCCAGTCTTCGTTTTGACCTCTCAGGGTCCCTGTTGTTTTCTTGTGCTTTTGATTTCAGTATAATACCTGTTTGTTATGAGCTGCATTCTGGGTCGTCATTCTTTCCCTACATCCTGTCATGATACTCTGTGCACTTACTATAGTACCACACCACAAACCCAGTGTCATCTGCCACTACTTTGTCAGTTGCATAAATCCTGAAATGAATTAAACATTCAGATGTTTAACTGTATATCAAATGTGAATCTTTAGAATCAATTAAATAATCTACTACTGTATGTTCTAGCTAATGAATGCTGCTGCTGTCACTCATTCTTATTCTGATGAACACCTCTTCTCCTAATCTTTCCTCCAAGTCACCATTACGGCTCTCTTCCGCACAAACTTCCGCATGGACTTCCCCTTCGACCTCCAGGAGCTTCCCGCTTTTGCAATCATAGGGTAAGAAAATGCCCTTAGATACATTTAGAGCCGTGCAAACCTTAAAATGGAGGTTTTGCCTGTGATGGGGTGGGTGGGTTTGGGGTGTGGGCTCTGTCGGGTGAGGCTGAGGCCCCAGCTCCCGGGTGGGTGGTCACCCGCGTGCGGTGGGGCCTGGCCTGCCCGGGCCTGGTCGCCTGGTGGGGGCGGGTCGGTGTCTGCCGTTGGCGTTCCTGGTGTCGGGCCCTCGGGCACTCTGGAGTGGTTGGGGAGGGGGAGGTGTTGTTGGACCCCGCCTTGCCGGACCTGCTCTCTTTACCTTCTGGGACACTGGAAATCGGATTGGAATAGATGATGCCTCTCCAGGCCTGACTGGGTACAGCTTTCTGTCAGCACTTATGGATTTGGGGACTTGAGCAGATGAAATAGAATTGGAGTTTACATGCAGAGTAGTCGCAAAAATCGCATTTGTGAAATAAAACGAATAACAAACCATAATTGCCAAACGAATCATTTTGTGCCTGCAGCATTTCTTGTGGATTTTTCGGTGCCTCCTTTGTCTACCTCAATCGGCAGTTGGTCCTGCTGATGCGAAGGCGGAACACGCTGACCAGCTTCCTGACTCGGCAGTGAGCAGACAACACACACTTATTCATTCATATTTTTTTTTATTATGGCATTTGCACAACTGCGTTTAACTTTTCTTTTAATGTCACTCTTTATTTTCCAGTCTACTTGTCTATCCAGGTGTGGTGACCTTTTTGATTGCAAGTATAACGTTTCCTCCTGGATTTGGACAGTTTCTTGCTGGAGAGGTTAGCACTTGTTTGTTCATTTTCTTGAACTCTGTCCCATTCACTTTATAATGCATATTTATTCAAATCTAAATGGTGCACTGTAACTGCCAATGAGCAGTTTAATGTTTGTCCACATGGGGGCAGTCAAGCTAGTATTTTGCTTCTAAAAAAGCTTTAATGATTAAAATACAATCCAGGGTGTTCCTCCACCTTGTGCTGCCTTGGATCCCTTCATACTTTGCACGATCCCCACATTTACCCAATCACTTAGCTCGTGCGAGCCGGGTTGAGCCCGCGGAGGAAGCCGGCTCGACAGGATAAGGGGCTGGAAGATGCAGGGATGAATGGCTGGATGTGCTAGCTCTGTAAAGTCAATCGTGTCAATAGAGTCATTTTAAATTTATATACACGGATGCTAAAGTCATAAAAATTATAATAAAATTACAATGATAATTAGGTTACTGTGTTTGCTGTAAAATGAGCCATTGTGTATTTTATGATTTAGGCTTCAGTCGTCCTGTGAATTTGCACAATGAATGTGTGTCAGATGTGACTGTGTATCACAGGACCTTTGTGACATCACAGCGTACGAGACATTCCTTTGGTGTGGGAAAGATTACAAAATTACAAGCGTTATTTCACTAAACATCTAGTCACTTTTATGAGCCTAACTACTGTGAGCATAGGAAATTTATACAGTGGGGGGGGGGTGGGAGGTCAGACTCATCATTCCGGGGGGGGGGGGGGGGGGGTCAGACTCATCATTCCGGGGGGGGGGGGGGGGGGGGTCAGACTCATCATTCCGGGGGGGGGGGGGGGGGGGGTCAGACTCATCATTCCAGGGGAAAGAAATATCAGCATTTCTCGGTCCCGCCAGCCAATCCTGATATGTCGCTCGCAGGGTTATATATGCAAAAAAACACTACAGAAAATATTTGTATAGCCCTTTCTGTTGATTTGATTAAAGGTTGTGACCAAGCACCATTCAATCCCTACATTCCCTCGTAACAAGTCTCAGTGTTTGCTTGGCTCCAGTGCATATGACAGCTCCAGGTCAGTTATCTGTTCCGGCATTAACGTCCCCCCCACCACCCCCAGCTGATGCCCAGGGAAAGTATCAATTCCCTTTTTGACAATTTCACCTGGTCCAAAATCTGGGACTCCCCGGCGCCCCCTGGCCTGGGCAAGTCGGCTGCATGGCTGCACCCTGATGTCAACGTCTTTGTCATCCTGCTCCTTTTCTTCATCATGAAGGTACACAGACGCATGCACCCCCTCCTACACATGCGCAGCCCTTGCAGTGCGAATGAGTGGGCTGCCTGTCCATTTGGGCATGCTGTGTGATCAGATGGGCGCCAGTTTGAATCCCAGGGTCTGCAGAGTGATTTTGCCGTTGGGACCTTAACGCCAGTCACCCCACTTTCGGATAAACATGCGCTGCTTCGGTTGAAAGTCTGTGCTCCATAATTGAATGGATGTGCTTATTTTTGAGCGGCAGTCTGCATTCGCTGCGCATTTGGGATGTGTCAGTATTCCTTAAACACCTTATCTGCGTGTGCTGCGCAGTTGGGGTGCATTAGAATTCCTTAATCACCTCATTTGCATGCGGTGGGCATTTGGGGTGTGTCAGTATTCCTTAATCAGCTTCTCTGCATATTAGCTCCCCCTATTACCCCAATTAAGACTAAATACTGCGCAGCTGATCCGGCTCAGCAGCCCAGACCATGAGGAAGGTGCTCCGGCGTGTCAAACGAACATGAACGCCATGGATGTGTTCAATAATATATGCAGGAATACATTTACTCATTACTCACAGCCCACTCCTTAGATGCCATTGCATGGTGTCTCGACCCCAGTGACTGTTATTTCATGCATACATACATGATTGCAATGCATATGTAACCTTCATGCTTTTTATTGATTTCGTTACGTAAATCTGACAAAATCTTGCAAAGTCAATGGCTTTCAAATTTAATACAATCTATTTTGAATTAAAATAAAAAATGCATTTGTGGTTTTTCTGCACAGGGAAAGACAAAATTAAAATCAGGATTTTTAGGAGCAGGAATGACTGGCATTGCGATTAAATTAGTAAACAACCAAAACCTCACTATACATAATGTAATAAAGACTTTATAAATAAGCAATAATAAAACTATGCTTTTAAATTTCCCTACAAGTTAAAAACAATTTACGTGCAGTGTTATCCGTATCAAATTTTGGCTTTTCTGCAGATGCAACAGTCATTGAAAAAAAGATATATAAAACTGGACAGATACAGTCCAGAATCCTAATGTAAAATGTTTCGTACTGTACAGCCTTCCAATGCATCGTTTTCCCCTAAAGGAGCCAGTTTTTAAATGTTAATGTGTTAACATGCATGTAAGCACTAATATATTGACGTAATCTTTCAGTTTTGGATGTCAGCCGTTTCCACTACGATGCCCATTCCCTCCGGTGCCTTCATGCCCGTCTTCATACTCGGTAAAGCTAAACCGTGCAGCTGGCTGATTACTTCTTAACTCAGAGTGAAGATGCTAATGCTATTGGTGGATCCTGGGGCCCTTGGCTCTCTGTGTATGGCTGGAATTGCCATGGAAACAGCAGCAGCTGTGTAGCATTAAGCCGCTTGCATGACTGTGCCCCCCGTCTGTCCTTTCAGGTGCCACCTTCGGCCGATTGGTCGGGGAAATAATGGCCACTCTGTTCCCCAGCGGGATCCTGTTTGATGGGATTGTGTACCAGATCCTTCCGGGAGGCTATGCGGTCATTGGTCAGCCTCCGATCTCCCTTCGCTGCCTGGGCCACCCCCATTCTTCCATCTCTTTTTTTTCTTCTCAGCCTTCTTCTCATTGGCTTTGTCTTCGTCCACTTCTCCCCCAGGAGCAGCGGCTCTGACGGGGGCCGTGACCCACACCGTTTCCACCGCCGTCATCTGCTTTGAGCTGACGGGCCAGATCTCGCACATCCTACCCATGATGGTGGCTGTGATCCTGGCCAACATGGTGGCCCAAGGGCTGCAGCCGTCGCTCTATGACTCTATCATTCAAGTCAAGAAGCTGCCCTACCTGCCGGAGTTGGGCCCTGGACACTTCAGGTTTGTTCTGGCTGAAATTCTGCTCGTGTTAGAATGCAGAGTTAAATGTAAAGGTGGGCAGTATAAACACATTCCAGAATAAGCCATTCTGGCTGGTTCCCTCCTTTCTGCGGGCAGGTTGTGTTAAAGGCTGTTTTAATTCTCTGCTTTGCCCTTGTCTCACAGTCACTACGACATATTTGTGGAGGACATAATGGTCAGGCGAGTAAAATTCCTCTCATCACGGTCGACGTACAGGGAGCTGAATAATCTTCTGGAGTCTGCGTCACTCACAACCATCCCCCTCGTTGAATCAAAGGGTAAAAGCACAATGCTTCCTACTGAGGAAACTCCACTGATCCTCCATGAGAACAGGCTGCACCTCTGAGATTGCCTTTTTGCTCATGAACAGGCAGATTTTTTGGCAAGTGCTGTTTCTTTTTAGAAGTGAGATGAGACGCAGCCACGATCACAATGAGCCCAAGTTCTCGGCAGGAATCACAATAAGATCATATTCTGTAACACTGAAACCTAACCGAGGTGGCATTATGGTGGCATTATCACGTTTTCTTTGAATAACACAAACAGAACCATATTCCCTTAAGGTGAGACTACAATAGAAAGTGACTAAAAGAAAAGACTAGCATGGAACCATATATGCTGAGAGTGGACTTCACATTTATAGTTGCGGACAAGAGTTTAATATTATGCAATGCTGTGTCTGAACGTCCGCAGAGTCCATGACCCTACTGGGCTCCATAGAGAGACCTGAACTGCAGGATCTCCTCGATTGGTGGCTCTCTGCCGAGAGACGTCTTCTCAGCCAAAGCCAGGGCCTTCGAGGTCAAAGTGTGGGCCAACAGGCCAGAGTGGAAGCGTTGGCTTCTGTAGACGAAGACGCTGGGGATGGATGTGGAATCAAGGTTTGTGAATACGGGGCGGGGAATATTCTCCTGAGTCATACCTCTGGACTGCGCTGAGTAACGTCCCTTTTCTGCCGTAACAGTAGGCAGAATCCTTACCTCGGACATATAATCACAGTGTATCTACCCGTCCATCTTCCAGCTGCTGTTAAATTGAATATATACTGTGGTAATTGCAGTATTTGTTTAATTTAAAATGTAACGCTTTTATTACTTTTTGTTTAATTGTACTTCTGATTGCCTAGAAAACCCCCCTACCAGAAGAGAGAAGACCCCTCCCAGCCATGAACGCCAGAGACCCTCCTGTGAATCGGATAGTTGCAGGTGTGAGTAACTAAGGGCAAATGTTACTTCTGAGGGACCATGATGCAATGTGAATGGACTGCAATGATTATAATCTAAATTCTCTTTATCACCTGTCTGTGTATAATTTTCTTTGTCAGACAAACGCCCCCTACAAGCAATGAGGAGAACACTGCAGAGTTTATTTTCTTCCTCCACAGACAGGCAGACATGTGAACACACAGAGGTATGTCAACAGAACACGGCGTCACAATACATCATTTTCCTGCATATAATTTTTCTATGGTTTGTATCTTTATAATGCAAAATGGACCCCACAGTATGAGTCCAGAATGTTAGTATGGTAACACTGGACTTGACTGCACACACTGTTTACCAGTCAGGGTGCAGTCATTGTATCTTTGTTTTATTACCACAACCACCAGATGGCGCTAAAATGCATTTGTGGCTGTTTACAGTTTCATTGTCCTTTGCATTGTATTACAAAACAAATATTTATGCTAAATAAGCACTTTACATGATACATGATAGACTTCTTTAAAACTATTTTTGATAAATTATCATGCAGTTTTTTAAATCTTTACCATTACATAAACAGTTATGCATACATACACTGAATACTAAGGAATCAATCGGTCAACCAATTAAAATTTTGACACCCAGATCACTGTTTTAAATACTTAATTATACTTTATATTTTGCATTTATTTGAGCTGTAATTTCATGATACTAAGTTTTATTATGATTTTAGATATTTGTTAGAACAGTTTACATTAAATTTAACTCGGAATTGAAATAAATAAAAACAGGTAATGCCTTTATTTTATCATTACAGAACATATATAATGCAGTTGATTCCATCACTGTATGTATACATGAATAATTATATACGCAGTTGAAAACTATAAACATAAAACTAGTTAGATATTCCTTGATTATTTTATTCAATGAAACCATTAACTGGGAAAACATGTAATGTAATGGTTCAAAAAGCTTTTTAGATTTCAGCTCAAAGGCTAACCCTTGGTTTTAAGTGAGACCCAGCCTGGGAGCAGAGATAGTGACGCAGCTCTAGTTGGTGTTAATTAAACGAGGCACTGGCAGAGATAGGTCTCTTTGCTTGTAACTTTGACTCAAATAGATAGCAGCAAAGTTTGATTGAAAGCTATTCTGTAAACAAAAGGGGATCTGAACAAACAGAGCTACTGGCACACGGGACACTGCAATGATGCATTATCTCCTGCTGGTTTAGGGGCCATTGCACTGCAATGACACACAATCTCCTGCTGGTACACAGGCCACTGCACTGCAATGACACACAATCTCCTGCTGGTACATGGGGCACTGCAATGACACACAATCTCCTGCTGGTACACAGGCCATTGCAATGACACACAATCTCCTGCTGGCACACAGGTCACTGCAATAACACACAACCTCCTGCTGGTACACGGGCCACTGCAATGACACACAATCTCCTGCTGATACACGGGCCACTGCAATAATGCATAATCTCCTTGCAACTTCAGAAATCTGGTTCTGCATATCACTTTGTCTGTAATTTTGTGGGATACTCACCCCAGTTCTCTGTTTCTCTCTGTATAGGTGCCTGCTTCTCCTGAACTTGTGGATACAATGTCTCCAGAGGAGGTGATATTTTGTCTGAATACCTAGTTGAATGTGGTGTTTAATAATCATTGGGATTTTCTGTATCATTGACTCCATAACCCTATTCACTCTAAATGGCTGAGGAAGGTCAAGGCATGGGAGGAGACTGCACTGGATAAGCCTATAGACATGGAGCAGGTGCACTTTGATCCCTCACCCTTCCAGCTGGTGGAGAGGACCTCACTGCACAAGGTTCATTCAGACACTCATGTATAACTAGATGCATTGTGTTGGAGGACTTTTGATTCCAGTGTTAAACGTATGTGTAAAATTTCTCGTGCATTTACTTGTAAATGGTCTTGAACAGTCTGTTTCATACAAAGACACTGCATGTTTAACATACTTGGCCAGTAAGAATCTTTCTGCTTTTCTGATTCTGATCGTTGATGGGAGTAACGGCGTGTCTGTGTCTGTGTCTGTGTCTGTGTCTGTGTCTGTGTCAGACTCACATGCTCTTCTCCTTGCTGGGCCTCAGCCGCGCTTACGTTACCGGTGCTGGGAAGCTTGTCGGAGTCGTGGCGCTGAAGGAGGTGAGAGACGGCATGACTTCCTTCTCGTTCGCTTCCTCTCTATCCTTCTCTGCCACCCTGTATGTTGACACGTCTCTTAGCGTTTTATTTAATGGTTTGTGTTGCCCCATAAGGTTCGTAAAAGGCAAATCTCAGAAAACAGAGACGGCTTCCCACATAGCAGCTGATTTAGGTCCGATCCGTCTGCATCTTCTTAAATCTGGGTGCCAGGGACAATTGGGCAGGAGAGTCGGCACCAGAATCTGCCCAGAGTTCTGAACGATTACAGTTGGTCTGTATACACTGTGATCTGGCCCGTATTCGCCTGACCATAAACGTGTGATCGGTCACTTACCAGATGCACAGCTGATGCCCTAAGCATCTGAGGGATGATCGCATCACGCAGCAAGATGAGTCTGAACTGGATCCAGGCCAAATGCTGTCAGAAATCGCCACAGATCCATAAACTAGATCTGGCCTGGTGCCTTTTGCACAATGGACTGATACTGGTCCGAATCCGGTTTTTGGATTTGAAACAGATAAAGTCCATATATGAACCAGATTCACACTGAATGTTACCGAAGCTGGCCTGTATTTGCACAAGAGTCAAAAGTTAAATTCAAAGCTGCTTCAAATGGGGCCAGTGTGTGGCTCAGTGGGTTAAGTCTGTGGCTGTGATTGGAAGGTTGTTGGTTCAAGCCCTGCCTCTCTGATGGGGGCTTTGCACATTAGCTGAAAAGAAGCTTTCTGAAGAACCTGTACAAAAAAAGTAATTTTATTTGTTAAATGTGGCTCAGACCTATTTTTTCCAGACTGACTGCTGACCAGTTCTGTTCCAGGATCCTGCCCCAGCATATGTGGCTGGTGTGTGGCTCAGTGCTTGTGAGCTGGAGGTCACCGGTTCAAGCCCCAGCCCTGCTTGTAAGCTAGACAACTTGCATCATCTCCAAAGCTGGGGGTTAAAGGCTTCGCTCAAGGGCCCGCAGACATGTAAGCTCTCTGCCAGGGCTGGGGCTCAAACCAGCGACCTCCCGCTCACAAGCACAGAGACTCAGCCCACTGAGCCACATATGGTGGGGCAGGATCCTGGAACAGAACTGGTCAGCAGTCAGTCTGAAAAAAATAAGTCTGAGTCATATTTAACAAATAAAAACACTTTCCTTTCACAGTTCTTTGGAATGCTTATTTTCAAAGACCCCCCCCCTACATTTACTTGACAGCTTGGGGTGGGGGGGGTATTAAAATCCCATATCTCTTGTGCCAATTAGTTAATGCTTTTCTTGTTCAATGTCTCAACCTTCTGGTTTATTCAAATGTGCTTTGCCGTCCAAACTGCACTCCTGTGAACAAGCAAAACCACACAGCTCATCATTTCAGACGCTCCTCCGTGGTCCAAACTCCGCGCAGTGCAAAGGCTGTATTTTGCAGGCATGACAATCAGGAATGATCTTTATCATAAAAACACGGATAGAGGCCTTCTCCATCTCTGTGCTCTCCATCCGTCCTCACGGCTCTGGTCACTCTCTTCCAGCTACAGAAAGCCATCGAGGGCTCGACTCGCAGCGGGGAACGCCTGCGCCCTCCTCTGGCCAGTTTCAGAGATTCCAGTCACAAACCTGCCAAATCCCACCAGTCACCATCCTCCCCAGTCCTGTCCGCACGGCAAGAGAGGGAGCCAAAGGTGTGGATAGAAGAGGAGGAGGGAAGAGCAGAAAAGGAGGGAGATGAGGAGAAGGAAGATGAGGGCAGCACTAACGGACAGGCCTCCACAGGTTTGTCGTTGCTGCACCCTGAGCTACAGCAAGACGACGCTTCTGACAACATAAACAATGAAGATTACGTGTAGACTAGGGTCAGGCACTTTTAGAATATAGAATAGAATAGAATGTATTTTTATTATCATTGTAGATACAGACAGGGACTCTTTCTTCATTCTTCTTGATTTCTGGTTAGTCCTTCAAAAATGTTTGGATAGAGCTTTAGATTCAAACCACCTGTTCAATAATCATGCCAGTTAATCATCCATCCATCCATTTTCCAAACTGCTTATCCTACTGGGTCGCGGGGGGTCCGGAGCCTTTCCCGGAAGCAATGGTCACGAGGCAGGGAACAACCCAGGATGGGGGGCCAGCCCATCGCAGGGCACACTCACACACCATTCACTCACACATGCACTCCTACGGGCAATTTAGTAACTCCAATTAGCCTCAGCATGTTTTTGGACTGTGGGGAGAACCGGAGTACCCGGAGGAAACCCCACGACGACATGGGGAGAACATGCAAATTCCACACATATGTAACACATGTCAATTAATCAACTAAAAAAAAATTGGTGTGGGCCAGTCAAGTTCTTCCACACCAAACTCAGCCAACTCTGTCTATATGAACCTTGCTTTGTGCACTGGGGCACAGTCATGTTGGAACAGAAAATTCCTTCCCCAAACTGTTTCCATAAAGTCCGAAGCATAGAATTGTCCAAAATGTCTTGGTATGCTGAAGCATTAAGAGTTCCCTTCCCTGGAACTAAGGGGCCCAACCCAACCCCTGAAAAACGACCCCATACTACAATCCCTCATCCAGCAAACTTTACAGTTGGCACAATGCAGTCAGGCAGGTAATATTCCCCTGGCATCCGCCAAACCCAGACTTATCCATCAGACTGCCAGACAGAGAAGCGTGATTCGTCACTGCTCCAGTGTCCAGTGGCGGCGTGCTTCACAACACTGCATCCGATGCTTGGCATTGTGCTTGGTGATGTGAGGCTTGCATGCAGCTGCTCGGCCATGGAAGCCCAGTCCATTTAGCTCCCAGCGCACAGTGTTTCTGCTGGGGTTAATGGCAGAGGAAGTTTGGACCTGTGCTGTTGAGTCAGCAGAGTGTCAGTGACTTTTACACACTATGCACCTCAGCACTGCTCTGCTCTGTTACTTTACGTGCTCTGTCACTTCCTGGCTGAGTTTCTTTTGTACTTGAATGCTTCCACTTTGCAATAATTCCATGTAGAATATCTATCATGGAATACCTAGCAGGGAAGAATTTCACAAAATGTGTCATTCTATGATATTGCCACAGTCTAATTCACTGACCTCTTCAGAACAACCCATTCTTTCACAAATATTTGTGCTGACTGCATGACTGGGTGCTTCATTGTATACACCTATATCAATGGGTCTGAATGAAACACCTGAATTCAGTGACTGAGATGTGTGTCCCAATACTTTTGCCCATATAAAAAAAGTGTATGTCTGTCATCCAAAGATAAATCAGTAGCACAAATAAATCAATATATCAAATGACAACTTGCCAGTGGAAGTTTTTAGTCTCTTAATACCGTTCATACATCTAGAGTATGTCTGTATTTCAAAAACAGGCCTTGCATTAGTTGTTTTCTCAAAGGCATGCTAAAATATTCTTCTTTTTGTGTTATACAGCGTTTCCGGAGTCAAACAGGAATTTCAGGGTCAGTTGCACACATTACAAATATCATAACTCAACTGTACTGGGAAAATTTAACTTTATGTTTCTATTGACTGGGAAAACTGCACTGGTTAACTGGACTGGATAACTGCCAGCATTAGAAAGCTGCTCTGATTATAAAGCTGCATTTATTTAAAAAACAAAAAATCAATTAAAAATCCCATTTACACTCTTTTATTTTGTGTCTCACTTTTCTGCAAGTTTTAACTGAAAAACTGCATTTTATGATCATTCTGGTAACATGTCATGCAACCTTTTGAGAGGTTGGGGGCCAACAGAAAGGACGAGGATACTCAGATTTTATTGCTCAATGGAAATATTTTATTTTTCCAAATAATTGTTAAATATGTATGATTTACAAATATTAGAATTCTGGCACAAATATATCTTGCATGCAGACCTTGATGCACAGTCTATGAGTGAAATGATATTATGCTTTTTTTTGTGATAACCCTGAAACAAATGATAATTGCTTGAAAGGTTTGGAGCTTAAAGGGTTAAGCTCCAAAAATAAACAATAAAACACGAAACATTAAGACATATTTCAGGATGTACTTTTACTGGTTATACGAAAAATAGTGCATTGTTTTGATTTATATGTATATTGTTGGCAGAGCTGAGAATGGAGCACTGAGGATCTTCACAAGCATGCAGCTCAAATGCATCTGCTGTAATTCTGCGTTTGTGTCCTTTTCACGATGTCTGCATTATCAAGGTCATTTCTGATATCATCTTCAGTCATTTATTAAGCACGTACACTGTTCTTTGTTTGAATGCATAAAACGGTCAGCTTTTCAGCCTCAAGAAAGTGGTTGGGTATCACTTGATTGGTGGAGATTCTGACGAATGATCTGTCCGTCTCTGTCAGCAGACAGTCAGCAGTTGGTAGTCACAGCAACAGACCCATTTTCTGCAATTTTCTCATCCACGGACTGTATGATGCAGGAAGTGATGTCGAAACCCTTGTGTTCACTCGATGACTCGCCAGGCGCCTCTTCCGGACTGCGCTTTGCACTTGTGTTTTCATGTCTTATCTCTGACTCCAGATCTGTGCACAGTGTTTCCTCCTCCTCCTGTAGGTACAGGAATTTGGAGACAACCAGTGCTGGTGATGAACAGTGGTATGGGGGGACCAATGCATAACAATATTCATCTCAAAGAGAAAATACATATTGATTTGACATGCAAATAAGGCATAAAATACATGCATTTGTTGATATGCAAGCATGCGCTTCCCTCATGATATAGTGTGTATCTGCTTCTCTGATTCTTCTCTATAACTTCTCTCACAAATGCCTCTATTTTGCTTTTTCCAGCATGTTATTAAAAACATGCCCCACCTTGGTGTAGTCTTCTTCCTGTTGTTCCAGTAGGTATTCGCTTTCTGAGCCCGGCTCCTCTCCGCCTATAGCTGCAACAGCGCCATCCACTGTAGACATGCTCACATTTTCGGATTGATTGGCCCTCGTATCTGCCACTCCCCACAAATTAACCAGTGGGGGCAGAGTAGGCGGAGGCAAGCTGTGGATTGTGCTGTTGGGCGTGGCTTGCAGGGAATGGCAGGGACTGTGAATTCTGTGCTCCATGGACTAAACAAAACAAATGCAAATACAACATTCATTATATAATTTCATATTAAATGAGAGTTGATGCTGAATTTGTTTTAAGCAAAGCAAATGATGCATTACACACAGTGGTGCATCGATATTTTATCTGTAATCAGAAATATATAAAGGCACAGAAGGAACTACTTCGGCATGGTGTTTAACCAGAGTTTCCTCTTTAAACAGGTACTTTTTTAAAGCCGTACGCTTATGCAGGCCAAACAAATAAATAAAGCAGAACGAAATAAAGCGGATTTGTTCTCCACCTGCTGATGGTACTGCAGGAGCTGCTGGTACTGCTGGATCTGCTGCAGCTGCTGTAAATGATTTTGCTGTGCCTTGAGCTGCTGTTGTAAGGGGGTCGAGCTTCCGTCATAACCCTCGTATGAAGCCCCGTCAGCCACGACATGAGAGCCGGCAGCCGGTGAGCCCACGCCAGAAGGGTCCCTGCTCACCGGCTCCCAGCCGTCCAAGGAGGAGAGGCAGTAGAGGCCTTGGGAGACATAGGTATGGGGCCACACCTCGGCTGAGGAGCCATGTAGCATCTGGTCTGGGGGAAGCGGGGAAGAGCACACGCGAGCACACATTAGCACATCACGCGAGCACACATTAGCACATCACGCGAGCACACATTAGCACACGCGAGCACACATTAGCACACGCGAGCACACATTAGCACATCACGCTAGCACACATTAGCACATCACGCGAGCACACATTAGCACATCACGCGAGCACACATTAGCACATCACGCGAGCACACATTAGCACACGCGAGCACACATTAGCACATCACGCTAGCACACATTAGCACATCACGCGAGCACACATTAGCACACGCGAGCACACATTAGCACATCACGCGAGCACACATTAGCACATCACGCGAGCACACATTAGCACATCACGCGAGCACACATTAGCACACGCGAGCACACATTAGCACATCACGCTAGCACACATTAGCACATCACGCGAGCACACATTAGCACACGCGAGCACACATTAGCACATCACGCGAGCACACATTAGCACATCACACGAGCACACATTAGCACACGCGAGCACACATTAGCACATCACGCGAGCACACATTAGCACATCACGCGAGCACACATTAGCACACGCGAGCACACATTAGCACATCACGCGAGCACACATTAGCACACGCGAGCACACATTAGCACATCACGCGAGCACACATTAGCACATCACGCTAGCACACATTAGCACACGCGAGCACATATTAGCACATGCTAGCACACATTAGCACATCACGCTAGCACACATTAGCACACGCGAGCACACATTAGCACATCACGCGAGCACACATTAGCACACGCGAGCACACATTAGCACATCACGCTAGCACACATTAGCACATCACGCTAGCACACATTAGCACACGCGAGCACACATTAGCACACGCGAGCACACATTAGCACATCACGCTAGCACACATTAGCACATCACGCTAGCACACATTAGCACACGCGAGCACACATTAGCACATGCTAGCACACATTAGCACACGCGAGCACACATTAGCACATCACGCTAACACACATAAACACACGCAAGCACACATTAGCACATGCGAGCACACATTAGCACATGCAAACACACATTACCACACGCTAGCACACATTAGCACATGCGAGCACCCATTACGACACGATAGCACACATTATCACACGCTAGCACACATTACCACACGCTAACACATGCTAGCACACATTTGTACAGGCTAGCACATACTAGTACACGGTAGTGCTAGCAGCTATTAGCACACAAATCCACTGTTTGATGTGTAAAATGTTGTGTGTAAGGCAGTTCAGCATACATATCCCCACTGCAGATTTTTGTATGACTTGTGCCAGCAACAAATATGGAATTTATTACCTGAATTCCCCTTTCTAACCACAAGCCCGGATTGTTGTTATTGTAAAGACATAATTGCTCATTTACCGTGTTATTGCAGTCATTGGAAAATCAATAACAATTTTATAAAATGGGCTGCAGGCTGGCACTGCTGCCTCACGCTTGTCGGCCTAGAGATCCAGGTTCTCTGTGCTGCTTGCATCATACCCCTGGTATACTGGCTTCCTCTGGGTCTCACAGGCCAAAGACGTGCAGCTCTGTTCACTGGCCCTGCAGAGTGCGGACCGGCGCTCCCTCTCAATCACCCCCCCCCCCCCCCCCCGTGAGCCTGCTCAGGGCAGGCACTTGGAATATAATTTGATATACTGCATTGCTGGGTACAACCATGTCACTGCCTTTTCCCTCTTCTTTCCTTTTTCCTGTCACTGCATTTCCTTCTTCTGTGGTTCAGCTACTGCATGCTGATGGATCGGTGACCCAAATGTGTGCAGCAGTGTAAACAGCATGTGACTTATTTTACGCTGTGCGTGTCTCAATAATTTTGTTTTACGGCATTTTGTTATACAAGATAATAAGCCTGTAAACATCCAATTATGTGACACTTTATTACAGGAGTGAGTGAAACGCGCTGATCTCTTTGTACCCCGGTACCTCTGCTAGTGACGCTGTGCTGGTTGACCTCACTGAGCTGGGCGGCACTGCCACGGTTACACCCTGCACCAAAGCTTTCTTCATCCATGGAGTTCCAGGCCAGGAGGGTCGCCTCAGAGATGGCGAACTGCTGCATGAGCCCTGTGGGCGCAGAAGAGGATCAGCAGTCCCAGTGCCATTTATGCAAGCAGCAACTTAGATGACAATGTACAAACATAGAATATGGTGTCCTCTACTGCTGTCAGGCTTGCAGTTTTGAACAAAGTACATTAGAAAACACAGAAAATGTATCGTAAATGTTGGCTTTAAATTCAGAAGAGACAGCAGGTTACTCATTTTAAGTAATAAATATGTGTAAGTATAGGCATACAATATCCCAATAACATGACAGTTCCACACTAATTAAACTAGATAGTAATTATTGGATAGAGTGACAGTCAGCACAGCGCTCAGCATGTTCGCATTTCTGTGTCTCACCAGCTACAAAGCGGGCCTCCTTTTCTCCATCACTCAAGTCACTGTAGGCATCGTTTTCCAGCCGTCTCTCCCTCTCACGGTGCAAGTTGGCACGGCCCGCACCCCCCTCTGGCCCAGCAGATGGTGTGCCCCAACTCTGCCACTCAATCATGTGAGCCACGCGGCCTTGGGCCATTGCAGTGGGCTTTGTTACTTTGTCCTTCATGGATCGCGTCATACCTAATGTTTTGACAGATTTAAAGGCAAAGAGAGATTCACTGGAGATTGGACAGAGAAGATACAGTGGGAATTAAAAGGAAGAGTGTTCCGTTTCGATTTCACTGGACGCAATACTCTGTCCTGGGTGATTACTAGTTTTCAGAATATGATGCCATGCAGTACTGATAATGCAGCAGACTCATTATGGGATGTAGAGGGTGATCAGACAGTATTTCTTATGGCATGTTACGCTTTCAGCTCCTTCTCTCTGCTGCATTTATGTATAAGTGCCTTTGAAGCTGGACTATCACAGTAGCCATTTAACATGAAATTCCAGTGAAACAGCACGGTTCTGATTCAGGCATCGTGCACCCATCACGTGTGAGGGCCTCGAAATACAGCAACAGTGACAAACATTATTAAGAGTTATAAAGCAGACATGTATGTCTATAATGTCTATAATGATAATCTGTCTCACCTTTTGACTGCCCACCCTTTAAATAAAGATAACTGTGGGTGTTCTTTGCTGGTAAAGCAACCAAAAAAACTGGTTCCATGCTTCTCCCTACAACTGCCACTTTACATTTTTGTTCAGTTTATTATTAGTTGTTTTTTTTTTTTTTAAAGTGATTCAATGTGAAACTATACTGTAGCACAAAGAGGTCCTTCTGTAGCTGACATCCCTCACAAAGAGCAGGCTACACTGGTGCGTAGGCCACAGCATGAAACAGACAATGGTACAGTGCACACCACCTCCTGCTAAACCAGTGCTTCCCAATTCAGTCCTTGGGGACCCACGGCCGGTCCATGTTTTGGCTCTTTCCCTGAGGATCGCATTGGGAAACACTGCGCTGAACTATAGATAAAACACAGTTCAAACATCTGGATTTCATATGATCAGTGACACATGCTGTCACGGTCTGGAGAAAGCGATCAGGGATATTGACTGGGCACCGTGGCAGCACTGAGAGCTGCAGTCGGCATGCGGCTGTTTTACCGGCCACAGGACAAACACACACCTGACACGCCTGACAGAGATGATTTGGCCAGAGCTCCAATCCCATAGGCACTGGAGTTTCGTTTCAGGCAAGGGATGATGCAAGTCGTGTCCTCCACAGATAGCTATATGGAGGCCAGAGGAACAGATTTATGACAGTAGAACAAGGACTTAATGTGGGCAGGTGATGATCAGAGGAGGAACTAGGGGGATAAGCTTTTGCAGTAGGACGAAGAGTGCGTAAAGGAATATAAGCGCAGGGAAGACAGCAGGAATGAAAAGATGCATGTGAATTATGGCTGTTCACATCTGGCCTTGGCCAGAAAGTGCTCTGCCATGTACGGAAACTCACCGTGACCCCGGCTCAGGATAAGGGCAAGGACGATGAAGGGATGGATGGATGGATGTAAGGAGACTTGTGAGAGGAAAAGAGGAGTATGACATACATTACTCTAAGTTAAAAAAAACAAGCAGAAAAGGTATGAGCAGTTTCCGTTTTAATAATTGACATGATAATGCATTAACATCGTACAGAGAAGCACCTGGCTGCATAAATATATATATGTTTGCTGGAGGGCGTCCCTCGGGCGACACTGCATGTGCAGCATCCTGTTAGCGGTGCTTTTCTCATGGAGGTGACTGCAAACACACAGTGAGACTTTTCTCTCCTTCAGCCATGCAGTTTATGTTGAGACACAGACGTGGCCTTGCTGACTCACCGCAGCCTTGCTCATTTTAAAGGCGTAAAGTACAAGCTGACTGGCCATAATGAAGAAGCATTATGTATCACACTGTTTATAAGCCTTCAAATGACTCACGGTGTGCTTAAACAAAAGTTCCATTTATAAATAGAGGTCCATCTTACTGGGACTGTCTGTTTGTATGAGCCCAGCCTCCGAAAACTCTCACGTGACCAGAAACGCTGGCTGTTATATTCCTACAGTGAAATTATATTATCAAATTACATAAAAAAGAGGAACCATTTAACTGTTTGAATGGCTCTGGCTTTTGTTGCTCATGGAAATGATGCATTACGCTGCCTGTAGTCCATCCACTTTTTTTGGGCCTCCAATCAGGGGTCAAGCATGCCGTCTCCCTCAAACCTGGCCCGTGGAAGAAACAGGAGAGAGGAGATGGTCTAGGGGCCTACCTGCTGCGCATCCTGCTGCCCTGGAGCGGAGCCGGGCACTGCACGGGCAAGACGGAGATACAGAAGGGAGATCAAGGCGGTGGATTATGCCAGTGGCAGAGATACATGCTGCATTGTTGGCGTCGCACTGCATTCCAGCCCATTGAGAGTCACACACAGTCATATGTCACGAAGGGACTGCTAACAATCTACTCTTAGTTGCAGATCAAGGAATGTTATACAAGAAGAGAACTTACCGTACAAGAGAATTCAGTGCTTATTATTTGCCACGTAACATATAAAATGCATATATTTTTATTTAAATAATGATTTTTTTATACTCATAAGATTTTTTATGGCAAGGCAAAATTTGCTGACATATATGCTAACTTATATACTGAGATATTTGGATCTGAATCCAAAGAAACGTTTAACACAACTGAACACAATGTGCCCCAACAAGCTCTAATGCTTATTTTGATATTTTTTTGTTAATGTCACTGTGCTCAGCAGTTCAGTTTAGCAAAGATTTCCCTATTAGTCTGCAAACACTAATTGTTGTATGTCAATAGGATGTCAACTACTGCTGCCCGACAACGAGATGCTGACTGTCCCTGACAGTGCAATGTGGCTCTGTTAACGTGATGGATGCCTTTCTGTTCTGCTCAGAATACTGCGGCCTGACATCTCTAGGGCTGGGAGTCTCACTTTCGCGGCCCCCCTCCCTGCACTCTCAGTAGCTTTATCTAGGTACTTTGGGTTCCTCCTGCAGCCCAAAACTTCTCATTAGATACTGGTGTCTCTAAACTGCCTGCATTCCCTGGATTCCCTGCTTCATTCTGTGGAATCCCTGCTACATTCCCTGGATTCCCTGCTACATTCCCTAAATTCCCTGCTTCATTCCCTGGATTCCCAGCTTTATTCCCTGGATTCCCTGCTTTATTCTGTGGAACCCCTGCTACATTCCCAGGATTCCCTGCTACATTCCCTGGATTCCCAGCTTCATTCCCTGGATTCCCTGCTTCATTCCCTGGATTCCCTGCTTCATTACCTGGATTCCCTGCTTCCTTCCCTGGATTCCCAGCTTCATTCTCTGGATTCCCAGCTTCATTCCCTGGATTCTCAGTTTCATTCCCTGGATTCCCTGCTTCCTTCCCTGGATTCCCAGCTTCATTCCCTGGATTCCCTGCCTAATTCCCTGGATTCCCTGCTTTATTCTGTGGAATCCCTGCTACATTCCCAGGATTCCCTGCTACATTCCCTGGATTCCCAGCTTCATTCCCTGGATTCCCTGCTTCATTCCCTGGATTCCCTGCTTCATTACCTGGATTCCCAGCTTCATTCTCTGGATTCCCAGCTTCATTCCCTGGATTCTCAGTTTCATTCCCTGGATTCCCTGCTTCCTTCCCTGGATTCCCAGCTTCATTCCCTGGATTCCTAGCTTCATTCCCTTGATTCCCTGCCTAATTCCCTGGATTCCCTGCTTCCTTCCCTGGATTCCCAGCTTCATTTCCTGGATTCTCTGCTTCATTCCCTGGATTCCCTGCCTAATTCCCTGGATTCTCTGCTTCATTCCCTGGATTCCCAGCTTCATTTCCTGGATTTCCAGGGATAGGTTCCAGGTTCACCATGAGTCTATACTGCACAAGTGATATAAAGGGTGAAAGGATTTCAGTTTTAAAACAACAAAAATGTGTGACTAATTCAGTGTCACCATAGCTTACCGCAGGAAGTGCAAGGCACTGTGTAACATTTATTAAGTACATTTATTCTTGGAGTATAATAATTCCTTGCATTATAAAATTATATACTGCAATATTGCATTGTTTCCTATGAATCATAGGCAATTGTCATATAAATGACACCAATATAAATAATACAGCAAGCTATCCGAATTAAGGCAATAAACTTGATGTAGGGCTCTCCTAGGTATACTGCACACATATTATGTAGACAACAGCCCCATGTGAAACGCAATATTTATATAACGTATGCCCCCCCCCCATTTGCCTTCCACTGGCTTTTCTCAGGCAAGGATGCAGGGACTTTGAAAGGAACACGTGGTGCGAAATCTGTGACTTCATGACTCATCAGAGGGGCCGCAGCAGAGTGCTGCCCTATGGGATGTTTAGCATCCAAGGAGATGCTGGATACTGACTGAATACTGGACTAGACACAGACAAAGGCACATAACTGGCCCATATGTTACATTTTGATTTACACATTATTGTATCCATATGCATTTTACATTATATCATCAATTAGTAGTTAATAAGTAAGTAAGCTTTACTTTGCACTTGACATTGTCTCTCTACTAGTATTTTCTGACATTCTGTATGGTTTGTGGTGCAAAGGCATTTACCAAAAAAGTTGCTAATATTGACCATGGCGGCAAAGTTGCTACAAAGGGCAGGACAAGCGTGCCTTAACACACAGGGAAGCAAGGACTTAAGCAACTCGATCAAATTCTTCTGTTTCTGATGACTTAACTCTTGTGGCTCTTAATTTAATCAGCCCAACAAGACCCTGTTTGCTGTCATTAATTAGGGATGCAAGAGATAGAATCACTACGAGGTGTAATCAGCACGAATACAGTTTGCTCTCCATCCTTATTTGGCACTTTATAGACAGGCCTTGTTACTCTGAGTATTATTAGTATTGTTTTGTTAAAGCAGGCCTTGTTACTCTGAGTATTATTAGTATTGTTTTGTTAAAGCAGGCCTTGTTACTCTGAGTATTATTAGTATTGTTTTGTTAACGCACAGGAGACGATAACCAAACCATCTTCCTCATGCCGTTCTCTCTGTCTTTATAGGTTGGTATCCATTACAGTTACAATCCCTCTGACTCATAATCATCTGCAGCTCCTCTCTTTGACATCCCTCTGCCAGTCCCTAATAATCTGTAATAACTACACTGGGGAGGAGATTCTCTAAGCTTCTGACATTGTGTCAGTGAATGTGTGTGTCAGTCTATCTGTCAGCAGCGTTAGCATAAACCCCTTCAGTCAGCAACAGTTGAAGAGACATATGCCAGTGATGAGAAGTGAAGAATGTCACCGACTTCTAGTAAATGCAGAAAAAAAGAAAATATTATAATTATGGCTGTTTCGAGAATAATCACACAATTCTGGGAACTACTAAAATTATAGCTGTATCACATATGGTCTGGTACGAGCCCAGCCCTCCCATTGGCTGATATCAGGCCAGTCATCCCATTGGCTAGTACCAGCCCAGCATTGTCATTGGCTGATACCAGGCTGGTCATCCCATTGGCTGGAACCAGCCCAGCCATCCCAATGGCTCCATCACTGATGTCAACAGCAAACTGTTAATAGCACACACAGAAGCTCCAGGTCCCAGATAGTGATAGAGGAGGACATTGTCAGCATGTTCCTGTTCCATAAAGAGCTGCACCCCGGTTGACCTTTTTCAGCAATGGTGTGCCTGTTCCAGACTAACCACCATGACAGCAATTACACTTTCGATTTACCAAAGATGAATCAAGGTCAAAGTGGCTTGAACACACCTGCCAGTGAAGATTCCACATGCTAGATTTCATGCTGCTGTTGAGTTCTTATCAACTTTTACTGCAAGAAATGCATACATCTTGTGTTTAGATCTAATTTTAAAATCAGTTTTCACAGTTTTTGTTGTAATTGAACTAGTAGCAGTTCAAATACATACACGAGCAATATTTTATATGTAATGAGCATTAATGCCCTTTCTATCTATTCTGTTCCACTTTGCACCGGTTCCTTTTGTAAGCAAACAGAGAATACATTTGTCCACGGCCAAAGAATCCTATTTTGAAGCTTTGAGGCATACAGCACTAGTAATGACTCTTCAGGGTGCACTGGTGTCGGGTGCAGAAAATTACTGAAGCAAAAGGCAAAAATCTAGTGACAACAACCTCTGAACATACTCCCTCTTGGGGATATAATTCATAATCACCTAACTACCGTTAGTACGTTCATCACATACTCTTGTTAGCACGAAAACCCAATGTAATATTAAAACTAAGCTTGAATCCTGTTTAGAAGCTATAACTGATATAGAATATCCCCTATTAACAGAGAAATGGGTTTTGTGGCCCCTAAGTTACTCAGGTATATCTCCTTAGGAAATGATGTCATCAGGAAATTATGTCATCAGGAAATTATGTCATCGTAACGTCTTTGCAGGGCGTCCTCCTGTTGACTGTTTTGCTTCTTCACAGCTGCACTTCATTCATTTTCATCCATCCATCCATTTTCCAAACTGCTTATCCTACTGGGTCGCGGGGGGTCCAGAGCCTATCCCGGAAGCAATGGGCACGAGGCAGGGAACAACCCAGGATGGGGGGCCAGCCCATCGCAGGGCACACTCACACACCATTCACTCACACATGCACTCCTATGGGCAATTTAGCAACTCCAATTAGCCTCAGCATGTTTTTGGACTGTGGGGGGAAACCGGAGTACCTGGAGAAAACCCCACGATGACATGGGGAGAACATGCAAACTCCACACACATGCGACCCAGGCGGAGACTCGAACCCGGGTCCCAGAGGTGTGAGGCAACAGTGCTAACCACTGCACCACCATGCCGCCCCTCATTTTCATTATATACAATATATTTTTTATACTGCATACAATTTAATTTTTTTTATTTCCAAAAATACTAAATGATTGCCTTCTTAAAGAGTCATAAAATAATGTTTTCCCAAATTTTTTTGCTCTGCAATATACTTATCTAATTAAAATAATGTCTGGCTGCTGACCATTTTTACTGTAATTCTTGCTGCTACCGTCTCTGCAATGATAACAATGAGGAAAATACACCTGAAAAATATGGGGAAAAGAACATTTTGGCAGGAGCTGTAATACACAATCAGAATGTGCAGAATGACATCACAATGACCTTCACACGGGGAAAAGGACGCCATCACATTACCTGATTAAGAATTGCTTAGTCGACTCTTATTTACAGAGCCAAGCTTTTACTACACACAAATAAAATAAAAACCAAGTGAAATCCAGTATTTATGCCAGTTTTTTTTTAATCATGGCCTAAAGTAAACTGACGTATAATGTCAGACACTGTCTAAATATGATTATTTTATTTCAGTTTTACAATTCTTACTTTTAATTGTTGATTGGCCACTATGTTAATGTGTGGCTGCAGGTTTGAATGTGGTCCCTGGCTGAGCTTTTGGGGCCAATTTATTTCATTCAAACTCCATCCATCCTGCTGACAGCACCACACCTATCAGACAGGGGCCTCACACCAGCTGGTCAGCTGCCTTTTTCCTGATAGATGTCACGTTTTCAACACAAACTTCCAATTTTGTTTCAGCTGACAAGGAAACTCCATACATTTGCTGTCTCTTAAATGTCTAAAATGTTCACTTGCAGCCACGTTCCTCCCAGTAATCTTTCTGGAGCCAGCAGGGCACTGTGCACGCACACTCAAACATACCTCTACAGCCACTTAACGCAAACTTTCAGAGTTACATTTTGTTGAGTTACACCACAAGCAGTTTCCTTTTCGTTCGCATGCTCAGGGATATTCTCCCTCTTTTCGTAGCTCAGTTCCTGCGCTGTTCTGTGATCCATGAGCTTGTGAATTCACTGCCTGATTAAGGACCTCTACTGTGTGTTTATCCTCCTGTTGCTCGCCAGCAGCAGCCGTACCAGTTGTGTTCCCGGTTGTGTTACTCGCACGATGGGAATTCGCATATTGAGGCTTTCGTTAGCAATGCCGTGAAAACGGAAAGTATGCAAAGTGACACTGGTGCCATTACTGTCCATTACTGTCTGCCACATTTCAGCCATCACAAATCCTCATACTGCATTTGAAAGATCGCATGCTGTGCTTGACCTCGGCATAAAACCAGCAATCTTCATCTCGGGTTTGCCTGAATAAACATTGCAGAGCAATTCCACAGACGGGATCAGCAAGCCCAGCTCATGTGAGCCCCCCCGCCCCCCGCCCCCACTCTGCCTGCAGTGCATTTCACTGCTTTAGCATTTCAGTATGCTGCTACCTACTCTGCTTGCTGTGCTGCTCCCTCTGTATTTTTACTTGTAGCAGTTAACAGTACAGACACCAACAATAAGATGCAGGAACCAGGTGACATCCTCCGCTCTGCCCGACTCTGCAGAGATACCAAGCAGGCTGCAGGTTTCCATGCATGTACACACACACACACACACACACACACACACAAACATACACGCACACACACACGCGCGCACACGGGCATATCCCTGCCATACAAACAAACCCACACCAACACATCATTCTGTCCCCCCCACCAGAGCCGTGGTGGGACTGTCAGCACAAATGCCAACCTATTTCTGAACAGCAGAGAGGAACATTCCTAGCACAGTGTTACCATAGAAACCCCCACCCCGGAAAGCAGGGCCCACACCCAGACAGCTTGCTGAATGAACAGTGAATGAAGCGAATCTTACTGAGACTCCTGGAGCTGATGCATCCCATGGTTTTCTAGCACGGCCCTGAGCACCAGCGAGTATGTGCCGCCCGCTCACCATGCATTCTGTGCGCGTGTGTGTGCGTGCCTGCCTGCCTGCCTGCGTGCGTGTGTGTGTCTCCTTCGCTTGCTGCCTGCTCCTCTTTCGCCGTCTTCTCCCCGCTCCGTGCTCCGGCTCTCTCTCTGCTCCCGGTGCTCCTCTCTCACCTCAGCAGCCTCGTTCCCTCACGTTCGCCGCACGTCTCGCTCGCGGTCTCTCCCCTCTCCTTATGGGTCCTCTCCCTCGCCAGCCATGTCATCTGGCAGAATCCCATCAATCACTGACTTTCAAGGACACAGCAAGGAGACTCATCCGAGCAGCAGTAATAAACCGCGAAAAGCTTCATAACGTACAATGTTCATATCATCATTATTTAAAGATAACAAACGACCAATATTGTCAGAGAAATATATCTTACTAATTCCAATAAAAAACAATGTATTTTCTGATTTATGGATTATTCATCATACTTAGGCAATTTAGTATCAAAATGATGTCATACTGTGCTTAGTATTTTCACTGTCTCCACAAACACACACACGCAAACACAAAGCATGCAAATGCTGAGGTCGAATCACAAAGAAAATGCACAATATATACACACACACACACACACAAACACACAGACACACATGTTAGACTGGCCCTTCCCCTCCTGCACTTGTGTCGCAGTCATCACCGGATGGTGTGTTTTTCTTGGCCAAAACACCACGAGCAGGGAGGGACCAGAGAGGAGAGCAGTTATTCATTATTCGTCAGGGAGACATGGAGGACAGGTGGGGGGGGGGGGGGGGGCATGGATCAGCAATGAAGCCGTGAGTCATGGTATTCAGGAGTGTGATACAGGAGATGTGGGCGGCTTATACAAAGTCTGTTTACACACCGGACTGTGATGTTTGCACTTTATCCCCCACACACAACCTCCTGGGAGACTGAAGACATTTTTGTAGGCAATCCTGGAAGCCCATGTGAATAGCAACAAGTTACAGCCATGCAGTACTGCCTGAAAGGCAGGCATACGGTTAGGCTACCCATCTACGGTACGACACCTTCTGTACAGGTGTCACAGCACCAAGGAACACCCAGTGAAAGGAAGGGAAGTCTTGATTTATATATATATCGATATTATTTTTAAGTAATTGGTAATAATTACTAGTTATAGCTTGGTTTCCTGCCTCTTTGCCTCCTAACACCCCAAAATCCATATCCAACTGCACACCAGTTTTATATACCATTTCAGCACAAATCATCTTACTTAGAAATAAAAGTAAGAATTAATATAGATGAATTCAATAAACAATTTGTGTAACTCATGATCTTCAAATACATTTCCTCTCGAGTCAGTATCAGCAAAGTAATCAAGACTAGAGAGCTTATCATGACATTATGGGTATTAAATCTGCACAAATTGTTTGTATTTCAGGCAAGACCTTGCTATAGCCACAGCGAGAGATTTCACAGTGGGAATTATAAACCAGTACTAGATTACTGCCTACATGCTGGGTAATTTGTTATGTTGACACGCTTGCACAGAACACTACAAAAATTCTATTTATTTTATTGGAAATAAACAAAGAACAGTGTGGTGGCAGAGCGCATTTGTGCAAAATAATGTAGCAGGGAGAGCCAGCTTTGGGGGTTAAAGGGATTGAGGGGCTGGACAGGGAGTCTGGGCCCCAGTCACACTAATGCTCTGACACTGTATGGGCCATTATGCTGAAGTACACTGCTTCATTCGCACACATCTCAGGCTGTCCATGTTAGTGCCAATGGAGGGATTCAGGCAGGGGCGCTGTAAAGGGGGGGTAAACGATGACGATTCTCGGGGCCCATGACTGAGAGGGGGCCCAGAGAAGCCCCCAATAAACTGTGTTAGGGGCCCTGTCAAGATTCTTTTCATGGGGCCCAAAATCCTTAGCAGCGCCCCTGGATTCAGGTACAAAATAAATTGAACTACTGTGCATTGCTGAACAGCAATAACCTAAGCTGAAAAAGAATAACTGAAAAAGTGTGCTTGATATGGTTGATTAACTACGGTGGCCTAGAATGCCATATTATATAGTATATTCACTACTGAGTACCAATGATTTGCAATGCACAGCCAGTTTTTTATCTATTCTAACTGATTGCATTATTTCATTAGTCACAGAGGCGGATAGTTCAGGTCCAGAAAGTAAAAATCCAGACCAAGATTTTGTTTCAACCAACCAGTTGCGTACTCTGTGACGATGACTCTTATTACTTCACTTATGGGCTGAAACAAAATCTTGGTCTGGATTTTTATTTTCTAGACTTGAATTATCCACCCCTGATTTCTTTTAATGTCTACAGCAGGGGTAACCAATCTTACCCAGAAAGGGCCGGTGTGTGTGCGGGTTTTCGCTACAACTACCTAATTACATTACTTATTAGAGGACTGATTGGCTGAAGAGTCCTCACACCTGGGTGTGAACAGCTGACCTAATGGTTATCCCAAAAACCCGCATACACAGACTAGCTCCCCTGGTATATACAATAGCTCTTCATTGAAATACTGCATTTTCTAAGCGTTCCAGATAAAACAATGTTGCATTTTTTTTTTTGCTTAGGTCGCAGTGCTGATTAGCGCTCACTGGGAAACCTCCCTTACACTTTCAGGGTTTTTAATGCCAGCACAAATGAAAACAATTTCTCTGCAAAATCTAAAATTAGAGCTGAATAGCTTTCTGGTTCTCTCCTGAAGGATTACACACAGACGGGCAGTATGGTCAAGGCTACAGTTAATGAGCTTCCATAAATTTAATTGTGCTTCTTCATCCAGTATTCATTTCAGCTTATGTGTAAATTGCATTGGAATGGTTTCAGAATGCATGTTACTGCTCCACTGGTGGTACCCAGTACAGGACCCAAGGTCATGCGAGAGGTCTACCTACCACAGAGACGCCCCACAGACCACACAGCGCGTCCTGTGCTTTCCGCCTTGTCGGTCGTGTTCTGCCATACGTTGTCTTTATTTAAAACTTGTCAGGCTGCCTCTTTCATGTCCTCTGCTTTATTGCGTCTTGCTGTTTACATCAGGAAAAGTTCAGAGGTGCTCAGAGACAATTTTGTAGCACTTCACTTTTTTGGATTTAATGTAGCAAATCTGTAATGTAGCAAAGATGTAGCATCATTTCATCTGCGCTAAATAGTCTGGAACGATGAGCTAAAACGAGGTCTTAGACTTACATTGGATATTCCCTTTCATACTCCAGTACCAAGTTGGCCTCTTGAACTACCTCTCACATATAAGTGCTAGTCGGTGGGAACATGCAGACTTCACATAATGACTTTATTAAAAAAAACGAATGTCTTTGCTTGTTTCTACTGAAGCGGAGAGTTGCCTGCATCTGGACCCTGCATATTTTGTATTGCTTGGATCCTGCACACTACTGGTGCACATCAAGTTCAGTTCATCAGGTTTTCTGCTAATTTAAAATGGTTGTAATATCAAAATATAGTCAGCTTCAATGCGTTTGCTGTTACTGGATATTCTAAAGCTACCCACAGAAACGATTCTCGAAAATACCTTTCAGTGGCTTGCGTAATAGGACCTTACGATCATGAAATTTTGTGCCCTGACTTTTGTATAAGTCAAATACTAATAAATTTCACAGTGAAGATGATGTCAAAATTACCCGGCATTGGCTCGAAAGAAGTGCATATCTGAGGATGCCTCTAAAGTCAGATTTCCTATCATGAAATGGTCTGTATCTTACCCCTTAAATACCAAGGTGGGGAGATCCCACACAAACAGAGCTGAGTGCCGCTGGAGCAGTTCGTCCCCCAGAACATCAGCTGGACCTTCACTCTCCAGGCTGCACTATATATCAACTACGCTTAAGGACACCTTTAGCCATGTCACCGTGGTGACCGTTCTGCCGAAGCTAGACCTTCCGATCACAGACAAAGGGTTAGCCAGCTGAGCCACATGCTGAGCCTGACTGTGTGTGTCAAGGTCAGGGGTCTTTGAAGTTCATACAGAAATGGGAAAAGAAACATATTAAAAACGATCTTTGGTGTAATGCCAGTCTCACCGTATACATTCCCATTTAATTACGATTCTACGTCATGTACAACAGGAGTTTACATATGACTCCTCTCATGCTGGTCGTCATGCTGAAGTTAAGGCCGATTGGGGGATGTGACACATTTCTGACCAGAGTGTTTGGGTTCTCCATGAGTAAGTCTGTCTCAGCTGCTGCCTGCTACGCGCTCTCTGGCTGCCTGCTACACCCTCGTTGGCTGCCTCTGGCTGTCTTCTACGTGCTCCTACGCCCTCGTTGGCTGCCTCTGGCTGTCTTCTATGTGCTCCTACGCCGTCGTTGGCTGCCTCTGGTTGTCTTCTACGCGCTCTCTGGCTGCCTGCTACGCCCTTGTTGGCTGCCTCTGGCTGTCTTCTACGCGCTCTCTGGCTGCCTGCTACGCCCTCGTTGGCTGCCTCTGGTTGTCTTCTACGCGCTCTCTGGCTGCCTGCTACGCCCTCGTTGGCTGCCTCTGGCTGCCTGCTACGCACTCTCTGGCTGCCTGCGTCGTACTCTTTGGCTGCCTCTGTATCGCTCTTCCAGCATTAAGTGGGGTGATGCTGGTGCTGAGCACGGTGCTCACTCTCACCAGTGCAGAGCAGGCCTCAGAATGAAGCCTTACTACTGTACTGCACTGTCATCATATTGAGATCGTTCTGAAGTTAGGCCTTGATGCTGGCCCGTGGCCACACCTTTGAGATGTCCAAGAACTAGGGCCACATGTAGGATTAGAACACGGACCCATATCAGACAGATCGGTGGTAAAATTAAACCTAAATTATGTGGTCATCTAGCTGCACAGATAAAGCATATGAGCCCTAGAGTGACTAAGAAAGTGACTGAAATAAGTGTCTAGTTAAAAGCCCTAAGCCTCTGGGCCTGTGATCAGAAGGTCATTGGTTCAAGGCCTGGCCTTGGCAGAATAGTTTTCATGTCCATGGGCCTTAACCCACAGCTCCAGGGGAGCTGCACACTGGCTGGGGCTGCACTGCGACCTCCAAACCTGCTCTCACTTGTATGTGTGATTCTCCCCTCAGGTACTGATAAAGCATCACTGTTGCATTTCAGATCTTTCAGGACTGGACACTTTTTTTTCTGATATGTATTTATGTATTTGCTAACAGAATGTTTCTTATCCAAAGTGACAGGAATTGAATGCTAGGAATGCTCCCAGGGTTGGGGGTCTCGCTCAGCGACATCACTCTGCCAGCCCTGGGATTTGTGCCAGTGACGCTCCTATCAACGCCTTTCCATGGTTCAAAAGCTGTTTGGGTCATTTCCTCACATCCTGTAAAATTATGCAATGTTCTGATGCTATGAGTTGTCACCAATGTGTGGAAATTGGTTGCATCGGGAGAACAGGAGTGACAACGCGTTTGGCTCCAGCAACCAAGTCACTGACCCGACGGCTCCCACAGCGCCCAAGCGGTACCCCCTGACTCCTCGCCCTTGCAGCACCTTACAGCAAGACAACGCTGCACATTAGCTGACGCCACTTCGCCATTCTCTGCCAGCCCTCATGACAGCTGCGAAGCAGCACATTAAAAACAACGGAACGAAACAGACCATTAATGGTGAGGAAACTGAGTAGATGACCTACAATACATTCCTGAATGTGCTTCAGTAGAAAAGTTCACTGAGCAAAGGTCATTAACGACGTGGAACTGGGCGTGTATTTTTGCTGCCATCTGTTTTACAGTCAGTTTCCAAAAAAAATGAAAGAATCTCTGTATCTTTAAGAGGGACAGCGCTCACAAATATTCTGTGTCAGTTAAATGCACCGGGAGGATGTGGAGTTCAGTTCTGCTTCCAAACTTTCATATGCACTAGATGCAGAGACACAGCACCTGTGAGAGACAGGAATTACTCGCTCTAGCTATGATAATGTCATTTAGTCATTTATAATTATTTAGCCCCGGAGGGAACTTTCTGGTGTGCGTTACTGTTACAAAGATAAGCCCCAGCATGATAGTCCCCCACAAATAAGAAAGTAAATGCTAAATGAATAAGGAGGCCCCCCCCAGGGCTGCGGGTTTGAGTCCACTTCCACCCTAAGCAGTTTGCTTGCCCTCCCGTTGCTGGTCAGGTTTCCACTGGCTACTGCAATCCAAAGTCATGCAGTTAGGTTAATGGAAATATTTGCTTAGGGCTCCATCTACTGAGGGGGCCCGGGGGGGGGGGACAAAGCTTGCGTAGGACACCTCATGGGCTCCCACAGGCACTGATGAGGAATAAAGATGTGCATTAGAATTACACCACTCGCTGTAATGGCAATTCATATATTATCAGCAAGTAACGAGCCTCCCAGTACCTTACAGAAACATAAAAATACACACAGTCATTGGCCACTTAGGAATACTTTCATGTTAAAGCGACAGCCTGTTCCTCCTCCTGCAGTACAGCAGCAGCCCAGTGGCATTGACAGCTGCCAAAACAAGGATGCCGATGATGGCGCGGATGATGCTGCTGGTGGCACTGCTGCCCGGTGGAGGTTCAGCTAAGAAAACGGAAAAGCAGGTATAAGTCACTGAACTGTGAAGAGGAGTATAACCTAAAAACATCGATGGAGACAGAGAATCTCAGGGTTCCACTCGGTCACTGGCATCCTCCAGCCACCAGGTGGCGGTCTGGTGCAGCATTAGCAGACCAGACCGCTTGAATGCGAAGGCATGTCTGACACAGGTTAAGAGCCTGCAGTCAGAGACATTAGACTGGGCAGTGTGCAGAGGTATTATTAACCAGAACACCAGCACTCAGTACGGCCAACATTGCCAGTGATCAAAAAATGCAAAAGAGCCGCTTCTCCTCCACAGGGTGGCTGGGTTCTCCGTTAGAGATAGGGTGAGGAGCTCAGTCATCCGGGAGGGACTCAGAGTGGAGCCGCTGCTCCTCCGCATCGAGAGGAGCCAGATGAGGTGGCTCAGGCATTTGCTCAGAATGCCTCCTGGACGCCTCTCTGGTGAGGTGTTCCGAGCATGTCCCACAGGGAGGAGGCCCCGTGGAAGGCCCAGGACACGCTGGAGATGTCTCTCGGCTGGCCTGGGAATGCCTCGGGATTCCCCTGGAGGAGCTGGACAAAGTGGCTGGGGAGAGGGAACTTTGGGTTTCCCTGCTTAGACTTCTACCCCCATGAGCCGACCCAGAAAAGCAGTAGAAGATGGATGGATGGATGGATGGATGGATGAATGGATGGATGGATGGTTGAAAATTTAACTATGCATTTTATACTGTTTTACAATTCACATCGAAAAATACTTGAGAATGTCTATGAATTTTAAAATCCTTGGGTTTTGATCGCAAATCAGTTTAACCATTTTATGGACAATCAACGTCTAATAGGGATGTGAAATACACCCCCATTGTTTTTCACATACATTTACACACTCACACACCGACACACACTCACACATAGCTGGAGGCAGGATTCGAACCCCCCGCCCAGGAGGTCTGAGGCTATAGTGCCACCAGGAATCATAAAAATAACATTTTTTTACAGCTGTAGATTGGCTGGTTTTCAGTCTGTCCACTCAGAAAATCCATTAGCTTCAGTATTCTGGACGTTCTTTCCATTTACTTTTGGTTGGTGTCTGATTAAATATAATGTGAAACACTAAAGTCAATATTAAATTTCATTAAAGTACATGATACGTCTATCAAGACAATGCAAATGATTTATAATTATGCAAATAATTTCATATGAAGTATAAAAGTGTTTTTGATGCCTTTGAAGAAGCCCCGTCATTACAGCTGCAGCTACTTAAAAATACATCAGTATCTACGTGACACTTCTAATAATGCTGCACAGAAAAAGCGCATCAGGTAGGTGGGCAGCAATGCATCATTTTACTCAATAAAGTGATTTTTGCTTTAAAAGAAGTTACATCATTAAACCATCCTCAGATTAAGACACGGGATGTTAAACGCACTTTTCTTCTGGCAACAGACTCATTATGGCTAATTAAAAGCTTGAGTGTTCTCATGAGGAAGGGATGGGTAACAGGCAGTCATGTGCTAGAGTATTGTGATAAGAGAGACTATGATGAGGGCAGATATTTGCAGTTTCTGTTGCAGTTTCAAGCGGTTAGTTGATGGGAGATTGTGCAGATGACACCTCTAAACAGGCAAAGGTCAAATGACATTATAGTTCAAAATTAAACTACCCACATGGCACATTATGGTAACCACCACCAAATGCTCTTACTGACGGAGCTCACATTTCTCACACTGAGCAGTCAGCATGTGTAGGTGCCTGTAGAGAGGAGATGGCTTTATCATGTTCAAAGACCGACATGCTTTCGATGGCTCACCTGTCACCAACGTGGTGACCCTGTCCTGTCCGGATCCCAGCAGGTTCTTCGCCTCACACGCAAAGGTGGTGTTTATGCTCGCATCCACCTTCGGCACTGAGAGCTTATTCCCAGTAATTTGGGCTGTTTTTGGCATCTGGCCGGATGCACTGATTGGTAGAGGGAAGGTTAACAGAGGCAGTCAGTCTTGAGCAATGTGGAAAGCAGCACCTTTTAAAGAAGGCTGGGCAGCTATCGAAGAGCTGAAACATCAGTGAACTATTCTCTGCCTTTTGGCCATAGAGAAGGACACAAGCTGCCCGGTGCCTTTGATGCAAAATCACTTACACTGTCCACTCAAAGCTAGTCGGTGGTGGGTTTGCATTGGCCACGCAGGTAAGCTGAACATTGCTGCGGCCCACGTACCACTGACCATCATACCCAGAAATGTACACCGTGGGAGGGTCTGGGTGACAGAGAGGGAGAGGAGAACAAAGAAAAGAAGAAGAGAAGCGAAGATAAGAGGGAGCATCATCAGATGATCATCAGAACATCAGATTGTACCTATAATCCAAGTCAACTAAGAGTCGCCCAGTCAGCTAACAATAGCTTACACTGAACAGCCAACTTCATTTTATAGATGTCGTCTGTCCTTTGGGCGCGGTGCTTGATAATACAGGTTATGTCTCTGCCATTATCCGCAGCTGTGGGGATGAGCCGGAACTCGCTGACCACGGACACGGTGTTGTCGTTCTCCAGTTTTGTCGTGTTGCTGTGGTTGCCCGCAGCTGTTGTGTCCCAGAAGACCTGTCCTGCTGGCTGGCCCTTGGCGGACTCGCAGCGAGCCACCACCACTGCGTTTTTGCCGGCGATCACGGGCAGCGTGGTGGCATTGTTCTGGGGCTTGGCTGAGAGGGAGTGCAGAGAGACAGAAATGAAGCCTGGATTTTGCAGCGAGCTTGTAGCGAACAGGAAAGAGGAAGAGATGCACAGCTGTGAGCGGGCACAAGCGGGGAAGGTGTAACGAGGAAAACGGCATCCATCTCTCAGCCCCATATCCAGCTCAGGGATGGGGTGGGGCCCGGAGTCAGCCCCAGGCACCAGAGGACAAGACTCAGGTGCAAACTGGACAAGGTGCCTGTTCATCAGCAGGAACATGCACTCACACACTCCACTGGCAATTTAGACACACCAATTAGCCTAACTGTCTGCATGAGGAAACCCACACACGAGAGGGAGAACATGCAAAGAACACATACACAGCAGGGTCATGATTAAAACCCCACCAGGTGCTGGGCAACAGCACCACCCAGTGACCCATCATGCCATCGACACTGTAAGAATACTTAGAAATCTAGGCAAAACAAAAAGCAGCCACTAACCCAAGATAAAGACTGTGGAGGAGGCTTGCTCGGTCCCGCTGGAATAGGTGGCATATTCACAGGTATACGTGCCCGAGTCGCTCGTCTTGGCATCAGACACTTGGATGGAAGGATTTTCCATGGAAGGGGAAATAAAGCTGACTCTTCCTTTGAGGGCTGTGTTGGGGTAATTCAGCCCATGTGTAGAATGAAAGACAGCGATGTTCTCTCTCCCTACCGAAGACTCCCTAACCCAGGTAACCTGGGAAACAAGGCAGCCGGTGATGATAAGGAAAGCGTCATGTGGACAACAGGCCGTGCACTAACACACACTTACCTCATGTGGACAACAGGCCGTGCACTAGCACACAATTACCTCATGTGGACACCAGGCCGTGCACTAACACACACTTACCTCATGTGGACACCAGGCCGTGCACTAACACACACTTATCTCATGTGGACACAAGGCCGTGCACTAACACACACTTACCTGATTCGGGATTATGCCTTGCACCACCTCAAACTTGCAGCGCAATTGGAAAGCGTCACCAAGATTGGCCTGCACCTCCCTGTCCACCTTTACCCTCTGGGATGCCGCACCTGTGACACAGAGATACAGCCATGGGGGGCACCTAAGGGGAACCCACCTTCCTGTCAGCTGACCCTGCTGAGCCTATGGAAACAGATCTAACACACCACGGAGGCAAAGACACACCTGTGAGAGACACGCCCCGTGTTCGCGTGCGTTTCCGCCGGGGCTCCGGTTTCCTCCCACGGTCTACAACCGTGCAGGATAGGTTGATTGGCAAGTCTGCATTGGCCGTGTGGCTGTGTGTGTGCACCCTGCGGTGTGATGGCGACTGCCCAGGGTTGTTTCACGCCTGTGCCCATTGTTCCCAGGATAGGCTCTGCTACCCCAGTTGGGATTAAGCGGTTATGGTGATGGATGGATGGACGCTTCAGTTACTATTAGAATGATGCATATTCCTGAACGCAACCATACACTGGGTGTATCAGGATTTGCGTGTTATTAATTTCAATGCACACTTCAGAATGAAGATGAAACATACACACGGACCTTAATAATAATAATAATAATAATAAGAAGAAGAATTTGTCTTTCCTGATTAGACAGATGACCATGAGAGCATAACGACATAAAATACGAATATGTCCATCTGCCCCCGATTTCTCTGGTCACAAGCTGCTACTGCGCTGTAGTACAGTCCATTGGGTGAAATGCTTTCCACCCAAAATTTCTAATTGCCCCCCTAACCTGAGCAGTCATTCTTCGGAGTCCTACACAGTCCACGTTTTTGCTCCGGGAGCTGGGAGGGGGCAAAAACGTGGACCATTTGGAGGTCTCCGAGGAGCGGATTGAGAAACACTCAAGAAAACCACCTCTTGAAGAAACATTTCTTAGAAACTCGGTATGGGAACAGGGAGAATGATCACAGAGGACACAGACAACCCACCTCTCCACGAAGTTCCGCAAACTGACAACAGCTCCCTGATATCCACAAATGATGAGCAAAGATGTAGACGCGCAATGTCCCGAAAATATGTTTCGCTATTCAGCGGGCGAACACCCTATTACAACATCGGCAAGAAGAACCCAGGACCCCCGCCCTCCCTCATCTGCCTCCCTGAAATCAATATCCCTAAGGTGGGACGGCTGCAAAACATTTAATACGAACTTTCAGAGAAACTGCATCCAAATAATGACAAAAATAACACGTGTAATGGAAAAATGGGGAAAAAATAACATATATAATTTTGCGTGATTCGTGTCGCGCCATGGGGCCGGTTATTAGTAACGACGTGTAAAAGACACTGAAAAGCACAAACGAGTTAAATGGGAATCACACGGAAGAGGTGGAAGCCGTAGAATTCTTACCTTGAATTACTGCAAAAACAACCGTAAGGAGCCCGACGGGCTTCATTGTCAAGTCGAGGAAGCGTCAGGAAGTGGTCTTAAAATCTTGCCAAGACAAGGAACTCATAAAATCCCCGACAAAGCGAACGTGGTTAAATATAAATTATAAGCAAGTAAAACGTTTTCTGCAGACCACCGTCGAAAAGTACATTACAGCTCTAACAGAGACTGGAAGCCAAGAATGTATTTTCACCTGTTCTTTTGCTCCTTTGAAGTCAGTGATCGCTTGAAATTACCATAATAACCAATCGAAAATCTGATAGTGTTGTATTGAGAAAAGGAATAGATCATAACTGGTTATGGACTAATTCCTCATCCGGGTTTGAGATTTTATCGATGTGCATAAACGGATGCAGTGATCGAGTGTTTGTGGGTTTTTATATGGTTATAGGTCTTTATATGAGCTGGCGGCACCAGCACCATGCAGCATAAGGGTGCTGTTCACAGCTTTCAGACTGTTGACGTCTGTCAGGAGGGGAAGGCTGACGGCTTCCTTTACACCAGAGGTCGGCAACCTTTTTAAAGCAAAGAGCCATTTTCTCCTAAATGTCTGACCCAAGATTTACAAAGAGCCACAATGGGTAAAGAAGGGGGATTGAGATACGATTTTTTTTTAACGTGACGTGTATATATGCATTTAACACAAAAATAAAAGTGCAAGTACTTACAAAAACTATTATAGGAAAACTATTTCGTTTACGGAGAAAATATAATCATTTTTACGAAGACCTGGTGTCGATTTACTACAAAAAGTGTATGAAAGAATTAGGAATCCCAATAAACGGTGAAGAGTACATCCAATCTCAGGTGTTTACGAAAACCCCGGAAAGCATATATACCATTTAACCAGAGAGATAATCTCATTTTAGCGAATGACTTTGAGGAAGATGTAAATTATGCAGTTAAGACGTAACAGAAGCGGACTGCCTCATTCACATAAAGCTAATGAAATATCTAAACGAAAAATAATAATATTAACCCATAAATTAATGATTTTTCTTTATGAAAGTATTATCATACTATGTTAAGACATGAAAATGTGAATGTATCTATCGTTATGAGAAGAGCCACAGCCACGTGGTAAAAGAAACGCTCGTGGTCCGCGAGCTGCAGGTTGCAGACCTTTGCATTAGACAGAGGCACCGGGGAGCAACGCATGCCTTTTGCCCTTGCTCTTGCTGCCACACCAATCGGACTCCCGAACTACGCTTTTCTTCTTAGTTAACACGCGTCAGTTAGATGCCAAGTTAATCTGTTTATGATTTTATATGTTTTTCTTGTAGTGTTGGGTGGCCTGCCAGTGGTCCCCCAGAGTCAACTCACTAGCTAAAGGTGGCCTGTTCCCCTTCCATTTGAAGTGTTAGAGTCTGGATGTTGTGCGTGGATGTTACTTTAGTGTGCAATGTTAATGGTGGATGTTGGGATTTTAGTCTGTCGTACTGTGCCTGTGGGTTACAGGGTGGTAGCGTGGTCAGTAGGGGAGCGTTGATCTTTGAGAGAACTTGTGGCTTTTGAGTGCTCTGTTTTAATGAACTTTACCAGCAATAAAAACGTCTGGTTGACAGCTGTTTGTGGTAAATATCTCCTTGCCTCTGATGTTGGACCGTACCGGGTTGACAAAGGTGGGGGCAGCATAAACTTAATCTTAAAATGGGAGGGGGGAAAACATTACAGTACCAATGAGGTACTGTGAGGTGCTCTGAGACTAAACAGGAATGTTAGTGAAGGAGCAGGGCGGCTTGGTCAGACAGCACGGCATTCAACGTCATCCGGCAAAACTTTGGAAAGTTTGGAAATCTCTGTGTAACTGGTCCTAGTTTTATTATTGTGGAGCTGCAGTTTTCAGGATATACCTGTATTTTAGTGCCTTCTGTTACTCATACCTTTTGAAACATTCAAGCCGACTCAGGATGGACTTTGTATTAATGCGGATGAAGGCTGTGAATATTATGACTAACAAGAACATTACAGTCCATTTTTGGATTAGGAATATCTCTAAAGTGTTTTGTCTGTAAAACACAAAATGAGAATTTAAAACACTATTTATTTTAATACCTTAAACAAGATTGTGCCAGATTTTCTTAGTGATCTGCTTCTACAGCCATACACCACTATGTACTCCCATACTGCTATACTGTACACCACTACATACTCCCATGCTGCTATACACTACTTTGTATGTCTATACTGCTATACACCACTAGGTACAGGTACTCCCATACTGCTGTACACCACTATGTACTCCCATACTGCTGTACACCACTATGTACTCCCATACTGCTGTATACCGATATGTACTTCCACGCTGCTATACGTCACTATGTACGTCCACACTGCTGTACAGTCTCGGGGCTGCAGAGGTACACAGCTGGCATGTCTGCAGGAAAAACTGACATGTTTGTTACGCTGCGGTGGACTGGCACGCCGTCTGCATCGGCCAACTTCCCGCTGTACACCTTTAGCAGCTGGTTCCACGGATCACTCACCGCCACGTACTATCGCCCATTATTCAGCCATTTTATATAATGTTTACAAGTGCACTACAAGTCCAAGTCGGGATTAATTACACCACACTAGTCTAGTGTAAACTAGACTGATATGAATTCAAACACTTTTAAATTCGAATAAAAAAATAAAGACATTTTTAATGTGTCATCTTAGTTATAATGTTTTTCTAAATATATGTTACCGGGTGGTTTGGTAATCACAACTATCAATCCATCAAAGAAAACATCCACACAAAATAAATAAATAAAACTTATCTCACTCCCGCTCTATGAACTTGAAATTGCTGATCTGTTCGTTGCGTATACCACTACATAAACCCATGCAACAATACCGCATTCCGTGTATAAGGTGCTAAAAGTAGAATAAATTCTAAAATATAAACAAATTCCATACTGATTGAGTAATGTTAAAACGGTGTAACATATGCACCTAAAATACAATCCAGTTATATAAATGTGTAATCTAAAAACGTAGAGTTATGATAATAAACCTAGTAGTAGAACGCGTTCCTTATATTCGAGGTATTACGGTAAGAAAAGCCGCATTCGCTCCTGTGCCTTCTTGCCTGGACAGGCTGCTAACGGAGGGCTCGCCGCTTGACGCAGGTGTCCAGCTGGATGGATAACAGCAATATTTAGTCGCATTGGTTTTTTAAATCTTAATTAAGGAAACGCTGAACAACATTGTTTTTAACAGATTTGTTATAATAGCTCTATATCCTTGGTGCAATCTGACTGTGGACGCTTTTGTTCTTTTCGGACTGCAGAATCGGGTTCGTAAGGTTGGTCGGCTTCACTTTAATACTCATTTGCGAGTTACATTTACTGCTGTGATAAAAGCCAGTGTAATACATTTTCATGCCAGATTTGGAGCATTTCAGATTTTCCTACAAAAACATGAATTCTTATGTCGGGGCAAACGTCGTTTTGCTACAGCAGCAGCATCAGAACCAAGTACCAATCCAGCCGGATTCGGGCCTTTTACCCGATCCGGGTTTTGGCTCTGCTGATCCCGGGTTCATCCTCGGTGACCATAACTCTGCGGGACCGGATGGGTCATCCGTTCTCGACTTCGACTCTCTGCCCCAATCGGGGCTCCAGTACTTACACCTCACTAACTCCCTGTACCGCTTACCACCGCGTCCACCCGCCGCAATGGCTCTGCGTAACGACCTGGGCTCCAACATCAGTGTTTTAAAGACACTCAATTTGCGTTTTCGCTGTTTTTTGGCTAAAGTGCATGAACTGGAGAGGCGAAACAAGACACTGGAGAATCAGCTGCAGCAGGCTTTGGAAAGTAACGGTGCTGATAGCGGAGGAGTAATGACGGGGCACGGGAGAAGGCCCGTGACCAAAGATGTTGGTATTCAGACTGGCTTAATCGGGACAGTCCCAGTTAGACCCGAATTGTTTCTCCAGAATGCAAATAACCCGGTTTACCGATCTGGAAGCATGTTTATGCCTACAATTGGTTCTGTTTTCACGTATGATGTCAATAACAAGGTGTCAACTGGAAACGCCAATGATGCTGCGGACTCAAACTCCAACCCAAGCCCCAACATCCCTGTGTGTCCAGGAACCGAGCACCAGGCCAGGATCATCTCCAACATCAATGAGACCAATGTCACTAACATGAGCACCGGTACAGGCCCGTCCACAAACCCGCCGCCCAGGTTCCTGCCTGGTACCATTTGGTCATATAACCACACGCGCAAGTTCGGCTCCGGCCTGGAGACGCGGCTCGCGGGACCCGGGGTGTCATGGGTGCACCCAGATGGGGTGGGGGTCCAGATTGACACCATCACCCCTGAGATACGGGCTCTTTACAACGTGCTGGCAAAAGTGAAGCGAGAAAGAGACGAATATAAGCGCAGGTAAGCTGTGAATTACTGCCGCTCCCCTTTACGTTTTCCAGCCCCCCGGGCGGTGATGTCATCATCCTGTTCGCGATGCTAGCGATAAGGGTGTTAAATGCTTAACGGAGGATATTTGTGCTGGAGTTAGCTTTTGGAGGCGTGCCTGTTGTTTATGGTTGGTGTCTTTGGCATGATCATTATTAATCGTCATGGATCGGACAAGAGAGTGTGCAAGTTCTGTTGGCAGCTGCGTTGTTCACATTGCTGGGTGGGCTACTTACACTACCGAAATGCTATAAATGCAAACGGGAGCAGATTCATAAATGATGATCATAAGCAAAAGGACACCATGCAAATATTCTCGTATTACCAAATCACTGGCTTAGTTTTAACCTTTACGTTTACCTGGCTGTTTGTGAATGGTGAGTAGTTCGTAGGATTATTTCAGAAAGGCAGGTGGTACTCTGCGGCCGTCAGTGCCTACCTCCTGAACATGCAGAATGTGAGCTTATTGCCAGGTCTGTGGCTGAATGTTCATAATTGTGCGGTCGAGCCTTGTTCTTAATGAACGTCCCATGTCACTGAGCTGGTTGTGGGTATTTTGAAGAGATTGTGACTGGTTTATTTACTAATGATTCCATTTCAATAATTTCATGTCTTTTCAAATCTGAGCCAAGGACATTGTTTTATGTAGACTTGCAAATCCAGTTTAATACCTTTCAGTGGTTTCTGCATGAGCTCACCATTGTGTTTAGTCCAGGTAAACCTTTAACATTTTGCTTACATACTCGGTCACAGAGGCATTAGCTGACTGCTACGTACTCGCCCCCTTAATTAGCCACTTTATATTCTATGTCCTTGTGCCGTTAGAATAAAAAAGTGCAGTGAAGGTGCAAGTAATTCATCAAAGCCTTGGTAGACAGTGTATTTTGTATTGGCAAATGCAGTGTCAGTAACACTGTGCAGACAGTCATGCACTTCCACAGGCGCTCGTCTCTCTCTGGCTGTTTTGCTCCTGATGTCCTTGCATAGTCACCTACCCCCTATCCCCCCCCCCCCCCCCGCGCTCACTTTGTCATGTTAGTATCTGCAATGCAGTACAATATCCAGGCAGTCATTTCTAGCAGAGTGACGGGAATGATTTACCAGCGTCTGCTCTCACTCTCAGTTGTTCTCTTTAGATTTTTCCGGCCTGTTATATAGCAGCTGGATATGTGAATCAGCTCAGCACAGTGTGTGGATGTTTCATAACACTGTGTGCATGACAGGCCTGCATCTACCTGGCATGTGTGTCAGCCTGCAGATGTGCTGTAATGCTCTGTGTGCATGACAGGCCTGCATCCGCCTGGCACTTGTGTCAGCGTGTGGATGTTTAGTAATGCTTTGTGTGCATTGCAGGCCTGCATCAGTCTGGCATATGTGTCAGCATGTGGATGTTCTTAACGCTCTATGTACCTTGCAGGCCTGCATCCCCCTGGCATGTGGGTCAGCCTACGAATGTGCCATAAAGCTATGTGTGCACGGCAGGCCTGTATATGTCTGGCATGTGTGACAGACCTTTCTTGATGGCTGCTTCACCTGGCCTAAGGTTGTCTTTCTTTTCGATTATGGAAAAGAAAATGGCAGCCCGACGCTGCAGTCTTACAGATAAAGTGACAAAGCTGTATGTGTGACAAGCCATGACAGTGACCGTGTCACCCCCAGGTGGGAGGAGGAATATACAGTCAGGATGGACCTTCAGGAGAAGGTGGCTGAGCTGGAGGAGGTAAACTGCGCCTGGTCTATCCATCCATCCATCCATGCATCCATCCATCTATTTCTCTGTCTGTCTGTCCATATATGTAAGTGTGTATATAGTAGGTTTGTGTTCATTAGTATCAATGTGATTCCTCCCTGTCTGACAATGTTCTGCTGATTGTAGGCTTTGCATGCATAAAGGTTGATGCCTTGCAGCCATGTGTGACATCCCTGCGACCGTGAAGCATGCCCCGGCCTATGCGCTAGCCTCGGCTTGGTGCGCGCCCTAAGCTGTGGTGCTTTGCGCGCTGTGCTTTCCCTCGTGCAGGAGCTCCAGGAGAGCGAGGTGTGTCAGGATGAGCTGGAGCTCAGGGTGAAGCAGCTGAAGGCCGAGCTGGTTCTCTTCAAGGGCCTCATGAGCAATGTGAGCGGCCTGTCCTCCATGCCGCCGAGCCCGGAGCCTGCTGCTGCGGCACCTTTCCGCCGATACTGTGCTGCATGTACGCTGTGCTGCTGTCTGAACCCTGTGCCCATCTCTGCCTGTGCCAGGACCTGTCAGAGCTCGACAGTAAGATACAGGAGAAGGCTATGAAAGTGGACATGGACATCTGTCGCAGGATTGACATCACCGCCCGTCTCTGTGATGTGGCCCAGCAGCGCAACTGTGAGGACGTGATACAGATTTTCCAGGTGCTCCCCAGGCCTCACCAAAAGTGCGAAAGCTGCTGACAGTGTTTCTTGCCCCGTAATAAACGCTGACTTTGTTTCTGTTGGCTTTTCTCAGGGCCAGGATTATAAATGGCTGCTCCTTTGTTTAGTATTTCATCTGGAGAGTTGGCTGGTCACATTACTATGACCTGTTTTCAGTCTGGAACCTTTTCTCTTTGCTGCCCTTTTTGGTAAACGGTGGATTTTGCTAAAGTTTCCCCCTTGCCGTTATCTTGGTTTATAACGTTACATCTGTTTCTGAAGGCTGGCAAAAATGATTCGTGGATCCTTATAAAATAATTATTTATGTTATCTTTTGATGTTGTCCTTTCTGTGATTCCTGAAGATGAAGGCTTTGTAGTTATATTGAATATTTAACTTAATTTTTAAAAGTGTTTTGTCTGCTTATGTGTAATGTATACCATTCATATTGGTATTTCGGATTAAATTCTGTGACTGCTTCCGAGTACACCTGCGGCTGCTGTCTGAGTATGCCGCTCCCCGTGTACATCCACGGCCGCACTCCAGTATGCCCACGGCTGCTCCCCAGTACGCTCCCAGCCGCTTCCCAGTACGCCCACGCTCGCTCCCCAGTACGCCCACGCTCGCTCCCCAGTACGCCCACACCCGCTCCCCAGTACGCCCACGGCCGCTCCCCAGTACGCCCACACCCGCTACTCAGTACGCCCCTGCCCGCTCCCCGTGTACGCCCACGGCCGCTCCCCAGTACGCCCACGGCCGCTCCCCAGTACGCCCACGGCCGCTCCCCAGTACGCCCACACCCGCTACTCAGTACGCCCCCGCCCGCTCCCCGTGTACGCCCACGGCCGCTCCCCAGTACACCCACGGCCGCGCTCCAGTACGCCCACGCCCACTCTCCGTGTACGCCCACGGCCGCTCCCCAGTACGCCCACGGCCGCTCCCCAGTACGCCCACACCCGCTACTCAGTACGCCCCCGCCCGCTCCCCGTGTACGCCCACAGCCGCTCCCCAGTACACCCACGGCCGCGCTCCAGTACGCCCACGCCCACTCTCCGTGTACGCCCACGGCCGCTCCCCAGTACGCCCACGGCCGCTCCCCAGTACGCTCCTGCCCGCTCCCCGTGTACGCCCGCGGCCGCGCTCCAGTACACCCACGGCCGCGCTCCAGTACGCCCACACCCGCTCCCCAGTACGCCCACGGCCGCTCCCCAGTACGCCCACGGCCGCTCCCCAGTACGCCCACGGCCGCGCTCCAGTACGCCCACGGCCGCTCCCCAGTACGCCCACGCCCACTCTCCGTGTACGCCCACAGCCGCTCCCCAGTACGCCCACGGCCGCTCCCCAGTACGCCCACGCCCACTCTCCGTGTACGCCCACAGCCGCTCCCCAGTACGCCCACGGCCGCTCCCCAGTACGCCCACGGCCGCTCCCCAGTACGCCCACGGCCGCGCTCCAGTACGCCCACGGCCGCTCCCCAGTACGCCCACGCCCACTCTCCGTGTACGCCCACAGCCGCTCCCCAGTACGCCCACGGCCGCTCCCCAGTACGCCCACGCCCACTCTCCGTGTACGCCCACAGCCGCTCCCCAGTACGCCCACGGCCGCTCCCCAGTACGCCCACGGCCGCGCTCCAGTACGCCCACGCCCACTCTCCGTGTACGCCCACGGCCGCTCCCCAGTACGCCCACGCCCACTCTCCGTGTACGCCCACAGCCGCTCCCCAGTACGCCCACGGCCGCTCCCCAGTACGCCCACGGCCGCTCCCCAGTACGCCCACGGCCGCTCCCCAATACGCCCACGGCCGCGCTCCAGTACACCCACGGCCGCGCTCCAGTACGCCCACACCCGCTCCCCAGTACGCCCACGGCCGCTCCCCAATACGCCCACAGCCGCTCCCCAGTACGCCCACGGCCGCTCCCCAATACGCCCACGGCCGCTCCCCAATACGCCCACGGCCGCGCTCCAGTACGCCCACGCCCACTCTCCGTGTACGCCCACAGCCGCTCCCCAGTACGCCCACGGCCGCTCCCCAGTACGCCCACGGCCGCGCTCCAGTACGCCCACGCCCACTCTCCGTGTACGCCCACGGCCGCTCCCCAGTACGCCCACGCCCACTCTCCGTGTACGCCCACAGCCGCTCCCCAGTACGCCCACGGCCGCTCCCCAGTACGCCCACGGCCGCTCCCCAATACGCCCACAGCCGCGCTCCAGTACGCCCACGGCCGCGCTCCAGTACGCCTACGCCCACTCTCCGTGTACGCCCACAGCCGCTCCCCAATACGCCCACAGCCGCTCCCCAGTACGCCCACGGCCGCTCCCCAATACGCCCACGGCCGCGCTCCAGTACGCCCACGCCCACTCTCCGTGTACGCCCACGGACGCTCCCCAATACGCCCACAGCCGCTCCCCAGTACGCCCACGGCCGCTCCCCAGTACGCCCACGGCCGCGCTCCAGTACGCCCACGCCCACTCTCCGTGTACGCCCACGGCCGCTCCCCAATACGCCCACGGCCGCGCTCCAGTACGCCCACGGCCGCTCCCCAATACGCCCACGGCCGCGCTCCAGTACGCCCACGGCCGCTCCCCAATACGCCCACGGCCGCGCTCCAGTACGCCCACGCCCACTCTCCGTGTACGCCCACAGCCGCTCCCCAATACGCCCACAGCCGCTCCCCAGTACGCCCACGGCCGCTCCCCAATACGCCCACGACCGCGCTCCAGTACGCCCACGCCCACTCTCCGTGTACGCCCACAGCCGCTCCCCAGTACGCCCACGCCCGCTCCCCAGTACGCCCACGGCCGCTCCCCAGTACGCCCACGGCCGCGCTCCAGTACGCCCACGCCCACTCTCCGTGTACGCCCACGGCCGATCCCCAGTACGCCCATGGCCGCTCCCCAGTACGCCCACGGCCGTTCCCCAGTACGCCCATGCACGCTCCCCAGTAGTCCATGAGCACTGCCTGGGATGCCCACGACCACTCCCCAGTAAAGCTGTTGCTTCCTTCCCAGGTGCCCACGCCTCCATCCACTCTGAGCCGCCGCCCTCGTAAGCAGACCCAGCAACCTTCCTCCACCAATGAGACAGATGATCCCACCAGTATGTCTGAGGGCGACAGTGGCGGCGGCACTAAGGATGAGGAGATGTGCGGCTCTTCAACCAATCAGATCAATGAGGAAGTACAGAGGATGCTCAATCAGCTGTGAGTGTCACTCTGCTCTCTTTGGAAATAAGTAATGCACAATGGAAAGGTCACATCAGTATAAAAACAGAAACTTGCTTTTAGTTTCCTGACATAATTAGATGTTTTGGCCCGATAAACTCATCAGTTGGTCATTGTCATAAATTCCAAAAGAAGCCCTTAAATATCATGATGCAATGCATTTTCCTCTCTGTTAATATTGTCAATATGTTATTAGATTTGTTAGTATATTTAGGGTCTTTACTCAGAAGTAATGTTTGTTTGTAGTCTTTAATGAAAAGCTCGATGACTTGCAACATGTCAAGGCCTGTTCGTTAAACATAGGAGGGTCATGTAATTGGTCACATGACAGGTTTTAAATTCTATATGTTCCTGTTCAGTATATGTTGTAAGTCATGAGCTGTTAAATTTACGAGAAGTTCCTGGTTGTAACTCAAAAGGAACATATACATTCCTAAACATGAGACTATGGCAATTTATTGACATTTATTTATTAATGTCTTTATTTATTTGGGGCGGCATGGTGGTGCAGTGGTTAGCACTGTTGCCTCACACCTCTGGGACCCGGGTTCGAGTCTCCGCGTGAGTCACATGTGTGTGGAGTTTGCATGTTCTCCCCATGTCGTCATGGGGTTTCCTCCAGGTACTCCAGTTTCCCCCCACAGTCTGATTGGACTTGCTAAATTGCCAGACGGTGTGTATGTGTAAGTGAATGGTGTGTGAGTGTGCCCTGCGATGGGCTGGCCCCCCATCCTGGGTTGTTCCCTGCCTTGTGCCCATTGCTTCCAGGATAGGCTCTGGACCCCCCCCCAACCCAGTAGGATAAGCAGTTTGGAAAATGGATGGATGGATTTATTTATTTGAAAATGACCTTAATTGTACCATTTTGTTTAACGAAGGGAATGAGAATTACAGAGAACATAGATTTTTTTCTGGGCTCTTCCATCCTCTTAAACTGCAGCTTTGTGAAAGCAGTATATCATTTGACTCCACTCGCTTGTATTCCTGTTGGTTCCTGTTTTGTGTGGAACACGATATGCGTCTAGGTCCCATCAGGGGCTCTTTTTCTTTCCAGGAGAGAATGCGAGTTTGAGGATGACTGTGACAGCCTGGCCTGGGAGGAGACAGAGGAGACCCTGCTCCTCTGGGAGGATTTCCCCGGATACGCCCTCGGGGCTGACCTGCAGGGGGAGGTACGTCAGGGAGAGGTACGTCAGTCTCATCCAGAGCAGCCGCCTTGCGGGGAATCCGGGTCGGCTATGGCTTGTATATAACCCCTGTCTGTGTCTTCTTGTAAATGACTCCTCTGTGTATCCAGTTCTTCCATGGCCCTTACCTGTGCCATTCTCCGTAGAGGTGCACCGACTTACCAGCCAGGTACCGGAACTGGGTAGTTTTCTGTGTGCTCGGCCTGGTTCAATTATTAAACATATACTAGATAATCTTGAAAAGTAATAATCATTAAAATAGATAAAGCTGGATGTACAGCAACTCCTTTTCAGTTAAATGTTATTTGTACCTCTGTCCAGTCACAGGGCACTTTATTTTGGGACTTAAGTGAGAGAAAATCCTGTAACTTAGTGCAGTCTGGGGGAAATTGTAAAACTGAACATTTTTCTTTTTATTATGAAAATAAAATTTTACAATAATCGGTATCGGCAGGTCACTTGGAAAACAATAAGAAATTGGAATCGGCAAAGAAAATTGCAGTCGGTGCATCTCGGGTAGTCGGTCCTTGCCTGATGTTCTTATGTGTCTTTGTAACGTCTAGTTACTTGCTGTGCGTGAGACCTACCCTGTGCCACCGTTATGCGTGTCGGACGTGTGGTTGCCATTGCGTGTGCAGCCTTCTAAGGCCTTCTAAGGGCTGTTATTAAAGAGCTCGCCTGTTTGAAGCCATCTCTCCTCGTCTCCTTGAATTACTGATATATTTTATGTATTTATATAAATCTGGGGGGCGGCATGGTGGTGCAGTGGTTAGCACTGTCGCCTCACACCTCTGGGACCCGGGTTCGAGTCTCCGCCTGGGTCACATGTGTGCGGAGTTTGCATGTTCTCCCCGTGTCGTCGTGAGGTTTCCTCCGGGTACTCCGGTTTCCCCCCACAGTCCAAAAACATGCTGAGGCTAATTGGAGTTGCTGAATTGCCCATAGGTGTGCATGTGTGAGTGAATGGTGTGTGAGTGTGCCCTGCGATGGGCTGGCCCCCCATCCTGGGTTGTTCCCTGCCTTGTGCCCATTGATTCCGGGATAGGCTCCGGACCCCCCGCGACCCAATAGGATAAGCGGTTTGGAAAATGGATGGATGGATATATAAATCTGGCAGTTAAAAACATTTTGGTATGATATTGGAAGAGCATTGTTGAATATGTTAATCATTTATACATTTTTTATTTTTAAACATTTTCAAATATGGAAATACTGAACTAATTACTAGTAGTTTGTCTTGACAATTTTGGGTATATTTTTGTTAAAAAAAATCTTTAAACGGACTGGAGAAAATTACTGGCGTTCTGCACAGGAATTGATATGGTTTTCATAGGACAGCGGATATTCCTGTTACCTTAATTTGAAATGTTATGACTGTAATGGCAAATTATTTGTGTCAGTTTTAATTACTGACAAACTATGTTTAAATATTGAAATATTGATAAATATTTTAGCTTTGCATCCATCAAGTGAATTCTTCATATATTTGTGTTAAATTATTTATCTCTCTCGGCTCTGTAATTCTTCATGACCCCTAAAAATAGCCATTAATTTTAAGGGATCTTGTCTGGCTGATTCCCGTCTCCGGGAGACGAGCCGATTGGATTTATGCTGTTCGGACACTAAGAATTGTGTGGTCTGGAAGTGGATCACTGATCAGAAACATATAGTGTCTGTATTTTGGAAGCAGAGAGCACCAGTGATACATCCAGGTCAGAAATCCACAGGAAATTGTTTTTTTTTTTTCTTTCTTTTAGCAAGAAGAATCCATTGAAAAAGTGATAAAGGACACAGAATCACTCTTCAAGTCAAGAGAGCGGGAATATCAGGAGACTATAGACCAGATTGAAGTAAGAGCCTCTTGTTCTGTGTTCTAATGGGTGTCATGGAAAGGCTTTGCGTTTGTAAAAATATACCTATGAACCGCGATACGCGACGATTATCATTGGACCCCTTCTGCAACAGGTAGTGGTTTGGCTTCTGGTTTTCATATTTATTTTTGTCAATAAACTGAATTTCTTGACTTAGTGCAGGAAAAAGCCACGGATGTCTAAGCATTTTAACATAATGATAACGGGTCACAGTTTTTATTTTGAAATGTTTGGCCTACAAACTCGTATGCTGCGTTTCATTGACCTCAGAGGTCAACACCTGAGTTCACTGCGTTCCAGTGCAGCAAATCGGAGAGCCATTTATCAATACCAGGGATCTGTATCCAAAAGCAGGATTTCCTGCTTAGCCGGGTAACTTGTCAGATTTCATTTACCCCAGTTTAAATAGCCTTTATCTTCTTTCATATTCAGCTCAAACTACCATACATCTGACAAGTTACCACCGGGTGAAATCACCTTAGTAAAAAGCAGTAAAAGGTAGTAAATGAAATCAGACAAAATTAAGGCCATTGAAAGGCATTAAAAGGTAGTAAATAGAATTTGACTTGATACTAAATTTTCCATCATCCAGCTCAATATATTACGAGTTTCCCATTTGTCTACATGTTTTAACATCATCTAATTAAAAAATATATCATATGCATTCAGTCTGGTTTCCCCCCACAGTCCAAAAACATGCTGAGGCTAATTGGAGTTGCTAATTGTGCATGTGTGAGTGAATGGTGTTTGAGTGTGCCCTGCAATGGGCTGGCCCCCCATCCTGGGTTGTTCTCTGCCTCGTGCCCATTGCTTCCGGGATAGGCTCCGGACCCCCCACGACCCAGTAGGATAAGCGGTTTGGAAAATGGATGGATGGATGGATGGATGGATAATATGCATGCTAGCAGGACCTGAGTCGGAATTAATAGCTTGTCAGAGTGACGTTGACCCCGTTTCTCTGCCTTTTACCTCAGTTGAGTCAGGCTGATCTAAAGTGTTGATATTAGTAGAACCTCTGAAATTAGCTAGTACCCATGAAATGGGGAAATGAAACTTTACTAAAAGTTGGCTTGATAAGCCGTCATTTAAAGACTGGCGTAAGCCGGTCCGCGGGGAATGACCGGAAGGCATTCTGCAGTATATGCAAAAAAAAAAAAAAACTCTAAATCTAACCTGGAATGGCGTTACCGCAATCAAATCTCACCGGGAATCTGCCAGTCGTCAACGGCACTTACCTATTTCGTTGTTCGGTGATGCTACACGGACCGGGGCAAATGCAAACATAAGGTCAGCTACGAGCACAAACATCGCCATCATACCACCTCAGCAGCAACCTGGTGCGACTGACTAGCACCTCAGTGGCTGCAGCAGACAGACAGCAGACCTTACTGTCACCAACGTCGGCTCTCAGAGCTGAAGTTCTCTGGTGCCTGAACACCGCAGTTAGCCATCATTCATACAATTCGAATGAGGATATTGGGGAACTATTGGGAAGCACGTTCACTGACTCTGATATAGCTAAAAGTTTCGCATGTGGCAAGGATAAGACTGCATACATGATTCGATTCGGCATTGCATCGCATTTTAAGAAATTACTTGTAAACAATACAGGTATTGTGTATATACAGGTAAAATTGTTAAACTTTTCTCTTAAGATTTATTTTGGGACATGTTCAAACTTTTATCTCACGTTGCATCAATCATTAAATACCAATGGTTACCACCCATTACTATTCCATGGACGCTTTGGACAGGTTTTTAATCCACAGTGTTACCTGGTGATGAAATAATTCACTGCTTTAGTGTGTGTGTATGAGAATGTGCCTGTCTTAGTGTGTGCGTATGTCACATGACAGACATAAAATTTAATTAATGTTTATGGCTGTTGTCAAGTGTAATTTGTTTTAAGAAGTGTGAATTTGACTTTATTAGGTGGGGTTAAGGGTTATGGTTAGAATAACCCAAGGGCTAGAGGTAAGGTAAGGACAAACGAAACTCAACTTGACACTGCAAAAAAACAAATCAGGCTGCTGCCCGATTGTTGGTAGTAAGAAATATTGTGGATGTAGTAAAAAAGGTAGTAAAAGGCAATAAATACTACGTTAGGATTCCTGCATAAACCCTGATCCAGCTAAGCAAGAAATCCTGCTTTGTGACACAGGACAGTACTGTGCGTACGGCCCATTTAATGAGCCATAAATAAGACGTAAATGCCAATTAAACAGTAAATAACTACAGCTTGCAAACCCTACACACTATTTATAAGATAATAAAACCGTTACATACGTGTAAATGCGTGTGCATGTGTGTGCAGACTTGATGTGGCTCCAGCCAGCTGACACTCTGGTGATGTGGCCTAGAGCTGGTCACCAAAGTGTGGTGCTTTGTCAGTAGTGGGTGGTGCATTAATGTCTAGATAACATCACAGGAAACTTCAAACATGCAAGGCTTAGACATAAACTTATTTTAGGCGTTGATTTGAAAATGGTAAGAAACACATGAAGTGTGTTGTTTTATACTGGGAATAGGTACTTGAAATCTGTACACTCATTACTGAATTTGGTGCCTGTAACACATTCCGGGAGTAACATGAGACTGGGAATGCCGTGTATTGTTTAGAAAAGGTGTTGGGCAGGTGACGCTCTCATGTTTGGTTACACCAGGTGCCTCCACAACAGGCCCGGCTGTTTATGAGTGGGGGGCTGGCGTGTGAATTACCTGAAGGTTAGGTATGTGCCTTGCGATGGCCTGCTGTCCAGTGCAGCATACCTCCTGGGATAAGCTGCGGCCCTCTGCTGCCCTCTGCTGGTGGGGCAGTTTCACCCCCGTGCACGGAAGCTCATGCTCCCCCCTTGTTGCCTCTTCCCCAGCTGGAGCTGGCCACAGCCAAGTCAGACATGAACCGGCACCTGCACGAGTACATGGAGATGTGCTCCATGAAGCGTGGCTTGGACGTGCAGATGGAGACATGCAGGAGGCTAATCACACAGACGGGGGACCGGTAAGGACCCCTCCACCCACTCATTCTGCTGTCCCCCTGTCACTGTCCTCAGGGCTTCCAGTGAAATAAAGTAGTCAACGCACTAATTCCATCGCTTTCAGTTCTGGCTAACATGATTGCAGTCGGTAAACTGCAAGGATCTTACCTGCTTATGTGGTTGTCTATTCATTTAAACACAGAAAAACATCCAGTCAGTCTGTTGCCTGCAGCCTGTCCCAGGTGGCACAAACCCTGGACAGAATGCCAGGTCAGCATTAGGCACAAGGCAGGCAGGGGACACCCTGGACAGGATGCCAGTCCCTTATATGGCATACATTTGCACTCATGGTTAAACAATATGGGTCACAGCAGTTGACAAATTGCCTGTCTGTGAACTGTGGCTGGATGGCGGAGCCATGTGACCGGCGATTCAGCCACCAGGCGGCAGCACTGATGCCCACTGAGCTCCCATGCCAACCTCATTAAGGATTTCCTTATTTTTCTCCCATTTCCCACCGTGTCACACAATGGGATAACAGGCTTCTGGTTTCCGCCTCATTTTCTTGAATATAGCGTTTTTACGTTGAGTGTTTGTGGTCCCTCCCAGCTGCTTTGCCACCAGGTGTCTGTGCTTCCACTTGCAGCAAATCCGCCTCATTCCCCTCTGCGCCGTCCGAGGAAAACGAGGAGCCGGAGAGGAAGAAGTCGTCTGCCTCTGACCTGGGGAGATAGCGGCCGCTTTTCGCACAGGAGCCTGGGAAGAGCGTGTGACGGCAAAGACCATCTTTAGGAAACCATCATTTATACGTTTGCCATGTAATATCCTCTGATTGGCTTCATATCTTTTGGGTGTCTGCCTTTTGGTGGAACACAATTTTATTACAACATTTTAAAGCTCTTGTTTCATATGAACGTTAATGAACTATCAAAGTTCAGTGATGTTTTTGTAAAAGCACTTATTTTTGCTATTCTGCCCTGCACCGCACTCCTGTTACCTGAAGCCAATTCTGGCATGTAATGTGCAGAGACTTTTGTCCAAAGCAACTGAGATGTGAGGAAGCATGAGGGCGAGATCACAGGCTCAGACAGTAGTCGGCGCCCCCACAGTTCCTGGGGCCCAGGGCCTTTCCCCAGGGACCCATTACTCTGCCGGTCGCGGTCCCAGCCAATCACATGGGAACAGATCCTGAGCTGCACTCTGACTGAAATAATGTAATTAACATCCAATCGTATTCTGTTTTTACCTGCACTCTCTCTCTTCACTATACTTACTCAAACAACAGAGATGGCATTAAGTACAGGGCATCTAGGAAGGAGTCTTGTCATTTAAGTTCAGAAATGGAAAATACCTCATTTATTCACATTTAACTTTAGTTGAAAAGTGTGAAGTGTAGAATGTTGCCTGAGATTTTGTAGATGGCACAGAAAATGCGCACGTGTAATGACATCCTGAAGTTTAATTTGCGGCAAGCAGGACAGTTGTTCTTTTAAACTAGATAAAAGAAGCAAAGGTCTATTTAGGGTTTAATATAATTCGTAAATATACATTTAATATTTTGCTGCAGATCGGCAAACCGGTCACTCCCTTCACACCAAACTGACGCTTCTGAATTTAAAGTATCGGCAAGTTCAAAACATACTGACGGGTTTTTAATTATTAGCTCATGCAAGGCTGCTGAATATAAATACTAAAATATGTTTTGGGTTACATGTACAGTCAGTTCTGCTACAAGTAATACTTCCCTGAAAAACCTCGCGTTAGCATAGTAAAATACACATATCCAATGAGACTCCAAAACTTAATAACATGCCAAACTAAATGAATTAAATAAAAACAGTGATACTTATGGCCAGTAAAGTAATTCTTTGCATTTAAAATAAGAAATAATAATACATTAATAGATTATGTCATAAACATCTTCTGTGGGTCTTATGAGTCTCAGGAAAATTGCCTAGCAACTGTTTCGACCAAACTTCTCACTTGTGGATTGCTGAAAGTCGGGAAGCAGTGATGGCCAAAATGAAGCTTCATGAACCATTTGCTGTATTTTCTGACCCCACTAGATGGTGCCCTTGCTTTACTTTGGGGGCATACTTTGAACCCTTTTTTAAACCGACGCTATCTAGTGGGATCAGAGAAGACAGCAAATGCTTCATGACGCGTCATTTTGGTCATCATCAGTTGGGAGTAGTGAACTAAAGCCACCATAATAAATGGCACGCACACAGCACAAATACAGCGGATTACGGTATGCAGGGGTTACTGAAGGCAACAGGACTACAGACAGTCTGCGAAAAATAAATATGTGAATTTAAAAAGGTTGCTTTGTGTTTTTATATGATTATTTGTAACATTTTTGACTTTTAGAATCTAGGACTGACCTGTACAATGCATGCATGTATAAAAAGTTTGATCTTATTAGATTTGAAAACCGGTTTGACTAACTTAATGAAAAGAACCGTTTTAAAAGAACACTTCCTTCAGAAATCGGACATCACTGTCGTTCACTTGGATAGCTGTTTTTGCGCGCAAGTAGTGTTTCTCGTTAGGAGCATAGGGTAGTTCACGTTGGGCTTTTCTCTCCGACTGAAAATCGTGCAAATACAAATGCAATTCCGTGGTGTATTGGACTTGGGTCCTAATATGTCAGCCGCGTTAGAACAGATTCACGGTGTGATATGATGCAGTGTAGCAGGACTGACTGTCATCACTGGGCAGCCTGCCGTTTAGTGCTGCTAAACAATGTAGATACTCCTGCTTGGTGAATGACATGGCCTTCCGCCGACTGCGTCGCTGGGTCCTGGCCTCACACTGGCGTTACCAGGGAAACCGGATGCTAAAGGCTGGCTTCATGGTGATGTAATCTGTGAGTAGGTTCTAGTGACCAGATGCAATAGTGACCAGATGCAAGGCAAACTGCTATCTCAGTGTTACCACTGTTAACATTAGACATCTGTAGGATATACACCAAAACATATTTTATATATTTTATTTGATCCTCATTTGCTTGTATAGTGCCATTTCAGAACAAAAATACACTGGAATATGTATGTTGTAACAATAGGAGTTGACATTTATATAATTCTGTAAAGGCTTTTTAGATACAAATGTTAAGAGTTTGAGAGAAAATGCACTAAGCAAAAGATGCTTCAAATGTAAGAAATCATCCCTTTGCTGTACTGCACATATAGCATTGCTGACTGTGCGTGTGTCTGTATGTGTAAGAAGCCATGGAACTTTAGGAATACATGGAATAAGCACTTTACTCACTTTCAGCGAGTCCAAAATACACATGCAGTGTGGTATAAACTTTCATTAGCGCTGATCCAGGCTTGCAGGTTTTTGCATTAGTTATCAATAAGATATTTTGGCATTTGGTGTGTTACGTATTTCACTGAATACATCTTAATTCAGTGATATCATGTGTGAACTTGTTTTACATTCATAACTGTTATGTGTAAACGTAAAACTTTTGCTGTATACATTACGTGCTACCTTGCTAAAGTACAGACAGATGAGAGCACAAGGGGATTTATGCTTAGTCAGCTTTATGTACGTGCCAACTGTCATATATACAATGCTGCTTGCTCTTCCTTGCGTTTTTGCTATACCTCTGGAAGGGGAATACGGCCTAGAGAATAAAGAATGACCAGACCACAAATGTACTGTGTGCATTTATACGCACTTTGGTGTGATTTTAAAGCTGATCGGCTACATTCATTAGCTTACCTGTACTGCCCATACCTCACTCCACACAGCTGACTTGGCAGTAATCTATCTATCTATCTATCTATCTATCTATCTATCTATCTATCTATCTATCTATCTATCTATCACTCAGTTGCTTATCTAGTTCAGGCTTTCATATCTCAGGAAACGCAGGGCACAGTGAGAAAAACACACTATAGATGTAATACGGAGATACCAGTTACCTTGCAGCTTCGGAGGAAATGCTGTTGTCCCCAGCCCTGGAGGTTTTGGCAGCCCTGCTGCTCACCAACCCACCGCAGACAGCCCACCTACCACCCGCAGGCAGCCCACCTACCACCCGCAGGCAGCCCTGCAGCTAACCGACCCACCGGAAGCAGACATGCAGTCCACCGACCCACCGCAGGCAGCCATGCAGCTCACCGACCCACCGCAGCGTGGGGCAAAAACATATTTCAAATAGAAAAGGACTTTAATTCAACTAATTTTTTTGCACTGTATGAAAAACATCTGCACCGAATGGACTGCGGCATAACACGACTACATTAAACCTAATTTAAGAAATGTTTGATGTGAAAAATGTTTTAAACAAGGTACTTACACTAGTTTATTTTTGTTTCTTGCTGTGGTTGTCTATCTTTTCATCCATTGGCAATAACACAAAAAGATACATACAGTAACATGGTGAAACCTTAGCTTTGAATTATATGACGTACAGCACATAACTTTTACTCATAAAAATAGTCGTTCTCATTACTTAATCTGCTAGGGTGCTGCCCTTTATGTGACTACACACCTTTTTGTCATTATAAATAACTTGTGACCATCAGTATATGGGTACAGCTTTGATGCCCGGTGGCCTGGATACGTCTCAGATCCACAGATCTTTAAGGTGAGGTGACTTCACCAACTGGAATGATGGTTTACTGCACAATTGTCCACCTGCTATTTTGCTACATTTTTAAAAAATATTTTCCATTTCAGCTAATGCACCTTTTTTGAATGAATGTTAGATTTACATAGCGCTTTTCAAACACCTAAAGCTCTTTATGAACCAATGGGGAGCCATTTCAACCCCCACCACTGTGTAGCCCCCACCTGGATGATGTGACGGCAGCCATTCTGCACCAGTACACTCACCACACAGTAGCTACGGCAGTGAATGGGTAGGAGAGAATTCACCAGATAAATAAAGGGGATGATTAGGAGGCCAGATTTGATACGGCCACAGTGGGCACTTTTAGGCCTGGACAACGGGGCACCACCCCTACTCTTTCAAAAGATCCCAATAGAGGACAGCACCATTTTTACAGCTTAGTGTCCCCATCACTGCACTGGGACCCACACGCTGCCCCAACCCGTTGGCCAAACCAACACCTCTTCCAGCAGCAACCCAGCTATCCGAGTTGGACTCCCAACCAAGTCCTGGCCAGGCCCAAACCTGCTTAGCTGCAGGTGGAGTACCTGGTCTGAACTGCACCTAGTATGGCTGTTGACTTCTTTATACCATGGGTAGCAAAAAATGACAACTCAGGGTGGTTTCATATGTGTTTTTTACTATTATAACTACACGGCTAAGCTGAAGCTGGTTAGGAAGCTCAAACAACCGCAAATTCACCCACTAACCTGTATTCCAGCAGGTTCTATCTCTCAACTACTGTTATGCTCCATCTGGAGATCACTGATCACACTTTCTTAGTTGCTTCCTCAAATCAGCGTTGTATAATTCCATAACAGGCAATAGAAAGACAATATTTTGCTCATCCCCGTTTCTAAATGGTTGCTCTTCTTATTTCCCACCTTGCCACTCCCCAAAATAGTATCCGTCACTGATACTGATCAATTACTTCTTCAACACCATTTATGATTTTTTTCATCATTTCGATATAGTTCTTAATTTAAATAAATCTCGAAATTGGAAGAAAAAAACACGTTTCTCTGGGTTGAGAAACGGCTGCGTGCTGCGGGATAAACGTCGCCTATGCAGGTCGGTATTGCGGCACTCTCCGCGAACTCGCAAGTCGGCGCGTTTCACATTGTTACACATCTGCGCAGTTATTTCACCGAATTATGGGAAACATGCAGTAATTCAGCCAGTCGTTTGACTGGAAACGTCTCTCGGATTTTACTCTGCATTCAGAGCATCTGGCACAGTTTCACACTGTCTGTCTTTAAGCCCTGTTTTTGCACGCTGCCCCCCTCCCTTTCTCTCTGCTCCCTGCCTTTTCAGACATTCCGGGATCGTCCTGCTAGTGACTCAGTCTTTCAGGGCAGCTGCAAAGAAGATGTGAGTAAACGATATTTGTTTCATGTTAAAATGTGCAAGATATCTGCTCTGTAACATCGATTTACATTTCAGATAAAATATTTCGCTTACTCATCTGAATTTCCTTATTGGGTACACATATGAATTATATAGGCTAATCATACTAAGATTAAATGTTTTCATTCTATATTGTGCTATATGGAGGCTATATAACGTAAGCCAGAATTCTGTGCAGTAGTTTATTTTGTGGTATCTGTGTGCATGACCGCCACATAACTATTCCAGTAAATTCCATTTGTCTCTTTTTCAGTTGATGTTTAATGATTTTAAAATTATAAAAACACGACATTTATTTATTCTTTATTCCTACCTTACTTTGATACGAAAATGTATTAAAAGTGTCAGCTTTATTTCTCTTGCATGTATTTTTGCAGCCCTAATACCCAAACAGTGAAATATCAGGCTGCTTTGCTGCAAAAAACAACCCCCGTATTCATTTTTCTCATCAGTGGACAGAAGCATCTTTCTTTTTGCGTTTATTGGGAATGTGTGACCTACCAATACCAGCCCAGTTCTTACTAGCCATCCAGCTGCCTCTATAGGTCTGATCCTGATGCCAACCCTCCTGGCGGAGCCCCCGAGGGCGAGGGCGAAGGCGGCCCACCAGCGCCGCCACCCAACCTGACCAGTAACCGCAGACTACAGCAATCCCAGGCCCAAGTAGACCAGGTAAATCTACTGAAGGCGAAGGCCAGACAAACGTCTATCTCCCGTCCCGATCTATGTGCTGCTGCTGTTCAGCGTTAATGTCGTGGCTGAAACCCTGTTGTCCGACAGGTGGTGGACATCATGCGTGTCAATGTGGAGAAGGTTCTGGAGAGAGACCAGAAGCTCTCCGAGCTGGACGACCGGGCCGACGCGCTGCAGGCGGGCGCCTCGCAGTTCGAGAGCAGCGCTGCCAAGCTGAAGAATAAGTACTGGTGGAAGAACTGTAAGGTCTGTCCGTACGGAGGCAGAGCCCCTAATAGCGCTCAGACATTAGTCAGCAGGCAGGGCCACAGCGTCACTCGGATATCTAAGTGTGTTCATTTTAAATTTAATTGCGTATTCTTATTGTACGTATTTGAATAACGTACATTTAATTTACGGCGCTCATAGACATAGAACTGACGTCTACTCTGACGCAGACTTAAATACACAACAGCAATCAACATGACTCGAAGCAGCTGGTAACACGGGGATTCCACACGGGTTAGATGAAGGGGGCGTAGCACACGGGGGGACCGGCACGATCGCGGCATGACAATCCAGATCAGGGCTTGCAAGGACACAACATGGTAATTAAGAATGTGCCTTGGTCTTAGTAGAGTACCTTAAAAATCAGTGCCTTATTAATGACACCAGTAGTTTAATAAACGAACATAGTTATACAGTAAATGCAGTGCAGTTTATTGCAGTGACACAATTTAGGCATGAATTGCTGTTTTTTCTTGTGTGAGTGCATCACCATCAGTATGAGCGGTCAGTCAGTAAATCCGTACTCATTAGCAAAAAGTAACACAGGAGGGGATTTTAATGATCTGTCTGAGTGAACATCTGCTGTTTCATCTCAATTTGGTGACATGCTGCATGCGTCTTTCTCCCCACAGATGATGATCATGATGGCCATAATAGGCATCATCGTGGTTGGAATCTTGTTCAGTGAGTATCTACATAGTTCCGCGTTCCGTAAGAGAAGCTTCAGTAACCGCTGCCTCCACGAACACTCTTATCTTGTACATCAACCCGACTTCTCTGAAGACGCTATAACTCAAAAATTGTCAGCAGTGATATACAAATTAGTGCTTTGCTAATGGAGACTGAGGTTAACAGCAGAGGCCTGGCAGCCATTTTGTCAGTACAAATCGATATTTTTGTCCTTCTCAAATATCCGGCATTACTGTGTGTTACATGTACTGCACATATGTGTGTGTACGTTCTACAGCACTGGCTGTGACTCGTTTTTTCTATCATTGACCGATATTAGACCCAACAAAACCATATTGTGCCAAACTGTGGAGGCGGTGATTACCAGACCATCTCAAGCATGGAAATAGGCGACACCAAAGACCATCAGGCCTGAACTGAAATCCCACTACATCACATTCTACTAAGTATACAGTGTAAAAGTAAAACAGGGGCCATCTTTTGTGCACATTTTTCTCATTACCCACTTCAACAAAAAGGATTTATTGTTTTCAAGCTCTCCAGTGGTTTTACAGCTAGAAGGGTATTTATGAACTGGAATTCAGGCCAAGGAAAAAATCCAGCTATGGTACTTCCGCACCAATACTTGCATATCAGCTGGCGTCCAGTGCCTGACTGGTGTCTGTCCGGTGTCTGTCCGGTGCCTGACTGGTGTCTGTCCGGTGTCTGTCCGGTGCCTGACTGGTGTCTGTCCGGTGCCTGACTGGTGTCTGTCCGGTGCCTGTCCGGTGCCTGACTGGTGTCTGTCCGTTGCCTGACTGGTCTCTGCCCGGTGCCTGACTAGTGTTTTGCCCGGTGTCTGCCCAGTGTCTGACTGGTGTCTGCCCAGTGTCTGACCAATGTCTCTTCTCTTCGCTGTCCCCCCCACACCCCCCCGTCCCCCCTGCCCCATCAGTGTACTTCTTCTATTGAGCTGGACTCAGCTGGAAGGAGACGCATGTTTGGGAGAAAGTGACCCAGTGTGCTCCTGCACTTCCTCGCTTAGTGCGCCTCCATCGCCACGCCTCTGCCTCCGGCGCACATGCACGGCATTGGGGGGTGCAGCAGGAGCAGAGGGGCTCCACAGCAGAACTGCTACAGCTCTGCATCCCCTCGGTCTCATTACCTCTCTTTTCATATTTTCCTAGTTATGCTTTACATTAGTTGTACCTTCATAGAGCATTCATAAGCAGCATGTGAGTCAGAGCATCACATTCATAACACTTCTAATTAACAAGACATGACAGCTGTAAGACACATTAATAACAAACATTATCATATAATAATGTATATTAAAGCTGTTAAGATATGTTAGGATGGTAAGGTATATTTAGCTGCTGCTTATGAATGTTCTATGAATGCATTATGAAGGCATACTGAATGTTCTATGAATGCATTATGAAGGCATACTGAATGTTCTATGAATGCATTACAGAGGCCTTATGAAGGTGCAGTTAAATGTAAAGCATTACCATTTTTTCAATGTGTCATCTATGCCAGCAGCTGAAAATGCACTGTTGGGGATTCCTATGTAATACAGCATTATTTTCCAGTTGCAGCTTACAGTGCTACCAGTAAAAATGACTGTGAGGATATTTACTGCTGAAGTTTTCTTGTGAGCATAAATAATGCACTTGTATGCTTTGCTGGCTTGGTTGGCCTCCACTGTTCCTCTTTTCTGCATCCGGAGGTAACGGCGGAAACAGTAGTGATCACGAATGTAGCAGGTTAAGCTTCTTTTTCTCTGTGTCATTGTCAGAAAGAGAACAATTGTGCAGTCTTATGGTTTGATTGAAATACATAGTGATTATTAAACTTACTTTTTTCAGTATGCAATTTACATACATCAAACCACATTCCGTTATCCTAAAGCAGTATGACAATGATACATCATTCTGACTCATTTGTATATTAATTTTTAAGAATTTCTGCTTTTTCTTGTATCATTTTCCCGATTTCGGTTGGAACTGTAAAAGCCAGGTTTAACAATTAATTTTCATGCAATTATATTATTTTGGTAATAGTTCCTAAAAATATCCATTATTTCTGTTTATTCACATACTAAAAGTTTCTATCTTACTATTTGGTCAACAATGGAAATCAGTATGGTTGTGCCACACAGCTATGGCATGTTATTAAATAACTGAAACGTGTTTTCATAGCGGCTTCTTACACTGCAGCTCATGTGTGATTTTTTGCTATAAACGAATGTCCATTTGCATTTAACTTTACTGATGCTAATAAATATGTAAATATATTTTTCTTCTGGTTTATTGTCCTTTTTGATTGTCCTATACAAGCCCTAGAAGCTTCACACTCTGGATATCAAAAATCAACACATCCAATAAAAATGTAAGTAACTTAGAAAAACTAATATATTAATACATGTCATACTTTCGTTCAGCTCTACCGTGCTTCCACAATGATTCACTGCATTATTAAAAAAATAAAATCAGGCTGCCCTGTTCCTTTTTTTTATTTTTTACCCTAAAAAGAAACTGTAACATAACGGATTTAATAAATAAAAATTGCTTTAATATTCCATTGTCGCTAAAATGGCCTACAGAATCACTGCCTACAGAAGGGACGCGGCTTCTAGGAGCTGGCTGTGACATCATCAGCCAGCAGCCAATCAGGAGGGCAGAGGTAGAGTAGGGGGAGGGGAGAACAGGCCGCACCACGTCCTGCTGACATATCGCACTGCAGGGAACAAAGGAGACACAGGAAATATATTATGTCCAACACAAGCTGTGAATATGAGCATACAGAAGTGATAGTCTTCAGAAGAAGCCGTAAGACTAGTTTAGGCGCTTATTTGAAGCGATGAGGGGCAAGTAGCACCGCAGTGGCATCACAGTGCCTCACTGCTGTGTGAGGAAAAGCCCAATGCAGTGCTTACCCATCAGACCCACACGTCACGACCCGGCCGCCTCCGAATGTTTGTCTGACACCGGTGTCTTGGCAGCGACGGGGGATATCCGGGCGATGGTTGCCGGGAGACGGGTGACATCTGCCTTCATGTCACTAAGTAACTCCTCCAGCTGCCTCAACACTGAGAGACGACAGTGGGCAGATGTGGTCATGTTTGGGGCCAAAGGCAGCTACACCCTGCCCTGCCCCCCATGCAGGTACATAGGAAACATGAACGTATCACGGACCTGACAAGGAGACCAGAGACTGTTTAAGCTCCAATCCCTTCCGGAATTCTGTAAAAACTGTACTGGGACACTGACCCTTCCCTCAAACATAAATCGCTGCAAGTTCTTTGATGAATGAAGACCGTGGAAATGTAGTAACACTCTTCAACATCCTGTGTAAATTCATTGATGTTTAAACCTGGTAACTGGAGACGCCACAGAAGGCTCTTTATCCAGAAACTACTCAGGAATTTGCTTGGCAGTGTGTGCAGGCCGTTAACGTCAGGAACTTCAGCCGCATCATGAGATGCTGGTGTTTGCACTGTAGAAGGTACCTGGCCAGGTAAAATGGCCTTATGTTTCTGACCTTGCAGTGCAAGCATGAGACCCAACGACTCTGGGTTCCCAGCCGTCTGGCAGCTGGCTGCAGACTTTATAGACTGAACTTGCAGCACCACCTCTGCCTTTCCGCAAACATCATTTGCCTGGATGTAGGAAGCAGGGCCCTGGAGTCCAGGTGCTGTGCCCCTTACACTATGATTACATGTGCGCTGCTCGCGGATGTAAGTGACTTTTGCATAGCGGCCCTACCACAAACTCCAGCCCTTTGAAGCTCAGATCCCTTTTTGCTGAGACAGTCTCATGGAGGTGCTGATTCAGCTCTATCCCGTTAGGTCTCCATCTATCCCTGCCAGTTAGCTACAAACTGCAACCAACATTCCTCTTTGCCACTGCTGCACATGCTGTCATTCATTTCGGGACGCTTCCTGTGGACGCCTCCATTTTACAGTGTTTTGTGCAATTTAAGCACCGACTACTTGGCTTTGTTGACACTCAGATGCCTTGTGTTGCTTGGAAACTCCTATCAAAGTGCTGAACAGGAATTGATACAATGAAGTCACCTGTTTAACAACGAACAGCCACCAGGTACCAGTGCAGCTGGAAAGAATAGCGACTGTCTACCAATATACACAAATTACGCATAAATTACATGGTTACCTGTTTTAATTTGTTTACCTTTTCCTAGGTTGCCTCCATTTTTTCCAGATTTTTCAGTGGCTGTAGAAGAATGACCTGCAAACAACAACATTTTTAATCGTTCCTGAGTACTTGCGTCTCACAAGTCAGAGGTGTTTTTCCCGTAACATTTACTCAACCTTTGAGCTTCCCAAAACAACCCCAGCTGCCTGTTTGTGGATCTTAATTCCGGCTTGATCCTAGCACTTAGCATATTTATTAAATCTGCTCCAGTGGGAATAGGAGTAGGGGCAACCCTGTGTGGCTTGTGCCACAGCATCACCTTTATGCAGGACAGTGCTGGAGGACTTGCTGACAGAGCCAGACTCTTTGGGGTGCTGGTGAGGCTCTGTGGGGTGTTCGGGCTCGCTGAATCGTGAGCTGAGGCCTGTGGTGAACTGGGAAGGACCCTCAGACAGGTTCAGGAAGGCGGCTCTGCGGAGCTGCTCCTCGATCACTAGCGCCTGCTCCAGGAGCTGCAAGGAACAGCGGCCAGTGCCATCAACCCCGGTGCCCATCAACAAAGAGCAAGACGTAACGGACAGAACAGTCAAGGCAGCAGAGCCGGATTGCAGTTCACACCTTGAACCTGCGCGCCAGAAATCTGTTCTTAACCTCCATGAAGTTTGCCCGGTTCATCTCGCCCTTGAAGGGTTCATTGAGGATGGTGTACCTGGCATCACCCTGGATATCCTGCCAGCGGGCATAACCATGTCTGGGGTCACCAGTCACGAAGCACAACAAGGAGACAAGTGTGACAAACGCTCAGGAGGCTGAGCACAACAGGCAGACTGAGTGACAGCCTCGCATGACAGACGCTCAGGAGGCTGAGCACAACAGGCAAGACCTGACAACAGACTTTACTGAGTGCTGGCTGTCCCTACTGTCTAGGACAATAGGTATGTGCACTGTGTAATCCTCTGTTATAAGAATGTTAAGAATGTACTTACCTGAAATTGGCAAAAACTGTAATTATAAATGTATTTATGTAAAATCCTTAATGATGAGAGTTAGCGTCAGTAACTGTTACCCATCAGAGAGACACATGCCCGCCCCTGAGCTCAGGGAAAAGCCGCGGGTGCCGGGAAGTGGCCCGCAGGCTGAAGGATACTGTATGATGCCCGCCAGCAGCCAGTAATCGTGCCGCCGGTGCCAGATCTCGTTGGTCTTCTTGGTGATGGTGGCGGCCCTCTCCTCATTCTGCCACAGCGCGTGGAGCTCTGCCGGACACAGGCGGCAACCCACAAATGGACATGAGCAAATGATGGACCAATCAGTGCAGAGCACTGGAGCCTGATGTCACTGGGAATACTGTTCCTTGTACTGACTTGATCAGTTTTAACGTTCAAAACATCACTTCACAGTGACACCTAGTGGCCAAACCATCTCCATGCACATTACCGCATGATGGCACCACAGTGACTTACAGGAATGTGAAAAAACAGAACATGTGACATTAAAGATATTCCGTAAACATGGATTCCTGAATGTGGTCAGTCAGCTAGCAGGTACCTAACTTTCATAACTGCGTATCTGTCAGTGCCATCGGAGCAGCCTCTGCCGGCTCCTCAGTCACCCTGGGCAGCCCACAGCACTCCAGGTTTTTGTTGCTTTTGTTCAGGGGCTTATCTGCTGAACCTCCACAGCGGTGTCAACTGAACTCTGGACCTGACTCGTTTCGCCCAGACTGCTGTCAGAGGCTCCCGGAGGCTTTCTGCCATCGATCTGAGGGGCTTTCTGCCATCGATGACTGACAAAGGCTTGCTGGAGTGCAGAAACTTGCACAGATGTCGGCACAGCAGTCAGATAAAAGCTGCTTCCGCCGCATTCTCTGGACACTCCAAAGCTAAATCCCTGAATCTGGGACCCAACAAAGGACCACCAGACTGCTCCCTGCACCCTGCGCTTGCTCTGACGACCACATTATGTCAACTTTTATTTCCTTTCTTTATGGCAGAGCATTGTGAGCAGAGGACTGATCTTTGGAGCAGAAACTCTCACACACGCGAACGTTACGGTTTAAGGCGCTTCTGCTGACGCTGGGCAGACCAACAGTGGGCCATTAAAAGCCCGCCGGGTGTCAGCCTTTTGGCTGAGATTCACTTTGGATTTTCCCCATCTGTTCCTATATGTTTAAGAGCTGCTGCTTTGCAGGGTTGTTATAGCTGAAGAAGTCAACTATATGTGGAGACTGATCCCAGAACAGCTTAATTCATCTGTATACCGAAGGAGGAAACACAGAAAGGTTTTGAAACAGTGGTGTAGTAAAGCGCTGATCAGCGCCGACCCCCGAGGGGGGGATACAGCGCCTGGCCAGTGGCCCCGTTCAGAACTGTCACACAGGGTTTAAAACAGCTGTTGCTTATTTGCCTTCACTGTGGATTTGGATCAGAACATGCAGTTTCAGTCCATCTTCCCAGCACGAAATGTCACTTTAACCTCATCAGTTCTGTCCCTGGCATTTATCATTTTGAGGCCGTCAGATGTTTTCATCACTGAAAACCACGTTGACATATCCGTCCTTTAGCCTCTCTGTCATTTTAAATCTTGCCTTGCCTCCCCCCCCCCCCCCACCCACCCCCCACTCACTGCCCCACACCTGTGAAGCCTCCATCTGCAATGTTGAACATGAATTTGTGTTTCACTGGCTTCTTCTCCTCGCTTGCACTCGCCGCTCCCTCTTTAAACGTCCCTCCGTTCTGCAGCTTCGGGGCTCCCTCCAAGATGCCCCGATCTTTCTCATCCTTTGGATCTGGAAGATGAAGAGCAGAGGAGAAAGAGGATGGGATAGAGCTCAGAGCAGTATGGATATAGAGCAGAGGAGAAAGAGGATGGGATAGAGCTCAGAACAGTATGGATACAGAGCAGAGGAGAAAGAGGATGGGATAGAGCTCAGAGCAGTATGGATATAGAGCAGAGGAGAAAGAGGATGGGATAGAGCTCAGAACAGTATGGATACAGAGTAGAGGAGAAAGAGGATGGGATAGAGCTTAGAGCAGTGGGCCTTGATGTGGCTTCCCATCACCCGCTGAGCCATACACTGCCCCCAGAGAGTGAAAATGAAAACTTCAGCCCGACCATCCATCCATCCATCCATCCATCCATCCATCGGCCAGAGTGGGTTGAGAACACTGGGCATGAAGCCAGGAGACCCTGGCTGTCACATGCCGCACACGTCCACATGCACAGGAACACACGCTCTGGGTGCTGCGGATGCACCCTTTGGATGCCGTGAGGACGGCAGCGGGACAGAAGCACACTACAGCGGCTGTGGATGCTACCTCTGTCATCAGCCTGAGCCTGGCTGTCTTTTTCAGGCTTGGCTGCCTTCTTGCTGTCTGCTGATGGACCTTTAATGGGGAAAACAGGAAATTATACATCATTTCCTGGAGCCCAGGGCTTCCTCTGCTTACCCAGAAAGGTGATTTCTGCTCCAGCCGCCGCACCCCAGTCCCACCTTTCATCTCCGACGCCTCCGTTTTGGTGCTGGGCCCGTCTGACTTCGTGTCTGAGGAGGTCCTTTTCTTCTCCGCGTCCTCCAGCCCCTGATCCTCATCTCTTTCACTTTTCTTTTCTGTGGTTGAGCCCGCCTCCTCCACCTGGCGATCCTTGTCCTTTCCGGAAGATGCATCTGATTTGGTCTCGTCAGGAACTGTGATGACCTGGGAAAGGAGAAGATCTGCACTGTAGATTTCGCTTTCTCCCCAACGTTCTGCGAAGGTGACCTTTTCACAAAGCCTGCACCTCCGGCTCCTCCATCCGGGCCTCTTTGCTTTCCCTCCCAGTCCCTGCCTCAGGCTTCCCATGTCCCTCCGGCGGCTCCTTCTCACTATCCGATGGTTTGGGAGGCTCATCTGCATGGGCACAGGATGCCAAGGCATATCAAATCCATCCTACAGCACTGAGATGCCATGGGCAGCCAGGGCGGGACAGGAGCACCTGTGGGGGCAGCGCCAGCCTGGGGCTTCGCCGGCGTTCCGGAGGAGGCCGTCTTCGGGTTCCCAGGAGAGTCTGAATGTGCAGCCTTCCTGCTCTCCTCAAGCTCCAGCATCCCAGGCATGGACCACTGACCGTTTGTGTGCTCAAATTCCTGCACCTGTTCAGACCAGAGGGGGCACCGGCAGCCATTATCCATGATCACTTTGTACAGACTTCCACCAGACAATATTTGTATAAAACGTATTTATCATTCCAAACAAACCATGAATGAAACTTATACAAATTAAACTGATCTTTCACTGAAACAAAAATGATTTCAAAACATTTAAAGCAATACAAGTTGAAGTTAAAGTGCACAAAAAATGTGTATAACCACGAACCGCGCTCCTCCCCAGACATTGGGCCAGGGACCGCGCTCCGCCCCAGACATTGGGCCGTGAACCGCGCTCCGCCCCAGACATTGGGCCGCGAACCGCGATCCGCCCCAGACATTGGGCCGCGAACCGCGCTCCGCCCCAGACATTGGGCCGCGAACCGCGATCCGCCCCAGACATTGGGCCGCGAACCGCGATCCGCCCCAGACATTGGGCCGCGAACCGCGCTCCGCCCCAGACATTGGGCCGCGAACCGCGCTCCGCCCCAGACATTGGGCCGCGAACCGCGATCCGCCCCAGACATTGGGCCGCGAACCGCGATCCGCCCCAGACATTGGGCCGCGATCCGCCCCAGACATTGGGTCGCAAATTTTAAAGACAACATGAAGATCATTATTTATATTATAACCTTATCTAAATTATAGAATATTCACATTCACATGTTTATTTTTCAATTTTCATAGTTCAGTGAGGAAAAAAATGGGTACAAAACCCATGGGTACAAAAAAGAGAGTGCAAAAGCCTGAATAAAACACCACCAGAAACAGGCAGCAGGTTACCTTCCTGCGGATGAGGGACATCACGCCAATGCGCGTCAGCACGTGCTGCCGCGACAGGCCCTCCCGAGGAACGCCGTCGGCGAAGGTCTCCACTCGCTCGGCGATGGGCTCACAGAGGTGCCGCATGAAGAGGGCAACGTAGGCCCTGAGCGAGAGACAGGGAAGAAGGTCAGAGAACGAGGTACCGATTGCAGATAAGGCCTTGGTGGGGGGAGCTCCTACTTTAGCAGCAAGTACAGGCCAAACTCACTTGAACTCCTCATCAGATTTCCCACGCAGGTCCCTGACCACCCACTGCGCAGTGAAGGCATTCTGGGGGGGCATCCCATAACGCATCACTGCATTCAGGAAGGCCTTCCTCTGGCGGGCGTTGAAGCCCAACACCTATATATGACACATGTGTCAGGAGAAAGAGAGCGTGAAGAGGGGAAGTGAGAGAAAAAACAGAGGGAGAGAGCGAGTGTGAAAGAGAGGGAGAGTGTGTGAAGGAGTGAGAGAAAAAGACAGAGGGAGAGTATGTGAGGGAGTGGTGGAGTGAGTGAGTGACAAAGAGAAGGAGAGAATGTATGTGAGTGAATGAGAGACATCAAGAAAGTGAGCGTGAGTGAGAGAAAGAGACACCCAGAGGGAGAGAGAGTGAGGAAAAGGGTGTGAGCGAGTGAGAGAGAGAGTGTGAGTGACAGCAAGAGTGTGAGCGAGTGAGAGAAAGAGAAGGCGAGTGAGAGAAGGAGAGGGACAGAGACAGAAGTACCTCGACATTGCCGCCCACTCGGGCCATCAGGGGAGACAGAGACTTCTCCTTCTCATTCCTCAGGCCTTTCCTGTTGGGCCGGCGGGAGCTCACTGCGAGAAGAGAGTCAGTGCAAGGAGAATCAGAGAGAGGAGAGGGTCGGCACAATGGGGGGAAAGAGTCAGTGTGAGGGGTAGGGAGTCAGCATGCAGGGGAGGGAGTCAGCATCAGTGTGTATTCAGTGAGACACAAACACACACATTCACATTTGTGCAGAACATCCAGTCATTTCTATGAGCAAAACCCCAATCCCAGCAATGATAACCTTAACCCCTACCCAGCCCTAACCTTAACCAGAAGTAACCAAACGAATAAAAACAAGACTTTAGCCATTTTTAGCTTTTTTATTTGTGGCGAACAAAAAAATGGTCTCCACATCATCAATATAATAGGTTTCTAACACATTGTGTTAAAAACCTATTATATTACATTTTAACACATTTAACACAATATTACATATACCCAGCAGACCCCCCCCACACACACACACTCTCATTACCTTCTGAACGCTCATCAAAGTCCTCGTCTCCCTCCTCTGAAGCCACAGAATAATCTGACTGATAGTCCGACTGGTCGTCCTGCCAGTCTGTTCAGAGAGGAAGTGTCTTTTTGAGAACGCCTGTCACACACAGCTTACACAGATACACAAATACTGCCCTGAATCTTCCTTGATAATCAAGCCCCTCTGCCCAGTGTCCTCAGGCCATGGTAGGCCTCTGTATGGACGCTACGTAACATCACTCTGGGTTGAATCACAGCCAGAGGTTGTGCTCTTCTTTAAATGCTGTGCTTTTGCACTCTATGCCCACCGGATATGAGGAGCGCGCGCACTGCCGCCGCCCCAGGCCCGACGGGCCCTACCTCGGTCATCCTGCGCCCCGTCGCTGTAGTTGACCTGCTTGCGCTTGCGCTTGCCCTTGCCCAGGTGCCGTGCCAGGTCCTCCTGGTAGTGCTCATAGTGATGTCTCAGCAGCTTTTCCCAGTAGTCCGGCTCGGCGTTCTCCTCCAGCCGGGCCAGCTCCTGCTGTACCTCCTCGTCCTGTGGGAGCCACAGTCCCTGAACACTGCTGCCACGCAGACTGAAGCAAGCAGCGAAAGCTTCTATGCGATATCACGCGGCCTCAGTCACCAGTGCATTTCATTAAACCTCCTTCCCGAAGTCATTTTACCGAAAATCTTGCCAAGATTCATTTTTCCTCATATTACGATTTTAAAGGACTTCCAAGTCCTCCTTCCTGCTTGGGCTTTTCCTCGGAAGGCCTGTGCTAGCAGCTCTCGTTCCCTGGCCACGGACTCTCATTCCAGGAAATCCCTGCACATCCCCAAATTCCCCAGGAGATATAATCCCTCCCCCTGTCCTGTGACAGCCCGGGGCCCCTGCCCCAGAACGGTGCCCTTGGTATCCATCCAGGTGGCATCCCTATAACGTGTCTTTAGTACCCTTGCTGGTTGCTGTCGAACAGAAGGAGAAGCAGCTCTATGTTGAGGTCCCTACAGATCTGATAACTCCTCACCAGTCCAGCACCTCTGTCGAAAAACCTTGATTTTACCGCATGTACCTACAAAACTCCTATCCATGAGTGAAAGAGGGGACAAATCTTACCTCCCACAAGATGGGCCTACATGGCGGAGCCAAGCATCACCTCCCAGTTCAAACGCTGCCAGTCCAGTTAGTTAATAAGCACCATTTCTGTGCACTTTGTAAATTTTGGAAGCTCTTCTCTAGATTATGTGAAAACTGCGTGTGTTTCATTTCCCGATACTTTACTGTGATGAGGAAGCCTGACTTTAGGTCACTGGCGTTTTCACCTCAAAAACAACAAAAAATGGGCTAATGAGCTCTGGAAACATGCCCTTCAGCCACCCGGCGGGTGTGAGTGGGAGCCTCGCTATGAACCGGCCACTATCGTCTGCTGTATCCCCTGCAAAGCACATAGTACTTCACAGGTTTCCCGCAGCCATGAACTGGATCACTGGTTTTGAGCAATGAATGGGTTAACCAACTACTTTAATACTGAGAATTTCATTACCAAACGCTGCCGCTAAAACACTTTAACGTTTTCTATTTTCAGCCCTAAACCACCACAGTACGGGATGAGCGACGGGCTAGAGAATCCCTGAAGAATCACTCACTGTGTCCTTCTCATCCTTCACCACATACTGGGCCACCTTGAAGGAGCTCAAATAGTCATTCATGCTCTGGATCTCGGTGTCGTCTGTGGCATCCTGGTTGCGATCCAGCAGGCGCTCGATCGCCTTGTCGTCATAGTGGATTACACTGCTGTCATCCTCCTTGTTTTCTCCTGTAAGCCATAGTAGGGAGAAGGGGGGCGGCAGGGAAAGGTAGATGGTCAGTTTGGTGGACCCCCCCACATCACTGACGAGATGATGTACAATTTTATAACAATGACACAGCTATCTGCATGCACATATGAACCCGACACAGACAGAACCCAAAACCACCTTCTCCATTTTCATCTTTGAAAAGCTCCTCAGTGCCAAATTTGAGGATGTCGTCCAACTCCTGCTTGGACATGGAGCCGGTCTTCGAGCCCAACCCAGGACGCACAACCAGGTGGGTCAACATCATCTTCTTCTTTGCTACCTACAGCAGATGAATCATGGCCGCTGTCATGGCGTCGCCCCACGATACTGCCCGGTGACATGCACACCATACGCACACCATACTCACGCCATACACACACCATACTCGCACCATACTCATACCATACTCGCACCATACTCATACCATACTCGCACGCCATACGCACGCCATACGCACGCCATACTCATACCATATTCATACCATACTCGCACGCCATACTCGCACGCCATACGCACACCATACTCATACCATATTCATACCATACTCGCACGCCATACTCGCACGCCATACGCACACCATACTCACACCAGCCTCACCTGAGTGACTCTCTCCTCCACGGAGGCTTTGGTCACAAAGCGGTAAATCATCACCTTCTTGTTCTGACCAATGCGGTGAGCACGGCTGAAGGCCTGGAAAGAGGACAGGGTCGAGGATGTCACACTGGGAGGATGGGGAATCTGAGCTGAAGGCCGGTTACTGGATTGAGCTGCATCAGCTACCTACCTGAATGTCGTTGTGTGGATTCCAGTCAGAGTCATAAATGATGACCGTGTCAGCTGTGGCGAGGTTTATACCCAAACCGCCAGCCCTTGTTGACAGCAGAAAGACAAACTGTTGAGCTCCAGGAGCTGAAATAGATAGAGAAACGGCCATGATTTCTGAACAAATCAGAGAAACGGGCAACTTACTAAGAACCTTATGGCGACATGAGCAGAAAGCCTCACCGTTGAACCTATCAATGGCCTCTTGTCTCATGGTTCCAGTGATGCTCCCATCAAGTCTTTCATATTTATAACCTTCATTCTCCAGGAAGTCTTCCAGTAGGTCCAGCATCTTAGTCATCTGATGGCAACAGAGCATATAAGATGCATACGAATGATGAATTTCAGGCTTTTCTTTGCGTTCCTGTGTACACTGCAGCTCACGTACCTGTGAGAAGATCAGCACCCTATGGTCACCTTCCTTTAGCTTCTTCAGCATCTTCTGCAGCAGAAGCAGTTTCCCAGATGCTTTGGTCAGGGCGCCACCTTCATACATTCCATTAAGCATCTTGGGTGCTTCCTGTAAGCAACAACTTGTAGGTGAAGGCAGCGTTTTCCCGCCGGCGACAACAAAGTGCGTTTATCAAAATGGAGATCATGGCGACAGGAAGCGGCACCGGCCACTCCTCATGCAGTTCCTACCATGGCTGCTTTAGGGAAGAGATAAGGATGGTTGCAGCACTTCTTAAGGTCCATCATCACGTTGAGAAGGGACACCTGGTTTCCTCCTCCACGAGTGTTTAGGGCCCCAAAATTACGCGTGAGGATGAACTTGTAGTACTTCCTGAAAAAAAGAATAAGCTATTCAAATATGCATATTATCCCACTCACCTTTCTCTAACTGGTAGGGCAAATTAACCCTATTCCCATTAGCGCATGACACACAGAAGCCTAGCAGCTCACACCTTGCAGACAGCACCGCGCACCTCCCCTACTGTACGAGCCAGCACCCATATTTACAGGTCTGCCTAGCAGCTGACACCTTGCAGACAGCACCGCACACCTCCCCTACTGTACAAGCCTGCACCCATATTTACAGGTCTGCTTAGCAGCTCACACCTTGCAGACAGCACCGCGCACCTCCCCTACTGTACGAGCCTGCACCCATATTTTCAGGTCTGCACCCCAGCAGGGCTGCTCACTTCTGCATGGGACTCAGCTCCACACGAACAATGAGCTCCGTTTTGGCCGGCATGTGCTTGAACACGTCAGCTTTCAGTCTGCGCAGCATGTGTGGTCCCAGCAGATCGTGCAGCTTCTTTATCTGGTCCTCCTTGGCGATGTCTGCAAACTCCTCCAGGAAGCCCTCTAAGTTACTGCAAGTGGAAGACAAGATGTACACAGCACATAAAGGAGCAGCCACAAGTATCATCACTTGGCGATCAAACCCTCTAGAGCAGAGGTGGGTAATCTTACCTAGAAAGGACCGTTGGGTATGTGGGTTTCACTGAAACTCCTTAATTACTAATTTGAGGACTGATTGGCTAAAGAGTCCTTACACCTGGGTTTGCACAGCTGACCTAAAGGTTATCCCAAAAACCTGCATACACACCGGCCCTTCGTGGATAAGATTGCCCACCCCTGCTCTAGACATTTCACCCCAGTATACCATATCTAATGCCATAAAAAAGCAGAATTCATGTATGCTTCAGAAAACTCCAAAATCAGTGCAGAAGATGAGCTCTATGAAAATGAGTAGACGATTCCTTGTTCATGAGTCAAAAAGATCAGCCTTCATTTATTGACACCACTGCTACTGCCCGATCTGTGACCGCATATGCACGAATGCCACACATTCTCCAGCAGTTTACGGCACATTCACGCCGCATTTTGTTTTTGGGGCATTCGGCTATGCGTGGCCTTACACTTCTATGTGAGACAAAGTACAGCAGAGAGCAAAGCTTGGGGTCAGAGCACAGGTTCAGCCTTTCATCAGCACCTGAGGTTACTGGCCTTGCTCGATGGGCCAACAATAACATCATCACTGCAGACCACTGGACCGGAACCAGTGACCTTCCAGAAAGAGGCACAGACCACCAGAAAGAAAAAGAAAAACAACCTGCATATTTCCAGGCACGGAAAACAACCCGCATGCTGTATGGGAACAGAACCCATGCTAAGTGGGCAGGTGATTAACAAGCAATCATCAGGCATGAGGGAACTGACCTGAATCGTTCAGGGGTCAGGAAGTTCAGCAGGTGGAAGAGCTCGTCCAGGTTGTTCTGTAGAGGGGTCCCCGTCAGCAGCAGCTTGTACTTCAGGGAATAGTTACTGAGCAGCCTGAAGAACTACAGGCCAGAGAAAATGGACAGGCTTAGGCTTAGGAGTCAGGCTTAGAGGTTAGACTTAGGGGTCAGGTTTAGCCTTAGGGGTTAGGATTAGATTTAGAGGTTAGGCTTAGGGGTTAGGATTAGGGGTCATGCTAAGGTTTAGGGTTCAGGCTTAGGGTTTAGGGGATAAGCTTAGGGCTCAGTGGGGAGGAGACCTCTTCTGTCAGTGGTCAATGGGGAGAAGATCTCCTCTGTTAGTGGTCAGTGGGGAGAAGACCTCTTTCAGTGGTCAGTGTGGGGAAGACCTCCTCTGTCAGTGGGGAGGAGGCCTACTCTGTCAGTGGTCAGTGGGGAGGAGGCCTACAATGTCAGTGGTAAGTGGACTTTATGCTTCCTCATACTAATATTAATTAAAAATCCATCAGCATAAAAGTTTCACTTACTAAAGTTCCATTAGTCAAGATACATCGCAACCATTAACTGCAAACATTGTCTGAGCGGAGCTGTAGGCAGGACACCACCCTCCCTATCAAATGCCTGCTGCTGAAAATGAGCTCATTTGGGGCACAGACAGCAACCCACTTTGGACTGGTTGTTCTTCAGCCGGTGAGCCTCGTCCACCACCAGACACGCCCAGGTGATGGAGCCCAGACTAGCAATGTCAATGGTGATGAGCTCGTAGGACGTCAGAAGAACGTGGAACTTCACAGACGCCTCTTTCTGCATGGAAGGAAGGGCATGGACCTTCGTGAAGACAATGGTCCCGGACGCAGCATGAAAGCTGCTCAACGGTCAGAAACCTCGAACACGGACCTTCATTTTGGAGGCCTTCTTCCCACCCCTGATGGCGTTGTCGTCAAAAGTGAACTCGTTCTCACGAATCACGGCACGGCTGTCTTTATCGCCCACGTAGGTGACCACATACATGTCAGGAGCCCAGAGCTCGAACTCACGCTCCCAATTGATGACTGTAGAGAGAGGGGCGCTCACCAGGAAAGGCCCCTTTGAGTGACCCTGCCAGACAGACAGACAGATACGTCTCAATGGCCACAAAAAAATGATGACTGAGATACAGTACTGTCTTCGGTGGTTAAAGAAAATGATTTTTAAATGATCTTCATATACCAGAACAATCATGATGTCTGTCAAAGATTGTCAGCTTAGTTATTTCAAAATCTCTCCTAAAACTTTCTCAATATTTGCAGCACCCATCCAGTACGTCAACGTATTTTTTCACTCGACCACTAGCAGACCTTGTTTAGCTAATAGTTAAATAACTCTGTGAGGTATCTAATTAAGCTAATTAATTAATTGAGCTGGTGATGAATACATGGAATGGCTGGGGTGCCCCTGAGGAGAGGTTTGGGACTGAAACGTTTTTCAATCAGCTATCCAACAAGATATCAGTAACTTTGGAAAACATAAGAAATTGTTCGTTTTTAGAATTATTCTAAATTTGAATATGTTTTAACGTTAATTACAGTTTTATTCTGAGAAATGATACACTTACTACCCAGATGAACAGCTTTAGCTCAGGATTCACAACAATGAATTTACTGCACATTCTGCCTCAATGTCAAACTTCTGTCGCAATGTGGACGATCTCTGACCGCCAGTCAGGTGGTTAAATGTGTCTTTCTGTGTCTTAAGGTCATGTCGTAAAATGTCTATTTATGTTTTAGCATTTATATTGTATTTATGACTTATTTTTCATTCGCACTGCGACCAAGGAGAGTGACATTTCAACTCAGCGTATGACTCCATACATCATATATATAGGTAAATTTACTGTGACTTTAAACGTTTACAGCCTAAGACTTCTGCACATGACTGTAACAAGGGCCCTGAAGTGCTCACGCCAGAGTGGAATATCTCACATACACTGTCAGCCAAATGAGGGGACCCTACACCCACAACACAGCCGCTCAGTGTAACGCAATACGGAAGTACTGGATGAAAATGTGAACTGATTTCACTGTAGCAACCCAACCAGCGTTTTCATGCCATAGTAACAAAACAAGACAGAAACAAAAAGGATAGAAGAACCATCCTAACTCTAAACCTTCCCTGGGACCGGAGAACGGGAAAAAAAACACTGAGCTACTCCTCAAATGGTGCTTTTATGCATAAGAGAAGGATTCTGCAGGCATCCCATTTCTATCGCTGCACACCACAGAGAGCGCCCCACCTCTTTGTAGAGAGAATAGAGGAAGACGACGGTCTGGATGGTCTTGCCAAGCCCCATCTCATCCGCCAGGATGGTGTCGGTGCCCTGAGCCCAGGAGAAGCGCAGCCAGTTCAGCCCCTCCAGCTGGTAGGGGTGCAGCGTGCCCCCGGTCCGGTCCAGGTACTCCGGCTGCTGCTCGAACTTCACGGTGGGCTGTCAAAGGGGACGGTATACAGCAGGTGACGGGCCCTGACAGCCACGCTTCACAGCGCATGCGAGGGGCGACACTCACGTCCACGGTGGGGCTTTGGGGGGGCCGCTCGGACTGCCGCATCTTCCCCTTCAGCTTCAGCTTTGCTGGCCTGCTGTCGTCACCGAGCATCAGCTCCCTGGGCAGCAGAGAAACCAGATTCGACATCGTCGCGCAAATACAAACTTGACTGAGGTCAAGCATCTCATGTGGGGACAGCAAGAAGACATCTGCACTTGCACCACGTACTGAATGAATATCCTGATGCATGCACAGACATTCTGAAGTCTGTATTCTAAGAGGTACTTTAGCTGTATAATATCACTTCATATTCAGTGCCATTCCACTGCCTGGAGTAGCAGCAAATCAATGCGTATTAATTGCATAGAATCTGTGTCTTTAGGATGAAATGTTTTGGAGGTTGCATAAACTGCACAGAATATTCACCCAGGAATATTCACCCAGGAATATTCACCCAGGAATACAGCCAGGAATATTCACTCAGGAATACAGCCAGAAGCACAGACTTCATGCTAGATCATGCTAATCTTACGGGGATGTCTTACCTGTGGTTCCAGTACTGCTGCTTGTACGTATCGTAATCAGGAATATCGATGTTCTCCATTTCCCATGTAGCCTGGTCATAGGGCAAGTCCTTCCACTTTATCAGGTAATTGAAGTTGTTCTTCTTATCTGTCCTGAAGACAGTGGAGAACAATGGTTTTCTCTCAGATTTTCAGAGGTATCCCTTCCACCATCACTAGACACAGATGCGAGGCAGGGAACCAGCAAAAGTGACCTGTGATTGAGGATGCGATGGATCACCATCCATTCCATTTTGATGCCAAACCGGAAGAACTTCTCCTCCATCTTGGCAAAGTGAGGGTCTTTGTTCTTCCTTTTCATGCTCTTCTCCTCGTCCCCTTCACCACCAAAGTCCACAGCTGGGGGCTCTTCCATGTCATTCTTGCGCTGGTACATCCGGATCATCATCTGACAGTAGATCTCAAGCTAGACAGAGTCGTTAAGTAGAGCATTACATAAGATTCACAGCATCTACACCACACTAGCGCAGACTCAGTATGACCTTTCACCTCCCCCACATCATGCAAGTGGTGGGCAGTAGTATCTTAAAAGTTAGGGAAGCGCACTTGTAATTGAAAGATTGCAGGTTTGAATCCCCTACCAGCAAGGCACCACTGAGGTACCCTAAGCAAGGTACCGCCCCAAAGCACTACTCTCTGGGCGCTGAATTAGCTGCCCCCTGCTATGTCACGATGTCACATATGGGTTAAATGCAGAGAGCACATTTTGTTGTTGTGTGCTGTGGTGTGTCAACAATGACCACTGATCACCAAATTCATAGCTGCAGGTGGTGCATTACATGTGCGTTTACCTGTAGCTCTGACACCCACGAGCAGTGAAGTGGTGCTTTACACGTGCGTTTACCTGTAGCTCTGACACCCACGAGCAGTGAAGTGGTGCTTTACACGTGCGTTTACCTGTAGCTCTGACACCCACGAGCAGTGAAGTGGTGCTTTACACGTGCGTTTACCTGTAGCTCTGACACCCACGAGCAGTGCCAGTAAGACATGTTGCTCCATTTGACAAAAAACTCCCTCTCTGGCCGACAGGCTGGGAGTGAAGGGTCAGGGGCGTCGGCTGGGAGATTGGAGGGGCGGGGAACAGGCTTATGGGCCGGTGGGTCATTCCAGCGCCACGTTAGGATCTTTTGAACTTTTCCCTTCAGAGGTGGACACTACAATGAAGAAAAAAAAATTGAGAGGCAGAGATCAAGTGACTTTCACAAAACTAATGAAGTTGCACACTGACGTGGGCTCATAAGTAGGTCACGATATCTCTGGTGTGCTGCTGTGCTGACTGACCTTGCATCGAGGGCAGACCCACTCGCCGTCAGGGATGCTGGCCAGTGGCGGGTTGAGGCAGCGGAGGTGGTACGACGAGGGACACGAGTCACAGCACAGCAGCTCGCCGCCATCTTTGCACACCCGGCAGAACTCCATGTGGTTGTCGTCCTCCTGGGGCTCAGGGTCCTCGGAGGCATCCGAGCCATCCTCCCGGGCCTCCCACTGTACGCCCTCTTTCTCCTGCCGAGATGCCGAGTGTGCGGGGGACATACACTGGACCATTAGCTGTTGTCATCGGACACCAAATAATATATGAATTCCAAACAGCCACACGTCTCCCCCATTGCTAAGGGGGGGGGTTACTAACACAGTGGGGGCAGCTCCAGGTTCCCTCGGGGGCTTTCTCCATTTCAGGATCCAGACACACCATGTGGTATGCACGGGGGCAGGTGTCGCACAGGATGATCTCGCCGCCCTGCTGGCAAACCTCACAATAGTCCTGATGGTCCGTCTCGTAGCCCTCGGCATCATCTTCTGCTAAACGACAGGAGGCGGCTTTGCGTTACCGCTCCTCCGCCAGCGGGTCAGCGCGGCCGCGGAGCCCCGAGACTAACCTTTCTTTTTCTTCTTGCCACTCTTGGGATTTTTCTTCAAGCGGCTGCTGCTCCTGCTGGATCCCTCCGTCACGGACGCGCCGGCGGAGCCGCCGTTGTCGGCGTCACTCTCGTCATCGTCCTCGCTCTAAGAGACGGTGACAGATTGGAGTCGGTCACGCTGTGGTGCTGGCTGACTTACGGGCCCCAGCAATGCTGGTCAGAATGGCACGGTGCCCCTACAGAAGAGCGTTTCCTCTTGCTGCCGACAGAGCCTGCTTTCATCTTGGCAGAAGCCACCTTCTTGGCCTTCCCCTTCTTCTCCTGGGACTTGACCTTCTTACGCGCATTCGGACCTGAGTGACAAGCAGCATAAGAATTGTTTGGAGACTTACCTCCACTTCCAAACAAAATGCAATCCAATAAGCTGACTCAGAAAGCCAGAAGACCTTTTCCTTCCTTTGTCTTGGCCTTGCGTATGACTGGCACAGGAGGAGGAGGAGCAGTCGGAGTGGTGGGGGGAGCAGTGGATTCACCCACAGTAACTCGTGCCGAAGGCTCCCCCTGCAGACCGGTGCTGGGCACTGCGGCACCGGTGGCTGATCCACGCAGGGGACTGTTGGTGCTGAACTCACGCCATTTTGCCCCGAGCACCATCATCATCTTGGACACGGCAATCTTGGGGTTTTTAGCTGCAATGAGGGGTCTGTGTGCACAGAAGAAGGTCGCAAGACAGTGAGACTGGACACGGCAGGATAACATAGCTGAGAACCTCACCAAGAGCGTCAAAAAAGCAGAGCAGTTCAGGGCTAACTGCAAATTGCTCTTGTAAAGGGATGACCCAGCTACAACTCTGGAAAATTACTGGAGTAATTACCATTACATAACTCAAGTGCACCTATGTCCCCTGTTCCCTTGGTATAGGAACCTAAAACATTTTAGTTACAAACCCATATCCTTTAATTAAATTACTTGTAACGCTATCCTTGAAGCCACCATTGAAAATGTATGTAACACACAGCAGGGGTATATATGAGTTCTGTATTTTCAGCCCCTGGATTAGTCTGCCACTGGTGCAGCCTCTGTCTTCTACTTCTCAAAAACACTATATTTACCTTCTATTTCCTTCTTACAAAATCTCCTTTTTACACCTGATTGCCAGACAGTATGTCCAAAAATAGGACATGATTTTTCATCCCAACACGTCATTAAATATGGCTGTCACCTTGCGGATACTCTCTTCCTACTTCACCTGAGTAATTACACCCAGCAGAGAACGCAGCAGAGGCACTGGGTCACAGCCGGGGCACAGAATGTAGCTATGGCTTACAAGGAGGCCAGACCTGATGAACTGACTGAAGGCCTTGTAGTTGGTGAGTGTGCGGTAGTCCTCCTGGGTGAACACGTGATCGATGTCCTCCATGCCCCACTGGTCCAGCAGCTGGGAGGATGATTTGGGCTCCTGGGAGGGTTACAGGTGGTTACTACACATGTGGACTTTTAGCATCGTGTCCCATTGCGAGACGCCAACAGGAGTCACCAGAGTGCCGACCTAATGTGTACTGTGTACTATGTCACCCCATCAAAGCGTCTAACACACAAATGCAAAGTGACATTATGAGTAACTTTGCCAGAGTACCTAATAAATGATGATGCCACCTTGATTGCGGACCACTCTCACCTGGCTGTCTTCATCATCATCCTCCTCTTCCTCATCCTCTTCTTCCTCTTCAGGCTCTTTCTTTTTCCCTTTTCCTCCATTGGTCCCTGTAGCCACTTTATCTTTCTCTCCGTTTGTCCCTCTCCTTTTCACGACGCTCCCTCTCCTCCTCCTCTTCTTGCCTGGAGTGTAGTCGCTTCCCTCGGTCTCAGAGCCCACAGCCCCTTCTCCGCCCTCCCCACCCCTCTGTCCCCCACCAATGCCTGGCACTTCCTCCGGAGAGCTGCTAACCAGGTCCTAGATGGAACGGGAGATGGAGAGCACAAGCTGGCGACACACGAGGTCTGAATTTAAAGTTCTTAGATATACAGCTGAGCAAAGAGACCAGCCAGATTGTGTGTGTGTGTGTCTCTATCTCACACATGCAGACGACTACAGAATTCACGTCAAGCCAGACACACGGACAGTAAAGTACCTCTTTGCGGGGCCTCAGTCTCTTGCCAGTGACAGTCTCACGGCTTTTCTTTGCATTCTTCTTTCTCCTCTGTGAAATTGTTTCCTCCTCATAAACTACGTCTTCATCTTCGTCCTCCTCCTCTTCCTCATCTAGCAAATTGACGTGGCAGAGGTCAGCATCATAAATGACTGATCCCTACAAAAATGGTCACATGGAAGAGCAGAAACTACCTCTCCCACCTGTTACCTGTACAGCAACAGATTAACCACCTTAAACACAAAATGTTGGTCAGACACAGACAACATTGTCAGCTGCACAGCATCATCACAGATTAGTGCTTCCCAACCCAGTCCTCAAGGACCCACAAACGGTCCACATTTTTGCTACATCCAGCTCCCTGCTGAATGGAACAAGTGTAGAGTTCTATTTCCAAACAGAGAGCAGGTTGTATTTGCAGGGTGATTTATGAAATTGAATTTATTTATTTCGGCAGTTTTAGCCATGCTGGGATACTCAACTAACCCTACAAAGCTTGTGTGGGGAATGACCTCCAAGGCTACTTGTAGAAACCAAGGGCCCCCAACTACCTGCCTCTTCGGAGCCCATGCTGTTATGTGTCGTGTTAAGTGATCTCCGTTATGACTGGAAACCCCTCCCATTGTCACATATTCATTCAGCTCTATGAATGACCAGGTGTAGAAATAATTCTTTGAAGGTAATAAATTGCAACATTTAAAAACAGTTCCAGAATATATTTTGAATAAAAATTCTTCTTGCTTCTTTACATAACACACTTAATTGTAACATTTTAGACAGTTTTTTTTTTCAATATGCTCAATTTCGACCATTTTCTCCAGCGTACGAATAATTTTTGGCTACATTGTAGGCAGAACTCGTGCCATCTAAAGGATGTATTACCACCCAGAATTTAGCTACTTCATTAGCATAGACCCTTAACCTGCACCGCATCATCCTGGGTACGATATTAATCTACATCCTGTCCAATAAGTAGGTCCTCCAACTTACAGGGAAAACTTGGGGGTTGGTGGCAGGATTGACACTCCAGCTACTTGAAAAAAACTCACACTGGTCCATTTGGACTAGTGTGGTGCTGAGGTATCACTCGCCACATGGCTGCACTCAGGATCTCAATCCTGAGGTGGTTTGTTGTGTGGTGGGTGTGGCAATGCATTGTAATCACTGCATGCTCCTTACCTCTATTAGTAGGTGAATTTTGGTCAATTTTTATTTGCTTTAAAATTTTTAAAACAGTTTTTGATGTCACTGCATGTTAAGATCCCTACCTGCTGTACTGTTCGTGGGCATCAGCATCATGCATAAACATAATCTATCACCATTAACCTATCGGCTTCCAAGCATGAACTCAATTATAGTTTTTTTTCCACTGTCGAAAAAAAAATGTATTGGATATTTATTTCAGACCAGCACAAGCTGCTGTCAGAATTTAAGAGCGGAGGTGGGTAGTTCAGGTTGAGAGAGTAAAAGTCCAGACCAAGATCTTGTTTCACCGTCACAGAGTACAGTCACAAAGTACAGTCACAGAGAACAGTCACAGAAAACAGTCACAGAGTGGTTGGGTGAAACAAAATCTTGGTCTGGACTGAGTTTTGGTTCCCAGTGCTATAACATACGATGAAGAAGCCTGACATTAGGCCGCTGGCAACCAAAACTCACTCAGTCCTCATGAAATCTAGCAATGAACTTTTGTTACATTTCCAAAATTCCACAGTCCACAGTAAACCTGTCAAGAATTTATTCCGCCGACCAAGTGAGTTTTGGAAATCTGTTCAAATCAAAGTTTCCTCATATTGTCACATACTCATATGGCTTTTTTTTGCCACGTTTGGTCTGGCAAAATATAGGATAGTTATTGTTCAAGTGGATGCACTAACCGACAAGGAGACAAGCCAGGGTTGGGCTTCTATAGAATACCATCCAAGACAGAAAAAGCCAGAGAGGAGGAGATGGTGCATTTGTGCTTAGATGTGCCTCCATCCCTCTGCTGAGTCAAAGGACCCCTTACTACTCATTTTTCAGTATCAGGCCATGGAGACATCGCTCACCAATCTTCAGCGATATATGTACACCAAGGGCCTTGGTCAGGAACCCGTGGAGGTGGAGAGGCCAGGATCAGACTGGCGACCTTCCATTCACAGGGACAGAGACTTAGCCAACTAAGCCACTCACTGCCTTGAATTCTGCTCAGAAGGGACTCTTTTGTCATCATTGTCTATTTTTTGTGAGAGTATTCAGGCCGTCTTCCAGATGGGGAAAGTTTTTTCCCCACAAAGAAATTACTTTTTTAAGTAGTTTGCAATTTTGTTCATTTTCAATTCATGATACACATGTCCAAGGGTGGCATGGTGGTGCAGTGGTAAGCACTGTTGCCTCACACCCCTGGGACCCGGGTTCGAGTCTCCGCCTGGGTCACATTTGTGTGGAGTTTTCATGTTCTCCCCATGTCGTCGTGGGGTTTCCTCCAGGTACTCCGGTTTCCCCCCACAGTCCAAAAACATGCTGAGGCTAAGTGGAATTTGCTAAATTGCCCGTAGGTGTGCATGTGTGAGTGAATGATGTGTGAGCGTGTCCTGTGATGGGCTGGCCCCCCATCCTGGGTTGTTCCCCGCCTTGTGCACATTGCTTCTGGGATAGGCTCCGGACCCCCTGCGACCCAGTAGGATAAGCGGTTTGGAAAATGGATACACATGTCCCAGGTCAAAGGGCTTCTCGTGAAAAATAACTGAGCATTTCCTTACTTACATTTGGTTTGGATCGCTGAGATGGGTGCACATGAATGCTTGTGCAAACTCATCAGTAGAATTGCTTACAATAAATGATTTTACCAACTTAAATATGAATCCATATTAACTGTAACATTAGCATATTTCATACCATTATCTGTATGAATGTGTGATTTGTTTTGCTGCTGCATTTGCTGTTTTTAAATGGTTACATCGTATAATCCATCCATCCATTTTCGTTAACCGCTTGTCGTATTCAGGGTGGCGGGGGGTCTGGAGCCTATACCGGAGGCTACGGGGAGAAGGCGGGGAATAACCCTGGATATGGCGCCAACCCATCGCATTGCACACTCAGATATCACTCACACAATATCGTATAATATGTAATTAAATACAAATCACAATATAATTAAATATTAATTGATTAAATTATCTGGCGCAGGCGTTATTTAAAATCTGCCACACGCAGCCTCGATCGTGCAGAAACTGTCATAGAGCGTCCGATCGTTCTCGCGCGAAGAAGACACGCTCTGGTGCATGCGCAGTCCAAACCGGGCTTCCGCTCCAAATAGGGCAGCGACAGCTGTTAGCTGACATGCTAACTGTTACCAGCGGTGCTGTTAGCCGATAAGCTAAACTAGGATTAAAATGGGCGGCTCATGCGTACCGCCCACCACAACCAATTCCACAACACATAAATATTCAAATAGAGGAACACTGAATGTTGCAGTAAAGCTTAGCTACAAGTGTTATTTCCCAAATGCTTTTCTCAATCGTGAAATATTGAACAGAAGGCCATATCTCAGCGGGTTACATTATTCGGCACTTTCGTTAGGACCTTACCTGGTACCACCGACCGGTCCGGAAACGGTGCTGTGTCCTCCCTGTCATCCTCACTCGCTGACATGCTGCCGGTTGGTACAGCGCAGCCTGTGGAGCCTGCAGCCGGGCGCCTGTTCATTACAGAGGGAGTGAGAGGTTGGAAGTGCCCGCGACCGCGGAGGAAAGACGGGGTGCCGCCCGCGTCCCTCCGACCAGCCTGCTAACGTTAGCACAGAGGGACTCAGTCCGCATACCCCACATCTTTCAGATGTTTAACTCCTCATCATTTATCTGAAGTCAACAAAATAAAAACAATGTGAACTCGAATACATCAGGCAAACAGGCTTCAACATGTGTGGCGATATTTTCCGGTACATGTAGCCTGAGAGCATGCCAGCGCTGTCACGTTATTAAATTACTGTGATGCCATCCTGCATTTCACCTGCACGGAGCTGAATTTAAGGCTAGCAAATGAATGGTCCAGATAAGCAGCAGCTATCTGCTTTATTTTCGTTTACCTGTCCTTCTTTTACCCTTAAATGTTGCCTTTTCCAAAATAAAAGCAAAGCTTCGCATAAGCGTAAATACCAGCCAACAGTTCATACTCACTAAATTGACGTTGCTGAGTGCACGCCGCTACAGTACGCCACACGTTGAAATCCTTTGTGTTAGTTTCCCAATGATAGCTGTAACCCCAGCGTTAAGCCCCCGGCTGCCCTGTGATACTGCCCTGTCCAACATCGGAGCCTCGCTGTCACTTTCTCATTAACACAAAGAGAACAGGACAGACATCCCATAATATATCTGTCCCCTCCCTCGCCATGGTTACATAGCACATATTATTATATTATATATTATACTATAATTATATTATGCTATACTATATATTTTAATTGTATATAATTATTTATATATCTGTACTATATATATATATACACACATATATATATATATATATATATATATATATATATATATATACATATATATATAGATAGAGAATATGTATATATACATACATATAGTGTATGTATATATACATATTCTCTCTCTCTCTCTCTCTCTCTCTCTCTCTCTCTATATATATATATATATATATATATATATATATATATATATATATATATAAACACACACACATCTTGTGGTCTGCTAAAGTCACACCATATCTTACAACCTCTCTGTTTTCAATATATGCACACAGACATATGCATATATCCTTTTTTATTAGATTTGGTTTGTTTAGTAGACACTTGTCCAAAACAATGCACAATGCGCTTAGGCTCACCAGAGAGCAGGGTCAGTCAACACCCACCCCATGGGCAGACCTGCTTCGCGACCTTGCATAGAATCCAAAAATTCCCAGTTAATATGACAAAAAAAACGGTAACATGGTGACTAACCAGGTGATGTTTTCCCAAAAGTTATACGTTCATATCCAAGCCATTTTCTGTTTGTAGAGAATCTGTTTGACCTCCCTGCATTTGTGCAGAGTTTCCTCTGAGCACCTGCTTCCGTCCATAAAAAGCCCTCAGTGCGTAAGAAATAAGCTCCCTTTTATCAGTGCACAGACACACACATGCTCAGTGACATACTTCGGATTCGCCAGTGATGGTGCATTCAGCTGATGGAGAGGGTCATTTTCAGGTGGTGGCTGCATTTCTGTGTGACTCCACTCTGGTGGCAGCACAATAACATGCACAGGCTGCACAGACTGAGACGTCTGCAGCTGCTACAAGGTGCTACAGTGGGAACCAGCACCTGCCAAACCATTCATTCATAATCTTTCGGATAAATCATTTTGCATTCTGTTGTGAAGCTGGCTTTTTTCATAGATGGCTTTCTTACTTGCCTTAACACTTGTGCTCATAGATAATGGATTTTATAAAAAAGGAGCAGACTGGCTAATGCAAAGGTCTATATTTATTTAAAGCAACTTAATAAGTAGTTAATTTGAGCAAATATTCATCGTGGAAAAAACCACAAGTATTTTGATCAAATAAAATCCAGCAAGATTTTCAGATTAAATACTATTCATTCTTCTGAGTGTTTTATATAATAATATTTTCAGAATGATTCATTCTTTTCTGAAGCTGAAGTTTAATGTTAATTTCATGTTATGTCCATGTTTTGAAATCATAATGAGATAAATTTAGGGATAGACAGCTAATGGATATTCTTCCATCCATCCATTTTCCAAACTGCTTATCCTACTGGGTTGGGGGGGGGGGGGGTCCAGAGCCTATCCTGGAAGCAATGGGCACGAGGCAGGGAACAACCCAGGATGGGGGGCCAGCCCATCGCAGGGCACACTCACACACCAGTCACTCACACATGCACACCTACAGGCAATTTAGCAACTCCAATTAGCCTCAGCATGTTTTTGGACTGTGGGGGGGGGAAACCGGAGTACCCGGAGGAAACCCCACGACGACATGGGGAGAACATGCAAACTCCACACACATGTGACCCAGGCAGATACTCGAACCGGGGTCCCAGGGGTGTGAGGCAACAGTGCTAACCACTGCACCACCATGCCACCCATGGATATTCTTATCAACAATAAAAGATCTGAATAAAAACAGACAAGCAAACTTGCAATGCTAAACTTTTATTAGATATTCTTCCATCATTTTAGAAACCTTCAAAAACAAATGATATGCTGTTTAATCTTGCTATGATAATACCTCAAAGGTTTTTGACAACATTTTTAATACTGTTATATTTGCCACAGTCATGACTGTGGTGTTAGTAGTGGCAGAAGCTTCTGCACATTTGTCTTGCGCCTTATTAATGTTTCTGCATTATATGGGCTTACTGGGCTCCCAGGCGGGGTTTTATAAACTGGAAGGAGGGAGAGAGAGACATAGGGGCTCATTTGGAATTCTGAACATAACTTTTACACCATAGTTCTCAGTTCACATGGATCAAATCCGGTTGTTTCGCTTGCAGTAATTCCCCCTTTCACTCCATCAACACCTCTCTCCCTGTCTCTCTCCACTTGGCTCTGGTACAGCAGCTTAGTTCCAGATCTTCAGAAAGCTATCCCAAGATCCTGTGCAGACACACATGCCGTCTGGTGGCACCCCGGTGCAGCTTACTCTGTTGTCATGGCCCGCCAGGACACCTGGGAGGAAGAGAGGTGACACACGACTACGTACAAACTCAATTTAAGCACCTAGTGCAGAAGAAGTAGGAGAAGCACCAGTAAGCTCAGGCCCTCAGGGTGCTTCCTCTACTCACCTACTCTCTCAGCCTTGAGAGAATCCCAGATGTTGCAGTTGAAGTCATCATACCCGGCCATGATGAGCCGGCCAGAGAGAGACAGGGCCACTGATGTGACTCCACAGGCGATGCTGGAGTCCTGGTAGGTGATGAGCTCTTGGTCAGAGCGCAGGTCATACATCTTGCAGGTGGCATCATCAGAGCCGGTTACCATGGCGGTCCCAGAGGGAACGAACTGTGAGTGGAAATCATACATGTGAGCAGAAGTTGTACCACAACCAAAGGGACCTGCAGCCTCTAACAGGATGCATGCGCATACAAATGTATGTCCCTAGACAGCAGCATCCACTCACCGCGATGGCGTTGATGTCGCTGGTATGTCCTTGAAAGGTCTGCTTACAGGTGCCATCCCGGATGTCCCAGAGCTTGGCTTGGGAGTCACAAGCTCCCGAGACAAAGAAGTTCATGTCCGAAGAGAGAGCCAGGGACATGCAGTCACCGACGTGGTTCATGAAGACTGTCTTCTGCTTGCCAGTCTCTATGTCCCAAAGAGCACTACCAGGGGGTGGGGGGTTATAATCACAGGGCTCAGTGTCGTGATGAGAATAAGCCGCTTTTTTCACTGAATGTTGCATTCCTGCCTTGTGTCTCTGGCTAGATGACTTAATGGTGATCTCTCCACCCTTATACTGGATTGGGACTATCAGCTATCAGAAATAACTCACACTGCTCCATTTGGACTAGTGTGGTGCTGAGGTATCACCCCCCACATGGCTGCACTCAGGTCTCACCCCGGAGGTGGTTTGTCGTGTGGTGGGTGTGGCAACGTGCTGTAATCAGGGCACGCTCCTCACTTCTCTATCTACCTTCTACCATCCTTACAATGACAGACTAAATAGGAGCTGTAGCTGCAGTGGCTGTCATAACAAAAGGAAAAAGAGAGCTTGCAGGTCAGCGGGAGAACCTGCCTAACTACAATTCACTGCATCAGCATCACTGCAGCTTTTGATTATTACCAAGTAGTGTCACCAGAGCTTGTGATGATTTCGCCATCACTGAGGAAGCGGCAACATGACAGATATCCTTTGGTAGAAAGAAATAAAGGCAGGTTATTAATGGCATACTTAACGCGCTCATTCTGTGTGTATATCAACTATCAACTGTCACAGTGTAAGTCTCTGTAAATCAGATGTTAAAGACAGTGTCGAAGAGGAAGCTCTCTATTAGTATTAGTTATTGCAGGTGGCTTTGCAGAGGATGTACTGGTTTTCATATTTACATCAGGCTTGTTGATGTCTTCAGATTCACAGAGCAAAATGGGGTAACTGCATGGTTTATTCTGGGTAAAAAGTATAAGGTGTTTCATAACTATCCTGTCAGAAATGATTGGATGGCACTAAAATAAACAGTGACTGATGACTTACATATGGACGCCTTTCTTCTGTTACCTGTGTGAGCATCGAGCTCCTTCAAGGTCCTGACATTGCCATCCTTGCCCTTGAGGTTGTAGACGGTGCACACATTGTCTAGGCCACCGCTGGCTACCAGGTTCCCCGAGGGTGCAAAAGCACATGTCATCACCCATGAAGACTTGAGAGGGATGGCAAATATCTGAAAAGAGGAAGTGAATCACCAAGGGAGACTAGATAGGGATGGCATAAACATGAATGGAGGAAGTGAATCACCCAAGAGGACTTGACAGGGATGGCATACACATGAATGGAGGAAGTGAATCACCCAGGAGGACTTGATAGGGATGGCATACACATGAATGGAGGAAGTGAATCACCCAAGAGGACTTGATAGGGATGGCATACACATGAATGGAGGAAGTGAATCACCCAAGAGGACTTGACAGGGATGGCATACACATGAATGGAGGAAGTGAATCACCCAAGAGGACTTGACAGGGATGGCATACACATGAATGGAGGAAGTGAATCACCCAAGAGGACTTGATAGGGATGGCATACACATGAATGGAGGAAGTGAATCACCCAAGAGGACCTGACAGGGATGGCATACACATGAATGGAGGAAGTGAATCA